>NC_140239.1:21520342-22120342 GCF_949987555.1 Borostomias antarcticus | reverse complement strand
CTACCCACGGTAGCTCCACACAGGAGACTCTGCAAGAATGCAATCAGAAGACGGAGGATCAGTTCCATTTAGCTTGCGTTCCGTTTACTTGCCTCCTTCCCTAGTCCCTATCCAGTTCCCTAGTCCCTGATCAATTATAATCAGGGGTGTGGGATTGGTTTGAGAAGTGTGTTTTACCAAACGTGCACTTTTCCAGTACAGTTGCTTCACCTTTGTCTCTAGATTATTCAAAACTGGGGGTGGGGTACATAATCTGAGTTTCAAAATGTGAGTTTACACCTCTGCTCTGTGTAGTGGATAAGCTCCATACGCTAGGCTGCAGTGGGCATGGAATCAGGAGATGGAGGCTTGGTTCCATTTCATTCACTTGCCCTTTTCCGTAGTCCCTAACCCTTGTCATTTCTCTGTGTACTCGCTGGATAATTGAAAAGGGGTGTGCGACCAGTCAGGTAACGGATCGCTCTCCTCTTTCTGGTTCTCCAGGCGGGGAGCGCCTGAGGCAGCTGTCTGAGAACACCACGTACTTCCGCAGGAACCTCCACGAGAGGGGCTTCATCATCTATGGCAACAACGACTCCCCCGTGGTACCCATGATGCTCTACATGCCAGCCAAAATAGGGTGGGTCTCAACTCTGCATTTATCTAACCTTTATATTCAGGAACTCCCTTTGACTTGACATGGCCTCTTCTACAAGGGACACGTGATCTTTAGAACTAGATGGCAACTCTTGTTTGTTTATTATGAAGAGGGTGAAACGTTGGTCGTGGGTGAGGGTATTTCTGACATCCATCTGTCTGTCTGTCTGTCCATCTGTCCTTGTTGTGGCGTTGCAGAGCATTCGGGAGGGAGATGCTGAAGAGGAACATCGGCACAGTGGTGGTGGGATTCCCGGCCACACCCATCATCGAGTCCAGGGCACGTTTCTGCGTGTCAGCCGCCCACACCAGAGAAATGCTTGACGCGGTGAGACACCAGTGGGACACCGACACGTCATGGTCAAAACAGGCCATGCGCCTACCCTCTCATAACCCCGTCTGTCTGCCGGCCTGGCTCTCAATGGTGCAGAGATAGGGGTCATATATTTCAAACTACCGATACATATACAGTATCCAACCCAAAGTCTCATAGCTGGAACGATCAAGGACGGAGATATGGTTACATTTTGAAATACGGTACAGTGCCCTAGATCCTCTATCAAAAGGCATCTGCTTATGACTAGTGACTTCCCTTCAAAGAAGGGAGAGTGTTTCCCTACAGTGAGTTAGTGAGGCCTGGCTCTAGACCGCAATGATGAGTAGCAGGTCTGTGCGTGTGTGGTGTGTGCGCGTTTGTGTAGTGCAAGCTGTTGAAAGATCTGGATCTTCCGAGAAAGGATAGCGACCGTGATGACAAAGCACGTGTGTGTGTGTGTGTGTGTGCGCGCGCGGATAAAGGCATCTCAATATGACCTTTATTAGAGCTAACTGGGGAGAGAGGAGCAAAACTGGATCTGTGGTAGGGAAGCTTTTATTTGGGGTGTGCTGTCTCTCTCCCGAGACACTTCATTCGTCTCTCTGAGGAGCATGTCAACACCATGTCTCTATAGACCATTTAAAGCACATCAGCTCCGATTTGTTGAACGCAAGAAACCACTTTTTCCATCTTTGGGAAGACCCCTCTCTCTCGCTCAAGTTCTTGAATCAGGATAAGAGAGAGGGAGAGAGCATAGCGAAGGTAAATTGTTTCCAGGTGCCCCTACAGTGGTGCAACACAGATAAAGTCTGCCGTGGAGGATTATGGAGTTTCTCTCAGCCGTGGTGTGGCTGTGAGCTCTCTGTGCACCTTTTACTCACAGAGTGAAACAGGATTCATCACAACATGTCTTGTTTTCTCGCTCACACTTTTGATAACTTCACCTTGTGATGTTTGAGTTGAGTACAGAGACAGACACAAAAGTAATAGAAAAGATCTAAAGTATTTAAAATAGTTTGTCGAGTGCGCCTGACTATTCTCACAGTTTTGATTTCATGTTTCGCACAAGTAACCGGTCTTCTCCTCGTGTCTCCTTCAGGCTCTGGAGGTCATCAGTGAGGTGGGAGACCTTCTGCAGATCAAATACTCCAGACAGAAGCAGCAGCAGCTGCCTTCCCTGGGGTGGTCATCTGAGGAGAGCCTGTCCCATGAATGAACCGACCCTAACCCCGACCCCCCCCTCTTTACACCCACACAACTACAACTCCCTCTAACTCCTCCCCGACCCACACACACATTTCAACACGGCACTAACACAGCCACCCCCAGACCCCAACCCACCCTGCACCGGACCCCAGTCAGACCCCTGACCCCCCCAGTGTTGTAAGCATTCTCCTAAACCAAAGCCACAATTGGTCTTCCCCGCCTTGCCTCTGATGAGCCCCAGCAACAGGTCTACCCCTGGGAAGAACCCCTGACGCCTTGGCGTTGTGATGCCTTCTGGGACATATCAAATTAATCCACCTACAGGGGAGTAGGGCTGAAAGTTGTCCATGTCTTACGTCTGTGTCATTCTGAAGTGTGTGTGTATGTGTGTATGTGACTGAGTTAGTGAAGAGTGAAGCCTACTTTACCTTAACTTATAATGTATGTCATTTGTATCGGACGTAACGTTAAGTCTTATTAGTGTGTTCACACTGCATCACTGGGTCTTATTGTGCAATAACACCAAAGTAGAGATTCTTGGTGAAAGAAACCAGGCCTACATGGACCTGGTTGTCATCAGAGCATATAAATATACCACTTATCTGCTCAAACTGTCTAAATATACGAGATGTTTTACTGTATACAAGAGCAAAGAAAGGATGTGTATATAATATTTATGGTGATGAATTCGGTAGAGCACTGCCTATGTGTACCACCCCCCAGTCCTGCAGAATTATGGCTTTATCCCAGGTCTGCTACATCATCAATTGTAGCTTCTTTGAATTTAACTTAAAGCTTCTGTTCTCTAATCACTGTGTTACTTGAATACTGTATAGTCTGTGTATGGGGTTGTTTCCCTAACCAAAGTATATACTGTACATGTTCAGCTGTCATGTCTCTGCATGTTTCATATCAGGTCAGGGAAGGCAGATCCAGAACAGAGAGAGAAGGAACCTCAAAGAGCAAACATGCTCCGAATTTATTTTTTACAGCTTATTTACGTTTTCTATGAATATTCTTTTCCGGCCTTATTTGTGTTTACAACTGCACTCTGAACTTGAGCCCAGCGTCCTTAATATTTCTACAAGCTAAAGAGCAACATGTGATCTGTGTCTCACTGTATATCCTTGTCAGTAAGATGTGTTGATGTCCTGCAGCTAACACGATGACACGCTATAACCTATGTGACCTGACTGAACGTATGACGAGGCTGCTCTGATGTTCAGTTGGCTTTATTGATTGCTTATGTCTTTGTTCTTTTCAATGATTTTGTCTGAATTTTGTGGATGAAGTTCATTATCCCAAAGGCAGCTTTACATGTTTATCCAGTGTACCATGATGTGTGGAGAGCAGACTCCGGGTCTTCAGTGCTCGTACTACTGACAGGCATAGTAAATGCACAGATGATGTAGTCACGTAAACGATGGCAGGCGTTGACCTGATTGGTGCTCCTAACAGAAGTGTCTGATTGGACACTCTGTATCACTATGATCTTATCCAATGGCATTCCAGATTGAGCTGTTTTTTTTAAAAGTTTTTTTATTTTATTTGTCTTGTGTGTTTGGCTATGTTTGATTTTCCAATCCCAGATCATTTCATATATGACTGACAAGTCATTGTCAAGAACGGTTTGTGATGTGCAAGAACAGTTTGTGGTGTGCATATCTTTTCTTTCACTTTAGTAATATGAATTGAAAATACATATATATTTACTGTATATATTTGTTACAGATTTTATCACTTCTTAGCCAGGCCAATAACTGGTATGAAGTTGGAGATGTGACCATTCCTGTAAATGATCATATTTCAACTACAACTGAGCTGCGGATTCTTATTTTTTATGGCTTCAGCATTTCAGCTCAGTCACAAAGTCGGCATCGTCTACTCATCAGACATGCACGCCTTGTCCAATGAGATTGACACTCATTCCGAAGTGGTCGCTGTCTTATCTGTTCAGGAACAGGTTCAGAGAACAATGTGATTGCAGATGGCAACATGACCATTAATCTCAGGAAGTCTGTATGGGTTGAAACAGAACTGTTCAGAACAGATGGAAGTTTGATTAAATGACTAAATCTTGAAAGAGTCCTTATTCTGATGTAAAGTGACATTGTTCAACCTGTTGCAAACAGATATGTGAATTTACCTGTAACTGTTGGAGACATTTTATCAGTTGCTTTTACCCTTGGCAAGTTCAATGTATTTGGGTTGAAGATTAAACCACTTAGAGGTTTTTGCGAAGCAATGATGGCCATACTGTTGAAACACGGCAAAGAATAAATCAGTCTTTATTTGTATCAAACTATGGGATGTGTCAGTTTGTACGCACACATGCACACACACACACACACACACTCAATGTTGTGCTGTGGATATACCCATATTAACGAGAGTGAATGATGAATACATTTAGAATGTTTCATTTGTAACTAGAAATGTACAATTTATATGTTTAGCTATCAGTTATTCAATTGGCAGTGTTAACTGAGATCACGTCATGCAGGTTAGCTGCATCCGAGGTGACCCCTCTCGCTCTAGGTGTCATGAGCAACCACCCCCACCCTCCTCTAAAGCAGTCCGCCTAGGAGACGGCAGTGCGTAAAGCTGTGAGTCCTGATCCAGAGAGACGACTGACTCCGAACCCACGACCGGCGTGGATAAAGGCCTTTAATTGGATACTGGATTAGCGCGTCAGAGATAAAAACGCATACGGGGTAGTCTGAAATCCAGATGTTACTGTATTAGAAGAAAGCACCCATCCACGGTGAAATGAGACGAATTCCAAAGTAGTTGAATAAACGTTCAATGGTAATTTGAGTGCTTTGGTAGTTGTTATTATCGGCTTATCTGAGGAAGCTTCGAGCGCGACCGACAGTGACCTAAACGCGGCACAGCCTACGGGCAGACAGAAGGAAATTGTTCGCTTTTTATATTCGTGGAGAGAATTGCGCTCTGGGTATGGATAGTGCGTCGGGCGCCGTAGGACATTTGAGCGCATCTTCATAAGTGCGAGTATCTCTGGGTGAATACTTCACTTGCCCTGAAACAAGTTCCCAGCGAAGAAGCAAGAGAGATGAGCGAATAATAACAACGTTCATCCCAAAAGAAAAGAACGAAAGTGAGATAATAAGTTGGATAGTTCTGAAGACCCACAGATAACTCAAACTATTGCCATTTGAATGATGATCTCTTCCATGGAAAAGATGTGTACTGTCTGTGGGCGCTTCTTGACGCTTTTGCTCATTTTTCTAATACTTTTCGTCAGTTTATTGACGGGGTTTCCCACAAAGCACAAGAATGTTGCAAGTAAGCTGAAAAATGGCGTGTCTTTAGAGGTAAGCTGACTCACTTACAAAATGTTTTATAAATTAAATTACAGAAGCAAGAAGCAAATTGAATTCAGCAGTTAAATGAACTGATTTATTGAATGCAATTATGAATAGACGTAGCCTATACATGACCACTTCCAGATAATGTATTAATTTTGTTTTTTATTATTGTGGTAATTTAACTTTTATAACTTCGCATACAATGCCAAACTATCACAGATTCACGATGTCACGACTAATACCCCAAAAATGCCAAATTCAGTTTGTAAACTGGGCTACTAAGTCAAAGGACATCAGACTCATATACTCTATGTGCAGAGTGCAAGGTACAGTAATGTGTTGTTCTCTTTCTCTCCATTTATAGTAAGGTATCTGGACAGACAGGTTACGCATTAAACAGTCCTTAAACAGTCCTCGTTTACAACATCTATCATGAATTCACAATATATTTCCCTCTTAACACACACATACACGCACACACACGCGCGCGCACACACGCACACACACACACACACACACACAATTCTGGAAACCCTATACACCATATTTGGATGTCAAATTCAAGTGTGAGTATTTGTTCCCATTGGAGATCGGTGTGTGTGTGTGTGTGTGTGTGTGTGTGTGTGTGTGTGTGTGTGTGTGTGTGTGTGTGTGCGTGTGTGTGTGAGCGTGTGTTTTGAAAGTCCAAATTAGAATGGGAGAAGAAACAAGGTATGAGAAGACACATTCCAGTCCTTGGTCTTTGAACTTTGGCTTCCTGTGTGACTGAATCCCTTCTGATGTTCTCTCCAATAGCCTGACTGATAGATGTCAGAGAGAAAAAGACAGAGGAGGGAAGAGAGAGAGAGAGAGAGAGAGAGAGAGAGAGAGAGCAAGAGAGAGGGAAGGGCTCTGAGAGGAGAGAAAGAAAGATAGAGAGAGAGAGAAAAAAGAAAGAGAGAGAGGAGAGGGGGATCTGAGAGGAGTATGTAAGAGAGAGTGAGAACATGATGTGGTGGATTGTGCGCTTTGGTTTCAAATCAGGATGCCATGGTGACTGTGCACCTTTCTCAGTGACCTGCTCCATGCTCCATGAAGGGGGGGGACTGTCTGTACAACAGTACAGTAGAGCAGCACAATAGCGAGGGCCTTATGTAACGTAAGGCGCTCTGCAGCTCTCACACCAGAATGAGGTCAAAGGTCATCTCTCTGATTGTTTGTGTTGGCCCTTTTCTGTGTTAATGTGGAATTTCCTGTTTTTGGCTTCCCCTCGCTCGTCCCCTCAAGTTTTTTGGGGTGTGTGTGTGTGTGTGTGGGGGGGGGGGGGGTGCGTGGCCTCTTTCACAAATATTGAGACCTGTTTACCCTATCTGTTTTCTCCCCCCCGAGCTCTTACATTTCTTTTTTCCATTTTTCTCTCTCCACATTTTCAAATGTGAGGAGGGGTGGGGGTGGGATCAAAGGGGCCCCCATAGTTTATTGTTTTTCTGTAATGGTTTGGAAACGGCCAAGTGCAGAGGCCTTTGATATCTGTGGCCACATAAATCAGGGCTGCCACGCCACCTAGCCTGACTCCCCCTCCTCCCCATGCGCCTAGCTAAGTTACTATACAGCACTGTAGCCTGTGTGACTATGTCGACCTCCTCTCTCATCTGAATGTGTGTCACCGCCAGCCCTTAATGGATCCAGTGTCTCCCAGCCGCCCCCACTGCCCGGGACACAAGGCTTTGTTTCACATGGGGGGGGGCTCAATAGTGCTGTGAGTGCTGCTGGGAATGGCCAGGCCTCCCACAGCATCCATACTGGCCCATAAAGACAGACCACATGCCATCAGCCAATAGCCCCTTTGATCAGAGGAAGCCCTCTGAGGAGGAGGAAGAGAGAGAGAGAGAGAGAGAGGAGAGAAGAAGGGGATCTGAGAGGAGAGTAAGGGAGCGGCTTGGAGGAAGAGAGTGATATACAGGGCGACTGAACACAGGATCCAGATGTGTAAGAAGACGAGATGAAGAAGGTGTGAAAGTATGCGGCCTTCATGACCGTAGTCTTCACCACTATGCTGTCCATGGCGAAACTGCTGGAAAATACTATTTCTAATGACTCTGATAAGAGAAACACAGATCAGCAGGCATGCACAAACAAAAGCTTCACAGGTTTGCTGTGCATGCGTGCTGGATTGTTTAACACCATGACGTGACCCCTCGTATCTGCATGTGTGTGTACAAGGATACACTCTGACGAAGAGGGACGGTGACGGCAGACACCAAGGAAGCCATCGGGACTCTTCTTCTGGCCGTCTGCTCCTCATCATGTTTGACAGGCGTCTCCTCTAAGCGGCCACTGCCGCCAGCACGTGTCCTCACGGCTCAGATCCGACCGCCGTCTGAATCTTTGCAGGATAACGGTGGGGCCCGCCACTGAGTCAGTACACTCTGTTCCGGATGGAGCCCTGTAAACCTTAACTCCTCAACCGTTCTGTCAGCTGTCCAGACCCCCCATCTTCATTGTTTTAAACTGCCCCCGCAGTGCAGACCGTAGGCTGGCGGACGTCCAGGCCGGAGCTCCCGTCGCATGGTGGGGGTGCAGTGCTTTGTTGTACAGGGTATGCAGTACAGTAATGGGGGAGGGGGGCTTTGATGGATGAGTGGCTAGTCTATGATTGGCACTCTGGGTTGGATTTGACTATAACTACAACTGGTTTGAACTTGCTTTACCCTCAAATCTAACATCGGCCATTAGGGGGATATCAGACCCTGGATCAGCAGTTAGGAGTGACCCCTGCCCACCTTAGTAGTAGTAGTATTAGAAGAAGTAGTAGTAGTAGTAGTAGTAATAGTAGCAGTGGTAGTAATAGTAGTAGTAATAGTAGCAGTAGTAGTAGTTGTAGTAGTGGGTACTTTATTGATCCCTGGGGGGATTGCAATGTTAAAGCATCAAAAGACAACAAAGTAACAGAAATTTACGATACAAAATACCAAATACCAAATATACAAGAGTGCAAATAAACACATGTACAACAGTAAGGTTCCTTAGCATGTCTAGATTGTGCAAACATGCCTAAGGTGTGCAAGATTCAAGTGTCAACCAAGTAGGTACAGTGAGAATGCCACACCTTCACCAGTCAGAGAGAGGACGCCATGACAGAGGGGCGTGAATGGTCGCATGACAGCACCCGTTTGTGAAATGGCGTCCTAGTAGCCGGTGACCGGTCTGGACTGGTAGCATTATGGCTTCAGACACATTGAGGACAGCCTGCTCAAGAATCCCATGTCTCCCCCAACCTCACCCACATCTCCCCGGTCTACTCACTCCCCCTATAGCCTCCCACAGTCTCCCCATGTCCTCCCCCAGGTCTCCCCCAGCCTCCCCCATGTCCGCCCCCAGGCTTTCTCATTAGAATGTGAGAATCTGGCACAGGCTCTTCTTTCACAAAGGCCTGGATTCCATAGCTGCTGTGGGAACGAGGGTTGGTCAGTTGGTCTGTTGCTCCAATAGTTTTCAGGAGCCCAGTCTGCAAATGTGAAAAAGCTTTAGAGGTTCTCCAGTACCAAAGTTATTTTGGGATTCATTAGGACGGTCATTACACTGACTGTTAAATGGGTTAGTACTGTGTTATGCCACTCAGTTTACCTGTCAGTAGCTATGTTACCATGATTCATCATGAGCTGCTAATGTATTATGTGCTGTTTTTGACACAAATACGATCAGGCTCTAACGTGACTCGGCATATTAGACTAGATTAGATTAAAGGAGAAGTAAAGCGGAAATGCATGTTAAGCCCTGTTTTAAGGTTACTTATGATCATATACAATGGTTCAGATCAAAACGTTGACAAAACTAGCACTTTTGAGAAAGTCTGATAATTGCTCTACCACCATTTTGGTCATACAATGGATGTGGATGGGCACCTTGAAAAATCTTTCAAAAACATGTTAAACTCTCAATTTCAAAGACAAGAAGCTCACCGAGGGGGTAATTGGTGTCCGTTGGTGTTCTGACATAAAATTCGCCGCAAAGTATGAATCCTGTAGGGTTTTATTGATCATTTTATGAAATCCATTGACTTGTATTGATGTGACCGTTGTAGATGTGTAGATCAATCCGCAGAGGGGATTCAGGAAGCGGAACTACTTACGGTAGCTATTGTTATTGTTTATGTTGCTAGGCTACCTAGTTTGCGGAAGTTTACACATGTATGTGCTGCGACTAAATAGTTCTATGCTAAATATTTAAAAAAGCTTTTCCAGATTAACTAGAATCTTACTTTATGGCAAATTATATGTCAGAACGCCAACTAACACCTCGGCGAGTTTCTTGTCTTTGAAATCGAGAGTTTAACATGTTTTTGAAAGATTTTTCAAGATGCCCACCCACATCCATTGTATGACCAAAACGGTGGTAGAGCAATTATCAGACTTTCTCAAAAGTGCTAGTTTTGTCAACGTTTTTATCTGAACCATTGTATATGATCATAAGTAACCTTAAAACAGGGCTAAACAATGCATTTTCCTTTTACTACTCCTTTAAACTTTATTGCCATTGTGCAGAGTCCAAAGCCAATGAAATGCAGTTAGCAACTTAGCATCTAACCAGAAGTGGAAAAGTCAGTACTACAGCATAAGTGTTGCTATATCTTAATATGTACAGTGATGGACAGTGTACACTTACAATATACAAATAGTATACATGTACATTTGTTTAAATATGCATAATACAGAGGGGAAGGGGACAGAGTATGAACAGCATGATGTACATATTGGTAAGTATGCAGAGTATAAACAACATATGTACAGGTGTACAGTAACAATATTTGAACAGTGTAGGTGATTCAGTCTGTGCAAAATAGCATGTTGGTTAAAGTACTGTAAACAGAGCAGTAATGAGTGCATTGGGACTATTAGAGTGGTGGTGTGGAGTTCAGCAGGATCACCGACTCAGGGAAGAAGCTCTTCCTTAGCCTGCTGGTGCAGGAGTGGAGGCTCCTGTAACACCTTCCGAGTGGGAGGAGGGTGAGAAGTCCATGGTTAGTGGGGGGAGGCATCCTTGATGACGTTTCTCGCCCTACCCTGGCAGCACTTGTGACAAATGTTCTCGATGGTGGGTTACTGGGTACCGCAGTTTTCACCACCCGCTGGAGTGCTTTGCGGTCTGATGCAGAGCAGCTGCCATACCCCCGCTAGGATGCAGCTCGTGAGTCTCGGTACAGCGGTAGAAGTCCACCAGTATCCTGGGACACAGGTGAGCTTTCTTAAGGCTCCATAGGAAGTAAAGGCACTGTTGCGCCTTTTTGACCAGGATCGAGGAGTTTAGGGACCAGGTGAGATGTGGATGCAAGAACTTAAATATATTAGAGAGCCATTGATTCATTTTGTTCTTGATTATATATTTTTTATCCCTCAGGCACGTGGCCAGCCACCCCACAGCGGCGCCCAACATGATGCGCAGATGCTGGAGCAGCAGAACCAGGTCCAAAGCCTCCTCCCTGAGGCCCACGGCCCTCAGAGACGCTGGTCTCACTCACAGCACCGCTCCTTGGGGGTCCTGCCCCAGCCCCAGCCCGAGGAGGAGACCAAACCCTTCGTCCTGGACCTCAAGAACTTCCCGGATCTAGCCAACGCTGACATCAGCTCCCAGAACCCCAACATACAGGTGAAGGAGGGGAGGTGTCAGCAGGATGTGGTCCGCAGTTTCCACTTGGTCTCAGTACTAGATGGAGGAAAGGTCTCATTCATGTTATATGCATCAACCAGCACTGAGTGTTGACCAGTTTGAAAATACTGTCTCAGCGCCATTCTCCATTTCCTCAAGACTATTGTTGTCATTCTCTCCAGCTTATAGACTGTCTGTGTTCATGTAATTCAGCTAAAGCTACCTCTATGCAGTTCGGGATGTGTCCGGCTAGGCACACAGGAATGAGAGCCATTAGTATCAGTACTGCGAGAAATCCCTGGCGCTGGTAGCTGGGAACATTACTGGGTCCCTCTAGTGCCCTCTTTAGTGGGAGGCAGTTAAGCAGAATAAACATTCATATGTCCCCCCACTGAGATGGAAACAGGGAGTGAAGGAGGGACGGATCGGTGGTTGTCCATGCTCAAGATGCTCATGTCCGTCTGGTTAGCTCGGCTAGCACACTATTTTGTCTCATCTTGTCATGGCTGTCTATAGTTGTGTTCAATAGCACACCAAGGACACTAACTCCACATTTCTCCACCCCCTCACAGGTGACCATCGAGGTGGTGGATGACCCTGAGATGGAGGTGGAGATGGACTTGGCCAAAGATAAAGAATGGCTCCCCTCCTCTTCCTCCTCTCCGTCCTCCACAGTAGACTGGCTGGGGGGGAAGAAGCTGTTCTGGCCTCTGTTCTGGGGCTACACCGACACCGACTCAAGCGAGGACGGAACAGGCCGCTCGGGTCTGGAGGACACAGGGGAAGAAGAGGAGGAAGACTACGCTCTGGAGTACGGCAGCGAGGAGCCCCTCCCCAGTGGGGTGGGCGTGGACTGGGACAGTCACTGGAACGAGGGGTGGGACCCAACACAGACCTACCATGGTGAGCCTGGCTATCTGGTACAGACACACCGGCCGTCTTAACATAGCTGACATAGCTATCTAACTTGGACTTGGACTTAATACAGGCAATTGGAAAGCTTACTGGATACACTTTTTGTATAGAGGTCTTCAAAAATGCCCTTGAGAATTTAGCTTTGGTAATGTTGGCGATATTAACAAGAGAGAAAGTAGTATGGTTAGATGAATATGGCATGCATATATGTGTTTGTGTGTGAGAGAGAGAAACAGTGAGAGTGAGTGTGAGAGACAGAGACAACGACAGAGAGTGAGCATGTCAGAGAGAGAGAGAGAACAACTGAGGATCGCATGTCTGTACTGACTGGTTGAGTGACAGAGGGGGGCAAGGGAAGGGGGTAAGGGAAGGGAACGAGGGAAGGGAGTGCGAGCGCTCGACCGTCAGAGCATTATGGGCTCGGGTGCCTTTGAAGTGGACACTGGTCCTGCTCACTGGAGAGGCCGGCCTTTTGAAGACGGGACCGATGCGCTCGCTAATGGCGAGGCCGAAGTTGAGGCTGTTCCCTGGGACAAAACACCCACTGCCTGTGGACAATTAGAGGGCAGATTGGGAACAGGGGATGACAGGGGCCATTCGGCTGCTCCTTTCATCTCCGCCTGGGCCCCAGTCCCTGCCGGCACTCGGCCCTCTATAGCCGCCCCTTTTGAGCCAGTTCAAGAATTTCGGGGAGCTTTCAGGGCCGTGCATAACATTGCGCCTCTATTGTTTTTTTTTGTTTTCTCTTAATTCTCCTTTCCTTTGGTGGGAAAAAGAGCAGCGCGCTTTCAGTTCTGGCTTTCAGAGGGGAGAAGGGAGAGTGGGGCAGAGGGCTGGACTGGGCAGTGCCAGTGGAAGAGCGGACATGGTTCAAATCAGGTTTTCATTTACACTTCCTGTGACGCTCCATTTCCCGAAATCCCTATCTTGAACATCTAAATGCAGTGTTGAGTCAGCTAGCTAGCAATTAGCAACAATGTCCCATCACGAAGTGGTCAGATCTGAAGCCCCGTTCACCTCTCCTGTAATTAAGACTCTCCCCTGAGCCCCTATTCCCGTGTGTCGCCCGAGTCTGGCACAGCTGGCACAGCCACAGAGGCTCCACCAAGGTTGCAGTTCCTGCACCCACCTCCCTTGTCTGTAATTGAGGACGGACATGGTTTGGGTATCATTAACACCAAGTGGAGAGCTGTCAGAAGACAGATAGCTGCTCAGCTTGGCTCCTCTCTAATTTAATTTGATAGAAAACCTACATTACAGGACCACAGGACTGGGGAAATAGAGACCAGAGAGAAATTACACTGTGTACTGTGTCATAGAACCGATTCTGTATTAAATATTATTATGGGACGTTGGGTTTGTTGCTTAATTTGAAAAGATAGACTAGTATTGCCTTTCCAGGTTAAGTTCTGTGGGACCACAGCAGTCAGTTCAGCAAAACATGTTGAGTTATTCATTTCCAATCTGTCTCATTCTTCAATTGGATCTCATGTTGTTTTCAACCATTCTTCAGTAAAGGCGAGTAGGCTAATTGCTAGTAGTAGCTTAATTGCTTTGGAGGACTTTCCCTTATGTTTTTTTCCGAACCAGCCCTTTGAAGATGTGGTTTTCCTCTTCCTGGAAAGCTTGTTAAATACATATTGGAAACAAGTCCAACATTTCTTATGCAGATCTGTGGCCACACAGATATGATGAAGTGCCCCTGTTACTGGCAGAGGAATTCAGCTCTGCAATTACGCAGTGGAGAATATGTCTGTTACTTTAGGAGATGGTGAATGCAGTATAAGGTAAGCCTTTGAGAATCAATGTTTCTCAGGCCTAGTGGCTCATAGGGCAGGAGCCTATCTCCTGTTTCTGTAGCGTGAGGCAGCTTGATATACAGGTACACCCCCTGGACATGATGCTAGTATGTCGCAAGGACTTACCCCCAATCCAACTGTTGATGCTGAGTGCCAAACAGGGAGGCATCGGGTACCTTTTTTTTTTAATAGCGTTGGTATGACTCACAACCTCCCAGTCTCAGTCTCTAACTGCAAGGCCACTAAGCTGGTAATGCATTACCTAGTATAAAAAACAACCAAAAAACAAAACAGCGACCACCATTGCTGAGAGGACAATCATGGTTCGATGACAGGAAACAAAACTGTTGAAATGTGAATTTAATGGTTATCATTTTGTGTCCCTCATCCCCCCACACACACAGAGAAGGAGGAGACTGAGGAGTGGACCGCCTGGTCTCCCTGCTCCGCCACCTGTGGTCATGGTGAGAGAAAGAGAACGCGACCTTGTGGTTACTCCTGCACTCTGACTGAGGCCTCCAGGTGTGACATGGAACCCTGTCCAGGTGAGAACCTGTCCACCTGTCTGCTGCAACTTCTATAGAAGTGCTCACCAAAAGGGGTCTTCAGTTGTCCTTGTAGGGAAACCCCTTGATAAACACTTCCAATAACTTTTTTTGGTTCCTGGATTAACCTTTTATTGACAAAATGGTTCTAGATGGAACTTTGGCTTGATGAAATAGTTCTAAAAGACATAGTATGATAAAACAGTAAGGTTGGTTTCTTCTCTCCTGTCTGCAGATGATGTGAATAAGTTGGTGGAACCCTTACCCTTCGAGATGGAGAACGGAACCGAACCTTTTGGAACAGGTAAACACATTCATTTTTATATTTAACCTTTATTTAACCAGCTTGGTTTCATTTAGATGAAAAATGTATTTTCCAAGCGAGATCTGCCCAAGGAAATCTGCACACAGTTCCACATAAGCTGCAACATAAAATATAAAAAACATTACAAAGAAAACATGAAAAAAACAAACACAATGTTTCGCAAACACAATCCAAAGACGTATCTAAATGGTCTTGTTGTGACCCAGACATTTGACCCAGTACTTACTTTTACCTTTTACCCCTCTTACCTTAACTTACCTTCCCAACTTACCTTCCCAGATGTGGACAGCTGTGAGAAGTGGGTGAACTGTAAGAGCGAGTTCCTCCAGAGGTACCTCCACCAGGTTCTGTCCGAGCTACCCAGCTGCCCCTGTGCCTACCCATCAGCCGCCGCTTACACCGTAGTCAGTGTTTTCGACGAGCAGCAGGGCCGGCCCTTCCGGTGGCGGGACGCCAGCGGCCCCAAGGAGCGCATGGACATCTACAAGCCGTCGGCGAGGAGCTGCATCCGCTCGGCGCTCTCCAGTGATGTGGCGACGCTGGCTGCCCAGCACTGTTGCTATGACGAACGCGGGCGGCTGATCACGCGAGGGAAGGGCGCGGGCACGCCCAACCTGATCAGCACGGAGTTCTCGCCGGAGCTACACTTCAAGGTGGACGTCCTGCCTTGGATCCTATGTAAAGGGGACTGGAGCCGATTCCACATAGTGCGACCCCCCAACAAGGGTCTGGGCTGCCCCGAGAACCCCCACCAAGAAGTATTCATGAATGAGCTGGAGGAGGCCCGGGAGTACTGAGCAGCCAAAACTAGCCGCCACCGCCACCACTACCACCAACACCCAGAGGAACGGACCTCAGAGGGCTGAGCCCAATCCTACCTTGAGACGGGAGTTTTCAGACATGTCAAACGCATACTCCACTCACTGCATGTGTGCTGTGGTGTATGCGAGATCCTGTGTTGATGCCAATGGGAGACTTGGGTGAAGGTTGGTTTTTCTCAAGTTAGGATTTGGCACAGTGTTCTGCTACATGGCGTAACAGAATTGAACTGTACTGAACAATGAGAACAAAAAAGATGCAGTCCTGTCACAATGCTTGCTGCCTCCAGCATGGAATCAAACTCTTCCTCTCTCACACATACCGGTCTGAGTGCACGTACGCATGGTGATGTCTAGTTGCTGGCTTTTTGTTGATGTTTTGGAACTCACCCATATTATTTTGCAGTGTGAGAGGTATGGTGATGTGGCATAAATGATAGAGGAAGGGTTAGAGACGAGGGGAATATCATAATATAATAATTACAATGCTGCTAAGAGGAAATGAGGACTCTCTAGGTCTTCTATTCTAGATACTTTAGAACCCAGGTTTAAGGGGCATCTAGGATTGAAACAACCAATTGAACCAACCAACCAATAGGCCAGGGTGCTGTCATTTCAATCAAAACCAACCGCCATTTCAAATTGAGAAAGAAAAGACTGTTGGTCCTCAGTGTTATTGTCTGGCGGAGAGCCATTTTGGGGTGTGTTTCTACAGTTAATCTCAGGGGCACTCACATTGATAGAGATTAGTCCTTTTACCTCATCTGTGGAGCACCAGTGGATCCACCGCCTCATTCAGTACATTAATTCCCATTGAGAATGGAACACGGAGCAGAGGTGATCCACCGTGGAACTGGGAAAGACGTGGGTGAATGAATACACTAGTACTTAGGATTATGAAATTAAGCTCTATTTTTGCAGTTCTTGGCAAGCAATTGAAAATGTCGATATGAAATGTAATCACGATTGAATAGCTGATCTTGTTATGATATGTTGCATTTGCTGAAAGACGTCACAGCTGTGGGAACAATATTAATGTTCGTGCTCCAAACCTCTTTCAGGAATTCTTTTTTGAAATGTACAGCAAACATGCGTTACATTTTGAAATCACAGTTTTCAAAGGAAGGCACTTTATTTAAAGTATATATATATATACAAATGATATGCATATTAATATCAAATATACCCATGTTATATCATTTGTTTATACATATTAGTGTTAATTAGTGTTATTGTGAAGGGATACACTTGCCAGAAATGCTGCATTGTTTTTTGTTTAAGCACGTATCTCAAGTGTTCTGTTAAAGGCATGATCTTTTGTGATTTCTGATAACTAGTATTACATATCATATTGTACAGTATTTATTTGTCCGTTTTTTTAAAGTTTGCTGAACCTTTGAAATCTCTGTATTCCACATGGTGCACTACTTGGACTGAGAAACACAGACGCCTGCCGTCAAAAGGGAAACCACTTGCCTCACACCACTCCAACAGCAGAATCAAGTGTCTCTTTATCAATTGATCTTGTACTTCAGTGCTCTATGAATATGTTGTGACAATTGCAATGAGGAATATAAAACATGTTACATTCATTGTCTCTCGTTTGGAGGCGTCCTTATTCTGGACTTGTTAACATGTGTCACACCGCCTAGCTGTTTCCCTTAGTTGAAGTACAAAACAGGAAACCCGTCATTCAATCACCCCACACAACTGAAGACCTAGACGTCCTTTAGACGGGCCTGCTTTGAACTTGGTGTCGTCACACAGGTGAACGTTTTGACATGGAGAGGATGGCGCGGCTTCATGGGTTCTGCTGTCTGCATTGTGGTCTAACAGTAGATCCAGGGACACCCAGACATCATGGTCCACTGATCTGTCAGGGCACAAGCCCTCAGCACATGTCTATCAATCTGGTTTCAATCTCCAACCAAAGGCCTAGGACCTTCACACAAGCAAGGACAGAGTGTTTGATTTTACTACATGTTGTTTACTCCCAGACAGAGAGCGCCAAACTGCGATCCACGTTGGATGCAAACAAAGAGAGAGATGAAAGAATCTTTCATGTGTTGATAGCAGTATTGGTGGGAGAGTAAGCGGACTGAGAGAGAAAGAGAGAGAGAGAGAGAGAGAGAGAGAGAGAGAGAGAGAGAGAGAGAGATCATGACAGTTGAGCAATCTCTATAAGATCCATGAGCAACACTGTATCATATTCTGGCCCTTTCTCATGTATTTAATACTCTCAATGAACAGAAAATTAACACAGATCCACATCGACTAAGCATCACGGAAACCAAGCAGCTTTGCAGGGTTCTCTTTTTAGATACTTCACCTCAGAATGAAGTATAACAGTCCCAAGCCCCTGTAATCTCAACTGCCCATACGTACACCAGTCTAGGTTTGCTGGGAGTTGCTACAGACGTTTTATAGAATCACCCATCAAAGTAAGGACGTCATCACTGCATCTCTGTGTATCCTAAATAAACTGTGTAATCAGATGGAGTTTGTGTCTCTTGTTAAGTGTGGTGTGGAGATATAACACGTCAACAGCCCCCCCATACATCTCTACTGACATTGAATCCCAGCTGCCATGTTACCCATCCAATTCTGCTTTGTTCTAGGTTGTTCTGTACAAAATCATCAGTCTGTCTGTGTACTCTTCCACAGGGATTAAAATAACACAGATTACATGGTCAGAGGTCAGCCTCATGCAAATCCACTGGATTAGGTAGCCTAATCCACATACACTTTTTTGTATACTCTAATTCCTGTAGGTCTCAGAACATGACGATTGATTTTGCTCTCTTTGACCTGCTTGAAGAGAAAGAAAGAAACAGAACATACTAGAGAATAAGTAATATGTTACCAAAGGCACATTAGGTCTGCCCCAGAGCAAAGATACCAAAAGAGACCCAGGGAAAGCTTTAGAAACAACCAGTATCGATCCATTCACACAAGCTGGTTGATAAACGCTGGCTGTGTGTGTGTGTGTGTGTGTCTCTACTACAGCATTGTGATGATTCATAAGTTGAAGTACAGATGAGGACCCAGTGGAATTCAACCAGACAGATGTTGACCACATTTTCACTGGAGGATAGCAGATAAATATCCACAGATGTGTTGACAGCACCAAAAAGCATAGAGGAAGGCGGAAAGAAAGAACATGAAAAGACAAGAGACATTATAGGACTGCTTAAATGTTATCTCAGATCTGGCCTGAGGGAAGAGGTGTTTTTCCAGTGCGCTGAATTCATCTGCCGACATGCGCTCAGATCTGGGCATTTAAGTCAATTCGTATCACGGCATATCTCGATCATTTCCACATTTCACTTAAATAGAGATATCCATCATGGATGAGACAAATTCATGAAAAAGAGATAGTATCAGCCAGTCAACTGACACTTATAAGACATCACATGACACACAGGTTTCTATGGGCATGCAGAGATAGATGTGAAACAAAAGCCACGGTGAGAATTGAGAGAAATGCTGTCAGAGGTCATCAAAAGCATCTGACGGGGAGACCTGTGGTTGTGTGGCAGTGACGTACCTTCCCTGCTGCCCGGTAGGCCTCTGTCATGGCCACCCAGTGCCAGGTCCTGGTGGTAACTAAACTGTTTATTCTTCCTGGCTGAGAGGAACATGACATTTCCTCTGAGTGCACCACAGCGAACCAGTAAACAGCCTTTTTAGTGTCTCACTGCTTCTCGTACCGACCACAGTGCCCCCTACAGTATCTCCATGGAAAACATGAGTGATACACACACACACACACACACACACACACACACACACACACACACACACACACACACACACACACACACACTCGACCAAAGAACGGATCACCATCTTCAGCAGTGACATCTCTGACTGCCCCGCAGACCGAGAGTGCTGAGAGTGACCACAGGCACAAGCCCTCAGCAGTCAGCACATCTATCAATCTGGTATCAATCTCCAACCAAAGGCCTAGGAATTTCACACAAGCGAGGACAGAGTGTTTGATTTTAGGCTACTACATGTTTTTTTTTAACTGGTTTACAGACCTGGGGCATAAATAAATAAATTACTGCCCCCTTTTTGGGTCTCTGACTTCAGATGAGACAACCGTTGTATTGAGAGCAACACACATTTTCAATCCCTCACATCTCTGATTGGACATGTTCATCTGCATGGCTTGAACTTGCGTCGCTTCATATATGCTGGTGCTGAACTGGAAGAGTGTAATTGTGTTCCTAGAAATGCCCGTTCCCTCCACAGCCGAGCAGTAGGTCAAGTGGAGGATATGTGGGGCCGGGGCAGTTCTACTTAAAGGGCAATGCTCGTTTTTGACAACCTGGACCTTATTTACGACATATTATAAGAAGTTTGACTCACCGAGATCAGTTTTGTGTAGTTCGGAGGCCTGAAGAAGAAATTTAAAATCCAGCGCGAGCCAGTATATACATGAAATGACGGTGATCGGGGCACCGAGAATGCAGTTTCTCAAAATCCATTTTCGGACGCTAAACGGTTGTTTTCATCAATCAGATTGGATGAATCGACAGTTGAGATTCCTCAACGCGAGCCATTGTTGTGGTTTTCAAATACGGGGTCTTTAGCCTCTGTAATATGATCTTTACACGCCTTTCCCCACTTGCTCCAGCACGCATGCGCACAGGCCAGCGCGCAGACTGGCTATTCTCTGCGCTACGATCGTTGTTGGTGCCGAGAATATTGTCGTCGTCATTCGTCAGCAACAATCCGATCGTAGCGCAGAGAATGTGAGCCGGAGAATAGCCAGTCTGCGCGCTGGCCTGTGCGCATGCGTGCTCCAAAGAGGTGACGGCGATGGCGACTGCACCCACATAAGGGCACCATCAGTGAATGAATACGTCTATGTGAATCGCTAAAATCTGCACACTATAAATACCCAAATCATATGTGACCCCGACATGCTCATCACAAGTGTAGTGGTGGCCTGGCTCCACGCATGACTCATTCATCCTGGCGCACAGCAGGGTAGGGGCTAGACTGGAGGCAGGCGCTGCGCGTGACGGCTGGCTTGTTGGTGTGTGCATAGCCAAGATACATTCTTTGTCTTATTCACTTTAATCTTTATTAGCATTCTCCATCCATACAACGACAATACAATAAAACATAAAAACTTACAATAACAGCTTATGGATACTTCCATCCATGCAGCTTTTTTTTCTTACTCAAATATGACAATTTTAATATAAGTGGTATCATCACACTTCCTTCTATAATCCATCCATTTTTCCCATCTCCCTTCAAACTTTCCTTCCTGCATCCTCAATGCATAAATAAATCTCATAAATCTCCTCCACAACACCCACCACTGCTCCTTGGTTGGGGGTTCCACCTTATACCAAGCCCTCATTATTGTCTTTTTACTAGCAACCAATAGTACTTTCACTAGGTATCTGTCCCCTCCTTGTACATCATTCTGTTATGTTTGCCAAGATGTATATTCAAAGCTGATAAGAATGAGAACCAGTCAAGACCCCACCACAAAATGAGGACCCAAGCCCTCAGCCCCCTCCCCGTCATGAGGTTTACCAGCGGGGCCAAAGGGCCCACACTGAGGTCATGCGCCAGCTATGAAGACACAAACAAGTAAGGTTCACATTTCTACCATTTTATTGTCTGTTGGTGGGTGACTGTGTGAGGTGTGTGAGTGCGTTTGTGAGTGAATGTTTGAGGTCCGTGAGTGTGGTAGTGAGTGACTGTGTGAGGTCCTTGAGTGTGGTAGTGAGTGACTGTGTGAGGTCCGTGAGTGTGGTAGTGAGTGACAGTGTGAGGTCCGTGACAGCATGTGTGAGGGAATGAAGTGCAGTAAGGATGTCCTGTTGGCTCTGGTGGTGTAGTGTGGTGACCTCCACCAACTGCTGCACAACTGCCCCACAACTGCCCCAATCCCTTCTGCCATTTCCCTCTGGGCCTCTAGGGTCATGAGCCTCCAGCACAGCGTCTGAGAGGAAGCCCAGCCCTCAGGGACCCTTGAGGCCTTGAGGCAGGGACGCTGGCAGCCGGAGGTGGAGGCGTGGGCGGTGGAGACAGAGACGGAGGCGCTGGAGATGGCACTGGAGGTGGAGGCCGGTGCGCTGGAGGTGGAGGCACTGGAGGTCGTGGCGCTGGTTGTAGAGGCTGCAACCGGCGGGGGCACGACCGTCAGGTCAAGGACCACTGCAGACTCCCCCTCCTCTGAGTCCCACCCCACGTCAGAGTCTGGAGAAACAATTTCAGTCATTTTCTTTGAGTTTGTCTGTTAACTTGATTATGCATTAAACATTTCATTGTGTAGCCATATTCAATTGATATGTTTTTCTGTTGGCAGCCAAATAAATGCTTAAGTGTGATTTACCGGGTAATTTAGATGAGAGTCTTAATTTCCCAGAGGGGAAAATGTTTAATGTGGTCTAACATTATGAAGTGGTCATCTGTGTTATCGTTCCCTGTTTTTGGTCCTAAATCAATCATAGCCTACCACAGAATGTGTGGAATGTTTGCTTTCCTCACAGCCACATAATACAGCATGTCCGTGTAGCCTACGCCAAATACAGGATGCACGAAACGTACAGTAGGCTACCTAAACTGTAGGAGCAATCAGACAAATGTAGGCTCGTACAAATAGCTTACCTTCCGAAGATGATTTTCTTTCCTCGCGTGGACCTCACCAACAAGCACATGCACCTCCGTCTCCGAAAAGTTTCTCTTCTTTCCGCGTTTTTCCATAAACGTATTTGTCTTTCCTATGCTCCACGCTATATTATGTTGGTTCCTTCCGGGTAACCACGTTGTGCACTGTCATAGTTTTGACCATATATGGTTGAATTTGGGCGTGGAGAGGGCGGAACACGAGGCGCGTGCACGTCCGCTGTCTTCTACGACACCGTGGGATCAAGGTTATTATAGTTAACGAAAACTAACTAAAAAACGAAAACTAGGTGTGAAAAACATTTTAGTTAACTGAAATAAAAATAAAAACTAGGCTTTACAAAAAAACGATAACTAACTAAAACTGTATTGTGTGTTTACAAAACTAACTAAAATAAACTAAAATTGTAGAGAAAATGTCCTTAGTTTTAGTCTTTTTCATTCCATACATAAGCCTAGTATTTTGGGTGGATATGAAATCTATCCTCCATTATTTCTTTAGCTGTGCCCCTGCGCAGAGTTAATCTGACGTTCGCCAGCTGGTTTGTTTTGCACAGTGTGAAACAACATGAGTTTACAAGATCAGGATGGTCTCACGAGGCTAGCGCAGAAAAAAACAAACTAAAACTAATACTGAAACTAATAAATACTAAACTAAAACTAAGCATTATCAAAAAATAAAAACTAAACTAGCAAATCTGCTTTAAAAACTAATTAAAACTAAACTGAAATTGAACACAAAGTTAAAACGATATAAAAATAAAAACTAATGAAAAAAGCAAAACTATTATAACCCTGCGTGGGATTTATCCATTGAGAAATCGGCACAGCAGCGTGTACGCCATGTTTGATAGATCCGAAAAGCGTGTAAATATTCTCGTCGTACGCGGCAGTCCGCCCTTTTCTCGTTTTCGTCGTACGCCCTCTTTTACACCTGAATTTACACGCTCTTTGATAAATGAGGCCCCAGTGCTCTAACCACTGAGCTAAAGTTGGGGGACAATAGAGTCGGGGGGGGGGGGTTTATGGCTTCATCCTCCATCACCAAAGTGTTTACATGTTGATGTATATCAAATAATTTAAAAAACATTATACTTCTATTTTTACATACATTTATGTGACAGGTAGGGCGCTAGGACCCAGTAGGGAGCGCTGGTTAGGAGAGGCTAGCGCCCTACTGGTCACATTTATGAGAGAAATCCCAGGTTCCCGGTTCGAGTCCCACCGATGCCAGAAATTTGTTTACACTTAACTGATTATTAACATTATATTAGTTATGTATTAATACTTATATAATTATGACTTATGTCCAGTGCTACACGTAGAATTCTGGTCTAGCATCTGTCCAACAACCTCTGCAAGGAGTGGCTCTGGGTCCAGCACTCGCAGCCATACAGGAGAACGGCCTCCATGGTGGATCACACACATAGGAATCACCGACTAATCACACACATAGGAATATCACCGATTAAATTCTTCCTCTGCATTTTCCCAAACCTAAACTGTCCTTCCACCCATAAAAGTTTGGAGGATGCAGCAGCACTCTACCATTTGAGCTAATCCCCCTGGATGTGGATGGAGCCCCACTCCACTCAACAGTGTTAAGAGGGTAGTTCTCCTTTTCACAGGGAGAGAGGGAGGGATGAGGAACACACATCACATACAAATGCAGGACTATTGCAGATGAAATTCTTCCTCTGCATTTCTTCCTCACAATCCTAAACTGTCCTTCCTCCTCAAAAAGCTTGGAGGATGCGGGCATCGATCCCGCTACCTCTCGCATGCTAAGCGAGCGCTCTACCATTTGAGCTAATCCCCCTGGATGAAGCCCGTCTCCCCTCAGCAGTGCTAAGAGGGTAGCTCTTTTCAACGTCTAAACTTGAATTTCTCCTTTTCACCGGAAGAGAGGGAGGGGGGGAGGTGTGGTACACACATCACATACAAATGCAGGACTATTACAGATGGAATTCTTCCTTTCTTCCTCCCAATACCAAACCGTCCTTCCTCCTCAAAAACCTTGGAGGATGCGGGCATCGATCCCGCTACCTCTCGCATGCTAAGCGAGCGCTCTACCATTTGAGCTAATCCCCCTGGATGGCGTCACACTCTCCTCAGCAGTATTAAGGGAGAAGTAAAGGGGAAAATCATGTTTAGCTCTGTTTTAAGGTTACTTATGATCATGTACAATGATTCAGATCAAAACGTTGACACAACTAGCACTTTTGAGAAAGTTGATATTTGCTCTACGACCGTTTAGGTCATACAATGGATGTGGGTGGGCACCTTAAAAAATCATTCAAAAACATGTTAAACTCTCGATTTCAAAGACAAGAAGCTCACCGAGGGGGTAATTGGTGTCCGTTGGTGTTCTGACATCAAATTCGCCGGAAAGTATGAATCCTGTAGGGTTTTATTGATCATTTTATGAAATCCATTGACTTGTATTGACGCGACCGTTGTAGATGTGTAGATCAATCCGCATAGGGGATTCAGGAAGCGGAACTACTTACGGTAGCTATTGTTATTGTTTATGTTGCTAGGCTTCCTAGTTTGCGGAAGTTTACACACGTATGTGCTGCGACTAAATAGTTCTATGCTAAATATGTTAAAAAGCCTTTCCAGATGAACTAGAATCTTACTTTATGGCGAATTATATGTCAGTACGCTAACTAACACCTTGGTGAGTTTCTTTACATTACATTACATTATCAATCAATCAATCAATCAAAGCTTTATTTGTATAGCACATTTCATACCCAGAGGCAACACAATGCGCTTTACAGAGAACAAGGGAGGTGGGCATATGACCCACTCTCTACATACAGTATTCCAGAGGGAAGCAAAAAAAACAGTAATCACCCGGGGGCCAGATAAGTGAGCTGTAAACATTCTTCCCTGACCCTTCTCAACAAGGCGATCGAGCAAGCTCCAGGAGTATGTTTGTCTACCGGCTAAGAACATTTATAAAGCAATACATTACATTAAATTAAATTTCAGAGTAAGAGAGGCTAAAAAAGCATTATAGGAGCATCTTCTCTCTAAAACAAGTGACTAAGAGCATAATCTAGTGCTGAAGGCAAAGTGCAAGAATAGCAATCTAAAGTACAATGCAATACAATACAATACAATACAATACAATACAATAAGTGCTTAGGAGGGAGGATTGTTGTAGTACTTCTTGAAGAGATGAGTTTTGAGCCTGCGACGAAAGATGGGCAGCGACTCTGCTGTCCTGACACCAGTGGGCAGTTCATTCCACCACTGCGGGGCCAAGACAGAGAAGAGCCGTGACCGTGTCGATCGACCGCAGGGGCCTCGGAGTGACGGGGCAACCAGTCGCCCCGAGATAGCAGAGCGTAGCGGTCGGGAGGGGGTGTAGGGTTTGACCATGGCCTGGAGGTAGGAGGGGGCTGTTCCTTTCATTGCCCTGTAGGTTAGCGCCAGTTTTAAACTGGATGCGAGCCGCTACAGGGAGCCAGTGTACGGAACGGAGGAGGGAAGTTGTGTGGGAGAACTTGGGGTGGTTGAACACCAGGCGAGCAGCGGCTTTCTAGACAAGTTCCAGAGGTTTAATGGCTGAAGCTGGGGCCCCAGCGAGGAGGGAGTTGCAGTAGTCCAGGCGGGAGATGACCAGGGCCTGGATGAGTACCTGCGCCATTCCCGGGAGGAACAGCAGCTCAGTCTTGTCCAGATTGATCTTGAGGTGATGTGTCGTCATCCACTCCGAGATGTCAGCCAAGCACCCAGCTATGCGTGTCTCCACTTGTGTATCAGAAGGGGGAAATGACAGGACCAGTTGGGTGTCATCAGCATAGCAGTGATAGGAGAAGCCATGCGAGCGAATGACAGAGCCCAGAGATGTAATGTAGAGGGAAAAGGAGAGGACCTAGGACAGACCCTTGTGGAACCCCCATAGTCAGACTACGCGGTTCCGACATCGACCCTCTCCATGTCACCTGGTAGGAGCGGCCCGTCAGGTAGGATGCAAACAGGGAGTGTGCAGAGCCAGCGACGCCTTTCTCCTCGAGGGTGGAGAGGAGGATCTGGTGGTCTACCGTATCAAATGCTGCTGACAGGTCTAGGAGTATCAGGACAGAGGAGAGAGAGTTCGCTCTTGCGGCATGGAGTGACTCCGTCACTGCAAGGAGGGCGGACTCTGTCGAGTGGCCAGCCTTGAACCCGGACTGGTGGGGATCTAGGAGGTTGTTCTGGTGGAGGTACGAAGACAGTTGGTTAAAGATAGCACATTCAAGTGTTTTGGATAGAAAGGATAGAAGGGAAACTGGTCTGTAGTTTTTGACATCAAAGGGGTCGAGGGATGGTTTCTTTAGGAGGGGGGTGACTCTGGCAGTCTTGAAAGCGGAGGGAAAGCATCCTGATACAAGAGATGCGTTGATGAGTTGGGTTAGGAAGAGAAGGAGTTCGGATGCAACAGACTGAAGGAGAGTCGAGGGAACAGGGTCTAGGGAGCATGTGGTGGGGCGGTTAGATGTTACAAGGTTGAGGGCCTCGTTGGGGGAGAGGGGAGAAAAGTGGGATAAGGTGGGGCGTGGAGAGGAGGGGGGGAGCGGAGAGGGGAGAGAGGGTGAGGGTGAGGGTGGGGGGGTGAGGTTTGTGCACGGAGCGTTGACAGGGGGAGGGGGGAAAGAGGATCTGATATCGTTAACTTTCTTGTCAAAGAAGTTGGCGAAATCATCAGGGAGAAGGGAGGAGTCGGGAGTAGGAGGTGGGGGCTGTAGTAGTGAAGAGACGGTTTGTCTTTGAAATTGAGAGTTTAACATGTTTTTTGAATGATTTTTCACGGTGCCCACCCACATCCATTGTATGACCAAAACGGTGGTAGAGCAATTATCAGACTTTCTCAAAAGTGCTAGTTTTGTCAACTTTTTGATCTGAACCATTGTATATGATCATAAGTAACCTTAA
This sequence comes from Borostomias antarcticus, assembly GCF_949987555.1. Classification (NCBI taxonomy): domain Eukaryota; kingdom Metazoa; phylum Chordata; class Actinopteri; order Stomiiformes; family Stomiidae; genus Borostomias; species Borostomias antarcticus. The sequence continues at coordinate 22,093,245 of NC_140239.1, read as the reverse complement.
AACAGGGCTAAACATGATTTTTCCCTTTACTACTCCTTTAAGAGGGTAGTTCTCTTCAACGTCTAAACTTGAATTTCTCCTTTTCACAGGAAGAGAGGGAGGGAGGGATGAGGAACACACATCACATACAAATGCAGGACTATTGCAGATGGAATTTTTCCTCTGCATTTCTTCCTCCCAATCCTAAACTGTCCTTCCTCCTCAAAAAGCTACCTCTCGCATGCTAAGCGAGCGCTCTACAATTTGAGCTAATCCCCCAGAATGGAGCCCTGCGTCACTCAGCAGTATGAAGAGGGTAGTTCTCAATGTCTGTAAACTTCCTTTGTTCCTTTTCACAGGGAGGGATGGGGAAAGGGAGAGAGGAACACATCACACACATAGGACTATAACTGATCAAATTCTTCCTCTGCATTTACTAAATTCAAAACTGTCTTTCCTCCCCAAAATGCTTGGAGGATGCGGGCATCGATCCCGCTACCTCTCGCATGCTAAGCGAGCGCTCTACCATTTGAGCTAATCCCCCTGGATAGAGCCCTGTGCCACTCAGCAGCTTGAACAGGGTAGTTCCTTCACAAAGTTGTAAAGTTCCTCTTCATAGAAAGCGAGGTGGGCGAACACTATGGAATACCAAATGTGCCAATATTAAATAAATAAATATCCCTTCATTATATAAATAATCATATGTATAAATACAGGAATATAAATAAATAAATAGGTAAATTGTGAAATCGCTAAATAATTAAATAAAATACAAACAATTAATATGAAATATTATTTCATAATGTATGTTTTATTTCATATTTCACATTTTATTTTCAAATTGCACTTTTTATTTATTTCATAATGGTACTTTTCCAAAGGACACTTTATTTCATAATGTCACATTTATTTATTTCATGTTGACTCTTTTCATAATGACTGCTTATTTATTTCATGTTGACTCTTTTCATAATGACTGCTTATTTATTTCATGTTGACTCTTTTCATAATGACACTCTTTTCATAATGACGTGCTTATCTGTCAATCAACGCGAATAGGGCTGGACCTATTTGCTGATTGGCTAATCCTCTGCAATTGATTACTCAGCCTGGGGCCTCATATATCACTGAGGTACGCCTTCTTTTACACGGTCTTTTCCGCGATTTCAGGCGTACGCCATTTTCCCCCTCCACAGCGCGACCTATCAAGCCAAAAGGGTGGATATTTAGTCGCCTTTCTACGCGCTTTTGTAGGACACCTCTCAACTTGTCGTACCGATTTACACGGGTTTCTACACCCTTTTTGAACACAGGGGGAACTGGCGACGCAGGTGGTGCGTCGGTGAATTAGCATACACCTCCCAAGCCCCCAGGATCAGCTTGGCGCATTGAAGCCACCATGGGCTTTCAGGCCAAGCCCGGTATTGCAAGTCATGTCACGGCATGCGGCCCAAGAACCCTTATTTCCCATGTTAGTGGATGATGATAGATAGGGCTAGAAAAGGAAAACAAAATTTTTCTGGGTATCATTCAGCATCAGAGACCAATCTTATCAATATAAACTTTTAATTCAAAAAGTTTTGGGGTTTTTGAAGCCACCAATACCTGTATCGAGCCATTTAAACATGTGCTGTGCACGAGCCTCGGGGACGCGCTGGTCGCGCGTTCGTGAGTCCTGCGAACTCGGGAAAGCACGTGACCATAGGAAGACCCGCCCTACTCTGCCTCTGATTGGATAGGAAGTCATGTAATGACGTCGCTAACATTTGCTATGCTTTAGCAATGAAGCTTATGATCATGCTAATCAGAACGTATGTCTATGATGCAAATGATCATGACATGTGGTTACTTTAGGACATCGTTGGAAAAGATCTAGAGGGTAAGTGGGTCAATGTTGAATAACTTAGCTAACATTATCTAATGTTACATTTCTTTATATTAACATCAACTATATTGATAGGCTAGGGAGCTATGCTAACGGTAGCTAATGCTAACGGCTTAGGGTTAACGTTAGTGAATGCTAACGTTACGTTCGGAGGTCTCAGATGTATTTCAATTTTAACAATGTTGAGCATGATCAATGTGACATTGTTCATACATTGATTACAGTCTGTAATCTTGTCTGGCATTATTTAGCTATAGTGGGCTGATGCTTGCTGCTGCTACTATAGCATTTGCCACATTATACATCAAATTAATCAAGCATAGTGTTATTACCTGAAGGCATTATTACCATTGCAAGTAAGCATGCCATGTATATGCCATGCCTGGAAATCAAATTAATAGTGTAATTATTCCCCATCATAGCTCATTGTACACTGATATAATCATTCTCCTTGCCTTTGCTAATACTCATCTCTTTTATCAAACTTTGTGCTAGGAAAGAAATCTGGCTGTGATTCGTCACTAGTGCTCATCCAGGCTGTTGTCATCTCCCGCCTGGACTCCTGCAACTCCCTACTTGCTGCCATCCTGCAGCGTTGGCCATCAGACTCCTGGAGAAAGCTGCTGCTGACCTGGTGTTCAACGGCCCCATGCTCTTCCACACAACTTCCCTACTCCTATATGTATAGTCTATATGTTTTTACGTGTTTCTTTACATGTCTTTACATGTGTATTTGTCAGGGTTTGTCTGTTAGTGATTGTCGTGTCCCCACTCTTGGCCTGCACCTTGACGTGGTGAGTGGGCTTTAAACCAAGCCAGGCCTTTTATAGTTGTGTTTTGTGTTTTTCTGTTTGCTTAAGTGTCTAATATTGAAGGTACAAAACCTTTAAAAAAAGAAAGAAAAAAGAAGCCCCTTCCTTCCCATAAAATTCCTGCGATTGTAACAGGTGTATTGATTCCACCACACTTGCCCACACTGGGTTCAAACCCGGGTCCTCTGACTTAGGAACGCACATGACCACCTTTCTAGAACACTGCCACCAGCTATCCCAATGAAAAGCTAGCGAATCAATTGTGCACATGGGCAGTACTAATACTGAGGACAGAGTTTAAACCAGTTCAACCAGATATTCACTGAGCCTGACGGGCACCTGCCAGCTAAAAAACCTAGTACTGTCACCCTCGACTTCTGCTGCGCCTGTATCCAGCCATAGGGGCTGATTATTTATAATGATGTTGATGAAGTTTAAAACCTTATTTACACATAGTGTTTGCTGTTTTAAAAGATAAATGCAGTGATATGAGGCGCCACCTATTGGTGAGGACAAAATCATTTTTTGACTGACTAGATGAGATAATGAATTCCTGATGTGCATAATGATGTCACTAAATCCCACTGTGATTGCTTTTTCAGTCAGTGAACAGGAAGCAGAGCAACCCCTCTCTGTTCGATCACCTGATAGAAGAACCTCCTAGGTGAGACCACACTACAGTACGTTGCTCCAGTAAACATATGAAGACCCAGCCGTATTTAAGCTGTCTTGTCTAATTTGAGCTGTCTTGTGAAGTCCCTGTTTTTCACATACTCCCCCCAACCCCCCCCCCCCACCTACAGATGTGTAGTGCTCTGATCTACAGTCCCCCAAGTACAGGCAAGACCCCAGTGGCGCGGGTGCAGACTAACGAGTGTAGGCAGGGAAACACAAAGGTGTCTATAAGGAAAGGAGCTGACGGCCTTAGCAAGTGGGTTGGTGAATCAGAACACATAATCAGCTCTGCCTTCTCTTTGACCAGGTTAGCCAATGGGGCAACTGTGGCGGTGGGGGGAGGGGGGTATAATTATTGGACAGGACACCTGACCATCATCCTCAGTGTTGACTGAGAGCTTGTGATGGCTGTTTGTTGGTCTCTCCCAAGGTCAACCTAATGAGACCCTCCTTCATCTTCTTCCACAAGATAGACCGGCTGGCCCCAGTATGCTCCAGCAGACAGGACCAGATACACAGGTGAGGCCTGTCTGTCACGGAGCCACCGCCTCGCTCCGCCTCTGATGTAACTCGGTTCTTCAGCTTGGCTGCGTACTTGATTGATGTTGCACATGGGCGATTGGAACTAAACTAACCTTGCGTTGCATTTGTCTCTCTCTCTCTGGCTCTATCGTGTCCACTCTGCTGGCGCTGATGGATGGGTTGGACAGTCAAGGGGAGCCAGTGGTCCAGTTCCTGTTCATGCTTGGTTGTTGCCTACTCACCTTCCCATCTCCTGCATCACCTGCCACCTGTCTCCACTCTGCCCAGCTGCACCTCATCCCTCATTACTCTTAGCATTAATACCAGTCAATTTCCCTTGGTTCTCTGTAAGATCATCCAGTCATCTACCAAGTCTGCTCAGCTCTTCTGTCTGCCATATTTTGGAGTTGTTTATTGAAATTGAGTTAAAGTAGTTTGTATGGGTCAAGCATCCTCCAGTTTGTATGACTCAAGATCTGTTTACTGCCATGTATATGGTTCACACATACTAGAAATTTGACTAGGGTTAAGGCATACACTGGTGACATGTTTTTAATTGTTTTGTGATCACTGTCTTTGTGATATTTTCTGATGACCAAGCCTTTGATCTAAGCAGAGCCTTAGCACATTATGGAGGAACCATGTCCCTTTCTTTTACCGATCCCTGAGAGCAAGACCTGTGAATGTCCTGAACAGTGTGGTGGCCACATTTGTTGGGAATTTGGGTGGAAACAGTGTGGAACATCATTGCATAGTTTGACTGCCATTTCATACCAACATTAAGAGAAAGTGGAGAAGTAGGCTATACCTAGAAAATACTATAGTTGTGCAATTCGTTTGTACAGTCTAGTAGTTACATGGTTAAAAATGGGCAAGCAATAACATTGGAGGGAAATGTATACTGACACTGATGATTGTTTCAGAAATGGTCTGAGACAAAATAATGAAATGTTATACATCAGTATTGTGAAACACTGAACATATTTTAATGACTGACAAGGAGAGAGGAAACAGTCCAAGTTAATCAATAATAACTAGGCTCACTATGAACAGTGTGTATTATTGGCTCTGTTCTGACATCAGTGCACAGTTCATTCCACCACTGTGAGGCCAGGACAGAAAAAAGCCATGGCCGTTACAATCTGCCGTAGGGGGGCTTGGAGCAACTGGGGAACCAATCACCTCAAGGCAGCAGAGCTTGACCACAGCCTGGAGGTCGGAGGGAGCTGTTCATTTGCCCTGTAGGCTTGAACCACAGTCCTAAACTGGATGGGACAGCGCAGGGAGCCAGTGCAGAGAACAGAGTAGGGAAGTTTTGTGGAAGAGCATGGGGCTGTTGAACACCAGGTCAGCAGCAGCTTTCTCCAGGAGTCTGATGGCCAACGCTGCAGGATGGCAGCAAGTAGGGAGTTGCAGGAGTCCAGGCGGGAGATGACAACAGCCTGGATGAGCACTAGCGACGAATCACAGCCAGATTTCTTTCCTAGCACAAAGTTTGATAAAAGAGATGAGTATTAGCAAAGGCAAGGAGAATGATTATATCAGTGTACAATGAGCTATGATGGGGAATAATTACACTATTAATTTGATTTCCAGGCATGGCATATACATGGCATGCTTACTTGCAATGGTAATAATGCCTTCAGGTAATAACACTATGCTTGATTAATTTGATGTATAATGTGGCAAATGCTATAGTAGCAGCAGCAAGCATCAGCCCACTATAGCTAAATAATGCCAGACAAGATTACAGACTGTAATCAATGTATGAACAATGTCACATTGATCATGCTCAACATTGTTAAAATTGAAATACATCTGAGACCTCCGAACGTAACGTTAGCATTCACTAACGTTAACCCTAAGCCGTTAGCATTAGCTACCGTTAGCATAGCTCCCTAGCCTATCAATATAGTTGATGTTAATATAAAGAAATGTAACATTAGATAATGTTAGCTAAGTTATTCAACATTGACCCACTTACCCTCTAGATCTTTTCCAACGATGTCCTAAAGTAACCACATGTCATGATCATTTGCATCATAGACATACGTTCTGATTAGCATGATCATAAGCTTCATTGCTAAAGCATAGCAAATGTTAGCGACGTCATTACATGACTTCCTATCCAATCAGAGGCAGAGTAGGGCGGGTCTTCCTATGGTCACGTGCTTTCCCGAGTTCGCAGGACTCACGAACGCGCGACCAGCGCGTCCCCGAGGCTCGTGCACAGCACATGTTTAAATGGCTCGATACAGGTATTGGTGGCTTCAAAAACCCCAAAACTTTTTGAATTAAAAGTTTATATTGATAAGATTGGTCTCTGATGCTGAATGATACCCAGAAAAATTTTGTTTTCCTTTTCTAGCCCTATCTATCATCATCCACTAACATGGGAAATAAGGGTTCTTGGGCCGCATGCCGTGACATGACTTGCAATACCGGGCTTTGGCCACTACGTCAAATGGCTTCATGCGCCGGTGAGCAACTTTCATTGAAATGAATAGGCAGCCATTTTCAATGCCGTCTCCAGTTATATTATACCTCCATGGCATACACTGTTTGATGGAGAGAAGAAGAGCGAGAGTTTATGGACGCACAATCATGTAAGCTAACAGCCCAATTCAGCACAAACATATATCGCAATGCAAGATCGTATCCTCTAACCGGCTCATTAATGGTCCGATATGGATTTGTTCCCCAAAATTAACCTATGCGCACACCTAATGCAGGCACTCCATCAAACGGCAATAATTGACCAATTAGATTGTCATTAATATGTGATCATGTGGACCTGTTTACTGTTTGGTAAGCATATAAATGACAGTCCTCCTGTGCGTAATGCGAGCCTAAATGAATTCGGCGCTACTCGGCCTGCTGGCCGAGATAGAACTCCAAAGAGGTGACGGCGATGGCGACTGCACCCACATATTGATAAGGGCACCATCAGTGAATGAATACGTCTATGTGAATCGCAAAAATGTGCACACTATAAATACCCAAATCATATGTGACGCCGACATGCTCATCACAAGTGTAGTGGCACGGTGGCCTGGCTCCACGCATGACTCATCCATCCTGGCGCACAGCAGGGTAGGGGCTAGACTGGAGGCAGGCGCTGCGCGTGACGGCTGGCTTGTTGGTGTGTGCATAGCCAAGATACATATTCTTTTTCTTCTTTACTTTAATCTTTATTAGCATTTTCCATCCATACAACGACAATACAATAAAACATAAAAACTTACAATAACAGCTTATGGGTACTTCCATCCATGCAGCTTTTTTCTCTTAATCAAATATTACAATTTCAATATAAGTGGTATCATCACACTTCCTTCTATAATCCATCCATTTTTCCCATCTCCCTTCAAACTTTCCTTCCTGCATCCTCAATGCATGCGTGAACTTCTCCCTAACATAAATCTCTTCCACAACACCCAGCCACTGCTCCTTGGTTGGGGGTTCCACCTTATACCAAGCCCTCGTTATTGTCTTTTTACTAGCAACCAATAGTACTTTCACTAGGTATCTGTCCCCTCCTTGTACATCATCCTGTGTTATGTTTGCCAAGATATATATTCGAAATGGAGAGTCAAGGGGTAGTGTTACTGTTAATTTGACACCCTCAGGAATCAGGATGACACTAGCCCTAAATGGCATCGTCAAAATCAAGAGGTAGGGCTAGTGTTAAGTCTAAGGGAAGAATTGGGATTCAGCCATTCTTACATTCAGTTCAATAACCATTCGGGATTATAAACGTTTTTTAAACTAAACTAATCAAAACATGCAACTATACAACAAACAATGTTTTACCTTGAAATGAGATTCTTTTCTCCCCCAGACCAGCTGCTCCAAGTTGGATTTTAACAGCTTTGCTGGTTATTTTGTCTGTTAAATGATCACTTAAACAAAAGAATACATGGGTGTAGCTGATTCGTGGAGCCTTTGGAGCTGGTGGCCTGATAGACGACAGCGGCGTAGAGGGCCTTCTATTGTACGGAGCAAACAGCCTCGCCACTTCAGCTTCAAAATGTGGGGGAAAAGACATTACAAGTTGTTATGATGATGTATTGGAGAAAAGGTGCAACATCTGTACAGTACTACTGGAGTTATGCATGGATACATTAGCCTAAATAGTGGCATGTAAAGATCCCATTTGAAAAGTGTTAGCTAGCGAGCCAAAGGTCCACACATCACAGCCTCACGTCAAACTCGTCTCCAAAAGCCAGACCTATCTAATGCTGCCACAGTGTAGACAGGGCTATGCAAAACTAACTTTCTAAAAAGTACATGATACGAATGTTCAATGAACAGGTCTAGACCAACCATTATATTGCTATGATGTAGTAGTATTTGTTGCTAGACTGTACCTTGAACAGGGGTTCTCGGGCTTGGAGCTGCAGCGGCCGTCGGACTACGGACAGCAGCAGAGGTCGTCTGTTCCAAGCGGTTGGCTAATTCCCGCAGTAAGTCTGGGGTTGATTTCTCAGCAGCCATACCCCCTCTTTCTTCTTCTGGTAATGGTGGATCGCAAAGTACACATTTATTAACATTTGTACATTCTAGAAATTAGATCATAATTAGCTAACGTTAGAGGCTGTGACCCCCTTAACTCCATGCTAGTCTCGCCTCCCAAACGTCAGTGACGTTAGCCTAGCTAGCTAACGTTAGCTCTCTAACCCCATGCACCATCCAGTCAAAATACAACATTTGATGCAACATATTGAACACGATGTTATATTATTTACCATTGGATTTCACAGGATGCTGCTTGTTAACCGAGTTATGTTAGACCGACACAGTTCACTTGCTTATTCGACAAGCGGGCCACGCAGGGTGGGGGGGGGGGCTTACCAGAAGTCGACTCGTCTCGGTGAGCTGTTGCTTTGGTCTGTACCATAGGTAACCATGACGACATTATGAAATGTCCTGTCATTATGAAAAGAGTCAACATGAAATAAATAAGCAGTCATTATGAAAAGAGTCAACATGAAATAAATAAGCAGTCATTATGAAAAGAGTCAACATGAAATAAATAAGCAGTCATTATGAAAAGAGTCAACATGAAATAAATAAGCAGTCATTATGAAAAGAGTCAACATGAAATAAATAAGCAGTCATTATGAAAAGAGTCAACATGAAATAAATAAGCAGTTGTTATGAAAAGAGTCAACATGAAATAAATAAATGTGACATTATGAAATAAAGTGTCCTTTGGAAAAGTACCATTATGAAATAAATAAAAAGTGCAATTTGAAAATAAAATGTGAAATATGAACTAAAACATACATTATGAAATAATATTTCATATTAATTGTTTGTATTTTATTTAATTATTTAGCGATTTCACAATTTACCTATTTATTTATTTATATTCCTGTATTTATACATATGATTATTTATATAATGAAGGGATATTTATTTATTTAATATTGGCACATTTGGTATTCCATAGAACACACATCACACACGCAGGAGCATGGATATATCGCAGGAGTCACTAAATTTCTCCTCTGCTTTTTCACAATACTAAAGTGTCCCTTCTTCCCAAAAAAGCTTGGAGGATGCGGGCATCGATCCCGCTACTTCTCGCATGCTAAGCGAGCGCTCTACCATTTGAGCTAATCCCCCAGATAACCTACTCCGATGCTCAGCAGTCTGAAAAGGTTGAGTGTGGCATGTGTTGCGCCTTTCTTTGCTATTGAAGTAAATGTCTTATTTAAAAAAAATAATATAGCCTGTAGAATATTTGGAATATTAGTAAATCTTATTGAATCATTTCCTGGGGACAAAACACAAAACACTTAAATAAAATTACAATAAATAGCCTACAGTCTCTTAAAGGCCATTGGCCATTTGTTAAAAATATATATTCTGAAGGTGGCCCCATCCCTTCACAGAATTTCATAAAAATCGGTTTGGTAGTGTTTGCGTAATAATAGCCAAAAAAAATGAATGGAGGTGAATGGCTGGCCATGTTTGGGCGGCCCGTGGACCCGACCTGTGCTTCGAATCTGCTCCAAAATGTAATGCGTTCCAAGTTGCAGTAGTGAATACATTCCAAGTTGCGTTCCAGTAGCTTTTGCGTAATCCTGCTGACAAACACACGCCACTGAAAACATTTATCTCGCCCTGTGCTGTCACGGAGGTAAATATTTAAAAAAAGTTACTACCGTGGGACGGGAAACCACAGCCGGAAAAAAGTAACCCGCCCAACGTGGGGCTCGAACCCACGACCCTGAGATTAAGAGTCTCATGCTCTACCGACTGAGCTAGCCGGGCGCTTCGAAAACAAGATTCTCAGGAATGTCAAATACTGAAATGACCAACAATGTTGGTTTACAATTCTATATCAATAGGACTTTAGGTTTATGGGGGTTTAGCCCCAAGGAAGTATTACTTGTGCGCTTGCTAATTTTGAGTTATACAACACCATTTTTGAGAGCATACAGTATACACTTGCCGATCATGCTAATGTGCCATATCCTCTCTCTATAAGATACATTAGGAAATTCCAAAGAATGTTATTTAATTACATAAATGATTATACTATACTGTAGATTGCTTCAATCAGAAAGTCTATTTTTTTCTGTAGTTTTGCTTTCAGTATACAATATAAGAACCTAAAAGAGAATTTCAAAGTCATAGTTAGGGATATAACAATAACCGGTATAATGATAAACCGTGATTAAATTTGATAAAATGTATCTCGATAAAATGATCATTAAAACTGTGTTTGATTGCCCCGCTTTTGAAAAACTCACTGTAAATACTGTCCAGCATCAGCCAAAGCTAGTCTCAAAGACACATTATTTTAGTGTTAATGCAAAAAAAGTGCAGTGCTAATTTTATACAAAAATTATTTCAGCGTGTGTATTGGTAGTTTTAGAAAATTTTCAGCACATTCTACATTACCGCGATAATAATACTGATAACCGTGATCATTTTGGTCACTATAATTATGATATGGATTTTTCACACCGTTACATTTCTACTCAGTGAAATTTGACTAACACAAATATGAACTTTTAGAAACTGCACTCCTGGCTGCATAAAAAAATGGGCCAGAAAAGGCTTCACAGTCTTGCAGTCATGTCAATTGAAAATGACATGCTCTGGCAGCTGAGTCACACAGTGATAGACCGATTTGCCACCCTTAAAAACAGAAGGTATTCTTTGATGCTTCCACCCACTAAGTACTCATCTCTCTCTCTCTCTCTCTCTCTCTCTCATGTACACAATTCCCAACACACTTATGAGGGATAACGATTTCCAAATTGACTATCTTTGATTTTAGTCTGGGCAGTTTGAAATTGATATTTGCATACAATACATGAGAGCTTTTGATGACTAGGAATTCTCTAGAGGCAAATTTGTAAAATCAGTGACAAAAAAAGCAAACACTAGGTTTGTTCTCCCTCTATCTCTGGATCAGTTTGCTCTTCCTCTCTATAGTATCTATTATCTCCAGCTCTGTCTCTGGGTCCGCTTGCTCTCTCCGACTCGAACACCTTCTGCCTCAGCCTCTCCTGCCCCAGTCTCTCCTTCTGCAGTCATTTAAGATAAATTCCAACATTGAATCATTATAACTGATCAAAACCCTGACGATTTATACCAAAATAAAATAAAAATCCACTCATTAGCTCCTAAGACCTATAGACCACTATATTCCTTCAGAATCTGCCGTCAGTCTCCTGCACTTCTCTCTCACCTGACTGTGGAATGGTGGAGCTGTCACCTCTCTGGAAGAATCTTCGTATATCCATCTGGTCAATATGAATTGATGGATATACCGGTAAAGTAGCGTTATGAGGGGCACTATGACATTTAGTTTTCACTGACATTAACTGTCTAAAATCAACAACATTCTATGGAGACAGACATTATTGTTTCGAAACACAAGCTTAGTCAAGGAAGACTCATCAAGCTTTTGTACCATTCTTGCTAATTCATCTAGCTAGCTGGCTATAACGTTAACTAGCTGTCATAACCTTTTGAGTTTAGGCATGCATCTCGACATTGCTAGCGTTATGTAGCCAGCTAACTGACCCCAGTCAACAGTGTTAACATAGCTTACAACAATATCCCCTACTATAACTACTTACAAACTCACTCTGTGTAAAGTTAGCATTAACTTTCACGGCTAAACTCGTGTGTGTGTCGTGTCACAATGCCGAGTGTTACGTTATTTGACAGAGCTAGAAGCGAGTAGAATACATGGATGTATTAATAGAACAGCAGAAAATATAGATAGATATATGGAGCAGCCTCTTCGCGAGCAGGGTCCTAGTGCCCCCGGGATTTACCTTCTGACGATAGGCTATTGTATGGGTCGAGACCATGGCCGTGTCCGAATTGCATACTACTTGCTATATAGTAGGCGAGATGCAGCATGCTGCATCAAAACTGTGCATACTGTATTTCGCCTACTATATAGTAGGTACTATATAGTAGGCGAAATCGGCGAAAAAATGGGCGTAAATGTAGCATAGTCCAGAGCATACTGTTCCGGAAGTCGAGAGGTGAAACGTCACTGGGCTGTGAGAAAAATAAAAAAAGATGGCGAACGAAGAGATCTCCGGGACCGCAGCGGGAGTTTTCAAATGTAAGTATTGACTTAATTTGTCGATGGAAAAATTATTTTTCCGGACAGATATCTTAGTTATAACGACACAGAGCTACAAATGCAGTTTTGTGTATATAGGTGGGGTAGAAATGACATTTCGAAAAAGAACGTCATGATAGCTAGCTGCTTGCATTGATCTCTGTGGTGGACGTTACGTTAGCTAGCTAGCCCAGTTAATGTTAATAGGCTGCTAACGTTACAGGTGTTCAGACGGCTCTTGCTCAAAACGTATTCATGTCAAATCTTAGATGTTTCTATAGCTAGAATCGAGAGAAACAGAGTAACATTTCCATGTAATATGACCATGATCGCTTAAGAAATGTGCAAGAAATGTCGAAATTGTGATGAGTTGTTAAATGGCTAACCTAAGCCACCGAGCCTAACGTTACTTGAAGTTGTTTAAACAATTGTCTGTTCATTCCATGATTTAAACGAGTTCAACTGTTCATATATCATATATTAATATTCATTGTCCCATAATACTTCTGGATGTATTACAGGGACCAACGACCACACCAGGGACGATGATCCTCTGGAGGACGGCTGCATGGGTGGCCCCCATCGCCTCTTCCAAGACCCCGTACCACTTCCACGAAGCGGCTGTGGCCTCCCCTCCCTCTGTGCTGACCCCAGTTCTGGGGCTCTTTAGGTCCTATGAGGTTAGATAACAGTTTTCTAGTGTCATACAAACTGTGAGTCCCTATCAATATCTTTGCTATCATGTAGCCTGTAGATCAAAATCACCTTGTACATGGCTACAAGGTTCTCTGCGTGCTTTATCCAGGCTGTCTCCGTCGTCCCCTGCAGCCCAGCTTCTAAGATGTAGGTCCTACATAAATCAATATCCAAAGTAAACAGGCCGCTGGATTGCTTCTGAACAACAATGCATACGTTAGTTAACTTACTCCAAGCCTTTCAGCGTGGTTTCTCTTCCCCGTAAACAGGGAAGAGTTGGCCGTCCTCCAGAGGGATGACCGGCTGATGTTGAATGGGGGAGAGAGAAGGCAGAGATGAAGGCTGAGTGGAGGGAGGAAAGGGGGTTGTTTAAGGAGAGGGAGGACCGGCTGATGTTGCTTCTAGAAGCCTCAGTCAAAAAAAACTGTTTTATCTTGTTCCATTATTGTTTTTGTTATTTTTTATTAAATGTATTTTCTTGAATTAAATTGGTGTTTGTGTGTCATTCCTTGTAATGTCTTCCCAGTCAAAGAACAAATGTCACTATACCTAAAACCAGTCATTAGAGTAAAAGAACATTCCTAATGGACATTGTAGTTTGCAATTAGGCATAAAAGACGGAACACATGTTGGTTCACAATGCTTCATTGGAATTATTCAGAGACGGTTATGAAAGCTTCAGTTTAATGTGTCTGACTAACGACTACTTGATAAGGGAGTTACATGTCCAAAGCGCTCTGCGTGTTGTAAGACCTTCCAAGTTACTGTACATGACCTGTAGACATATCAAGACAATGTGTCTGATGTGTAGATATTACACTTTGTTGAAATGTTAATACATCAAGAAGTAACCTTTACATGTATAATGGAAGAAACAACCATAAACATTTCTTGGATATTTTTATTACACAATGGTCTTCAAATATACTTTTGACTTGTTTATATTTGGTCAGATCATTAGCTTTCCTTGCAAAAGGTACTGACAGGAGAACGCTGATCTGTTGTCTCCCCCCCAAAAAATTAAACTGATTACTATGTACAGTGTTACACATACATTTAAACAAATGCCTCAAGGCTGCCTATAACCAACTGATCAGTGTTTAAAGCCTCAAGGCTGTCTATAAGGAACAAGGTAAAGCACACTCATGAACTGATAGACTGACTACTTATGGCAGGATGTGGGTAGTCGTGCTCACCAAGAGCTGGGATCCAGGCAGCTTGTGCTGGTGCTGCCGCTGCGAGACACTTTCTGAGGCCATCTCCAGGGTTGGGATGATCTGCAGCAGCAGGACCATGGCCCCCATCAAGGTCTTCAACCTTTAAATGGTTAAATGCAATTAGGCCTACTGTAAGTCGCTTAGCAGACACACAAAAGTGTCTGCTAAATAAATGACTAAGGTAATGCTGGCAAGATGACAAGACCATTGTAAAGGGTGAGTACTGAGAAAAGCTCTAAATGCAATGAATTATTATTATTGTTATTGCTATTATTAGCACCTCCATGGTCTTGCCCCATCCTCCTGACCATCACCAAGGTTCCTCTGTGTCGATTTTGACAATCTGAAGTCCCTCCTTGTGTCCAGCCGTCAAAATAGGTCCTCAGCAGGGACGTGGAGGTTGACTTGGTGAGGACCTCTGTCTTCCATGTGAGCCTACAGGGGGAATATTATTAGGGCAAACTTGAACTCATTTGTGCGTATGGCATATACTTGTCTTTACAATGTGATAATAGATAGATGTCATTATCTGTAGAGCTAAAATGTAACATTACAAAGCAGGCGTGTAGTGATGAGTAAACCCAGGTAAACTTAGTTACCCACCTCTTTAAAATGAGTTGAGTTTTATTGTTTTGCTTACCTGCCTCTCAGAATCTATTTAATATAACATCCCTGGTACAGATGTAACAGTATAGCTAGCCCCAAGCCAGCACATGCGGGGCTATCAACTAACCTAGCTAACTAGCGTAGCTAGCAAGCTAATGTTCAATATTTACCTCAACTACAAGCATGTCGAGAAGACCTCATGACGGCTCTTCTCCTTGCAGCGTTAACACGACTTCTCCTGGCGGCAGCAGCAGCCGCACATCCCATGACAGGAAAAGGCTACATTTTTGTGGATAATACACAAAATGATCACAGAAAACACCGGATAATTGTACCACAGCTTCGCGGGAGTAAACAGTATCGTATCCCGTCACTTCCGCTGGATGACTCGAGTAGCATGCTGTATTTTCTCGCATACTACACGCGTTTTGTGGAACAGTAGGTACTATATAGTATGCAGTATGCATACTATATAGTGCCTACTATATAGCATGTAGCAGGTAGTATGCAATTCGGACACGGCCCATGGATGTATTAACTGAACTGGATGCGGTGACTACGTTGACGCCTCGTTCTTGAGTGAAGCTTTTTTTTTTCCATCGACCCCTTTTGACATGCGCAGTTGTGTTTTTTTGCGTCACAGGCCTGCGCAGTTGTGCTTTTTAACCACGTGATTTGTTGACCCGGCCGTGTCCACGAAGTTTACACATTCATGTGGATGTTTAATGCGCGTTCACCGCTCCTCTCCCCACTGTATTGCGTGTCCCTGCATTAGCATTGTTAATGTTCCTGTAGGTGATGGTGCATGCATTTCGCAGCTTGGGCAGGGAAGCAGGGATTGAGAAAAGGACAGCATGGTGGTCAGCTAGGTCAAGACACTGTAGATCTGATGGGGTTGTACCAGTGGAGCACACAAGATCTAGTGTGTGGCCTTTGGTGTGGGTGGGACCTTTGATGTGCTGTGAGATGTTGAAGCAGTCCAATAATGACAGGAAACCAATGGCTGTGGAGCAGCTGGTATGTCCACATGGATATTGAAGTCCCCAAGCAGGAGTGTGGATGAGCACATAGTGCAGACAGTAATACAGACTAGTGCAGACAGTAAGACAAATTGTAGGGTACATCGTATGTTCACTAGAAATCAACGTGAATTGTGGGTATACGTGGGTTTGTAGTGGACTATATAGTGAATGCCTGTGTCCGAAATGCCTGCTACCTGCTATATAGCAGACGAGAAGTAGCATGCTACTTCAAAACTGTGCCTGCTACCTCTTGCCTGCTATTCTCGCCTGCTACCTCGCCTGCTATATTGGTGAAAAAAAACTGCGAAAAATGTAGCATAGTTCACAGAATGCTATTCCGGAACTACATCACTGTTCAGCTAAATTTTCATGGCCGACGCCGGTGACTGTCAGGCGGGGCAGAGCAAAGGAGTGTTTAAATGCAAGTATTGACTTAATTAGTCGATTAAATTTTTTTTTCTGTCAGATATCTTAGTTATAACGACACAGAGCTACAAATGCAGTTTCGTGTATATGTGGGGTAGAAATTAGATTTCGAGAACTAACAATGTTGTAGCTAACTAGTAGCCCTGTAGCCATGGAAACGCAACTTTACCGGCTAAGTTAGCCAGCCAGTGGAGCGGTCGTGTACGTAACGACGTAACCCACGCATTCCCGTCACCTGACTCGAGTAGCATGCTACATTTTCTCGCTTGCTATATCATTTTCGTGGAGTAGTAGGTACTAAGTAGCATGCTACTTCTCGCCTGCTATATAGCAGGTAGCAGGCATTTCGGACACGGCCAATGAAATTAACCGTTGAGAATTCGAACACTACAAAAAAAATGGCGGATGCCCTATATAGTGCACTATATAGGGAATAGGGAACGGTTTCAAACACAGCTAAAGTGAATGAGAAGCGTCAATGTTGAAGCCTGAAATACGTGTGAGTCGAGGGCTGTGTGACGTCAGAGAGCGCAACTGGGAGTACATCGATCTGGTATGAGTCAGTGGCGGTTCTAGAAAGTTTTACCTGGGGTGGCAAAAGGGTGGCATGCGGTTCCAGCAGGGGGGCAGAGGTTATCTCCTCCCCAAACACATTTCAACTTCAGAGATTTCAATTTCTGCATTCTCTGGTGACTTTTACGATATGAATCACATAATAAGATTGTAAAATCACCTTATCGAGCACTTAACCCAGTCCTTGCATGCAATAAAAACTTACAACAATTACAGTTTTATAGTTTTTAATAGAAATGATTTTCAGCTCCCATCATTCCCAGGACAGATGTGTTGTTTTCAGCCATTCTTTTGTATTCACCCCATGAAATCATTGCATCCACATGTGTCTGACTTAGCATGTACATTAAACCCACTATCCCTAAAAGTGGCCTTTTTCCAATTGGAATATCCATTTTCAGATGCGCAAATACTTTTAGGGGCATTTGAAGAGGCAAAATGTCTGCATACAAAGCAGTATGCTGCATCCTTGGATTGAGAATATTCCAGCCAGGGATGCTCTTTATACCACTCACTGTGGAAAGATGTTCTTGCCCCTCCTCATAAGGTTTGTGGAAAGGCGTTCAGATTTGGCTGCATCGGTCCATCAGGTCAGGTTTATATTTCGATACTTCTAAAATGAGAGAAAAGAAGCAATTAGGGCAATTAATTTACTACTGTATCAGTACTTACTAAACAATTCAACTGTCCTACTCAAATCCCATTCGCCCACTCACAGCCTAGTGTGAAGCACCTTGCATTAACTTCAACATCAGCCTAAACCATGCACAATTCTGAACATGTAGGCTACAGTAAGAACCAACACCACAGGCTACACTAGCCAATATCCGAGAACATGAAAGCCATGTTGTTATATAGAAATCTGTTAACAGTGAACTAATATACTGTACCATGAAGTCCAGCTGGACTTGTAGTATGGATCTGAGTGCCACTGCTCCTGTCGGTCTGTCCATCATTGTCCCTCTCTTCATCACTGTTCTGCTCTCCCCCTCTTTCTGAGTCACTTTCTTCTCTCTCAATGGCTCTGTCTCGGTCTCTGGTGTTTTGTTCTTCACAGTCATCACTCAGTTCTTCTTCATTGCTCATTCCTCCCTTACTCATGCTTTTCTCTTCCTTGACTGTTCTCCTGTCCCTTACTCTGCTCTTCACCTTTGTCTGACTCCCCTCCTCTCTTTGTTTTTTGGGGTTGAAAAAAGCTGGCTATATGTCACCACTTTTCAACTTCCTTTTCATTTTTGCATCTGCTGGACCTATAGTATTCAAGAAAGGGGGGGTTAAAGCCATGCCATACATTGTACTGGGTACTCGATTTATGAGCTAAGCTAGCAAGCTATGGCTGTAGCTTGGCAATAAGCAGTCAACTTTTGCTGTTGTAGATTTCGTGATTTTCTCTAAACACAGCACGCACACAGCGTCCTACCTATCCCCATCTCACTATGACAGCCTCATTATTGTCTCACTTGCTAACGTAACACCGGTACTGTGCTACTGACTGTAGCTAGCTACACAACTTTGTGTTGCAACTTGTTTCTGTGAGTTCCTACATCCCTTTTGTAACGTTTATTGACAAGAGCGCGCTGAGGACTGTGTCTCATTTGGTGCGCTAGCTAATAATTTAGTAGCCTACCATTTGACAACAGCGCACGCTGAGGGAAACGGTTGTCTCATTTCACTAGTGGTGCTAGCTAGCAAACGTTGATGTGAAGCTAGATACCCCCCGCCTCAGTATGTACACCAAAGAGTTTAGAATAACTACACCAGTCATGTGGTTGAGCACTTACATTTAACATTGTCAAACTTGACAGAACATTTGAATATTTTAAACATAGCAACAACAAACAAAGTATAGCTTGCTTACCTGTCACTCTGGAAATATCCTGTGGTAGTGAGGATCGCTCCCGTCACCGCGAAACGTTACGTTAGCCTAGTATTGTTGTGGTTTCGGCAGGTCAGTCAGGTGGGCGGGTACGGGTGCAACCAATTTTTTCTTTATTTAGGAGGGGGGGGGGGAAGTTAATTCTAAACTGGTGAGTAAAACGTTTACACGAACTACGGAGAAATATCACCAACATTTATAAGCTACATTTAAAAAAAGAAAGAAAAAAAAAGAAGATTCATTGCCTACAGTTAGGGTGTCAACTGGGGTGGCACACACCATTCCGTGCCACCCCGTAGAACCGCCACTGGTACGAGTTCACGGGTGGGAAGCATCCATGGTGGGAAGTTACGGGTTTTACTGCCATCCCAGTGCATTTTCACTTGTTGGAAAAACACGGGTTACGGGTTGCCTGGAACGCGCCATGACTATGAGACTGACGCTTGTAATTCCTGTCTCGCCACACCCTCCGGGCGCCTCGGTGGCGAGATATAAAAATTGAATGCACTTCTATAATGTC
This sequence comes from Borostomias antarcticus, assembly GCF_949987555.1. Classification (NCBI taxonomy): domain Eukaryota; kingdom Metazoa; phylum Chordata; class Actinopteri; order Stomiiformes; family Stomiidae; genus Borostomias; species Borostomias antarcticus. The sequence continues at coordinate 22,073,831 of NC_140239.1, read as the reverse complement.
ACTCCATAATAATCATAGAAACTGGAAAAATATTTGCCCCGAAACTGGCAAAACATTTGCCCCGTGTGAGGCTCGAACTCACGACCTTCAGATTATGAGACTGACGCGCTGCCTACTGCGCCAACGAGGCCTGTTACAGTTGGTAACATAATGTAATTTTCAATGTGCAACATTGTCCAATCAGTCATACTGATCGGCACAACAAAAAGTAATGGTTTCATGGCAAAAGCCGTCGGGCGCTGGTCAGAGGAGAGAAGGACGAGAATGGATAATCCACTGCAGAAGTACATGATTACCACAGAACTAAAGGCGGCCATCGTGAAGTGGGAAACCATTGCAATACAACAATGTATGAAAGGGAGGGATGAAGCAATGCTGACACCCAGTGGCAGTGAGTAGAATTACATGTAGTTTTACTCACTGCCACTGGGTGTCAGCATTGCTTCATCCCTCTGTGTCATACTTGGAGTGCCAGGCCTATCTGAACCCACATTAACCAGAGGCCATGATAACTTTAGGTTACTTGCCTGACCCCGGTTCTCTGATAACATAAGTGAAATGTTTCACCTATGGGATGCGCTGCGCAGATTTCTTGTAGGCCCCTACTGACAAACCCTTGAACAGTGCCCAAGAGGCAGCCATTCCCCGAGTAGAATGCGCCCTGAGGCCAGCTGGGGGATATATGCCTTTACACCCATAAATCATAGAAATGGCATCCATAATCCAGTGCGATAACCTCTGACTAGAAATAGGCTTCTCCACCCGAGGAGGAGCCCACGAGACAAGGAGCTGGGAGCTCTGTTTAATGGCACTGGTCCTATCCACGTACGTGCGTAACGCTCGTACAGGATATAGGCAATTGAGCCTCCGGTTCTCAGGCGAGGAGAAAGGAGGAGGTGGAAAGCCTGTAGCTCCATACGGGAGCGGACATGACTTTGGGCATGAACGCAGGATAAGACGCAGGTTAACCCTTAATAACTCAGTACCAAAATGTATGCACATTGGGCTGACAGATAGCCTAGTGCGTGCAGCTCACTCACACGTTTAGCTGCCCAGCTGGCATTTCAACGTTGATTCACAGGTGATTCAACGTCATGTGGCTATGTGAATCAACGTTGGATTAGGTTTTGATTTTGAAAGGTGAATTAACGTTGATATCGCGACGTGGTTCCAACATCTTACTCTTCAACATGGGTGAATTAAGGTCTTAAAATCACTGCTGAATATGTGTTGAATTTGAAAGGTGAATCAACTTTGAAAACTTTGTTTCAACGGCTTACTTTTCAACATGGGTAAATTAAGGTATTTGAGTCAACTTTGCATCACTGTTGAAACTGCAACTTTGTTTCAACTTCTTACTTTTCAATCGTGTAGCCACAGAGAACAAAGGCGTGAACTTTTGACAATTTTATTTTACATTAGAATCAAGATGCCTACAACAGCAGGCCTACAACAGCAAATGGGGTTGAATGGGGTTGCAACACTGACAACTGTGCAAATAGCAACATCAATCATTACATTACAGTCATTTAGCAGACGCTTTTATCCAAAGCGACTAACAATAATTGCATTTAACGTAGGAAGAGCCAATGTACTACTACTTGCCAGAACTCACAAGTGCATCTTCTTACTAAAACAAGTGACTAAGAGCATAATCTAGTGCTTAAGGCAAAGTGCCAGAATCGCAATCTAAAGTACAGTGCAATATAATATAATAAGTGCTTTATAGGTGGGAGGATTGTTGTAGTACTTCTTGAAGAGATGAGTTTTGAGCCTGCGACGAAAGATGGGCAGCGACTCTGCTGTCCTGACATCAGTGGGCAGTTCATTCCACCACTGCGGGGCCAGGACAGAGAAGAGCCGTGACCGTGTCGATCGACCGCAGGAGCCTCGGAGTGACGGGGCAACCAGTCGCCCTGAGGTAGCAGAGCGTAGCGGTCGTGAGGGGGTGTAGCGTTTGACCATGGCCTGGAGGTAGGAGGGGGCTGTTCCTTTCATTGCCCTGTAGGTTAGCGCCAGAGTTTTAAACTGGATGCGAGCCGCTACAGGGAGCAAGTGTAGGGAACGGAGGAGGGAAGTTGTGTGGGAGAATTTGGGGTGGTTGAACACCAGGCGAGCAGCAGCTTTCTGGACAAGTTCCAGAGGTTTAATGGCTGACGCCGGTGCCCCAGCGAGGAGGGAGTTGCAGTAGTCCAGGCGGGAGACAAGAATGTGAAAAATAAGTGTTTGTGGCACTGGCATGCACACACACAAACACATTTTGTGACATACTTCTACAGTATACAGCAATGCTACAGAAAAAGGCATTCACAGTCAATCTGCCGGCTGGTAACAGCTTTTAGCTTTCTAAACATACAACCTCTGCAGCACAATACAACCCAGGATGTAGCCCATGTTAAAACGCGAAAGCAAAACCAACTTAGTTAGCAAGCTAAACAATATATTAACCTTACAATCTACAAGTAGAGGCAAAAGTTGGACAACAAGGGAATGACTGGCACATTGCTTAGCTTGTATATAAGTAGATACTTGCTACGTCCAGCTAGTGCGAGACAAACATTACACACGATGCACCGCAACAAAATTTCGAAAGAAACTACGGTGTCCATAATAGGACATCCTCGGATGTGCACGAAAGGAAATTCGAATCTCATTCTTCTTCTTCCTTGGGTTTATGGCGGATCGCAAACAGCTTAAAGGTGCATACCGCCACCTACTGTATAAGAGTGTGCATCACCATGTCATCATCCTAGTGCTTACAGACTACAGTCTGCCCCACAACCGTGTGTCACCCAAGAAAGTAAATAGAGCCTTCCTGCCGATTCCTACCCCTCTCCCCTCCGTGCCCAGTAAACCCCTCAAAGTCCATTCCCGTCCTGCTTCTCTGACCTTATCCCGGAGTCTCTCTCTCTCTTCTTCATAGTTGGGACAGTGCAATAGAACATGTTCAGTGTTTTCTGCAGCTCCACAGTGCCCACACGTATCACTCCCCCTTTTCCCCAGTACAAACAAGGTGCCGTTCAGTCCCGTGTGATCAAACCTGAGTCTAGCCATGACGATTTCCTCCCTCCTGTTCTGTGCAGTGTAGTTCTTCACCATAACTGACTTCTGCACCCTGTGATACCCCCTCCCCTTCTGGTCTTCATCCCACCTCTTCTGCCAGAACTCAAATCCCTTCCTTCTAATCACCGCTTTCCCCTCTCCCTTCCCGAGCGGAACAGGCACCGAGATTACCTTAGTCAGCGCACCTTTCGCCAGTCTGTCTGCAGTCTCATTCCCTGTCACCCCCTCATGTGCCGGAACCCAACAAAACTGCACGTCTATCCCACCCCTGTGAAGCCTAAACAAACTGTGATACAATTCAATAAGTAGATCCTCTCTGATGGTCTGGGTGGACTGTATACTGTCCAGCACTGATTTGGAGTCCGTGCACACCACCACTCTATCAGGTCTGACCTCCTCCACCCACTGCAACCCAAGGATGACCGCCACCATTTCAGCCGTGTACACAGATAACATATCAGACAGCCGCTTGGAGAGACCCACTTCGAACCCCGGGACATACACTCCAACTCCCACTCTATCCAGTTCATCCTTTTACCCGTCAGTGTAGATCTCCACACACCCGTAGTAACTCGCACGCAGATACATGCCCGTGTTCACACCCACTTCACCCGGCAGCCATCCACGTTTTCTCTCCAGAACGCGCCTGTCCACGGTCACTTCAGGGAAGAGCCAAGGGGGCACCCAACTAACTGGGGCGGATCTAGTGAACTCTATCCCCTCCAGCCCATAGTCCCTCACTGTGGCTTCAATAGTTCACCCAAACCCAGTCCCCTGGAACCTATTGAATTCCCAGCAATCCCGCAACGTGAGCTTAGCAAGGTGGTCGTCCCCACACCCTTGCAGCCTAACCCAGTAGGCCAGCGCCAGTTTCTCCCGCCTGAGCTCCAGTGGCATTTCTCCACCTTCAATGAGCACCACATTATTGGGGGTAGATCTAATAGCTCCTAAACAGATCCGCAGAGCCCTGTATTGCAACCGATCCACTTTAAGCAACGTAGACTTAGCTGCCGCTGCATACACCACACCCCCATAGTCCAGAGCTGACCTCATCAGTACCCTATAGATGTCCAGCATTGACTGCGTTCCTGCCCCCCAGTCACACCCAGCCACAGCACGCAGTAGATTGATAACCTTTTTGCACTTGGTTTCCAAGTGGCGAATGTGTACTGCTTCGAATCTCATTCTTGTGCAAGCGCAAAATAAGGATTTGTGACCAATAAAATTTATTTATTGCAAAGATATATAAAGCAAAACCTTTGTTGGGCCACTTTTTACCCATATTGTGCATTTAAGGGCTATAAGGCAGGTTGAAGACATCATGTTGACGTTGTTGTACATCAACGTACAGATCTTCAACAGAATTTCAACGTTGATTTCTAAGTATTTTATCAACCTTTTTCAACCATTGAGCATTCAATATTGTTTCAAGGCTTAAATGACGACTGACATTAATCCAACTATATTTCTAAGTTGAAGGTCGGTCGTGTGCCAGCTGGGTGAGGACAGAGCTAACAACAGTTCTGTTTTAAAGGATAAGGAAACTGAATTTCATGTTTAGCCCTATTCCTGGCTTCCCTGGCATGTATCTGACTAGTACAGGTTAAAATATTTCTGTTTTGTGCAGTACAGAGTTCTGTGTCAATAACGTTGGCGCGCGCACCCTGGCTCGTTGCTAGCTATGGGCACACTCTAAAAACTCTAAAAAGTATGATAAGTGGATTTCAAGTTCAGGAATTACATGGTTTATGCTTACCAAGCTCTGAAGTTGTCCTGTAAACCATCTCGCCCATCATCCCAAAACCTTTGCGCAACAATCTTAGCTGGGCCAGACAACAAACTATTATTGGTATTCATAATTAACACAATACAGCCTATAATTCAAAAACAATGATGAAAGGAAACTTATAATTAAAATCCACGGCAGGACATAAACAAAAGAATAACATTTAGAAAGAAACAAAGACACATTAAACACCTACGTAACTCACCCAGCAACCGGTGTCCTTCCTTTTCCCTCTGGCTGGATGGTGGATCAAGGGAGAGCAGAGTGTTGTTGTTGTTGGTTCTTTCATCTCCCAGACAACCGGCTACTGGAAATCTGGCAGTTACGATTTACGGCAGTCGAAAAACAGTAATAAGTAATAAGATAAACAATACCTACCTGGATAATAGGTGCGCTTAACAAAACATACAAGACAGAGCCGAAACTCAACAGTAAACGACAAAACGACGAACAACCCCGTGCAGAGACAAGGAACACAAAGGACAAACAAAGGCCTACGTTAAAACAAAAAGCATATGCCTGCCCGGCTGAAACACCAGCCCCTTGGCTGGAAACTTTTGTAACTTCTAGTTACCCCAACCACCCGGGATAATGGGAAAAGACGTTTCACCCAGAAACACGGGTTGGGAAACCCAACCACTCCCGTAGCTACCGTAGGGACACACCCAACTATGCGGTTTAAATTTCACCTGCGACTGGCCAAAGGGGAGCTCACTCTGTGCTAACCTTGGAACATTCAACTCAAACCAAACCCAAACGTTATAACTACAGCCGACAAACAATCTAAACTGTACATCAACTGCAAGGGAGAAAATGAGTCACAAGACCAAAATTCCACTTCTTTGGAGGATAGTCCCGGTAAATGAAACAAGGACGAAGTCAAAGAAAAATGCTATATCACCAATCATACACCGCTATTGATGAATTACAACTCCTTAGATCGCCACCAACTGCCCCAGGGGTTTTGTTCTCACAACAACCCAGACCAACACAATCCAAAATGAAAACAAGGCAAATAGCCTACCACTCAAAACCATAAGAGGATTTGTTCAAAACATACCTGTGAGTTCAGGAAGCCAGTGGAAGAACAGGGGAAATAATCTCATTGTGCGCTCTGGCGCAAGAGAGAAGATTGGTTTTCCAAAAACCCACTAAGGATCCAGCACGTCTGCCGACCCATTCATCCACTCGAACCCGAAACAGCACAGAGTTCTCCCTATCCCATCCCCGTCGCCAATTGTAGTGGAAATAAATCTGATTGAAAGTAAAGGATTTGCCAAGGTTCGCTCAAAGAGGTTAAGTCTGATTTATTAAGAAAACATACGAGCGCAAGGACTTCAGGATAACGCACGTGAGTGGTTCATCCAACAGAAGTGAAACAGAAGGGTGTTGCGGGGTCTTATATTCAAGCAATACACAGGTATGACGCTTCCAGGGATTTGATTGGCTAACCCATCTGTACACGTCATAATAAATGGCAGACATCATCAACAATGGTCAAGATTTTAGACATGTGATCTTAGAAAGAGCGGTAAATCTTGAATATGTTTCAGGTAGGGACAATGGAACAAAGAAAGGTTACCCTAGGCCAGACTGAAAGTCTGGGGTGTGTCGACCTCCTGGAGAGGTCATCCTGTTATAAATGAGGTTAGCACAGCTAGGGGTTTTGCATGTGAAAGGTTGATGGAGGTAGAGTGAAACTACAATTACCTTACAGTGATCATGGATATGACACTTATGTTACAGTGATCATGGATTTGCAGGCAAGCCATGCAGGCATACACACCAAATTGCCTCCACAAATCGGTGTTGTTATGAATGGAACACTGCTAGGCTGCTAGAATGGGCGAAAGAATAGGCTGCTAGAATAAGCTAACCAGTTAGCTTATGGCAACAGCCACTCCTCAGTGGCTAGGTTAGCTGTAAATATTAGGCTAGCTAGCCACAAGAGGCTATAGCCATAACCTCCCCCTACTCTCTTCATGTGAATTGAAACTTAAATCTGACTCCACTCTTTGTTGGGTGCGCACGTGGAGGGGCAGATCGACCTAACACCGAGCAACACTGGTAACACTGACAACTGCGACAAGCCTACTCCAAGGACAGGTCCTACAACCGGCGAACCTGCCCCCAGGGCAGCACATAAAACTGGTGCCATATGCTATTGCACTGCCAGCGAGTTGTCCTTAGGGCCCTCTTGCTTCCCAAGTGGAGTACTGACACACATGCACAGCTCATCTGTGGGTTGAAATAGGCCTGCTAAACCGCAAGGACAGAAGGCAACTCCCTCTTGCACTGACTCACGGTCTTGCCAGTCCCAGCTTGAGTACCGTTTAGATAAAAACACAGACCAGCAACCCCAACTACCCAGAGAGACAGTGTGGTGACGGTGGGTGCCCGGGAACCTCTCAAGTCTCCCTCGTTTTCAGACAACCTGTACACATTACTGGTTAAAGTGATGCACACATGGGGGGTATCAGCTGACTCCGCTCAGACTGAGATCCCCTCAGGCTTGTCCCAATCACGCTTCTCCCATGCCCAAAGGGTAAAATGGGAGGAGCAAGTGGAGTCCCCCAGGGTCCTGGACGCTACTAAAAGGGTACAGACTCTACAGTCAAGCCGGAATGTCTGCACACCTTTCATCTTCTCCACATTTTATTACGTTACAGACTTATTCTACAATTGATTGAGTTCATTTTTGTCTCAAAATTCTGCACAAAATATCCCATAATGACTAAGTGAAAACAGGTTTTTAGACATCTGTGCTAATTTATTTAAAATCAAAAAGTAAAATATAATATTTACACAAGTGTGGACACCCTTTGATATGACACCCAAATCCAAACCCATTAACTGCAGACCTCAGAAACCAGATTGTGTCAAGGCTTAGATCTGGAGAAGGGTACGGAAAAATGTCTGAAGCTTTACAGGTCCCAAAGAGAACAGTGGCCACCATCATTCGTAAGTTTGGAACCACCAAGAATCTTCCTAGACCTGGCTGCCCGGCCAAACTGAGCAATCAAGGAAAACGGGCCTTGGCCAGGGAGGTGAGCAGGAACCCGAGGGTCACTCTGACAGAGCTCCACTGTATCCTTGTGGAGATGGGAGAACCTTTCAGACGATCAACTATCCAGGCAGCATTCCACCAATCAGGCCTCTATGGTAGAGTGGCCAGACGGAAGCCACTCCTTAGTAAAAGGCACATGACAGCCCACTTGGAGTTTAACAAAAGGCATCTAGAGGACTCAAACCATGAGAATCAAGATTCTCTGGTCTGATGAAACCAAAATTGAACTTTTTGGCCTGAATAACAAGCGTCATATCTGGAGGAAACCAGGCACCGCTCATCACTGGGCTACTACCATCCCTACAGTGACGCATGGCTGTGGCAGCATCATGATGTGGGGATGTTTTTCAGCCGTGGCAGGGCTCAACAATAACAGTTGCCCAATGGCCTGGGGCCAGTAAACAGCTACGTTGGGCATGTAAAAATATAACTCACTGGCCCGATTGAGCCAGTGGCATTTTTTCAATACTCAGCGTGTTTTCAAAAAAAAAAAAAAGACGTGTACACAGCGTAGTTTACTTTGAACATAAAAAGGTTTTTTTGCCTGATTTGATTTGGATGTGCCATTCCGCCAATCAAGATTGAGTAGCGCCTACAGAGTAGGCTATGTGACGTGTAGTGGTGACAGTCTTTCTCACAGAGTCAGACAACATGCCAACATGGAGGAGAATGCGAAATATGAGTTTGGGCCAGTAAAAAATGACTTTGGGCCAGTAGATTGGCAAGTGAAAAAAAACCTTAGCGTTGAGCCCTGCGTGGGAAAGAGGCAACTAGTCATGATGAATGCAGCTAAGTACACCGGGATCCCTGAAGAAAACATGTGTAGTAGTCTAGTCCAAGTACCACCTTTAACCTGTGTCTCCTCGAAGTCATTTCACAATGGTTGATTGACATGGTGAATGTTAATCTAGAGAGATGGGTGCTGACTTGCTGCTCTCTGCCTCTCCATCGTCACAGCGTGCTCCTGGCTTGTGCTGATAGAGAGAGATAGCGTTCCTCTCGCGGTACCCTGCTGGTATCCTGCCGCCTGAAACATCGCGAAGTTTCCTGCTGTTTTGTTGTGTGGCAGATATGAGTTTTTCAGGCAAGTCCAAGAAAGGTGGAGACTTCGGGATAACTTCCTGCCACACTAAAGGCTGAAACGACTGCTAAAGATATCTACGTTTGTCTGGCTATTAATCAGGCAAAGTCGAATGGCTACAAGACGAGCATAACTTGATTATCGGTCTTTATTTAGCAAAAAAACAACAAAAACACCTTGGCTTAGTAAATACACATAGCTAGCCTTCAATCTGCTAACTGGATAACGTAAGCAGCCGGATAGCTAGCTAGGACATTCCAAACATCCGACAGCGATACGGTGGGGCTACATTGAAGGACATCATGGGTGAGTTTTTCATTGTGGTTTATGTATGTTATGTGGCACTTTTAGCTACTGCGATTCTTCGCTCGAAAGACAGAGAATGGGGGCCTTGTTTCGGCGAGGGCGGTCCGGGTTGGAGCCCAATCCAATCGCCCAAGCAGGTTATCCATCCGGACGAAACCGAGTTGCTAGTTTTGCTTGCTAGCCTTCTAGCCAGTTAGCATGTTGTGGAATGGATCAAGCAGCTAGCTAGCGTGCCAGCATCGATCAAGCGTCAAATGTCATAGCTTTATTGATAACTGTGTTTTATATAGACTATTGCAAGCAAGATGATCAGTTAGCTAACTGGCGAGGCTAGACAGACAGTCCAGCTAATGTTAGGATAGGATCCGTGTTGGAAATGAGCTGTCAAGTTTCAACCACTAACGTTAGTTTCGGAAAGCATCTGAAACTGTTGGTTTGTAGCTTGCCAGCTTGCACAGTTACCCCAGACTGCAACTTCCAGCATCTTGCAACTTCTCTGATCAATGCAAACATCGTTCCTTTGGGTTGTTTTCTGTTAGCTAGCTGATTGCAAATGTAACGTTACTGTAATGAGAATGGGCGTAGCATTACTGTTTTTGACATCTTAATAGCAGTCCACTGACTCAACTTGTATGCTGTAAATATGCTATTTGGTTAAGACTAGAAACTCCTTTCCCCTCGTCGTGGTGACGCGGTAAAGGTAACTTAATGGGTGTAAATCGCAGTTACAGAGCCTGCAGAACTGTGGTTGGAGTGGTCGTGCATGTATTAGATTATTGGTGTGGATTCCTGCTATGTTGAGAAACTGGTTCTGGCCTAAGATGTCACTTTTTTAAGTGCTGTTTCAGACCAATGTTTTACTGTGCCTAGTGAGTTGATCAGTGAGGTATGTCTCTGCTCTCAGCTAACGGAAGCCACTGTTGTGTTTCAACTTGTTTTGAAGCCCTCTCTCTCATTCTGTGGCATCCTCACTTTCCTCATAGTACTTACATCAGTGGTTTGTCTGGAAACCCTTTAGGTGTTTTTCACCTCATATTAGTGTGAAGTTCTAGCTTGTCAGACAGTCTTCCTGCTTTTACTGCAGTAATCTGAATTTAATTGCTGTTTTCATTTCTCTATCTCTCTCTCTCCCTCTCTCTCTCTCTCTCTCTCCACACACACACACACACACACACACACACACACACACACACACACACACTCACTGTGTGCTCTGATGTTCTCTCTCATATCAAGCGACTGTGATCAGTGTGAAAGAATGTAGTTTTGAGTTTCCTCTTTGCTGAGGTGTGTGTGTGTGCAGTTCTGTGTGTGATGACTTGTAGGTATGCCACTCACTGGCAGGCAAGCCGTCTGCGTGGCCTTGGAGTTTTCCCCTCCAGCTCTCTCCTCCTCCTCCAATACATCATGTTGTCACAGTGTTGCGTAACTCACACACAGAAATGCAGCTCCACCAGGAAGCAGGGGCGGTCCTCTCTGCACAGCTCTGTATCGCCCTACCCTGATACACGCTCAGCCTTCAGTGACTTCCCAATACACCGTAACCTGAGGCAGTGTTCTGGCCGTCTGTGAACAACTACTGTGTACAGCCCAGCTATGTGCATCACATAATCGACTAGTCTTGCACAGACAGATAGACACTAGAGATGTGCGGGATAGTCGTTTTACGGCTATACAGTGTTGCTTAGGAAATACCTACACTACCTGACGAAGATCCGCCTGGGATCAAAATGTTGTTTCTATAATATATTAATATAGGCCGTTTAAACATGTACACGGAAATGAAACCATAAACCCTATATCACCAACAGGCAGACCGCGATCCGGATTCGGACACAGAAGCCGTCCAATCCGGACCTCGTCTTTAACCCGATAAATCAATGAGAATTTCTCCCTTTTGACGGAGCGTAGGCAACTAGTTTGAGCCTGCACAGTCTTTGTAGTATTTTACGGCATTTGTTTACTATCTCATGCGTCGCTAGCCAATCGAATCTGCATGTTCATTGCCTGACGTCACCCAGTCTACATGTGACAGCCTAGCTATCGTTAAAGGAAAATGCTCGTTTTTGACAACCTGGACCTTATTTACGACATATTATAAGAAGTTTGACTCACCGAGATCACTTTTGTGTTGTTCGGAGGCCTGTAGAAGAAATTTAAAATCCAGCGCGAGCCAGTATATCCATGTAATGGCGTCCGACGGGGCAACGGGAATGCAGTTTCTCAAAATCCATTTTCGGCCGCTAAACGGTTGTTTTCATCAATCAGATTGCATGAATCGACAGTTGAGATTCCTCTACGCGAGCCATTGTTGTTTTGGTTTTCAAATACGTGGTCTTTAGCCTCTGTAATATGATCTTTACACGCCTCTCCCCCACTTGCTCCAGCACGCATGCGCACAGGCCAGCGCGCAGACTGGCTATTCTCCCTCACATTCTCTGCGCTACGATCGTTGTTGGTGCCGAGAATATTGTCGTCGTCATTCGTCAGCAACAATCCGATCGTAGCGCAGAGAATGTGAGCCGGAGAATAGCCAGTCTGCGCGCTGGCCTGTGCGCATGCGTGCTGGAGCAAGTGGGGGAGAGGCGTGTAAAGATCATATTACTGGCCTGGCCTGGCCGTTGCGAATAGAAGAGCTTCACTCCCCGCCAGCAGGAGCTTTGGCCGCTGCTACCGCATCTCGGATAACCCGCTGAGTTCGTGGCTGCTATTTCACATTCGCCCTTGATCAATCCCAATACCGATCCATGGTAATAAAGAATCAATCGTTCAGATCGGCAGTGCTGCATGCATGTTACAACATCATTGTTAGCTTTATTAACATAGCCTACATTTATCTCTCTATGGTTAACGTTAGGCTATCCATTTTACACCAGTCGGCCATTCGATAGCTAGAAGCGGTCAACGCCAACGTTGACTGAAAACACCCAAACTCAGTGTATCGTTTCATCTTTATGCCTACACATCAACTCCTTTCCATTGTATGTGAATAAATTCCTGTTATTCTAAAAATATCCCATTTCTGTCCATTCCTGGAAAAGGCTAATAATTGCTGTCAAATGATCACTCCAGTTTATCACCGTATCCCGCTACCATTTCAACTATGCACAGGAGGTTGTCTTGTGGTCATTTTCATTAAAAAATGATTAGCCTGATCAGTTTGTTGTATGTATTAAGCCCTTTTTGAGCGGTGTGCTTTGACTACTCTCCTTTTTTGTGGTCATTTTCATTAACACATTTGATTAAACATCCGCACTGGCCTATGAACGGCTAAAGATTCCCCAGGCAGAACTGGTTGATGCTGCTAGGGAAAGGGATGTCTGGGGCTCCCTGCTGGAACTGCTGCCTCCGCGACCCGACCCCGGATAAGCGGATGACGATGGATGGTATTAAAAGACTTTAGCCGGGACCCCGTTGATGTTAGAATTAATAGGCTACCTTTATTTGTGGTACTTGAACTTGTGTCTGCGTTTCTGGCTTGCCATCATGGATGTATTGTTCATAGGCTATGTTTATCGGATGAGATGCAGTTGTCCGGGCAGGTCAGCTAATGTGATTTACGAATGGAAATACATGCTTGGGAATATTTAGACATTTCAAACTTCCTCTGTTAAGGTGGTGCTGGGGACAGCGCAGACGGCCTGCATGGCAGTAAATTATCAAAAATTAGGCAAAATCTATCTATGAAAATAACCTCAGATTGAAACATATTTTGTGGTGAATAAGGCGATATAGGCTTAATGTGTATTTATACGGAGATAAGATTCGATTGATTAAGGGCGAATGTGAAATAGCAGCCACGAACTCAGCGGGTTATCCGAGATGCGGTAGCAGCGGCCAAAGCTCCTGCTGGCGGGGAGTGAAGCTCTTCAACTCGCCGGTCACTGGCTCCCTGGAGGAATTTAGCCTGGCTGCAATAACGTTATCGCGAACGGAATGAATACCATCTACTAGCAAACAAAACATGTTCAGTTATATTTAACCTGTTAAAACTAAGATGCCTGGATGAAAAAATAATTTCTCCAATGGATATATTTGACAAAAACAGGTTAATATGCAAGCCGGTTTTCATTGCTAAATCAAAGCGGGGAGAGCCGAGAGAGCCGGGAACGTGCGTCTACATTTCACATAAAGGTGAACTTTTTCGTGGACGCGCGTCGGACAGAAAAGCACAACTGCGCAAGTACAAAAGTCACCGGAAGGCCATAAAAGCACAACTGCGCAAGTACAAAAGTAACCGGAAATAGTCAAATGACTACAAATTTGCCAAGATGGCGCGGTTCAAAAGGGCTTCATTGTTGATAGCGGTCAGTGAATGGAGTGGCTGTATCCAGTTCTATTAATACATCCATGAGTTGGACACTGCATGACCGGAAACGACAAACAAAGAGGGAAAGTGGGAGGGTGGGATGCCACAGGTAGACAGAAAAAAAGGTGTTAAAGCAGTTCAATTCTTAAAATGTGTTGAGATTGTTAACACAAAAGGGAAACTCAAGCTAGATTTTGTTTTATTTTTCTAAATTTAAGTTTTAAGTTTTAAGTTTAATTTCAGATGCACATTTTGAAAAGCTACTTTGCTTTTAAATGTAGACCTCATTTTACTCAAGTTTATAGTAGCCTACAGTACTTTTTATTTATAATCCCTCCTAAATTTGAAATCCCTCCTAAATGTGAAGTGTCAATAAACAGGTTGAAATATTGTTGAAATGTAGCCTACTTTATTTGATTTTAAAGTATGTTGGGGACCATACAACTGAAGTGAACAATATTTTAACTTCACATATTGCAAAGTAACATACAACAAATAATTTGATAGGAATATGCAAAGAAACAAATGTGTTGAGGGCATAAAAAATGCATGCATCAACACCGGACCCTGACTTGAGGCAATTTTGTCAAACTGCACCTCTTAGAACTTTACTTGATTACCCCTGCCATAAACGTTTAGGAAAAATCCCTAAACGAAAAAAAGAATAAAAATTGTTTTCTAACATTATAGTCTAAGTGAAGGCATCATCATTCACACTATATCGTCTGTCTATTCTTCACACGTAGTCTTTTTTACATGTCTTGGATATTAACAGACAAAGCCAATACCACGATAGAGGGGAGACGCGAAAAAAGTGGACAGAAATTGCTGCAGCCCTCGAAATGTAGGCTAGTCTTGCAAATAAAGACCCTGCAATATCCCAGTCTTTGCAAAATAGTATAGTCTGTGACTAAAAATTTGACACATTTGTCTTTAGATTTGAGAGGGTGTCAGACCCATAGTCTTTTCAAAGTCTTCTAGTGTATGGTAGGTTAACAGGAAAGTTATGACCCCACTTCGATCGTCTTGAAGGCAAGCAAGTATGTTTTCCTTGCGCACAATCTGGGCAGAATAGGCAAGGGAGAGCAGCCTTGTTTTTCGGCCATGTTCCGACTTAAAATAAATATGTTTAGACATGAATAGGCTATAGCCTATGAACGTCCATATAAAGTATGCTATTTATTTAAGTTTGTCACATTGTGCCACATTGTGCTTTTCTTGGGCTATTTTTTTTTTTTTTTTTTAATTGCTTAACAAACAGCAAATAGCTTCATGAAACGGAGACATTCTGCTTTGCTTAATTCTGTTTCAATAAAAGGTTTAGTTTAGATGAGATATTACCTTTGATCAGGGTTCGAAATTAACACCCTCCAAGCGCCAAATGCGGGTATATTTTTCATTTGGCGTGTATATTTTGGAAGCCACCCGACACTTTGGCAGGTGATGTTTTTTGTACATCAGCTCATACAGCGCAGTGAGCGCACACATGAATGAATGTGCTTGATAAGAGCACTGGGTGGATCTGCTTGTTGTTGTGCATCAAAAATGTTTGGGGGCCTATCCCTAGCCTGCAAGGTAAAGCTACTAGCCTACTAATTGGCGAACATTTCTGTTGTGTTAACAGGTGAACCTATGTACGTAAACTATTCACAGCAAGCAAACTTGTTGTCATTTAAAGCTATGCTACGTTAGCTGACTGGGACTGTCTCGTGACTAGCTAACGTTAGCTAGCTAATGAAGCTAACCATATTGTGCCAGACAGCCAAAACAAGCGTCACATATATTTGACATTGCTGGCTAGAATAACCAGTGTTGTGAAATACGTTTTAACAACTGGTCAGTTGATATTTTGCACAGCAATCGAGCAGGACAATACCATTAGGGTTAGTTTAGGTAGCTAGCAAAGTCAGCTTGCCCAGCTGGTATGGTTATAGGCTCATTCCTATGGAATAGCTTAGTAGTTTGTTATTTAACAATGGGTTGGCTACTCACTAGATCAATATTTTCAGTGCGGGACAGGACTACAACACCACCTGTGCTGTGGAACTGAAGAATCTGCTCTGACCACTGTTTTTATTCACCACCATATCATGTTATTATCCAGATTAAATGTACTGTATGTCTACGCGACACAAAAAGGCTTTACATGTTATTTTTTGGCTGAAAAAAGGTTTGGCGGGTACAATTTTTCATCTACCAGACATTTGGCTGGTGAGCTAAAAAGTTAATTTCGACCCCTGCCTTTGATTAGGGTTGAGCGATGTGTACTCAAATATGACATGATCTATATGACATCATGATGTGCACATTAGGGCTGGGATAAATTATTATTTTGGTAATCGACTAATCTAACGATTATTTTTTCGATTAGTCATTTGTTCCGGTCATGCCTTGAATCTCTGCTTTCTGTAGGCACTTCTCCTCTTCTGGCCTCTAGCTAGAGTATTCCTTCAATAATTCTCTTAATTGGTTATCTTATCTACAATCTACACCATCCATGAATTATGTTTTTAACTTTTAACCATTAAATGCAATATAAATTATCCCTTTTTACTATTTTCAGTCATGATATTTGATATTTATCATAATATTTATTGAAGCCTAATCATTTATTGTGCACTGAGAACCTGTGCTACAATCTTCTTTTGTTTACTTGTACTAAAAATAGGGAAAGATAAAAACAGAAAAATGTATTCAATATCTAAGGTATGCTAGAGTATTCCTTCTATAATTCACTGTGCTGCACTGTACTCTCCTACAATTACTTATCATAGAGAGTCTACCTACGTATTTTCAGCTTATGTAGCCTATTTATTTAGTTTAGTTAAAAACGACCACAAATCATCACTAGGAATTATGTGAAGTGTCGCCCTGTAAATATTGCATAGCGATACCTTGAGAATTCCATATTACTGTACCAACGTTACTCTACAGTACATAGGAGTTGGTGGAATGGGAGTTAACACAGCCCTCCTCCAGGATTCCAAGTCACAGCGCTATAGTCAAAATTAGCAACCCAGTATAAAACCTACACAACGCCGCTAGATTTGAAAACAGGAATTGTTTAGAGGACACTTTGAGCTACAAAGTAAGCTAAATTGTTATCACCAAACGTTGTCTGGTTGTATACATTTACAGTTTTTGTGACATTGTCGCCTCAGAGTGGGTGTTAATGTAGCCGCTTCCTAGCGTTCTCTAGGAGGCACCACGAGATGTTTGTTTTGCAAGCTTTATCATACGCTACACTTCACTAACTTAGCCTACATGGCTGTCTCCCGGCTTTCAAACCAGAGTTGACTTTCAAGGAGTGTAACTAGTCTGTATGATATCTGGCTAAATAAAATTAATAATACACCTGACCAGACCATAATAATACACAACTAAAAGGCCTATGTATGTATGCGTTACGTTACGATACGTTAGTTAGTTAGCTACTCGTCTATGCTGCTGTAACGTTACTCTCTGCAGCTGGCTTGGAATGGACACTCAGCTGCTGAGCTACTGAGATATATAACAATGTAGCCTACTACCTGCAGCCTGTAGTATAGGACAGACTAAGCTAGTAATGTTTGAAAGATAAAGAGGCATATAACTAAACTCACCCGTCCTCCAAAGAAATTACCCCTGTATGTTTCCTGTTCAAGTGTTCCCGCATTGTGGTGGTGCTGATATCCAACTGGTTTTTACATAGTTTGCATTGCACCGTCTCTTGTTTTCACTGAAGTACTCCCACACTTTTAATACCTTAGGTCGCACCTTTTTCTCCACGTCTTCACCCTCATTTTCTGTCTGTTCGGCATTAACGTTAGTCGTTTTGTCACCACCAGCGTTCATCATTAACGTTAGGTAGTAGGGCTGCTCGATTAATCGGATTTTGACCCCTCCCCCACCCCCCAAAGCCCCAAAACAAACACTTTAGTTCAGAGTGAGACGAGTTGTCAAGCGAGGCGCACGCATGCTCCTCTCGAACAAAACACGACAAGAAGAAGATTATGGCAGCAGAAAGAGAGCTGCTGGTGGACAAGAGAGCTAAAACATTGTCAGTGGTGTGGAAACACTATGGGTTCGTGGAGACAGATTTGGACCAAGTTGACACGGTGTGTAAAACTTGCTATGCAGTCGTAGCCGCCCCTCAAAGCAACACGACAAATCTTTTTAATCACCTGAAGTCGTCTCACAAAGTGGTCTATGACCAAGCAAAAAAAGAGCAAAAGGAGAAAGCCCTCTCATCACTGCAAAACAGTAATCTATTCAGGAAACCCTTTATAACGCGACCACATATTCCACCAGCTCCCGTAGACATAAAGAAATAACGCACGTCATCACATTCTTTATCGGTAAAGACCAGTGCCCAATCAACACCGTCAACAACCCCGGATTCAAGAAAATGGTGAATACTTTGGACAAGCTTTAAGCCTTGCCATCTCGTCACCATTTCAGTAGAGTTGCACTGCCTGCTCTGTGTAAAGAGTGTCGTGAGGCCGTTGAAAATGATGTGGCTACAGCCGAATATTTTGCCACTACAAGGGACCTCTGGCCAAGCCGCACCATGTAGCCGTACATTAGCCTCACACTACATTTTATTGACGTGGATTTCAACATTAAGATGAAATATATATCCATCTTTATTTATCAATTTTGGCACTTTTATTTATTTATCAAGGTCAAGGTTCACTATTTGTCTCCCATGGGAGAAATGTATCTAATCCAAAGAACATTGTTAAAAAGAAAAGCCACTGTCAACATTTAATAAATTAATTGTTATCAAAGTCAACGTATAATTTGATTTGTTAAGAAAAATGTAAGACTTTTGATTAAAAAAAAAAATCTATGAATAATCGTGTTAAATAATCGTGATCTCATTATCAATCAAAATAATCGTGATTATGATTTTTGCCATAATTGAGCAGCCCTATTAGGTAGCCTGCCTATTTACCAAATTAAAACGGAAAAACGGAATTTGGGAAAGAATAACACTCAATTCATAGTCTTGCCCCTCGGACCAGCCATCTATTTTTCTGTAGCCTAATGCTGGGCTCACACTACAGGATATTTAAAATCCTAACCAATTTCTAAATCGGGTTACATCACGCACATAAGGAGAATCTTAACAGATATTCTTCTTGCGCATCTCAAACAAGCACAAACAGCAAGATTTGAAAATAACGGCTCAGCACACACTACAGGATCTTATCGTGCCCGAGGGAGCAACGAACCACTGGTCTCGCCGTCTCACTTGTAAAGTCGGGACATAATAATCTTAAATATCAAACATGTTTGATATTATCGGGGCCGCCCCGATGGGTCTTCAAGCCGACCAGGAAGAATAAGATTGGATCTGTAAAACCCTCACATTACAAGATCATCTGGGCCGATCATCGGCCCCGACCAACGTTCCAGACCAGATTTTTCCTCCGATTGTCGGGAGGGGTGAATCGGGGATAAATTGGCCCAAAAATCCTGTAGTCTGAGCCCGGCATTAGGTTGAGGTTATGTCTGTCATAATGGCTTTTTATTGCAATGAAACAAGTAATATTTCTGATCATCAGATGAACGACCTGTATTCTATGGTAGCTAACTGGACTTATTGATGAAAAGCCATGTGGCAGTTTGCGTGGAGGAGGGTTGCAGTGTCATATTTGGCATGGAAAAAAGATAAGAAACCACACCTAATAATCAGGCTAATGCTATATTATTGTAACAGCGCAGTATTTATTTTGTATTAGGCTAATCATGGTGGGCTAAGTTTGATAAAATCGTGTAGAAAGATGGTAGAATCCGAAGGCGTATGCCTAGTCTTAATATGCTAATGGGTTGCCTCTAGCTCCAATTCGCTGTTCTAATTCTTCAAGAGGGACACAATATGGAAAATAACTAACAGGGACTAATTAATTGCACAAATATAATACCTACTGTTAATTTTGACATCCTAAGTGTTTAAAAAGTGTCCTGCGATTATTTTAACATGATGTAGCCTAACAATGTTTTCTCAACCATCGTATTTGGCTATTAAACATCAGCGATGGACGATGACATCGTTCATTGGCCCAACCTACCTTTGATAGGGAAATTAGGAAAATAGTTTTCAACAAAGGGGTATTGACCTTGTGCTGTTTGTGAGCAATTGTCACAAAGTACCCCCTTTTTATATTGGCAAACAAGACAAAGACCGAGTTACTTGATTAGCCTACCCTGCACAGCAAGTGCAACTGGGCTGCCGCTTTTATTGCATACAGACAGGTCTGTATAAAAAAATACGATACGACCAGTGTTAGACTAGTCATATAGTCGGTTTCAGAACCACCATCTAGTCGTCATTGAAAATAGTCACTGCGCACATCCCTAATAGACACTATAGACACACAAGACCAGGGTATTAGGAGTTGTTAGGCAACATGGGAGACATAACCAAGAAGGGAAGCTGTACAGCTTGTAGCCTGCCTGCCCTGTGTTATTGAGCACTGTGGAACACATCCCAAAGCATTTGATCTTCTCTCTGGTAGGAATATGGTACATGCATCATGTATAATGTGGTGTATCTATGTACGGAATTGAACCTGAGGGGTTGTGGTGCTTTGATTTCTGAGAGTGAGGCTGATTACGGCTAGCTACCAGCAGCAGTGTAGCTACAGTAGTTCTCTTGACACAGCAGCAGAGAGTAGGCTATGTTGTCATGAGGGAGATGCTCTTATGGGGAACTACAGTAAGCTGTAGGCAGAGGCCTGGGGGCATGACGGAACCTCAGTGAGATGTCGAGATGCTGTGGTCAGCACCAGTTGGTTAGCAAGGCAACAACATGTCTCACCGATGACCTGCAGTCTTTCTCTACTGAGTCACGCAGGTTGTCATGTGGTTTGAAACAACACAGTTTAGAATCAGAATTTGTTTATTGCCATGCAGTTTTTCAACGTACTAGGAATTTGCTTTTAGTCGTGGTGCATAACACGGAGACAACATTGTACAGGGTGCAAGGACGAGACAGTGCAAAGAGCAAATGCTAGTGCAAAAAAGGATAAGCTAAGAAAAAGAACAATGTAGTGTGCAAAAAGTAGTGCAGTCAGTGTACAGTGAGTATGCAGAGTGTAGTGTTTAGAGTACAACAAAGCTTCCTATCAGGCCTCCCCAGAACCAGGGCCCAGTGTCCCTCTGTCCACTTAAGCAGAAAGCCCCGAGAGTGGGGATTAGAATCAACTTTTTATGTGTGTGTGTGTGTGTGTGTGTGTGTGTGTGTGTGTGTGTGTGTGTGTGTGTGTGTGTGTGTGTGTGTGTGTGTGTGTGTGTGTGTGTGTGTGTGTGTGTGTGTGTGAGTGAGAGAGAGAGAGAGAGAGAGAGAGAGATACCAGGAGATCCATCCCATTGTGTGTGACCTCCTATGATGTAGGGCAGGCCACCAACACTAGCCCAGCAGACCCACTGACCCGGTTCACCACACACGCGCACAGACATGTAGCGTGACACTATGGAATTCGGCATCACTGAATCTAAATGAGGTCAGGAAGCTTGCCAGGAGCTTGTCAGCTCAGTGTTTTAGGCCTACTGTGAGTGTCGGTGCAGCTCGGTGATACAATCACCTCACAGTGCAGTAAGTGTCTGATACTGTGTGTGAAAGTTCTTCATTGCTTCCTTCAGAGGTCCAAACCGGGAGCTTTGGGAACAGTCGGTCAGTCAGTCAGTCGGTCAGTCGGTCAGTCAGTCAGTCAGTCAGTCAGTCAGTGAGTGAGTGAGTGAGTGAGTGAGAGAGACACACAGACAGACAGACAGACAGACAGACACACACACACACACACACACACACACACACACACACACACACACACACACACACACACACACACTTACTTGCTCCATAGCCCCAGGCTACTCTGGGACTGTGGTGGAGCTGGATTGAGGGAGGGAGCTGCACGGTGGGTGGATGGATGGTGTGTGTGGGGGGCGGCACCATCCACCCACCCGCCCCTCTCTCCCTTTATCCTGCCATCTTTCCATCTCCATCCCTCTATCCACCTATCCCTCCACACACCCCTCTCTCCCTCCATCCCGCCATCAATCCATCCAAACCTCCACCCCTCCATCCATCCACCCCTCCTGTCTGTCTGAGCAGCAAGGGGTATAATGGGGTTGTCCTAGTGTAGTATTGATTACTATGGTGTGTGGTATCATTGTTATGGGATTTTTCTGTTTGTGTGTGTGTATGTGTGTGTGCATGCGTGTGTGTATGTATGTGTTAAAGGAGTAGTAAAGGGAAAAATCATGTTTAGCCCTGTTTTAAGGTTACTTATGATCATATACAATGGTCAGATCAAAAAGTTGAAAGTCTGATAATTGCTCTGCCACTGTTTAGGTCATACAATGGATGTGGGTGGGCACCGTTAAAAATAATTCAAAAACATGTTAAACTCTCAATTTCAAAGACGAGAAGCTCACCGAGGGGGTAATTGGTGTCCGTTGGTGTTCTGATATTAAATTTGCCGCAAAGTATCCTGTAGGGTTTTATTGATCATTTTATGAAATCCATTGACTTGTATTGACGCGACCGTTGTAGATGTGTAGATCAATCCACAGAGGGGATTCAGGAAGCAGAACTACTTACGGTAGCTATTGTTATTGTTTATGTTGCTAGGCTACCTAGATTGCGGACGTTTACACACGTATGTGCTGCGACTAAATAGTTCTATGCTAAATATTTTAAAAAGCCTTTCCAGCAGGGCTGTACATTGCGACATATATGTCGCACGTGCTATGAAAAAAAATGTCTGCGATTAATTTATTTGCCCTGTAGCACGCGTGCGACAGACAGCGAGTTGCAGCGTTTTTTTCCGTGTTGAAGCCGGGAGGACGAGTGAGGTGAAATAAAGTGAGACGAGTGAGGTGAAATAAAGTGAGAGCAGTCAGGTAGGCTAGCCTATAGCTTCCCCTGGACCAATAAACTCTTTTCGGGCAAGTTCCTCATGCAGTTGTCTGATCGGACAAGTAAAAAATAGCCTATAGTTGAAGTGTGATAAATATGTAACGTTATCTAAAAAAAAATACAGTGTAGAAACACGACGTGGAGCTACACCCAGTAGCCTAGCCTATGTTTGAGCCGAAGCGGAGCCTCCTACGTAGCTTACGCGCTGCTGTTTGTCAGTCAGCAAGCATCATTTGTCAATGAATCAAAGCTTTGAAAGCTTTGATTGATTGAATGAGACGGCCCACACCACAAGCGCGAGTACAACATGCGAATCAGAGGCGCTGCCCTGACTGACTGACTGACTGACTGATTGAGCGACCGTCTTTTTGGCAGGCTGAACCAAATGTTTAATGGGTATCAAACTTTTTTTATTTTTATTAAATAAAACATTCTATCTATTATTCTCACCCCATAACAAAAAATTAAAGAAAGCATATTTCATGTAGGCTAAACATGCTGTTTCAGTATACTTTTCAATTATATGTCACAATTTTGTTATTTTCAGTCTTTAAAAGTCATATAGGAATACAGGAAACTAGGTCTCTGAAACTTTTTGGGGGGAGGACGCCCAGACCCCCGCTTTGGTATATAAATCCTCCTTATTTTGTCTGTCTTCAGATTGGCACCACCACACCAAGAGATCAATTCCACAAGAAACACTGGTTCCTTGTTCAGATCATAGAGAAAAACCCAAACAAACGAGCAAAGGAAAAAGATGTTGAAATTATTAATGAAAAAGAATATAACCCAAATCATGAAGACACCGCAAAATCAAAAGCCGGGAAAACCTAAAGATGCTTGTCTGAAAACATTATTGTGTTATTATGTTATTATTTCATATTGTGTACAGTAACATCCCTTTCCCGGTGGTTTTAAGTGATGAACTGCATAACTTGTGTTCAGTAGAGGTGATAATGGACATTTTATACCTGTGCTACAACTTTTTGGCTTTGTGCTACAGAACTATCAACTCCTGTAGCACCAGTGCTATGTGCTAAAAAAGTTGATGTACAGCCCTGCTTTCCAGATTAACTAGAATGGTTAATCTGGTTAATCATTTAATTAACCCATTGACCTGGTTAATCATACGATTCAGTTCTGTTCTGTCCATTCGTACTGCGAGCATCTTGAATTCAGACGTAGTCGTGTATGTGTTGTGTGGGTGTCCATCTGTGCATGTAGTATTCAAGGCTAGGGTCAAGCCCTGCAGTAGTGCAGTTGATATTTCACTACTGGAGTTAGGGCTGTGCAATATGGACAAAATCTTATATCACGATATGGGTCATTTCATATCTCAATTACGATATATATCACAATATAGTATGTTTTCTGTATTCTATGACAGAATTGTCTATACAGAATAACCACATGCCCCATGACTACCTTTATCCTGTGAACTAAATACAAATGAAAGGCACTTTCTTTTTTCTCCTTTTATTTGGAAGTGATGTTGAGCAGAACTGTCACAGATGAGAAAAGACATACTGTTGTAGTGCAGCCAGTAAATCAAAATATTAAATCAAAGTATTTACCAATATCAATATAAAAAATAAAAAACAGATATAAAACACTTTTTCAAATGTCAGAAGTCTCCAATAGTCAACCAATATTAAACAACATAAGTACAATGAATATAAAATATCAGAAGTGTGTGCCAGTCAGTCTGGGCCAGAGACCACAGAAGAGGCAGAGGTAGATTTAACAATAGGAGCACAGAGCTTGATTTTAACATACAAGAGGAGTTGCTGTCTGGAAGATTGAATAATTCTCCTCATATGAGTCTATCAAAACCTAACTTTGGAATAAGACACATTTTTCCACTAGATGCACACTTTATCAAAAGTCAATCTCTGTTTCAAGTTTCGGAAATCTCTAGTAGTGCAGCCAAAATAAGCAATATACATTATCAAAAGTGAACATCAAAAGTAAACATAACACTCTGTTTCAAGTACTAATAAAAGTGCAAAAAAAATAAATCTCCACCAAAACAATTCTGCTCCACCAATTTGTTTCACAGGTTGAGAGCTAGGAAGACAAGTTGATCCACTCTTTCTGGCTTAAGACATGACCTCTTACATGATGTAACTATGTTCCCACTAGCACTGAAGGCCCGCTCAGATGAGGAACTAGTGGCGGGGATTTACAAGTGCTTTTTGGCTAGCATGGCCACAAGTGGGAAGTTCACCTCATGCTGCTTCCACCATTGTAGAGGCTCGGTCTCCGAATCAGGGTCAGCTGTCTGGAGATACATGTTGAGCTCCATTTCAATGGACGCTCTGCTTGGTTGGGAGGCTCCTTGACCAGCCAGTGCTGCTTTCTTAAAGCAGCTGGCCAAAGTCTTCTTTGCCTTCTTTGTTGCATGGGGAAGCTCTGGTTCATCTCCAGCAGCTGTAGCGGTAGATGGAATGGAGACTTCTGGTGCTGCCCATGCATGTTCAGACACCAGGCTCTCCAGTTCTGCAGCAGCTCTGGTCTTCATGAAGTCGATCCTCTCTTTCTTTATGTAGGTGGTTTTGAACCGAGGGTCCACAAGTGTAGCCATGTCAAGCAGCTTCTCAGTGGTGTCGTCGTCATATTTTTCATTGAGATACTTCAGAATGCCCCCTTTGATGTTTGTGGTGAGCGGTGTGTCATCATCCTGAGACTTGAGGACTTGATTGTTGAAGGGGTGCAGTACAGGTTTCAAGAAGGATACGTTTACGTACTTCTCCCCAGACAAGGCATCTGTAAACTCCATGAGAGGGCTCAATGCCTTGTTCATGGACTCCAAAACGTCCATGTCCTGCCAGCTTGGGACCAGATGTCTTGCCTGAATCAGAGGGGAGAGGAAAGGCCTTAGTTTTATGAAGGGGTGAATCTAGACTGCAGTTCAACAGAATCAAAATATAGGATCAAAAAGAGCAGTATCCTGTACTCTTTAACAGTTTGGCACCAGGTTGCGATCAGATGTCTCACCTTCTTGTCTGCATGGAGGACCTGTACTGAACCTTTCGATCATCTGTTGCCGTGAGCTCCATCTGGTGGGGGTCTCAGTGATGAGATGATGAGTGTGAAAACCCAGGTCTGCTTGAACCTTGGCCAGATCACGTCTTCTCTTAAATGAATTTGAGAAGGCACTCACCACCTTTTTGCAGACCCCCACTGAGCTTTCCACAGCCTGCTGAGTGGGTGTTTTCAGACCTTTCACACTGTTCTCTGTTTAGATAAAAGGGGAAAGTATATGTATAATGTATGTTTTGACAACAATTCATTTTGACATGTGTTTTATTTATTATATTAATCATTGTTATTATTGTTATTAATTATTGTTATTTTTACAATAATAATTAACATTGCAATGTATTTTACTCACCAATGGCTAGCTGAAGATGGTGGCCAAAACACTGTAGCTGTTTCCATTCATTCAGTTCCAGTGCAGTGATGTTGTTTGTGGCATTATCCGTGGTGACGCAGACTAGCCGATCTTCGTGCAGCCCCCATGACTGAAGCGCTTCCCTTAGACCTTTGGCTATCATCACTCCTGTGTGGTTTTCTGGGAAGTAGGCCGTCTGTAAACAGCGTCTAGTCTTCTTTGATGAAGTGTATCGTTAAGCTCATGTAGGGCTGTATTGTAACTGGTTACACCATTTAACATTTACTTTAAAAATCAAATTTGTCAGGCATTTACATGGACACCCATGAAAGCTACCTAGTTGACCTAGCTACTTTCAAACATACTTTTTAATGTAAATACTTGTTTTATGATAAAGATCAATAATCAATGTTTTTCACTGGTTACACCATTTTCCACTTCATACCTGACCATACCCTAAAATGTCAAATTATCTCAATATTTCTAAGAGTTACTAGCCTTGACATGCAGCCATGAAGAGCAGACAGGGGTCCTTCTCTGTGATACATTTCCCACCAAAATTGTCTTCTTGTAAAGAAAAAAAAAATCCTTATATGGTGGTTACACCATCTAGACACTTATGTAAATTGACCTGACTGACATGATTCCCCGGATTATTTATAATATCCAGAACAATATAGTTCCACTTATTTTATTAACTTTAAAATAGTTCTTATGTAAGATTATGCCAAACTATTTTTTTTTTTTTTTTTTACTTTCACCTCTTTTGAGCAATTTGAATTTTTCTGTACTTACACCACTTAGACATTTTTGCCATTTTTACTCAATAATTCTCTCGAAATGAATTAAAACCACAACTTTTTAGGGCAGGTTGTCACAAAAGAATGTGTGCAATTAATCTTTACGTTTATTTTCAATTTTTAACCTAAAAAATGTAAACTTAACCAAAGGGGCACAAAAAACAAGCGTCACGTCTTTGACCCAAATACAGATCCTGTTGGATATAACGTTGCTTGATCTCCAGTTGAATAAAGTCATGTCAACAGCATCCAACATCCATTCCAATTGCGCATATCTTCTCCCAGGATCTCCTCATACAGCCCAAATATGTCCAAAGCTGCTGCTGCTAATCACTTGTTAGCGAAATCTCTGATCATCTGTTTGGATATTTTTGCAGTTTAAAATTAGGATAGAGGACACTACTAGTTGACCCTCAAGCAGAAACAAAACTTATGGCCAGTAGCTTTCTTTCAAGGAATTCCAAAATAGAATTCACGGAAAACAATTACACAAAAAAAAAAACTTTTTTAATTTTTATTTTCAACTCACTTGGCATTGGTCCGAATGGTATACTGTATACTGAAGTATGAAGTCTACTGAATCTGATATACAGAATAATATTTGGAGGGCCTATTTATCAGTTAATAAGTGATAATAATGGGCAACCTTAATCTAAATCTATGCAAGCAAAGACAGTGTCATCATATCGATACAATAATATGGGTAAGACCATTCTAAGAGGAAGTTTGTGTGTTTTTTCTATAGCTGGCTGGCCTTGACTACCGTTCAGCCATTGTTTACAAGTCAGGTGGTGTCTCATCCTGTACTGTAGTTTCTCGCTACTGACAGAGGAAATTACAGCCCTAGGATTGGAACCAGCCTGGGTTGTGGTGAGGGTTAGCCTATAGCCTAGCCCAGGGACCAGCCTGGGTGAATGGTGAGGACTAGCTTAGCCCGGGGACCTGCCTGGGTGAATGGTGTTGTGGTGAGGACTAGCCTAGTCCGGGGACCAGCCTTGGTGAATGGTGTTGTGGTGAGGGCTTATCCTAACCTAGAGGTTAGCACTGACGGCAGACTAGGAGGAAGCAGCTTTATCTAGAGTTCAGGAGGTTTGTGGCTGCTAGCTGCAAGAACAGTCATTAGGGAGCTTGTGTCTGTAATCCACCACCCGAACAGCCAATGTCTTGAACAGAGCATGTTTTCCCTGTGGTCCTTCTCTGAATGCACCTGGGGGCTGAGAGAGGACAGGCTGGCGGGGATGGAGCTGGCAGTCTATCCCCCCTGCCCGAGAACTGATCTCAGCCCTGGGACTCCAGACTGTAGACTTTGGATCAGGGGTTAAGGCTAAGCTGATCTTAGATCTGTGATTAGAGGCCTGCTCTGGTGTGTTGATCTCTACTCAGCTGTGCTGTGGTGCTGGGTTGATGATGTCATGAGAACAGAGCCAGGGCTGGGCTGTGCTGAGGCTACCGCTGCCTGCTGCCCGGTGTGGTTTGGTGCTGAACAGAACTGCTGTTCACCAGCTGGCACCCAAGCTAGTTAAGAGTTCTAACTGCACACAACTGGTGTGTGTGTCTGTAGTGTGAGTTTATGTGCTGCATGGTGTAGAGCAGTTTGCTGCACCCAGGTCTGGCCTGCATGTGTCATTATTCTTTGTGTTTATTCTGGTCTTAATAGCTTTGTGTAGTGCTGTGGACCCGTGTTTGTGTTCTGTATTTAGGCTGGATGTGAAGCCGAGCATTGGAGCACCTCTGGCTGAGTCATGTATTTAGGGCTAGGCTAGGTTATGCAATATAGTTGTTACAGAGTCTCAATAAATACAGGCTAGCTACACTCGGTTATAATCGCGGAGTGTACATCGGTCAGAATGCAGTCAAGTAGTCCTGTATTCCCCCAAGACTTGGGTTGAAAGATTGGTCTTAAGACAGCTGATTAAGTTGATGCTTTTAATGCAATGGTGTGTATGGTTCTGAAACGAACAATACAGGTCCGTGAGTAACAGCTCACTCAGAACAATGCAATAGGCTACAGCAACATAAAACCCGCAGATAAATAATATCAAATGATAAACACTCAGCTAACAGCTCCTAGTCATAAGGGCTAGTACATACTAGATGTTCTAGAACTCAAGTAATTATCCCAAAAAACAACTATGCTAAACATCACTTAACATGTAGCTAGCAACATACAAGGGCCATTGGGTGGCATTAGCAGCGATGTATTCCGGTAACGCTAGCCTACTAGTTATTAATACTGAATCACAATTATAACAGTGCAAGTATCTAGTAAGTAAATATTTCCACTTACATATCTCTGGACGCACACACAGCAATGAAGTGGCGATCAACTTTGAAATAATTCCGCATCCATAAACTTAATAGTTATACCCTCCGACAACTACTAGGCTATATCACACCGTCTTCTTGGACTAACATTACTCAGTGGAGCAGTGCCACCTAGTGATTGGGCCCCCAAACAGCCCATCCCATATAATCTTCAGAACAATAGTAGTCATATTTATAGAAGCAGACAGGCCGTCTTGACTAGTAGTAGCCAGTGGCATGTTCTCCACATAGCTGGCTACCTGAGCAAGTTCCCTAGGAGGAGGTTAACAGGCTATTAGTGTAGGACTACGCCTAGGCCAGGGTTTCCGTTAGAGAAAATTGGTACCGGTCGATGTGTCCGGGAAGATTAGACTTTTCTGGACAAACTGGAGAAATTCCGGTCATTATATTATAATATAATATTAGGCCTATTATAGGTGTTTGTAATTTGTCTTTGAACTCGAGTGTTTTTGAATGATCTTTCAAGGTGCCCACCCACACCCATTGTATGACCTAAACGGTGGTAGAGCAATTATCAGACTTTCTCAAAAGTGCTAGTTTTTTCAACGTTTTGATCTGAACCATTGTATATGATCATAAGTAACCTTAAAACAGGGCTAAACATGCATTTTCCCTTTACTACTCCTTTAAAAATGCTTGAATTTGCTTTTCAGACCATTCGGATATGTTTGCTTTTTAAATTTGCTTAAATTGTTTTATATTTTATTTTCAACCATGACAAACATGTATTACACAAGACAACAAGACAAACACAAAAAACGAGGGGGGGGGGGGGTCTCAGGGCCTCTACTACCTACATTGTGGTATACGTTATCAGCTTGGTGTAGTATGATATCAGTCATTTTCACCAAGATATTTTCTTACAATGTCCCAATGCCCACCCAGTCCTCTGTCAAAGTCCCCCAGCAGACTGGATGCTCTTTCCAAACATGCTGGTTTTTGCTCCTTCCAGTTCATAAAGATTTGTTTCTTGACATACAAAGTACACAGCCGGTTAACAGTAGCTCCAACGCCATCTGGTTTTTGACCCAGTATGCATATTATAGGACAAACAGGAAAGTTTAAATTATAGAGATCAGACATCGATGTTGTAGTGAGCCTCATTTTCTAAATGCCAACATACATCTTTATATTTGTTATCCATCTTTGATAAGTTACCAGGAGTAATATGCTCTATTCAGCATTTTGTACTGATCCTAAATCTCAAAACAAGGGTTTATGGTGTTCATGAGGGATTTTGTCTATGCACCTATGGATCCATTGAGCATGTTAGCGGTGACGGGCTATATCTCAAGAGTGCAAAGTTTGACGAAGCGTTGATATCGGCTGACATTCGTTTGTAGTGTAGCCTATATGAAAACTGCTGAACAACAACTTCACAGTCCACACTGCACTTCCTTGGATCCTGAGCAATACAGCTGCCGAATGTCAGCTTCATACAGTGCCCAGTTCTCAAGATAATCGTGCTGAAGACATAGAGGTTTGTAGCACAGTTACATTTATAATACAGGCAGATTCAGAATAAACCGAGTGTGTATTAGACCTATTTAACAATCTCTGCAGCCTAAGGTACAGACACGTCTTTGTTCCCAGATGGACTGGGCTGTACCTGTACGGCTGTGGTTGACTATCTTTGCCATCAATATGTAAATAACCACAGTCAACACAGATTGTGTGTGAGTGTGTGTGTGGATGTGTGAATGAGTGTGTGTTGCTGTAGCCAGCCTGTTACAGGTCTGAGCCTTGCAGGTCATTCATGCGGCAGACAACGGCCGGGTCTTTCCCCCTGGACTGTTCTGTTGTCTTGTGGTTGGCTGGAGATGACGACTAGAATAGCTGACATATAGCAGCCTGTTGTCCTAGTGACATGGTGATTGTGGGTCTGTGTTGTTGTAGTGACATGGTGATAGGGGGTCTGTATTGTTGTAGTAACATGGTGGTCTGGTCGTGCATGAGTCACATAATGGTGAGATATCAGTCCCAGTGAGGAGATGTCAGTCCCAGTGAGGAGATGTCAGTCCCAGTGAGGAGACATCAGTCCCAGTGAGGAGATACCAGTCGCAGTGAGGATATACCAGTCCCAGTGAGGAGATATCAGTCCCAGTGAGGAGATATCAGTCCCAGTGAGGAGATATCAGTCCCAGTGAGGAGATAACCAGTTCCAGTGAGGAGATACCAGTCCCAGTGAGGGGATACCAGTCCCAATGATGATATATCAGTCCCAGTGAGGATATATCAGTTCCAGTGAAGAGATACCAGTCCCAGTGAGGAGATACCAGTCCCAGTTTTCCCCTCATGGTTTCTAGGCCTCCTGTTTCATTCTATGAACCCATGTAGTCTGCAATTCACTGCCTCCAACTCCAATGTCACAGCCTGTTGTTTAAAACCTTAACGAGTCTAAAAGAGTTTACATTGAGTTTACATCTCCTCCCTGTAGAGGTGGTAGTGGAGTATGAGTACGACGCCCTCCATGAAGACGAGCTGAGCCTGCGGCTGGGCCAGGTCATCAGGAATGTCCGCAGGGTCGAGGAGGAGGGATGGATGGAGGGAGACCTCAACGGGAGGAGAGGACTCTTCCCAGACAACTTTGTCAAGGTGAGCCTCACCTGCCCTACACCTAGTTCCGATTCAAAGTCATATACAAAGGAGTGGCAGAGAAACACAGACAGACACACACACACACACACACACACCCACCCTAGGCTTGTCACGGTTGTTGGTGTTCCCAGGGTTATTCGGTGTTCGAACATACACCATGTATTCATCAAACTCAAACAAGTGTCTGAGATCTGCCCCTCCGCATGTGCACGCAGCATAGTGGAGTCTAGTGGAATCAGATTTCACTTTCAATTCACGTGAAGAGAGTAGGGAGAGGGGAGGGGGAGGTGATGGAAAGCCTCTCGAGGATAGCTAGCCTAGCTAAGATAGCCACTGAGGAGTGGCTGCTGCCATAAGTTAACTGGCTAGCTTATTCTAGCAGCCTATTCTCTCGCCTATTCTAGCAGCTTTCCGTTCATAACACCAATTTGCGAGGCAAATTGGCATTCTATGCCTCCACAGCTTGCCTGCAAATGCACGATCACAGTAGGGTAAGAACAAGATAAATGTTACACTCGGTCCTATGCTTTATAATCAGAATCAGAATTTGTTTATTGCCATGCCGTTTTTCAATATACTAGGAATTTGCTTCGGGCATGGTGCATATTCCTATTAGGTTATTTTGAAAAACGAAATAAATAAATTCTGATTATAAAGAAGCACAGGACCGAGTGTAATGTTGAAATATCTTACTGTGATCGAGCATTTGCCGGCCAGCCGTGGAATAGGGGTATGTGAGGGCATGAAATGTCGACCCCAGCCTGGTCCAAGCCCGTGGCATTCTGGCCCGGCCCTACCGTAGCCCGACGAGTTAAGAAATTACTTAGCTTGAGCCTGATTTAAGACCAAAGCCAATATTACACACAGCTACATTAGCCTACAATAAAAAATGCACAAAGCAATAACAGGGAATTACGTTCTCTTGGAAAATGAATCAGGCGAAACTGGGAAACAATGAGGTTGAAAATGTAATGAGAATACAAATACCGGGTGCAGTAACAGAGCAGTTAGCAGTTAGACTACATGTCCACAAACTGAAACATTAACGTCAGACTCACCAGCAAAACTATTTAACCTACAGTTAATTCCACTCATTCGTTCCGCTCATTTGTTCATTTACGTGCACTGTGCAGGAAAAGGATGGCAGCTACAGTAACATTGGCTAACTAGCTATCTAACGTAGCCAGCTCAGCTGTGTACATTCGGTCTAGCATGTTTTCACATCTCGCGCGCAGGAACGCTACATCACGTGTGTCTGTGTCACAGAGCCTGAGCGTGGCCCGAATCCTATGTATTTAAAAATCGTCCAGAGCCCAACCCTAATCTGTACATGGTGTCATGCCCCATTGGGCCCCGTTTGGGGTTGCAGGGCTCTACCGTGGAGACATACGATACCAAATTCAAATACACAACAGTGCTGTTCAACTTAAGGCAAAGGTCTAACGTTAAAGATTAAAGTAAGTGCTCTCTTGTAGGCTAGACGGTGTTACTGGTAATACCGGTGTTGTCATGGGTTTATTAATCGATGGGAAAAAATCCACACCGTGACATCCCTAACACACACACACATAGCTTGGCACAGCACACCACTACCTCAGTACAGCTCAGCTGGATCAGGGTAGGGGTCTTACCCATTGTGCCCAACGATGGCGATGGTCACGTGCTTAACATAGGCACCGAAAGGAAACTGGTGGAACTTTTATCCAAAGCGACTAACAATAATTGCATTTAACATCGGAAAAGCCATGTACTACTACTTGCCAGAACTCACAAGTGCATATCCTTTCTAAAACAAGTGACTAAGAGCATAATCTAGTGCTGAAGGCAAAGTGCACTCTTATTAAAAAATTATCCTCCTTTCTTTCTATCAATACCGCTCTCTCCCTCTCTTTCCCTCTCTCTCCTTCCCTCTCCACCCCCCTCTCTCTCCCTGACTCTCTCTCTCTCTCTCTCTGTGTCTCCTGGGTTTAGTCTAGAGATGTGATGATGTCACATGGCACACTCCCTGCCTGGCTGTAATCCCTGGTTGTGCGATAGGTAATCCATTAAGGATCCTGATCCTGTTGTGAGATAAGGAGGCTGTCTGGGTGACTTTTGCTCCCGGATGTAGTCTCTGTCTGTTTTTCCCTGGGTGGTTTACCAATGAGCTCTCCTGAGGAAGCTGTGTATGACGACTCGGTAAGACATGGTTACTGTAGTTAAACCAGGCATGTCATGAATGTGAGGTAGTGGGATTTGATATAATATTTGGTGTGTGATGGGCGGTGTTTTATTTAGCAGCTGTGCTGTGTGACCACTGGTGTGTGGGTGTGGGTGGAGGTGCAGGTTTGCTCTAGATTGCACCACAGATATCCCCTCAGACACAGAGAGGGAGAGGGAGAGAGAGACTCCCTCAGTGTCGGAAATGAGTGAGAACTTTGAGAATACTGTTTGAACAACAGAATTGTAGACTGTCAGGTAAGTGGTTGTTCTCGTTACGAAGCGTCGATATCGTGAGTAAGTCTCTGGAGAACTGCGAGTCAGCCGGCCAACCAATCTGGCCAAGGATGTGTCAGGATAGCTTAGCTGTTTTGGAAGTGGAGTGGACTCTAGCTGTGGGCAGCCAGCTACACACAAACAGATATACACACACGCAATCGTGTCTCGCACTCACACACGCACCCATACACACACACACACACACAATATCTATTTTCCTCTGCTGTGGAAATGCCCCGTCAGCGTGAGTGAACCAGGAAACGGATGGCGTGAGGGGTCAGTCTCAGGCTATCCCCACTGCTGTCACACACATACACACACACACACACACACACTGTGTGACTGAATAACCCAGCTGACATACTGTGTGCTACTTACCTCTGCACTGGCATGCATGACACCAGAACGGCCCTTTAGAGGCATCAAACATACACTTTGTGCCTATAGCTCTTCTATGAGCCAGTCAATCAGTATTATATGAGCCAAGTCAGTCTTCTCTATCCCAGCCAGGGAGCGATCCTCAGATTTTACAGTCAGCAGGTGGTAAATGGAATCAAATGCATTTGCGGTTGGTTCAGCATGTGATGGCTGAGGACAATGAATGTACAATCCTTGATTTAATGCCAGAAGCTCTTGTTGCCTTGGATTCTGTTTGTTTAGTGGAGTGGATTGCAGAATGAAGGGACACGCAGAGACGGAGGGAGAGCAAGAGAGATTCCAGAGTGCTTTTTCCAGCATTCCTGAGAGATTCTGGTGGAGTGAGTGAGAGAAGAGGACAGGACTCAGGCTGGCTGCTGTCCTGGGGCTGTCTGGAGGGGGGGGGGGGGGGGGGTACAGAGTAGTGGAGAACAGTCAGGGGGGAGGGGGGATAGCCTAGCTGGAGAGGAGAGGAGATGAGAGGAGGGGAAAGGAGATGTTTAGAGAGAGGGGGAGGGGGGTACAGAGTAGTGGGGAACAGTGTGTGTGTGTTTGTGTGTGTGTGATGAGAAGAGAGAGGGGCAGGTCTGAACATGAACAGAGACAGGCCCAGAGAGAACAGAGACAGGCCCAGAGAGAACAACACTCTCACCTTCCTGTGTAACTGACTCTGTAGGAGAGGTAGAGGGGCTCAGGGGGTAGAGGTACAGCATGGTGAATAAAGGGGGTAGGGGCAGATCTGTGTAAAACCATGTGCAAAACTGTTAACACTTACATAAAAATGCGTGATATGCATTAATGAATATGCAAGCTTGGGCATTTCTACATGACTGTGCAAAATAGTCGAAGGAGAAAATGCAAAGAGATTAATTTAGCATGTCTAGTGCTATTTACCAAGCCTGGAAGAAAGTATGGGACAGTTATTTGCATCTGTATTTTCATACGAATGGAGGTGCTAACCAGACATGCATTCAGAAAGATGACTGTTCTCATCGTCTCGAGAAGGGAGATGTCGGCAAAATATTTCCTACTCCTGTCAATGTTTTCGAAATATCAGAAACAGAAATAATTCAAAAATATCGCCTTTCCAGCAATGCCATCGCGGAGCCTAAAGAAGAAATTTTAGAGCTGAAACTACACCTCACAATACCAGCATTGCCCAAACTACATCACACAATGCCAGCACTGTCCCAACTGCACCACACAATACCAGCACTGCCCAAACAACAGCACACAATACCAGCACTGTCCAACTACATCATCATCGGGTCATCCACAGACGGGCCACACAATACCAGCACTGTCCAAACTGCACCACACAATGCCAGCACTGCCCAAACTACACCACACAATACCAGCACTGTCCTAACTGCACCACAAAATACCAGCACTGTCCAAACATCTTGCCACTGTTTTGTTGCCTCTGGACTGGTATCTGTCCCCGCGCCCAGTCCAGTTTTTCAGGTATTTTCTGTGTTTTGAATTCTGTGTTGTGCAGGATGGTGTGATTGATACCATGTATAGCATTTTACTCTCACTAACAATGGTATCAGACAAGACACTGCAAGATGTCTGGAAAGCTGATTTAATAACTTCAATATTCAATATCTCTTTATTGTCATGTATATGCTTCACACATACTAGGGATTTGACTAGGGTAAAGGCAAATGCTGTTATAGACGATATAGGGCAGGGTGCAGAACAGGACAGGACAGTGCAAAGCAGTACAAAAACAGTGCAAATACAAATTATGATATAATACTGTAAAAAATAAAAGGGATACTGTATACAAAACGGAGTGTGGTGAGTGTATGTGCAGTGTGTGTGCAGAATGTAGTGTGGTGGGTAAGTGGTGTTATGTAGGCTACAGTGCGTGCAGTGTATGTGCCGTTAAGGTATGTGGAGCAATCACAGGACGTGTGCCAGTGGTGCAAGGGGTATAGAGATAGTTTGGTGGGGATGTGGGGGTTCGTGGGAGGACACAAGCCTTGTTAGTGAGTCTGATGGTCGTGGGAAAGAAGCTGTTTTTGTGGCTTGTGGACCCGGTCCCGATGGCCCGCAGTCTCCTGCCAGAGGAGAATGGGTCAAAGAGACCATGTCCAGGATGGGAGGGGTCAGCTGCGATCCTAGTGGCCCGTTTCAGGGTCCTGGAGGCGTGCAGGTCCTGTAGAGATGGCAGTTTACAGCCGATCACCCTCTCAGAGGAGCAGATAATGTGCTGCAGTCTGCCCTTGTTTGGTAACACTTTACAATAAGGGTACATTAATAAGCATTAGTTAATGCATTATTAAGCATTAAGTAACAGTTAACTAATGTCTCTATTAACCATGTAACATTACTAATGTTATTTATGTTAAAGGGCAATGCTCGTTTTTGACAACCTGGACCTTATTTACGACATATTATAAGAAGTTTGACTCACCGAGATCACTTTGGTGTAGTTCGGAGGCCTGTAGAAGAAATTTAAAATCCAGCGCGAGCCAGTATATCCATGTAATGACGGTTGACGGGGCAACGAGAATGCAGTTTCTCAAAATCTATTTTCGGATAATTCACATTCTCTGCGCTACGATCGGATTGTTGCTGACGAATGACGACGACAATATTCTCGGCACCAACAAGGATCGTAGCGCAGAGAATGTGAGCCGGAGAATAGCCAGTCTGCGCGCTGGCCTGTGCGCATGCGTGCTGGAGCAAGTGGGGAAAGGCGTGTAAAGATCATATTACAGAGGCTAAAGACCCCGTATTTGAAAACCACTACAATGCCTCGCGTTGAGGAATCTCAACTGTCGATTCATCCAATCTGATTGATGAAAACAACCGTTTAGCGGCCGAAAATAGATTTTGAGAAACTGCATTCTCGTTGCCCCGACCTCCGTCATTACATGGATATACTGGCTCGCGCTGGATTTTAAATTTCTTCTACAGGCCTCCGAACTACACCAAAGTGATCTCGGTGAGTCAAACTTCTTATAATATGTCGTAAATAAGGTCCAGGTTGTCAAAAACGAGCATTGCCCTTTAACTAAGGTTAACTCACCTAACCCTAACCCTAACCTGAACTAACGTATTAATTAACATTAGTAACCTAACCTAACCCTAAATAAGCATTAGTTAACAGTTAACTAATGTTTTTTGTGACCCTTATTGTAAAGTGTGACCACTTGTTTTTTTGTCTGTTGCGGCTGAAAACCAGATGGTGATGGAGGAGGTGAGGATGGACTTGATGATGAAGGCGTAGAAGAGTACCATCATTGCTTATGTTGAATTTCTTCAGCTACATCCTCTGCTGTGCTTTTTTGGTGGTCCAACTTGAGGTCCCGGGAGATGGTGATGCCCAGGAAGCTGAAGGAGTCAACAGTGGTCACTGGGGTGTCATTCAGTGGGATTGGGGGTAGGGTGGTTGGATTCTTCCTAATGTCTACAATCATCTCCAGATTGTTTTGGCTGCACTAGGACAGCTGGTTGATCTCCCACCTGTAGGCAGACTCCTCGCCCTCGGAGATGAGACCGATGAAGGTGGTGTCGTCTGCAAACTTCAGGAGCTTAACAGACTGGTGGCTGGAGGTGCAGCTGTTTGTGTACAGGGAGAATAGTAGAGAGGAAAGAACAGCCTTGGGGGGAGCCTGTGCTGATGGTCCTGGAGTCAGAGACATGCTTGCCAGTTTCATGTGCTGCTTCCTGTCAGACAGGAAGTCTGTGATTCACCTGCAGATGGGGTCAGGCACGCACATCTGAGAGAGCATGCCCTCCAGAGCGAGTGGGAGGATTGTGTTGAAAGCCGAGCTGAAGTCCACAAACAGTATTCTGATGTAGGTGCCTGCAGACTGCTGGTGCTGGAGAATGAAGTGGAGGGCCACCCATGTTGACTCTGTCGTCCCCTGTTGGCTCTGTAGGCGAACTGCAGAGGGTCCAGGAGAGGTTCTGTGATGGATTTGAGATATCGCAGAACAAGGCGCTCGAAAACCTTCTTTGCTACGGGAGTCAGGGCGACGGGTCTGTCGTCTTTGAGGCCAATGATCTTTGCTTTCTTGGGGACGAGGATGGTGGTGGAGGTCTTGAAGCAGGCTGGAACATGCCCAACTATTCTTCTTTTTCAACAAAATAATTTCCAGAGCAGAGACAGTCTCCCTTTGTGCCGGGTGATGGCTAACGTGATGGATAGCTATCTAACTCCACAGACCACAGACACAGCTTCAGTTAGCTAGCTAATGTTAGCTAATGTAACATTACTGACAGCTAGGTAGCATAGCTAGATAGAATCCGATTACACTGGCTATTGATGGCTAGCTAGCTACCCTAATTACAGTACGCTACACTATATTGGTTTCTAGAATGATGCTGTTACTAAAGAGACTACAGCAACTGAAACGGATTGTACTGCTAAGTGCATGGATGATTGTCAGTCTGTTGCTTGGCTATACTACAGTGCTACATAGCAGTTCCAGTGAAGGGGCATAATGCTTGCTCGGCTCCGTATGATTCAACCAAGATTGCATGACTTATGACAACATTATGGAGGCATAATTTGATACAAGCAAGTTAATAAAGTAGGCTATTTATGTTTTTCATGTCATTCATGTTTATTATTTATTGGGCATAGAGAACAGTTCTTGTATCTTATTTGGGTGATAAACTCTCAGTAGACCATTCAGTTAAAGGGATCACTGAACTACTGCTTTAAAGTTATTTATTGGTAGGCTCTCAATCCTCTTATTTTACTCAATGGCCTTTGTGCCTTGGCATGTGGCCTTTGTACCCTAAAAAAATTAGTGACACTGAAGGCCAAATGGCCTTGCCCCTAAAATTACAAAATTCCTACCCTGCTCTTCACATTGTTCAGTGAGACTTCCATACCATTGTAACAGTGAAAAATGGATCATTAAGGGGTGTATCCCACTTGGACTGTCTGATCATTACTTTTTCTGGGAAACCATTGACTGGCAACTTTGTTGTGACACTGGAATTGTTTCCCTGTAGTAATTCTTAATTTTATGCATTTGAGAATTGCGGCGTTCTGTTTTTGCAACACATTTTTACGATAATGAATGGACAGGATTCTGTTAAAGCCTTTGCATGGTAAGAAATCAATTTAAAACATGCTGAACTCTCATTTTAATATGGTTGTTGGCACCTGACGTCATTCACACAATTACTATTTGTCACCTGCAATAAATAAATTAACACAATGCGATTTACCACGCTTGATTAGGCCTGCGTGCGTGTGTGTTTCTGTGGTCAGCAGGTGGAGCCCACATCCAGGTGTCAGTATGTTGATGTGTTGTCTACTATGACAGACTGTCTG
Source organism: Borostomias antarcticus (assembly GCF_949987555.1). NCBI lineage: Eukaryota > Metazoa > Chordata > Actinopteri > Stomiiformes > Stomiidae > Borostomias > Borostomias antarcticus. Next base: position 22,033,994 of record NC_140239.1, on the reverse strand, counting down.
GAATGTGTCTCCTCAGTTTCTTTCTACTGTTGTATCTGTATGACACAGGCCATGTATCAAATGGGTGGGGCCCACAGAATGGCTGAGTGCCACATGCAAGGTCTGGATCTGATCGTCTGTGGAAAAGAATAACAATCTACGATATTCTGTTCAGTTCTTTTCTGTCATAATCTGTTCTATCCCTCACCAATGGAGAACAGTTTTGCACATTCTGTAAGTAATGTTATTGGTCCTCCTCACTGCTGTCTTCTCTTTGTGGTCAGGAGTTGAGGAGAGAGTCCAAGGAGATGAAGGAGGAACAGAAGGAGGACTCCCAGCCCCAGAGGAGAGAGAAGGAGGAGCAGAAAGAGGACTCCCAACCACAGAGGAGAGAGAAGAGTGCGGGCAACGTGGCCAACCTGGTCCAGAGGATGAGCACCTATGGCATCCCGGCGGGGGGCTTCCAGCCCCACTCACAGCCACGCGCACCCAAGAAGAGTAAGGCACCTATATGTGTGTGTGTGTGTGTGTGTGTGTGTGGAAGGTAACCTTCTCACCCTTCATGGGTGTTGTCTCCAGAAGTGTATCATTGTCCAATGTCATCATCAATCATGTCTTTATTTGGGGTGGAATGTTTTAGGGTTAGGGTTACACTGGTGTGCATAGTGCTTATAGGGAGTATAGGTGTGTGTGTGTGTGTGTGTGTGTGTGAGAGAGAGAGAGAGAGAGAGTGAGAGAGTGAGAGAGAGAGTGAGAGAGAGAGAGTGAGTGAGTGAGTGAGTGAGTGAGTGAGTGAGTGAGGCATACAGAAGCCTACATGTTGTTATGAATTACACATGTATAAAAGCTTAATGGGAATCAAATAAAACATAAGTTCATGGATGCTATGACATTACCAATATTCTTTAGTCTTTATTTTCTCTGTTCCTCCCTGTGATAGTGTAACCCCAGAGGTTTAATGCTGTGTTGCTGTGTGAGGTGGAACTGCTCTCTGTTCACACATTCCCATCTCACTGTAAAGGTGTAATCAGTCAGCACTCCTCTGAATTGGTTCAGAAATAGCCTACATGATAAAGTGTGTGGGGGTGGATAGTCACCACCTGCTTGTTTATTTGCATGCCTGACAGCCTACGGCTGGCTGCTGGCTGTCAGTCAATCACAAAAGCCTTCTGGAAAATGTTGAACTTTTGTCACCCAGCAAATGACAGGGATTAGGTCTGAATATATTCATAAACATGATCTATGATACCGTGGCTCTGTATCATTCAATGTCTCCAAAATGTTGATGTGACTATGAAGCGGAGTACCGGCAGCAGCCATGTAGGGATCGTTTATGATTTGGTCTTAGCGATTTAGGAGTCCTCTTGACTACCCTTAACTGACTTGAGCTGGTTTTAGCGGTAAAGCCCTTTGTGAAATAGCCTACTCTTAGCCCCAAAAATGTCCTAAAATTAGGAGTGATAGGCCCATTATTTTTAGGAGTTTGTCCTAAATCAGCAAGTTATGATCTACTTTTAGCCTTAAAGGGAAAGTGTGGAAGTAAACAATCGGTTGACTGTGGAGTGTTTAAGTGAGTTTGGTAGTGGATGCTAGCCTGTACCATTGCATTGCGCTAGCATTAGCAAGACATGAATGCCCAAATGAGGGGCAGCAATGAAGCAGCTAAAAATTATCTCAACCAATCAACAACATAATGCTCAAGTTGTAAATGAGGCCCTATGTCCAAAATTCCAGACTATCCTTTAAAGATGTTTTGTGAATACGGGCCCTGACATTGACCTTGACCTTCTGACATTGTCACTGACTGCTGCTGTTCACCTCCCCCATATCTGAGCCCCAGTGGAATGTTCCGTGTGCAGCTGTGCTTGCTCAGAGGGGCGTGTCCTCTGACTGGATCACCTCGCTGAAAAATGTCCCAGAATTCCAGGCTGGGCGCGTTTTACACTTCCTGAATCCACTCTGCCCTCCGCAGGCTATCAAGGGTACAGGGTGATGTACACACATGCGCACTATGCACAACACCCCCCCCCCCACACACACCCACACACAAAACCTAAACAAACAAATGTGTTTGCAGAACACAGTCATGCTCACACACACTCCCAGTCAGGTAGCCGAGGTCCGTGCATGGCAGACTGGTATAACCCGTGTTACAAGGCTTCTCCCCGTCTCTGTTGTTGCAGAGCCTAAGAAGCGTCAGTGCAGAGCTCTGTTCGAGTACCTGCCTCAGAATGAGGATGAGCTGGAGCTGAAGATAGGCGACATCATAGACATCAACGAGGAGGTACAGTTCACTGATCTGCAAGGCTGTGTGGCTGTTTTACCTACTGTATGTGCTCTCTAATGTCTTCTGTCTGAGTGCCGGTTACTAGATATCATCCTTTCTGTGTTTTGTTGTTCCTGCAGTGTTGGAAGCTGTTGGAAGTATAGATGTAAGGTCTACTCTATACTTGGAGAAAATGCATAGTCATCATCATCCTCTGTATCTCTATGTTGCATAATAGTTTTTCTTAAAAATTGTTTCTTTGCATTGTGATCAACTGGCTGCTCTTCCTACTCTTTCTTACTTTAGATTTTGAGGAACAAACATCTGACTTTGGCATTTATTTAAAGAATAAAAATAAAGCAGACGGATATTGAAGGTGTTTTTGATTGGCAGGTTATTGATAGTGTCTCAGATTGACTGGTTATTGATAAGGTATCTAATTGGCTGGTCATTGACAGAGTCACGGATTGGCTGGTCATTGATAGTGTCTGATTGGCTGGTCTAGGTTGAGGAAGGCTGGTGGAGCGGAACCATGAACGGCAAGTCCGGACTCTTCCCTTCCAACTTCGTCAAAGAGGTGGAAACGGGCGAGGACGGAGAGATAAACGACGTTGCAGACGAAACAGGTGATTGGACCACAAACACAGCTGCACCAGTAGAGACACACAGGGATGACTGCTCTTCATGTAGACAGGAAACCGGTAGCTCAGATAGACGAGCCTCACTAATACAGCCACGCAGGTGTGTGACTGTTAAGTGGAACAAGTCAGAACAAGTTTTGCTGCTGAGTGTCTTAAGTTGTTGGCTAGACCTGCAGAGGCCTTTGTTTGTGTGAGAGTGTATTCTGTGCTTAGAGCATGATTTTGCTCACAGTGTGTTTGCCAAGCTATTCATGGTATTTCATGGTTGTGCTGGCTTGCATCCTCATCTTTGAATTGGATTCACCCCATCTCCTCCTCCTCCTCCCCTCTCAAATCCCCCCCTCCTCTTCCTCCCCTCTCCTCCTCTCCTCCACAGACGGTAGTGGTAAGGAGGCGCTGCCTCCCGCCACGTCCCCTCACTCCTCCCCGGGGAACGGGATCATCGCCCAGCCTAAGAAGATTCGGGGAATTGGCTTTGGAGACATCTTCAAGGAAGGATCGGTCAAGCTGAAGGCCCGACTTCCCAGCACCGATACAGAGGAGAAGAAAGACAAAGTAAATCTGGGACTGGAACTAGGGCTGGGGCTAGGCCTGGGACTGGGACTGGGACTAGGGCTTGGACTATGGTTGAGCTGGGGCTGTGACAGGGGCTCTTATAGTGTCCTTCGCTGACGGAATCAGCCATTGGAATTAAAACAACTTTTTGGTCAGACAAACGGCAGCTGATATTGAGTCGTGGTCCCATGTTACTGTTGGTCCACTGAAATATGCACTATGATGTTTAGTTAGTTTACTGGTAAGACACACACACACACACACAGTACACACTTTACACACTTGTTGCATATCCCTCAGTACTGCGCAGTGATGGTCTGATGCATGGATGAGTAATCATGGGTGCAGCTGCTAAACTAAAGTGTGTGTGTGTGTGTGTGTGTGTGTGCGTGTGTGTGTGCGTGTGTGTGTGCGTGCGTGCGTGCGTGCGTGCGTGCGCGCGTGTGCGCGCGCGTGTTATTTCTGGGCAGATGTAAAAGTGTAAGTGCGTAGGCCAGGGTGTACTTTTATTGGAGTTTTATTGTAGAGTTTTATTATAATTTTATTTATTATATTGGCTGACCTGGCTAGTTACGGAGGGGCAGATTCTACACAGACACTCCACTGCGTTGATTAATGTCCAGACTAAGACCAGATTGCATCACACACACAGATGTTTTCTATGGCCTTTTTGTGTGAATGGTGACTGCTTAGTAGCTCCCGGTATAATGCTGCACCTGTTGTGTCATTCTGTGTTTAAAAAAAACAACCTCACTGTCACTTTACCTGCCTACTCTTAACTCCTTCTGAAACTCCTCCCTTCTCTTTCTCTCTCTCACCCATTCCAGTGTCTCACACAGCTTAGCCTACATCTGCTCCTCTCTCATCTTCTACTCTCCTCTTCCTCCTCTCTCTCTTTCTCCTCTGTCTACCTCCTCTCTCTCCCTCCTCTTCCTCCTCTTCCTCCTCTCTCCCTCCTGTCTCTTCATAGCTTTAAAGGCATGTTCCACTACTCTCTGCCGATCCTCTATTTCCATATGATATCAATCCCCAACGTAGGGCTCAGATGTCAAAAATAACATTTTCCACTGATGGCACTGGTGCAGTTTTTTAATCCTTTAAACAGCTTATGATTGGTTCTGCTGTCTCCTTTATACGAATCCTTCACTATCAGTATCAGACACCATCACTATCACTGTCACACACCATCACTATCACCGTCAGACACCATCACTATCACTGTCAGACACCATCACTATCACTGTCAGTCACCATTACTTACATCACTTACAGTGTTTGGCACCATCAGTAAGCGGTGTTTGACTTTAGAGACCTACACCTCAGAAAGTCTGGAGACATCTCCATTGAAAATCGTCGCTAGAACGGCACCAAAAACCGACGCTACCTATCAGAGCTACTGCCTACATCTCCAATAGTGTGAAGGACCTTTCTTTACTGGAAATTATGTCCTCCAAACAAACTGTAGGAAAGACCGTCCTAAAGACTTAAGTTTTTTTTTACCAGTCTCTCAAATTGTTTCCACCCATTTTGTGCAACAAAACCTGGAAGAATGTCTTCAGTCTCTAGTTGAGCGCAGCGTTTATGAGTGAGTTTGTTTGACACCATCCAGTCCAGTCAATGTGACAACACATAGCTCCTGGTGCCGACCAATCGGAAGCTGCTGATCCATTCCAGCTCGGGCGTGGCTAATCTCTCATTGGTGGAGAACACCTGGGCATCTGTGCTGTGCCATCCAATCATGTCAGTAAATCCATCTGTGTTTTCGCTTCATTTTAGCCAATCCCATCATTACCATCCAGTGCAAAGCCCGCCCACCCCAGCCCGCCAGACTGCCAGCGAGCAGATGGGGACAGCAAAGCTAAAGGTGAGGGAGAGAAGGAGGCATCACGTGACGTCACTGTGGTCTGCTGCGGAGCACTGGCTGGTTCTCGCCATGCCTCTCTGTGTCTGTACAGTCTCGTCCATCTGGTTCATCTGGTGCCCATCCTTGTTACTGTACCTGGGGCTGGATTTTTGAATTAAGATTAAATTAAATCATCATAATCTGTGATAAGACCAGCGTTATGTCTGTGTTTGTTGGTCCCCAGTGAAAGAGTACTGTAAAGCCACCTTCGCCTTCGAGGCCACCAATGACGATGAGCTGACCCTGAAAGAGGGTGATGTCATCCAGATACTCAGTAAGGTAAGACCACCGGACCTCTGACCTGACCCTAATGTCTGTGCGTTTGGGCCTATCAGTGTTGTGACAATTCTGTTTCCGTCACTGCCCTCCGCCCACTAAATCATCCAGTCCGTCTGCTCATCCTGTCCGCCTGCTCATAAAATAACCATTGTCCAATCCCTGGCTACTGAGTTGCAATTTTACAATGGTGCGATTATCAAACAAACAAGGAAGTTGTTAGACCGTCATACTGTTTGGGGAGTTTGGATTATGTTAGATTACACATTGAAGATCTGAAATATTGTTTTGTGTGGAATTATGTATTGGAATTGAATACAATGGGAAAACCGTTTTGGAATATTCGTTTGGGATAACTACGTAGCGTTTTTGAATGGAGGATTACCGTGTGTAATACTGAAATGGAGAATCCATGAGCTAGACTTGACAGACCGCTAACTTGACTGACCCAAGAGCAGCGTAGGTCTCATTTTCATCCATGTGGAGCGTGCTAATTGAAACGGTATTTTTTATGTTATGTTTGGGTAATGTGATGGTTCATTGTTGGTGTTTTTTTTTAATGAACTGAATTAACTGAACGGAATCTGAATTCAATTATTGCTGGGACTCACAAACTGAACTAAAATGAACTGTATTGTTTGAAGTGACTCATTCACAGAATCAGAATATACTTGAATTGAACTGCATTTCTTGTCTCTGGTGTTGTGTTCTTGGTAGGTTGAAGCAATGCATTGGGTATATATTGATTTGGGTACCTTGGATGTATGAATGAGGGTTCATGAGATGAATATCCACCTCTGACTAAACCAAATACACAAATTTACCATCAAACCAGTGTTTGTACAGTGTGCTGGTGTCACTCCCAGACGCAGTCTTGAGTGGTGATGGTGTATCCCTGTACACGCTGGTTCCTGTCAGTATCTTCTCAGCGTGTAGCTGGATCCTTCTGACAGAGCTGGGGTCAGATGCTTCCTGTTAAGGCCTTATGGGTTATATTAGGGTTTAAGTAGTCCACCTGATCTCAGAACAGCTCTACCTGCACTGAGTCTTCTCAGTCTGTTGGAGCCCCCAGGGGGGGGGGGGGAGGTTGTAACAGGCTAGGTTGCATTGCTGGGGATCATCAATGTTGCACTGCCCTCTAGTGTTCATATTGGAGAACTGTTTGTGTGATTAGTCTGTTCTCATGTCCAATAAAGCATGGTCTTGTTTTCTAATCCTGAGGAGACCACTCCTGGCTAACCCAACAGGAGGACATGAAACTGCATACAGACCCTAACATTAACCCTAACCCTCCATCACAATACCACACAGATACTTGAGATATGAGCACCACTCCTCTTGTGTTTTTTGTGGTATAAATATGTGGTTGTTGTGTTTTCAGGACACAGGGGAGCCGGGTTGGTGGCGAGGGCAGATTGGAGGCCAGGAGGGCGTCTTCCCAGACAACTTTGTGACTGTGCTGTCGGATGCAGAGAAAGAGGTATGGCTTCACTGACAAAGGAAATGTGATATAAGGGTCTGTACGGAAATCGGTAATTCTACAAAACACAGGTAAGACACAGCATCAAAGCAATGGTGGTACTAAGCGCAAGGTGTAATGTCACACTCTAGTGGACTATTGTTGTAAGTCTTGGTTCATTCATTAATCAGGGTGCTGGAAATCCTTAAAGGAGTAGTAAAGAGAAAATGCATGTTTAGCCCTGTTTTAAGGTTACTTATGATTATATACAATGGTTCAGATCAAAACGTTGACAAAACTAGCACTTTTGAGAAAGTCTGATAATTGCTCTACCACCGTTTTGGTCATACAATGGATGTGGGTGGGCATCTTGAAAAATCATTCAAAAAACATGTTAAACTCTCAATTTCAAAGACAAGAAACTCACCGAGGTGTTGGCGTTCTGACATATAATTCGCCATTTAGTAAGATTCTAGTTCATCTGGAAAGGCTTTTTTAAATATTTAGCATAGAACTATTTAGTCACAGCACATACGTGTGTAAACTTCCACAAACTAGGTAGCCTAGCAACATAAACAATAACAATAGCTACCGTAAGTAGTTCCGCTTCCTGAATCTCCTCTGCGGATTGATCTACACATCTACAACGGTCGCTTCAATACAAGTCAATGGATTTGATAAAATAATCAATAAAACCCTACAGGATTCATACTTTGCGGCGAATTTGATGTCAGAACACCAACGGACACCAATTACCCCCTCAGTGAGCTTCTTGTCTTTGAAATCGAGAGTTTAACATGTTTTTGAATGATTTTTCAAGGTGCCCACCCACATCCATTGTATGACCTAAACGGTGGTAGAGCAATTATCAGACTTTCTCAAAAGTGCTAGTTTTGTAAATGTTTTGATGTGAACCATTGTATATGATCATAAGTAACCTTAAAATAGGGCTAAAGATGCATTTTCCCTTTACTACTCCTTTAAAAATGCTTGAATTTCATTATGGCGTTTTCAAGGTTTGAAAAGTGCTTGAATTTTGTATAAAGTACTGGAAACTCAATGAAATTGTAATAACTAGGCTACATTCATAATAAATCGCTATCTGACAGAATTTGTGTTTTAGAAGTAAAATAAGTCAGACTCTTTTCCTCCTAATTGCTTTCACACAAAATAAAGACGAGTCCTCTCGAGCATCTTCACGCTACGTACGTACCTGTATGTGATTTGGCTTGACTTGTGATCCGTAGTGTTTTTTTTATGTGGTGCCTGATGACTGCGAGCTGGACAGACAGACTAGGCCGACAACATGCCGGGAGGTTGGTGTCTTAATGACCGCTGGCTTGATGAAGACAAATACAAGCTGTCTTCGTCACTGTCATAGTTTCAGTGTTTTGAAATACATGGAAAGGAATGGATGACTAGGCTATGCTAGGCTAGGCTATGCATCACCGCATAACGTCAGACCTGGTGAATTCACAGGCTAGTGATAGTCGATTTTCGAGAGGGAGGTGATACATTAGTACTAGTATTGTATGTAAATTATGGCATGTTTCTTTATGGAATATGCAACTGCATAATACAAAGTGTTTGATTTGGTATACATTTTAAGGCTCAAGGAGCTCATTGACTGCCTACCTCAAAGACTTCTCTTATTTTGCCCATTTTCAGTAAATCCTTTATTGAAATTGAAGTTTTGTCTGGTGGTTGAAGTGATTGCTTTAGATTGGCTCAGCCAGGCGATATAGGATGCTAAGTCTTTTGTTTATAGCTGAATAGCATCTGATTTAATGTGATGTGTGAGAAGTGAAATTATCATTTTGAGTAAACATTTAATTTACCACAGCCGCGTTAGGTGCTGGAAAAACATGAAACTGCACCTGGAAAATGCTTGAAAAGTGCTTGAAGTTCGCTTAGGAAAAAGTGTAAGAACCCTGATTAATAATACTGGTAGTATGCTGCTTGTCACTAAACTTTTTTGACATGTCCTTTCAGACTCCCACGTCAAGAGGATCAGTCAAACTGTCTCCCAAACAGGAGCCTGAAGAGGTGAGCTGTCCAAATGCTTGTTAGTTACACCTGCCTTCATTTTTTTCTTTCTTTCTTTGTCATACAGCAAGTACACTCCAACACACACATGCAATGGGAAACACGCACGCACGCACTGGAGGTCTCTGACTTTGACCTATCCTGTGCTGTCCTTCCTCTGAGGGCAGCTTTTTGTATGTTTTTATATTGTTCTTTTTGCATGTTTTTATATTTGTTATATTGTGCACACTCCACAAAGAAAAGGCCCGGGAGGTACACCCCACCTACAACCCTGGGGAGAACTCGACATTCAGATCTGCCCTCTTTCACTGTGAAGGAAGGAGAGAGCCCGCCTGAAGGTGGTGCAGAGGAGAATGTCCACATTAAACACGCTCAGAGAGCTGAAATAGCTCTTCTGCAAAATCTCTGAAAAGAAGAAAAATGTTCTTCTGCTAAACATAGACTTAGCCTGTGTGGCCCATTCCAAGACTGCACATGTAATGTTTTCAGCGGCGTGTGTTTGTTTGTTCGTATGTTAGCAGGATTACGAAAAACGAACAGACCGATTTTTGTAGCATCGTCCAACTTAGAACCCATTAAATCTTTAATCATGGGGCGGTACCACGAGCCGCCCAAACACAGCCGGCCCTTCCCTGCCATTCATTTTTTGGACCAGGATTACACAAAAACAACCGACCGATTTTCATGGAACTCAGTGGAGGAGTTAGCATTGGTTAACTTATAAGCCATTCATTTCTGGAGCGGGTCAGAGTCATGGGGCGGTTCCACAAGCCGTTTCTTGGTTTGTCTGTTTGTTAGCAGGATTACGAAAAAACTACCAGACTGATTTTCATGAAACTCAAAGGAGGGGTGTAGCATGGGCCAACTAAGAGCTCATTACATTTTGGAGGGGATCGGAATCACGAGGCGGGTACATGAGCCTTCTAACCACGGCCGGCCATTCATCTCCATTCATTTCTTAGACCAGGTTTATGCTAAAACTACCACACTGATTTTCATGAAACTCTGTGGAGGGGTGTAGCATGGGTCAATTAACAACCCATTAGATTCTGGAGTGGATCGGAATCACGGGGCGCAAGCCGCCCAAACACGATTGGCCGGCCATTCACCTGCATTCATTGTCAATAGAGGGAATTGAAACTGCCATATCTCAATATGGGAAGGTCACAGAGACACAGAGTTAGGACTGGCATAAAGCTCTCAACCTAACGAATGCAGCAATACCAAACATATGCTTGCATACACGTGTATGTGCACAGAGCCATGTATTTGTGGGCGGAGGTCTGTGTTCTCTGAGCACCATTTCTAGTTTTATTTGAAGCTTGGAGCTATATGTGTACTTTCCTTGAAGGTACACAACATTGTGGTGGAAAAACACACACACACACACACAGTGTGTTGTTCTGCTGCGTCATAGTCATAGGAATCCTTGCCTTACTGAGGGCAGAGGGTGAAGTGCTGTCTGCTTGCTCCCAGCGTCAGTGAGCAGGTTCCACCACAATGGCGCTGAATGTGGCTCTTTGTCTGGCCAGGGCTCAGCCACTGGGGATGGGATGAGCACAGATTCATATGACACCAGGCTAACTGATAAACCCTGTTGAGACTGCCACCTACCAGGAGAACATCCAGTAACCTCCCTCTGGCTCTGTGGAAACACCCAGTAACCTCCCGGGTCTTCATGGAAACACTCAGTAACCTCCCTCTGTTTTCATGGAAACACACAGTAACCACCCTCTGTTTCTGTGGAAACATTCAGTTATCTCAAGTAGTAGTAGTTGTGGTAGTACTAGTACAGTAATAGTAACAGTAGTAGTCCACCAGTCCACAGTAGTCCACCTACTTGTCCTCTTTCTCCCTCTCTCTCCTCTTCCACCCCTTCCTCCACCTCCTCCTCCTCCCTCTCTCTCCTCTCCCTTTCCTCGTCCTCCTCCACCTCCCTCTCCTCCCCCTCTTTCTCCTCTCCTCCTCCTCTTCCTCTCACAGTCAACAACTGAAAACCGGTCTGCTGTAAACTGTGACTCATTGTGTGTTTGTGTCAGGCCAAGGATCTGTTTGTCTATCCTAAACTAGGCCACTGCAGCTAGCTTTCCCAGCCAGATGGTTTGTTTCAAACGGAGTGAAACAACATGAGCTCGCAAGATCAGGATGGCCTCTCAAAGCTTGTATCAAGGCACAGGAAGGGTAAGAAAAAAAGCAGCATTGAAGGTCTCAATGAGCACAGTGGTAAATGGAAGAAGGTCCCAAAGATCATTCGTAAATGGAGGAAGTTTGAAACCACCAGGACTCTTCTTAGAGCTGGCCACCCAGCCAAACTGAGCAATCAGGGGAGGTGGGAGGGAGGTGACCAAGAACCCGATGGTCACTCTGACAGAGCTCCAGCATTCCTCTGTGGAGGTGGGAGAACCTTCCAAAAGGACAACCATCTCTGCAGCACTCCACCAATCAGGCCTTTATGGTAGAATGGCCAGACTGAAGCCTCTCCTCAGTAAATGGCACATGACAGCCCGCTTGGAGTTTACAAAAAAGGCTCCTAAAGGACTCTCAGACCATGAGAAACAAAATTCTCAGGTCTGATGAAACCAAGATTGAACTCTTTGGCCTGAATGCCAAGCATCATGTCTGGAGGAAACCAGGCACCATTCATCACCTGGCCAATAGCATCCCTACAGTGAAACATGTTGCTGGCAGCATCATGTTGTGGGGATGTTTTTCAGTGGCAGGAACTGGGATACTAGTCAGGATCAAGGGAAACATGAATGTACAGAGAGATCCTTGATGAAAACCTGCTCAAGAGCGCTCAGGACCTCAGATTTGGGTGAAGGTTCACCTTCCAACAGGACAATGACCCTAAGCACACAGCCAAGATGATAAAGGAGTGGCTTTGGGACAAGTCTGTGAATGTCCTTGAGTGGCCCAGCCAGAGCCCAGATTTGAACCCGATTGAACATCTCTGGAGAGACCTTAAAATGGCTGTGCACCGATGCTCCCAATCCAACCTGGAAGGAGGAAGACACTGCCCAACCAGGTCCAGCTTGGCTTATGTGCGTGGTTGGCTTGTTTCTGTTCAGGACTGGTAGAACGGAAGCTAGTCATGCCACTGAAATAGCTGTGAATTTAAATTACATTAAATAATGTCTGATAAATTAAGATAGGTCTTGTCGCCTGAACACATCAGTTTCAATGCTTCCAATGCTAATCCAGCACAATAAGAGTTGGATAGCCAGTTAGCTCATGAGCTCACAACAACTAGCAGCAGCTTCCATAACATTAATGGTAGCAGTCAGTGGCTAAAGCAGTTACACTGATTCCTCTAATGTTAGCTATTTTGCTGCAATTGGTTCAACTTCTGATTCTGGACAAAGGTAAGGGATAAAAATATTGGAGTGAAAGGATGAACATGTGCAGGTTTGGGGTATAGTCCCATAAAGTTATCCCCATCGGGGCCTTGAACCCCGGTCTCTGGGTGGGAGTCCTATGCTCTCATTACTACTCTACTTGTGCCGTGGAGATCGGCAGGTTGGTTTTGGTGTCCTTCTTCCAGTCCCTAGTGTGGGTTGGGGTTAGAATAAGGGTTGGGGTTGGGGCAGGATCTGACCTATAAGGCAAGGGGTAAAGGTCGGAGTGAAAGGATGAACATGTGGAGGTTTGGGGTATAGTCCCATAAAATCATCCCCACTGGGGCCTTGAACCCTGATCTCCCGCGTGGGAGTCCATTGCTTTCACCGCTACTCTACTTGTGCAGTGGAGATCGGTGGGTTGATTTTCATGTCCATCTTTATTTTGGTATGCTGGGACTACTGCCTCTTGTGGTGCCAACAGAGAAATACAGGTCAACATTTAACGGAAGGAGGGAGGGAGTGATAACTGGACAAACACTATCCTAAGTGCGCTGGCTTACAGCCATGCACAAAAATAGGTGTCAAGCTTGTAGCATCATACCCAAGAAGACTTTAGGCTGTAATTGCTGTGAAAGGTGCTTCAGCAAAGTATTGAGTAAAGGACAAAAATATGATGTTCAAATAGTGTCATTTTATTATAAATTTGTAAAACACTTTTTCCAATTTGTCATCATGGGGTATTGTGTGCAGAATTTTGAGGGGAAAAAATGAATTTAATCAATTTTGGAATAAGACTGTAACATAAAAAAATGTGGAAAAAGTGAAGGGATCTGAATACTTTCCGGATGCACTGTACATTGGGTATGTCATTAAGGCTCACCTATTAAGAAGCCTTTGCCTCGACATTTGAAACACTTTCCATATTTTTATTTTCTTTCTTCGATCTCTAGTTTGTCATTGGTTCATCTGTTAGTAATTTAGATTATAATAAAACGTCTCTTACACACCTGAATTGCGTCTCAGTGACAGGTGCGTAGGTGAGTATGTAAAGCAAAGAAACGGAAACACCCACACAGTGTCTTCACTTGAAGTTACAACAGATAATAAATGTCAGAGGAGTTTTTTTTTTTTACTCTTCATGAATTTGTTCAGCAGGTTCTACTTTCCTGTCCTTTAAAATGTACTGTAGTTGACCTACTTTTCTTTCTTGCTTGTTTTCTGTTTCAGAGACCGAAGAAGCCGCCTCCACCATCAAAAAGCCTGGGTGAGGACTGTCATTACCAACGTGTGATCACCTGACCTGGTTCCAAACCACCATTACTTTGACATGGTCTCCTCTCCTCGCCTGCACTGATCTGAGAGCACAGGATAGATGACAGTGATGTCTTGGAGATCTGCCAGGCCATGGTTGGTTCATTAAGGCTCTGTGCCATGCAGATGAAGGGAGGGGAATGGACAAGGAGAGGAGACTGAAGTTCTCTTCTAAGCAACAGGAACTAATGCTGCAAAAAACAGGTTTCCGCCGGGAACACTCTTATTGATCCAGTGTTTCCCTGTGGGATCATCCAGCCATGCAGTGCATTGGTTAGCGTAGCCGTCACTATGGTGATATTCATCAGGGGATCTGTGATTGATTGAGGGGGGATGTGTTGTCAGTAACTCAGGCTGTTGGGACAAGCCCAGAGCAGAAGTGTTGCTGATGAGTTTGTTGTTTATCATTATTCTTATTCACTCTCTTTCTCATCAGGCAATGGGCCATGGGGGTTAAATAGCCGGAAGAATTCAGAAGGCTGACAGGTTCTGATGGCACACAAATGGCTTTTGGACCAGACTTCTGGGATTTCACAGTAGGGCCTGGCCAATGAGCAAAGGCTTAGAACTCCAGTGGAGAGGAGGCATCGTGTGTGTTTTACTGTTTGTGTTTACAGGGGGCTTAATCAGCATGTAACTAATGCATGCTCTGGTTTGCTGTGTTGATTGAGCTGCTGCACCAGCCTGGACTTGACCATCAGGGCAACCAACCAAACAGCCGTGTCAAATTCTAATTTCTTTCTGATTTCATCTTGAGATCAATTTGATAATTCAGTCCAGACAGAGTAGAAGCCGGGCTTGACTGAGAGCCAGCGTCAACATTGTTGTGATAAACACAAGTGTTCAGCCTCCCTCCACCTCTCCTCCTAGCTCTACACTGTGGTCTTTAGCTATTTGGGCTGCTTCCCAGGGTCCCACTCGTAAGTCTACACTGTAGATGATGAAGCTGCTTTAAATTCTTACTCCAGCTTCATACAGTGTGTGGATGATTGGACTGCTGTACTATCTCTCAGCTGTAGGGTATTAAGCCTGCTTCCCTGTAGACCTTGTGTTCCAGGCTGCTGAGACAGCGGTGGTCCGCATGGCACACTTTCAGGTATTTATACTGCTGTGAGAAGATCTGGTAGAGCTCTGTACTGTCAGGTCTTTTCAGATTGTACTTCCATCTGGCCTCAGTATTTCTGGAAACATGTTTTCTCTCTCTCTTTCTTTCTCTCTGTCTCGCTTTCCTTCTCTTTCTGGGGCGGCAATGTAGTTCAGGAGGTAGAGTGTTCGGCTGGGGATTGCAAGGTCCCGGTTCGTTCCCAGCTCCTGATATTGTGTCGAAGTGTCCTTGAGCAAGACAGAAAGCCTCACCTTGTTTCCTCCAAACATATTTCCGGTCGATCTTTGTTTAATCTGACCACAGAACTTTCCTCCATAAGGCCTTTTTTTCCATGTGATCAGCAGCAAACTTAATACAAGCCTTAAGGTGCTGCTTTTGGAGCAAGGGCTTCCTTCTTGCACGGCAGCCTCTCAGCCCATGGCGATGTAAAACACCCTTGACTGTGGATACTGATACCTGTATTCCAGCAACTTCTAATTCATTGCAGACCTGCTTTTTGGTGGTCCACGGTTGACTCTTGACCATCCTGACCAATTTTCTCTCAACAGCAGGTGATAGCTTGCATTTTCTTCCTGATCGTGGCAGTGACACAACTGTACCATGCACTTTATACTTACAATTGTTTGCAAAGTTGATCTTGGGACCTGTAGCTGTTTTGAAATGGCTCCAAGTGACTTTCCACTTTTTCAGATCCCTGCTGAGCTCCTTTGACTTTCCCATTGTAGCGGTTGTGGCTTAGTCTAATGATTGTATCAAATGAGCCCTATTTAAATGTGCGCAGAGAAGTCACCAGCTGTAGTCAATCGTAATCACTCACAAGAAGTTAATGGCCCGGCCCCGTACAGACTACACAATATTTTTGTCTTCTACGATGGTCACCATGTCAGATTAGGTGATCACAGTTGCATAAATTCTTGCCATGTCGTGGCCGGGACACTGGCAACACTATACAAATGTCCGCAACAAATCATCGTATGCGGTCTTTCCGGCCCATGCGCATCATTGCATGAGTTCAGGTAGTTTAGTCAGGAAATTGTCAGTCATGGAAGAGGTATTGTATGCACCATATTCAAGCTTATTTATTCTCGGAATTAGGGTGGCGGGGTGTTTTGCCAAATCTCCCTGGCAGAATCTGACTCCCCTTCACTATCTTTGAGTTATCTTTTGACTGCCAAAACCATGATATGTAGGCTACCATAACTAGGTTATATCTGCCTTATTAAAACTACAGTTGATACAGTTGAAGTATTAAGTATTTGTCTGGGATTCATCCCTTTATATCTACCGACTCAGTAGACTACTATCCAGTGAAATGCGAGGAGGGATAAATAATATGACTTTATATGAATGTAGGCCTGTTACTTGTAAACTATTATGTAGGTTCCTATTCCAAGTGTTCTTGTTGTTTATTATCGTTTATTATCGGATGTTACAGCAGTAGCTAGCCATAGGTTCGCATTGCAGTGTGGTCCTCTTAAAACCTAAAATAGCCTAGCTTTTTGTGACAAGTTGCACCTCTTGTGATGTCCTGGTCTTTGCCGAGTGATAGAAACTGTAAACACTAGAGGCCATGCCACATCACTCTCACAGAAAAAACAAGAGTTGTAGAAATTATTGGAAACTCAAGACTGCAATGACATACATGTTCTTGACAAGTGTATGTAAACTTTTGACCACAACTGTAAATACTTTGCACATGAAATTAAAAACACTTAAAACATTTAAAACATTTAATATATATATATATATATATATATATATATATATATATATATATATATATATTAAATGTTTTAAATATATATATATATATATATATTCATATATTCATATTAATGTATCACATTTACCACAAAGGTGTACTGAGCACTTCTTTCAGCTCTGGTGCTATCTTGTGAGAAAACATTCAGACTGAGCACACAGTTTCCCATAGTGGTATTCTGCAGGCTTGTTTGGTTGAGATTGAAAGCAGCAGCATCATCACGTCACGTATCGCGCCCCCCATCTGCACTCACACACTCTTGTAGAGCACTACTTAGATTTAGCACTTTGAAATGTGTGTGTGTGCATGTCTGTGCACTTGCACTCTTGTGCAGACAGGAAACCGCTTGCATACTTTAGTCTTCATGTGTTTAGTTAGTTGCTTGAGCAGTATTTTGTCTGTGTGTGTGTGTACTCTCTCCACATTTCTAACCAGGGGGAAATGTTTCGTTTTTTAGCTCCCAAACCAGAGGTCCCAAATGCCGATAAGAAGCCCCAGCAGCCCCGGCCTGAGGACAGAGGTAAGAAACTCCCTCCTGACTGCTCTACTTCCTCCCTGCCTCCATCCTCTCACATCATACAAGTGCAATAAGCAGTGAAATGTGTTTCTGTTAGCTCCTATGTTGTGTACACACTAAGCAATGTAGAAAGGTAAAACGCTAAAAAGAAACAATGCAATATATAGTAAAATACAAGATACAAAATATATACATATACATGAAAGCAATGATATGCTGGTCGAGTTGAATTAGTGTATGTATGGGTCTGATTCATATGTATATTTTGACAGAATGTATATTCTACCGAGTATAAATACAAGATGCTTTTGTGCTGAGTTTACTGGTAGCTACTGAGTTTAATCCTGATGGTTTGAGGGAAGAAACTCCTTCTGAGCTTTGAGCACATGGTGCCTCCTTCATGATCTATGCAGAGAGAAGATGCTGTTTTCCATGTGGCTGGAATCCTTCAAGATTCTCCTGACTGTAGTTGCCGCTATTCAGATTTTTAGAGCCCTACAAGAGATACTCATTGTGTTCATTTTCAACATCAACTTTTAGCAAAATAACAATGACATAGGGACTATAATGAAAGTCAGCAGTGAGCAAAATATAAATGACATACTTTTATATTTTAATGTAGAAAATATGAGTATAAGCGGGATAATACACTTCAAGGTTTGCTGTTATCGGGGAAAAAAAGCACTTTGCGAAGGAAAACTCTGCTGCGCCTCGTGGGGTAATCAGCCCCTGCACCCCATGTCATGCAATGTTTTTCGTTAACAACACACCTCGTTGTGTATTATTCATTACTAACAGTATGCTTCTAAGGATCCAACTCTATTGTGAAGGAACCTCATGTCACTGTTTGAGTCAGACAATGCTTTTTATGTAGGCTTGTGGTGTGTGTGTGTGTGTGTGTGTGTCTGTCTGTGTGTGTGTGCAAACAAATCTGGTGCAAGCATCTTGCAAGTCACCACTTTGCAGTGAGTACAATGTGTGCATTATGTGTGAATGCAGTATTGTGTGAAACCAAAGCATTATAAACACTGTGAAACATTTAATCTAGACCTATTTATGTATTTATTTGTTTACTTTATTCATAGGCTTATCAGGTAAATGAATGAGAGAATAGTATTCTGTTCTCATTTGCAGTGATGACCTAAGCTGACTTTGCCAGACCCAATTTTGTAAAAATGCGAAGGGTCTGGAAATGCCTCTGAACGCAATTGAATAGACCTACAACCAATCAGAGCAAAGAAATATGGGCCAGTCTTAATGTCATTGTATCAAGTGGGTAGTCGTTGTATCAAACCCCATATTAGCTAAACGGTTGTGATTGGCACGACCAATATCTGGTCGGGTTTGACTCAGTACAGTGTACAATCACAGTAAAATATTGCTGCCGGCTCCAAGATGTGCTCAATTACAGATAAGTTACACATACACAATTTACATATTACACAATCAAATTACACATCTATACAACAAAAAGAGAACAGATATGCATACGTGCAGATGCCCGCTCTATAATATCAGGAGAATTCACCCTTTCCTCACCCCCTCCTACTGTACCTCCAGGCCATGGTCAAACCCTACACCCCCTCCCAACCACTACGGTATGCTACAGTACCTTGGGGCGACTGGTTGCCCTGTCACTCTGAGGCCCCTGCAGTCAATCGACACACGGACACAGCTCTTTTCTGTCCTGGCCCCGAAGTGGTCGAATGAACTGCCCACTGACGTCAGGACAGTAGAGTCGCTGCCCATCTTTCGCCACAAGCTCAACACTCACCTCTCCAAGAAGTACTACTATGATCCTCTCTCTTAACCACCTATTGTATTTTTAGCTTTCCATTCTTGCACTTTGCCTTCAGCACTAGATTATGCTCTAGTCACTTGTTTTAGAAAGGAGATGCACTTGTAAGTTCTGGCAAGTAGTAGTACATTGGCTTTTCCTACGTTAAATGCAATTGTTGTAAGTCACGCGCGGCACGGTGGCGCAGTACTTAGCACTGTGGCCTCATAGCAAGAGGGTCTCCGGGCCTTTCTGTGCAGTTTGCATGTTCTCCCTGTGTTTGCAAGGGTTTCCTCCCAAAAGAACCCAACATGAAAAACATGCAGAAGAGCAGATGCTCTTCAGTCGGGTCCCTGACCAAGACCTGGACTGAGAATGTGGACTTGGTCCCCGGGCACTATGAATGATGGCTCTTGGCTGCCCCTGGAGGAGGACAGCATTGGATGGGATAAATGCAGGGAACACTTCCACCGACGACCCTGATTGCATGTGTGTGTTGTGTGATGTGTCGCCACTCGTGTGTGTAATTGTGTGTCATTGCCGTGTAATGAATTAATGACGCCTAGAGGTCCTGTAATTAAAATTATAATTATATTATAATTATTATTACAGCTTTCACTTGTTGATGCACAGAGTAGCCGTCGTGATTGATGTCAGCAGCTGACGTTGATGGCGTGTTTGATGACAATTTTGACGTTAAACTCTGGAATCCTGGAATTTCCGATACAAAATGAATGCAGCATAGTCTAGAAAACATATACCATGTGTAGAAATCAACATGCACACTCCAAAATGTTTGTGGGGCTGGGAGTAAGATCCCCTTAGATACATTTTTCAAATGAAAAATTTCATACTCCTGCACACTTTTCTTTGCTTTATATCTGTCATGTCATCACATTTGGTGATGGACTGGTTTAACCCTATCCCTGGACTAGAGATAACTGAATGTGACAGAATATCAGTGAGGCAAAATCTACAATATATCTGTAAATAAATCTTAGCAGAGCATGTTTACTGAGCTCTGTCAGAACTCCATCTTATCCACTGGTGATCGTATCCTGATGCCTGTAGGCTGGGAGTGCCACTGCAGCAGTCATTCCATTCAGTATGTCCTTCACGCCCACTGAGGATGAATATTGACGGTGACAGGTCTCACACACACAAGTTCTATCTAGGTTTTTCTGTTCAATAAATGAGAAAACGCTCCAATGGCTTCTTACACACTGACCTTTACGTCTGCAGAAAGGGCTCGTCAACACACACACACACACAAGGGTCCCTCATGTGAGTGAAAACCTGGCTTGACATCAAAAATGCTCCATAGGGTCTCTCCCTCTCAGAGTTGATGCCATCAGCTGCAAATAGGCAGTAGAAAATATTGTAATTGCCCTGCTATAGTATTATTGAGTCACACCATTAGGTTGTTTGTTTCTCTGGTTAATCCAGTGTTGCACTTGGGGAGATTAGGTCTGGGTGAGTTTGATACAGTATGGCTGTGAAGCGGTGGGTTGATAACACCGGTTTACTGGATGTTTTGTGGACTGAAATAGGTTGTCATTCCTTATGTTCCTGCCATCTACACGTCCAATAATGTTCAGTTCTGCGTTAGGATTAAAAACAAACGGCCGCTGTGGTCCAGTTCTGCTTGGAAGCAATTTACCCACCATAGACAAACATCCCTTTTGACAGAGAGCATGTGCAGAAAGAACGCAGCCAGCTGTTTCATCGTTTACATGATACTTGATCGGTTTATGAAAAGGTCTAAACTACCCCTCTGCAACCCACTGAAATATTAATCCGTTTATGCATGTTTATTCAGATTGAGGTGTTTATATGGAGCATTTTTATTCAGTTTGGGCCTTTAAACCTGTTAATCGGATTATTAGGCTCCATTTAAACATGCCTAGTGTAAAGGTTAGGACCAGTCTCATTTGCAGTAGACTGTCTATCTTTGTTTAGACAGAGCATATACTAATGCACCTGCAGAATTATATGACAACCTTTTTTTAAATCAAACTTTTTTTGGGAAACATCACTAGGGAGGTTTAGAAATGTAAATAATCCATCCAGACCGATATCTATCTTTCTTACCCTTATTTTACTGTATACTGTATATTTATTGTGTTATTTGTACCTTGTTAATTTGTACAAGTCTTTCTGTTATTGAGCATAATCTTGGAGTGGGCAGCAACATTTCACTGTGACTACACGTATGTTATGTGACAAAGAAATCTTGGGATTATGGGATGCGTACACTGAACTCTCAACCAACTTCTGGAGCGCAATTATCAACACCTGCTTAGAGTCGTGAAATCAAGGAGTTCACGTGGAGCATATATGAAGATGGTTTCTCCCTGAAAGTAGTGATGATGATGATGGAGATGTTGTCTGCCTGGCCTGAGTGTCTCTGGCTGTCCCACTACAGGGGACCAGAAGCCTGGTAAGCCTGCTGCCCCGGTGGTGCCCCCCAAGAAGCCAGTACCTCCACCTGGCAAGGGACGGCCCGGCAGCCTGCCCCCCAAACGCCCTGACAAGCCCCTCGCCCCCTCCTCAGGAACCAGGTCAGTCACTTCCCCCTCCCTCCATCCGTCTGTCGTCCACCCATCCATCCAGCCATCTGTCCATCCATCGATCCACACCGTTCACGTGTATCCTTCTATAATCCTTACTTCTATCTATTTATCCATCCATTGAGTCATTCACCTACCTATCTTGATATACACTTCACCATCCATAGACACCTTTATATCTTTATATACACTTCACCACCCATAAAGTCTCCTTTATATCTTTAAATACACTTCAACATCCATCTATTCACACACCCGTTGCTGATGATACGTGTTACTCAGGTGTCAGCTAATGATGAACCCTAAACCTAACCCTCAGAGTCTAAAGTTTGCTGCTACATCCATCTTTTTTGCTTTTCTCTCTCTCTCTCTCTCTCTCCTTCTCTGTCTCTCCACTCTCACAGACACAATGGTGAGGTGCCTTCATCGCGACCAAAGTCAGACTTGGAGCCAACGTTACCCAGCAAGCCAAAGACCTTGTCTGGAGACTGGGGAGAGAGGGCCTTGGACATGGGTATGTACTGTATGGAGGCTATCTGTAGACTACATGGGTATATACTGCATGGAGGCAGTCTGTAGACTACATGGGTATGTAGGCAGTCTGTACACTACATGTGTATGTACTGCATGGCGACGGTCTGTAGACTATATGGGTATGTACTGCACAAGGGCTGGGTATTGGTAAGGGCCTCATGATACGTATCACGATACATGGGTCACGATACGTATCACGATACATTGTGATACGATACAATACATATTGCGATACATTGCGATACACTACATAATTTACTGAACATAATAAAATACAGCTGAAAATACAATTCCATCCCTTGTTCCCTGGAGGTGATCCTGAGGGCGGAGGGAATGTAAGGACATTTAAGATCAAATTAAAACATGAATAATGTACAGTGTACTGAATTTTATCTTTAATTTTCTTCATCAATCTACATCTATTCCTCTACGGAAGAGCATTAGGGCCAACAACAGATTATTTTTTTTAAGCTTCTGAGTTTAAAGTCAGAATTTCTGACTTTAAAGTCAGAATTTTTTAATTTAAAGTCAGAATTTCTGAGAAAAAAGTCAGAAATAACTTCTGAGATTAAAGTCAGAATTTCTGAGAAAAAACTTGGAAGCTTAAAAAAAAACTCTGTTGTTGGCCCTAATGCTCTTCTGTAATTTCCTGTCTTGTTCTGTATATTTCTTGTTCTTTGTTTTTTTTCTTCTGTATCGATACTGTACCGTGGAAAATCGCTACAGTAACACATGAAAAAATATTGCGATGTATTGCTGTAGCGATTTTATTGCACAGCCCTATACTGCATGGGGGTGGTCTGTAGACTACATGGGTACTGTATATACTGTATGGAGGCAGTCTGTAGATTACACGGGTAAGTACTATATGGAGGCAGTCTGTAGACTACATGGGTATGTAGGAAGTCTGTTGACTACATGGGTATGTACTGTATGGAGGCAATCTGTAGATTACAGGGCATCTGACACCCACACAGTGAGCTAGTCCTCGGCACGGGAACAGGAAATGGCAACCGATTACAACTGGTAAAGAGTAGAATATGGACGATATGGAGTTTAGTTTCACTCACATAATACATGTATGGTTTGTGGATCCTACCCTGAAGCGCACCATTTTGATTTGCGCACCAAGTTTTTAACATGATTGATTTTATAGATAACTGAAATAATACCTTTGCGATCTGTTGTAAATCAATGAATCAATCACTTTACTTAACGAAAAGGCCAGTTATTAACCCTTTCAGGACAGGCTAAATATAGAGAAGCTGTGTGATTTTGGTGGGATCTGATATTTCTGATGATGACATTTCATAAACTTAACACACACAGATCTAATGTCCATTGGCAGAGTGTTCCATAGCCTTGGCGCTGCCACCAAGAAGGCTCGGTCCCCTCTGCTGACCATGTTTGACCGGGGCATGTTTAAAAGTCTCTGGTCACCTGATCTCAGGGTCCTTGATGTTGAGGTGTATTGTATGAGTTCTGTGATTTGGCGAATCTGGAGCAAGAACATTGAGTGCTTTATATACAAACAGGAGGGTTTTGAACTGTACTCTCTGTCACACCGGGAGCCAGTGGAGGGAGGCCAGGACTGGAGAGATGT
This sequence comes from Borostomias antarcticus, assembly GCF_949987555.1. Taxonomy (NCBI): domain Eukaryota; kingdom Metazoa; phylum Chordata; class Actinopteri; order Stomiiformes; family Stomiidae; genus Borostomias; species Borostomias antarcticus. The sequence goes on along the minus strand of NC_140239.1, from coordinate 22,010,352 downwards.
GTGTGGTGCCCTTCAGTAGCCTGGCCGCGGCATTCTGCACCAGCTGGAGGCGAGAGATGGTTTCCTCTGAGATCCCGGTGTACAGAGAGTTACAGTAGTCCAGTCTGGAGAACACAGGCAGGATGATGAGTCTGTGGAGGTCTTGGAAGGAGAGGAAGGGCTTGATCTTGGTGATGAGGCGGAGTTGGAAAAAGCACGATTTCACCACTGTGCTCACCTGTCTGCTGAACCTCAGGTCAGGGTCGAACACCACTCCCAGGTTCCTGACCTGAGGCTTCAACAGGGTTATGTAAGGATGTCAATAGTCTAGCAAATCTAAGATCTAAATAGCAAAGATGTTATCACAATCCCCCCTAACTTCAGTTCTGCTGGGGAAGGGCAACTAGATAAAGACAAATGGACCACCTGAAAAAGACAAAAGAAAGGTGCTAGTAAATTTACAAGCAAGTTCGCATTGTTTTCCCCGTTAGAAAACATGGCCATGGACATCCGCACTAGTGTAATCCAGGCCTGAGAGTGAAGGAGAAAGAATGTTGAGAGAGAGGGAGAGAGAGAGGCGAGAGTGAAGGACAAGTATAGAATGTTGAGAGAGAGTAAGTAATACAGTAAGTATGTATGGTAAAGCCTTGTCCTAGCAGATGCCTCTGAAAGTGACAAAGGAGCTACTAACAGGACAGGCTGACCAGTGACCACAGGTGGTCAGAGTCCAGGAACATGGAAAGTCTCTCCTCACTCTACTCCAACTTACACTGCCGAACGACACCAACGTTGTTATCTAACATCCAGGGAACACGCACGCAACACACGCACGCGCGCACACACACACACACACACACACACACACACACACACACACACACACACACACACACACACACACACACACACTTACTATCTCTGTCTCTCAATCTCTCTCTTTCTCAGTCTCTTTCTGTTGACCTGATGCATTTTGATGACCTATCTCTGTCTCTCTATCTATTTCTCTGTAGACCTTATGAGTTTTGACGACCTGTCCTCCGTCTCGGAGAAGCTCTCCCACCCCACCGCCAATAGACCAAAGATGCCTGGCAGGAGGCTTCCTGCCCAGTTTGGAGGACACTCTGTGAGTGGACACACACATACACACAGTACATGTACACAGGTCTGAGTTGTGACTGACCTGTACGTCATCCTGAAGAAGTCCTCAAGAACACCCTCCATGAAGACCAGATGGACAGGTCAGGGTCAGCCTGGGGTGATGGACTGACTGGACAAGACTGTCAAAATTCCAGACAGGCCTGCTCTGATTGTGTGTGTGTGCGTGTGTGTGCGTGCGTGCGTGCGTGCGTGCGTGCGCGTCTAAAAACCACACTATGTTGTAAATGACATTAGATCAGATCTGACTGTATTGTCCATCTGAGGACATACATGTTCCACAAAGCTCTGCTTCCAGATGTACTTTAACCTTCAACCCTAACCCTCTTCTGACAGCCCAGCAAGGAGGTGAACGTGGAGAAGACTTTCAGGATGGAGGAGGAGGAGGGAGCCAAACCAAAGCTGACAGACACCAGAAAGGTAAGCTATAAAATGAAGCCAGACAGGTAACCCAGCAACGCTGCTTTAATCGGGCCTCTGGCCATCTACCTGTTCAAAGTGAGAGAGATCAATAGGTCCACTATGAAGAGGAAGGGAGGGTGGGTGGGGGGGAGAGATATGGGAGGGAGAGAGGAAGAGAGAGAGGGAGAAAGGGAGGGGGGAAGAACAGAGAGAGGGATGGCCATGCAGTTCCAGATAGCAGCAGTACACCTCTCCGACTTTGAGAGAGACGGAGACGGAGAGAGAATTCTATGCACTGCATGAGAGGGAGGGGGGTGGGGGAGATATGAAGGGAATGTTATGTAGAAGCACAGCATTAGGATGCAGAAGGGTCACCCACAGCTAACCTATAGCTAGCCATTACAAAGACACAGGCTATCCCAGTTGGCAAGAAGTCGTTGAAAAGACGACTTTGCCAGACGTCTAAAAAACATAGGGATTTGATTCAAATTGATCAAAGGGCGTCTTTTTAAGGTCGTTGAAAAGGCATCTTTTACAGATCTTTGCCAGATGTCTAAATTTGGTTCGAAATTTTCTTGAAAAGGCGTTGAAAAGATATATATGTGTGTGTATATATATATATATATATATATATATATATATAGAGAGAGAGAGAGAGAGAGAGAGAGAGAGAGAGAGACAAGCTTACAATTGTATTCCCATAATAAAACACATTTTTTAAAGATTCGCGACTACGAATTGTTTTCGGAGAATAGGCAGGCACCGCGGCTGCAGTCACATTCCACAAACAAGGCAGAGAGCACAGAGATACAATGATCACGGATGAGTTCAGCCCTGACAAAGTGTTTGTTTTGCTATGCTTTCCAGGTTAAACGACACATTTTCTCTGTGCACATTTTCTCTGTACCCAATCAGCAGTGTTCCAACACACCGTTTAATGTTTGCTACATTTTGTCAGGGCTGAAGTTCAACTCGCCCCAAACCTCCAAGCCTTTACTCTGATTGGCCGCGCCAGGACTTGAATGTGAAGACAAGCCAGCCGAATACCTTGTACATAGCCGCTAATCAATAGCCGCTAATAAAATCTTTCTGAAGGCACCTGCTGCCGGCCAAAAACCTGCCAAAAAAAACACTGAAAAAAGAAACCACCTTTCACCAGAAGCACTGCGCGATAATGACAGGGAGTATGAAAAACCCCGAAAGAGAGCTTTCCAGCCTCACTGGCTAGGGTATGATGAGGAGAAGGGAGAAGTATTTTGCAAGCTTTGCCGATCTACAGTATGCCAGCGTATGCAGACAAGTGAGTGAAAACATTAGACAGCTCTTAAGTGAAATAGCTAGCTAACTAGCCTTTTGCTGTTAAATGTACTAAAATGTACCATAATAAACATTGACTTTACATGTACTTGTATCACGTCATTCTTCTGAGGCATGATGATGAGATCAACCACTTGTAGAAGCACTCTTCACTCAGTGACAAACCACTGATATCTGATTCTATAAAATGCTTGCCGCTTAAGCGTTAGCTAAATTTGGCTATATATTCCAGGCTAGTGATACAACATTGGGGCCAGTAACTTTTAAAATCCACTGGCCTTAGAAATATGCCAAAAGGCATCTTTTTAAGGCTGTTGAAAAGACATCTTGAATTCAAACTAATTTCGACCATCAATTAATGATATTTTTTTTATTATGATATCATCCTATCATCATTTGATTCTCAAAATAAGACAAGTACAAAATACAAAACCATGCATTCAAATTGTTTGGAGAATAATAAATAGCCTTCAAAACATTTAAAAGAAAATACCTTTAAAAAGTAGACAGAAAACAGGGCCACTAGGGAAGTATATGTAACTGAGTGAAATGTGGAGTAGCTGGTGAAATTCACTCCTCAAAGACGGACGCCCCTATTGACGCAACTGTCGGCGTGTCTGCCTCACATCTATCTATCAAGCGGAACAGTTTGTCAAACATGAATCCCACCCTTAAAGGCCCTACGAGGAGTTTCGGGAAGCGGAAGTGTTTTCTGCCCAAAAAGACCACATTTCCCATGAGCCTCCCTGCGCACTGTTGTAAACCTTAGCTACCTGAGCGGGTGTTTTGAAGAGGGAACGATGGCCACCGACGAGGTAATTACATATGTATTACTAGTAACGTTACTTTTGACAATATATAACGGTCATATTTACTCGCGCTGTCTCTGTCGGCGGCGTAGGCTACTGCAGTAAATCGTTTCGTCATTCCAAGGACGTTCTGGACGACCCGACCACAAAATAATAATCTAAAGATTCACCCACATTAAAATGAGACTGTTTCGTAACCAAAAATAAACTCCTCAGGGTACCTTTAACCCCTTAACATGGGTAGAACTGTTGAACACAACGCAGATGAGGGTATGATGGTTACAATGGTGCTGTGACCCGGATGTCCAGTGGTGTGGAGTGAGTTTAGAGGAGTGAGTTTAACCAAGTGAAACGTGGAGAAGCTGGTGAAACTCACTCCTCAGAGGAGCGCTGACAAGCCTCCAAGAGGGACTTCCCTATTGACGCATGAAGATAAGATTACTGCAACATGATGCTCTCAAAATATTGATAGGCCTGACACTTAAAAGATCACTGCAAGATGCAAATTAAGAGTCTCACAAGACATAAAAATTAATACAAATCAATACAAATTCAAAGGTTAAGAGTCTCATATTTTAGGACCACTGCAAATAAGCCAACGGCTAAAATCCATATACACACACACACACATAGCACAACAGCATTTAAAACATTTTTTTTTTCTTTGAAAAATGCTATATGCTAGTAAACAGATATAGCATATAGCATAATTAAAATCAATCCAACAGAGCACACCTATTTTGGGTTGATATACCACGTTTAAAGTGGTCTGCCACGGCACACAATATCTCATGGTCTGTGGTCTTGCTGTCCCTCTTTTGAACAGCATCTGCAATGATAAAGAAAAACATTTTTAATCAACCATAGCCTAATCCTGATATGTATCTACAATTTATCTAAAGAGAAAATGGCAATCTACAGTACCTGCACACTTAATGCTGCACTTGCAAGACAGGAACTGATAACTACAATCAAATGACTCGACCTGTTCAGTGCTCTTACCATCTCTGAAAGTTGAGAGTCCTGCACCTGTGCCTTGTCTGGAAGAGGAGTTTCCAGAAAATGAGCCCAGGGACGACTGAGAGTGAGAAGTGGGGCATCTTCTATCACTTCCATGGCCTGATTGGTGACAGGAAGAGTTGGAGTGCTCTCTTACATCTGGACTGCCCTGTGACAGGGAGACAGAAACATGCTTGAAGTCATAAAATATACAGCCCCCATCTTAAAAACAACAAACCAAAAGCAAGCTACTGAAGAATAAGCTCTTGATGCACTTACCACATCTACAAGACAAATATTTCCCGAAGATTAACCCAAGGACGATTGAGAGGGAGAAGTGGGGAGTGTCTTCTCTCACTTCCATGGTGTGATAGGTGTAGTTGGAGCACTCTCTTATACAGCTGGACTGCACTGTGACAGGGAGACAGGAAAATGCTTAGTACTACTACAAATTATCTTTCTTACTCAAGCTCTGGATTTACACCACTCTCTGTGTGTGTTTAACTACCTGTGTCACTGAAAAGCTAGCGATTGACCGGGCAGTATTTATACTGAGGAGTGAGTTTAACCAATCCAACTGGCAGCTGAGCTGTAAGAGAGTGTCCATAGCAGTTTCTGGACAAGCAACACTTTTTAGGGGTCAAGCACCGAAGGTGCGTAGAACCCTATTGTAATTGTTTGTATTCTTATTATTTTCCTTGACGCCCTCGAATAACTGTTGAAGTCCTCCACCAAAAATGTTGTAACTCGGCATGTCGCAACTACAGACCATGAGTAACTACGCCACAAAGACTCACCATGATTCGCCCATAGGTCACGCTATAATAAGCAATTTAGCGTACAATGCTGCCATGTCCGCCCCGATTGACGAAAATGTATGACACTTGGTAGACATACGTCATTCCTCATGAGGAGCAACTTTGCCATATGCCATAGTCTCCGCCATGATGGATTTGACGGCAGGTTGAAAATTTGGCAAAACCTACAAAAAGTTTCTTCTCATAAACTTTAAATCTGATTGGACTGAAATTTCTCAGGTATGTTTAGGGTGCATGTCTCCCTATATGGTGTTAACAGCTAAGTCCAATCCAAGATGGCAGAGAAACTGGCATTCAAAAATTACATTCAAAAAAATAAATTGGGCCACAAAGTTCAAGTGCTTATAATTTTGCACGCCAATAATCTAGGGAGATTAAACTCACTGGATTTGAAGAAGGCATTACCATGTTGCACCACGTCGAAGCAGTTGCGTGACTTTAGCACTTACATGGTCAGTAGCCTACACACACTGGTGGTGGGGGTGCAGGCGGGACGGGAGTACATTATGCATTATGTGCAAAGCCATGCCCATCACGCTTTCGTTGATGTTATAACTTAAATGTGCTGTAATAGTATGGCCTGTTGATGGGCTTGTTGCTGCGCGCGCTCGTTGCTGTGCTCATTCGCTGCTGTGCATGCTCCTTGCGGCTCTCATTCGTTGCTGCGTGCACTCCTTGCTGCGTGCTCTCATTGCAGTGTGGTCGTTGCAGCCTGGTTGCTTGAAGCTTGACCTTGTATAGCCGCTTACGGCTTGAATTTGAATTTGATGAGGACAGTAGAGAAGTCACTATTTTAGAAGCAGGTTGTACATTCGATCAGTCTGGAAGAGGCATTCCTTACCAAAGTTTTAAAGTACCAACTGCTCAAAGATGCTATTATACAACATACATCTACAACAAATGTAAATTACTGGTGTTTATATTTGGAAGCCTAGGTAATGTCCACAGGCTAGTTGTGAGGGGCCAAGGCATTGGCAAAATTCTCTTCGATATCTGTGATACTTGGCAGTTGCCACATATGGAGGAGGTGCTGCTTCCTGTATCCATAGACTGAGATTGGAAACTTATGTCGTTGAGATTTCCAAAGCTTGTGCATCTATTATTGTTTGTGTTCAAGGATTTCTTGTCAAATGTGACCACAAATATTAAAACGTATGACGTAGCGTAATGTCTGTCAATGTTTTCTCAAAGACCTCTCTCTGTCTCTGTCTCCCCACAGCCTTCCATGTCTACTCTCTCCCATTCCACTCCCGTCCAGAAACCCAGCCCGGCCAGCACAGAGCCCAAGCCCAGCCCTGCCACGCCCCCCAGCCCTGCGCCGGCCCCCAGCTCTGTGCCAGCTCCCAGCCCTGCACTGGCCCCTAGTCCCACCCCCAGCTCTGCGCCGGCCCCCAGCCCTAGCATGGAGCCTGCATCCCAGGCTGAACCTGAAGACCAGGGGGTCCAGCTGGAGGAGCTCCGAGCCCAGATGAAAGAAATGCTGCTCTCGGTGGAGCTGCTGAAGACCCATCAGATGTAACTAGCATTCTCATAGTCCTCTAGCGTTCCTCTAGTCCTCTAGTTTTCCTCTAGACCTCTAGTGTTCCCCTAGTCCTCTAGCGCTCCCCTAGTCCTCTAGCATTCCCCTAGTCTAGCGTTCCACTAGTTCTCTATTGTTCCTCTAATTCTCTAGCGTTCCCCTAGTTCTCTAGCGTTCCCCTAGTCCTCTAGCGTTCTCCTAGTCCTCTAGCGCTCCTCTAGTCCTCTAGCGTTCCCCTAGTCCTCTAGCGTTCCTCTAGTCCTCTAGCGCTCCCCTAGTCCTCTAGCGCTCCTCTAGTCCTCTAGCACTCCTCTAGTCCTCTAGCACTCCTCTAGTCCGCTAGCGTTCTCCTAGCCCTCTAGCGTTCTCCTAGCCCTCTAGCATTCTCGTAGTCCTCTAGCATTCCCATAGTTCTCTAGCGTTCCTCTAGTTCTCTAGCATTCCCCTAGTCCTCTAGCATTTTCCAAGTCCTCTAGTGTTCCTCTAGTCCTCTAGCGTTCCTCTAGTGTTCCCCTAGTTCTCTAGCGTTCCCCTAGTCCTCTAGCATTTTCCAAGTCTTCTAGTGTTCCTCCAGTCCTCTAGCGTTCCTCTAATCCACTAGTGTTCCTCTAATCCTCTAGTGTCCCCCTAGTCCTAGTGATACATTATAACACCACAACCTTCTAAACTTTGAAATTGTGTTTGCTTCCTGACATGTGTTGCAGCTCTGACAGACAATGTGTTTGTGTGTCTGTGTGTGTGTGTGTGTGTGTGTGTGTGTGTGTGTGTGTGTGTGTGTGTGTGCGTGCGCGTGTGTGCGTGCGCAGGAGAGAGATCGCAGAGCTGAGAGGAGAACTGGATGAGGAGAAGTTAAAACGAGTGGCCCTACAGGTACATCTACAGCTGACACACACGCACACACATACACACACACACACACATGCACACACTCACGGCACAGAACACACGTGTTTCCCAGCTGAATGCACACACCCTTCACACACCTTCCTTCAAAAACACCATTTACACCCAAAAGCACGCCATTCCGAAAGCCACGACAGGCTATTCTCACGACCAAGTTATTTATGCCAAAACAAATGATGCGCATGGACAGGGGAGTGGTCGTCTGCACATTCAATCGCTTGGCACATTGGATAGCTTATCGGTCATATTGTCCTGTAAAATACTACTTTAAATCAGAAGCCATCTCAAGTTCATGATCCTTGAGATCAATGGGCCTCATTCACCAATATCTTCTTAAGTTCTGTTCTTAAATTTCTTCCTAAGAACGTTTCTAAGGAAAGCTCCCGTCTGATTCACAACGTGTTCGTAAACCGCTGGAAGAGTTCGCACCTGCCTTCTCTTAATGGCGAATCTCGTGGTTTTTCAAGTTCCAAGCTTGTGGCCGCTCACATGAATTAGCATAGGTAAACACCCCGCCAGCCCCATATAAGGATATGCAACTACAGGGTCGTGCGCAGATGTCACTTCTCTGAATGAATACTGGTCATTCGCGCACTCGACTCGTCAGCTTTTCGATAGCATAATGGTTTCGGTGGGGTTGTAGGTGCGTTAGCAAGTCAGAGGACTGCATATCGAATCCAGCGTGGGCAATCAAAATCCGATTTTATTCTGCCAAGTAGGCTAGGCCTCCTACTACGAGGAATTTGCCTTGGTGCATAAACATAGCGAGGCAGAAGAGTGAAAAATGTCAACGTGATAGAATACAATATACAATAGCCTACAGACTACAAAAATGTAGGCTATATAGCCTACACAGCTGTCAACGCTAGCCGTTGACAAAAGAGGTACCCTATCTGATCTTATCTACATACTGTATAGAAATGGTCCTTATTGTGTCATTTGTAAATTGAGTATTAGAGTTTATCTGTAATGACCATAACCTTGGAGCTGGCAGCAACATTTCACTGTGACTGGACATTAGGCTGCATGTGACAAATAAAGGAATCGTGAATGTTTAATCTTGAGGAGAGATATGCAGGCCAGACCAGCACGTTGGTGCCATAATAGGGACAACAGCACTGTTGGGTGTGCGCACCGCTGGCGATATGGATACAGACACCAGGGACGCGGACTACCACCCTCTCCGCAGCAGACTCTCCGTCTAGTGAACTAACACACATCCAACTGTAGAATTGAGGTGACCGCCAATTGATGACATGGTCATGGATTTGTTGGTAGGCTATTATATATAGGCGTATACAGCGAAATCTCACGGTGCTTTTGCAGAACGGTCAAAAAATTAAAACACAACACATTAATTTACATCAAAATCACAAATTATTAAAACACAATGTAAGTATTTTATTGACATCTTCAAGACTGATCAACACGAATAACAAGCAATTCGGAGCGAAATGATTTAAACAATGACATATCGGATATTCTGACGCACACAATGGAAATTATGGTTATAATTAGGACACGTTGTTGGGAATTATGCAAATATAATTGTATTTCAATCATATATCATCCAACTGTAGAATTGAGCTGACCACAATCACCATTTTTGCATAGTCTACATTTCCGCACTCAAATGGCCTACTTGCGACTGCTATTCAGTGTTCGTATATTCTATTCTTAGCTGAGAACAAATCCCAGATGAGAAACCATTGGTGAATGCCAGAATTTTCTTAGAAACGGCGTAAGTACAGTTTAAGAAGAAATGCTTCTTAAGAACTTCTCTACTTCGTTGGTGAATGAGGCCCATTGTGCATATCTGTCATTTTATTATTTATTGTCGTTGGATTTTCTGAGTTTTAAATAAAAGTTTGAATGAATGAATGTAGGACATGATTCTATGATTTCAGGGAACCGTGACTTCAGCATTAGATTTAGCCTACCCTCAAGTCACTTGTTAAGAAAGGAGATGCACTTGTTAAGTTCTGGCGAGTAGTGGTTCAATGACTATATGTTAAATGCAATTATTCTAAGTCACTTTGGATAAAGACTGTAATGTAAATGGCTGACTGTAATGTCCCTCGATTAGCACATTAATGGAATCCGCCACAGGTCATGACATGGAACAATCATTCGATTAGTACTTTGGCAATATATTCAAGGTTGAATGTGTGTAATAAGGCCGTGTGTAATAGTGCCTTCGTTGGGTTGGTTGAACCTCCTCATCTGGAGGGTCATTGATGCCCTGCGGAAGCAGCAGAACCTCACTGATCTCCAGAGGATGACATTTCAGGCTGGACATTTACCACCGTCTAAAAAGCCCTGTTACCGTGCCGGTCAAGAGTGCCTAGTGAGGATGGCCATTTGCACATTCCTTCAACCTGCAGCATTAAATAGACTACTTCATGCTGGAAGACTTCATTGATTGTCTGTCACACAATGTGCCTTCATTTTTTGCACATGTCTGTCCATCATTTTGACGTCCCATCAAATTTTCATTGAAAATAGCCTAAACTATCTAATGCTTGGACATAGACATCTGTTGTTTTTACATTACATATTTACAAGAGAAAATTTTAATTAGAAAACTATTTGACTGTGCAGCCAACCCATTGTACAGGCTATTTCAATTCCTTTTATAAAAAATATTAATAAAACAGTCGGCTGCAATCTTCCTGGCCTCCTTCCTGGCCCTGCACAACTCCAGGACCCTGAAGCAGACTAGGAAGATTGCAGCCGACACCTCCCACCCCGGACACAGTCTCTTCGTGCCACTCCCTCCAGGCAGGAGGCTGCGGTCCATCCAGTCTCCATAGCGTGTGCTCACATCGTGTCCCAGCCTTGCGCTCCTCCAGCTGAATTCACTTCCCATTCATAAAACCAATGCCACGCCCCCATTTGTGTGTCATCAGCCTGTCCCTACACTCACGTACAAGTCCACTAATATTAACAAACTAAGCTTAATCAAAATATGAAAACTAACCCTAACCAAAATATGAACATAAACTAATCTAGGGCTGCCCCCTCAAAGTCGACAAGTTGAATCATCAGTCGTAGACCCTTGAGTCTTTAAGTCGAGCAGTCGTTTTTTTGCTCCACTGTCAAGATGCACCAGTGGGCTAAGACCCCTCACTTGCCATGTGATTTATAGGACAGGCCAATAATTCGTTTTAGACCTACAGTAGGCTATTACTATAGCTATTTGTTGTGCAGTAAAAGGAGGCTTACGACTGATATAGTGGAAAAAATATTTTTTCCCATAGAGCTCTAACGTCCGTGAAAATGCTTTAGTGACAGCCAAAACATGTCCTTGTTGACTGCTGCAAAACGCAGAGCCTATTCGCGCATGCTTTGAAATGTGCAGTTGAGGAGACTATCGTCAAATCGCCCAACCGTAGGCTATGGGAAACACTGCATAAAAGCAAGGGGGCATCCGAAGTAGATGGACAATGTGGGCTAGATGATGCATGTTTAGCAAGAAAAATAGGCGTCTTTTATTGTGCTGCCTGTGAGTTTTAGTTTAAAGTTTGACAGCTGTTCCGACTCCTGCGGTCTCCCCTCAGCCTAGGCATACAGCTTGAAGAGGATAATCTGATCCAACTCACAAAATTCAGTGTCAGGTACAGCCCTATACTAATCTTAACCGAAAATACGCTAAGCTAAATCATATCGTAACACACACACACACACACACACCGTGCTACTGTCCATGTGTAGCCATGCCCGCTGCACTGTGCTGAATCCTGCTGTAAGGACAGACTCAGGTATTCAAACTCCACATCTCTGATATTCTAAGGTTATCACTGAATATCACCTGGAGCCTCGAGTCTGGAGAATGGATTAGGTTCAGCATAATATCTTTTATTACAAATGAGATGTAGAGACTAGAAGGTGACCCACTGTTTGCCTGTGTGTATGTGTGTGTGTGTGACTGTTCGTTCGTGCGTGCGTGTATCTGTGTGTGTTTGTGCCTGTGTGTGTCTGTCAGGTGGAGCTAGAGAAACTGAAGAGGACAGTTCAATCCACGTGAATATCGGCATCTTCCACCCAATCAGCAGGGAGCGTCACACCGCCTGTTGTCATAGCAGCTGGACAAAGACCCACAGGTGGAGGATGAGAGACTCCTCCCACAATCCTTCTAGTTATCACAAACCTATTCCACATTTGTAAGATTACATCTTTTGCACATATAAAGGTTTTTCTAGCTATAAAAATGTGTTAAGTAATTAAGAGGCAGATGTTAATGTCTTTTGTTATGTTTGTTTTAGTTTTCTTGCCAACGCAAAATGATCTGAGGCCTTAATTACTACTGTGCTGGACTGGCAGCCCCCTCCTTGCCTGCCCCCTCCTGTCCTGTCCTGCCCCGCCCACTCCTGTCCTGTCCTGGGTTCCTTGGGGAGGGGAAGGGCTGCTCTCTATACTACTGACCCTGTATAAAGAAAGAGGATGATTCCTTTCGTTTTCTTATTTTTTACGACTTGCAAGTAGTTGATTTTAAAAAGACAAATAATGATTTCAGTTCCAGGGACCTCATAGTCGTCTCTGCAGATCATAAAGAATGATATGTTATTATGCCTTGTTGCTACAGCGCTGATGTACTCCATTGCTGTATCACCTGGGAGAAATATGCTTTTTGTTGTTGTTTGTTTTTGTTTGTTTTCTAACATTCCTATCCAGGGTAACACTACCGTGCCTGTTTAAATGATTTTCCAGTTGTTGATATTGGGAGCTACCATGTATCTGATGCTTGCAGACTTGCAGCATTAAAAGCCTGACCAGCCTAGTCAGATTTTATAGAAGGCTCTATTTCTTTACTCGTACAAGTCACGTCAAATAGTTCCTACAGAAAGTGGGAGTGCTGATCTCTGCAAAGGTGTATAATATATATAGACCCTATATTTAGTATCAGAAAATACAGCCAATAGTTATCTACTTGAACAGAAGAGACATGGTTTCACACCACCGCATGGCCTGTGGCTTGCTCCTGGCTGGTCAGTGATGTTGCACTGTACGCCAGACGTTCTCCACCCTCCTCTCAACACCGTGCAGCTCTTTCAAAAGACAAAATCATGTGTGCTTCAAAGAGAAAGCTTTCTCTTTTCAACATTCAAGATAAAACCTGTAATCTTACACGGCCGTGACTTCTGTCTGTCTGTGTGTCTGCTCATCTCTCGTCTGTTGCTGCTCTCCTGAAGCCGGGACAGAGCCAGCTGACTGGACCCTGGCGCGCCATCATGCTCACCCAGTAACATCTGCTATGTCCCAGTCCTGCCATGGCTCTGAGAGAGAGAGCAGAGAGATGTCTACTCAGCTAACTATGCACACACAGTCCAGGCCCCTGGTCCCAGTCCGTGGTCTGGTGGGAAGGTGTGGTCTGGCTGGGTACCTATGCACCGTTGTGTTCTGCCCTGAGCCCTAGCTACAGCTGGCCCTGTCTCTACAGCCAGCAGACAGCTACAGCTGCCCCACCATGTTTATTGTTAGCTGTGTGTGTGTGTGTGTGTCAAGTTATTAATCGAGTAACACTGTCATGGTTATCAGGCCTTACAGAGTAGTGATGGAGGATGGTAGGAGAATCAGAGGACGGTAGTGATGGTTGATGGTACAGTACATGTCCTAGAATACAGCTCAGACAAATCATGAAGATACACTTTGGAAGGACTTTCCCCTTGGGGTTAGGGTTATACGCTTGTAATGGATTGGAGGGATGTGCATGCCCCTCAAGCCAACGTTGGAATGGATTTGAGGCAGAGAATGGGAGCTTCTGATGTTTGTTTTTTTGTACTCCGCGTGGTTGGAGGGATTTTGTCCTACTTCCCAGATCCAGGCGATAGTGGACAGGCTTGCTTCTCTGTTCTAGAGGTTAGCTGATTATTGCATCTCACCTATCTCTCTCTCTCTCTCTCTCTCTCTCTCTCTCTCTCTCTCTCTCTATATATATATATATATTTATATATATATATACACTGATCTCACAAATATCTTATCCAGCAAGAAAATATGATCCTTCTGCACCAGTACACCCGTGTGTGTATGTGTACCTTCCTCAGGCATCCAGTCTTAGGAGAGAACATTCCTGATCAGGGAACTGTGTGTGTGTGTGTTAGTGTGTGTGTGTTAGAGGGTCTGTGCGTCTTGAATGTTTATATGAGGATGGATTCTAGTGTTGGCCTTGACAACCAGTAAGCTCTCTGACTTGATGCAAGACAATTTCCTGTTGTTCCCTGAAGCAATAAGATTCAGAAATGTCTTATGCCTAAATGTCTTATGCCTCCATGTTTCTCATGGCTTAACGTTGAGGTTGAGCAAAAAGATAAGCAGTCGGAAAAAATAGCTGTTCATATGAGTCATTGGTATGCTATAACAGTACATTCCCCTGTTTGAGATTAAAGGAGGTTGGGTGCACATTTAACATCTTTCCAAGTGATCTTGTTTACATGTGCTGTAAAAAATAAATTGCATGAACTGAGATTCTTTCCTAAATGAATAAATATCATCTTTATTTACAGTCATGTGTGTCTTTATGGTTTGTGCTATGTTACGGGTTTGAGTGTACAGTATACTGTAGGTTGTCATCACCAGTTTGAAATCATCAAAGTCAGCTTTATTTGTCTCACACTTCATCATACAGGGGTGCGTTTCCCAGATTCACCGAACTTTTTCGCGCTACGACGCTTCTCAAGGTATACCTTGGCGAAGGGACAGTTTTTCCTACGAGTGTTTCCCAGACTATCCCTTAGTGGGCACCTGAAGATACATCGTTAGGTCCATCCCAAGATACAGATATATCGTTAGAGGTGCTGTCCCTTGGCGCGGTGCTGCAGTGGCAGTGCGCCGAGAGGCAGAGCACCGTGCCTTCCCTCACCCCGGAGGAGGAGAAGGCCCTATCGATCATCGGCCTCACAGCCTCTCAAGGCATCACTGGTGGCCATGATTTGGAGTCTGGAGAGGGCCCCTCCAACATCCAGCCCTCAGCTGAGTCACCCCAGCCCTCAGCTGAATCACCCCAAGCCTCCCAGTCCTCTGGAGAGGAGACCCCAGCGTGGTCAGACCGCTCCACCCCGTCGACACGCTCTCCCCCCACCCCCCACACACCCCATGACGTCCCCCCCCCGCCCCCCGTGAGAGGCAGCTGAACACCACGGATGCGAGGTGCGACTGCAGCGAGGAGCTCCTGGAGGTGTAGAGGCAGAGGCTGGGTGTGCAGCGTGAGAGGCTGGACCTGCAGAACAGGCAGCAGGCCCTAGCAGAGGCACAGTTTGTGTGGCCCTCCATATCAGTGCCCATCTTTCTGCCAACTCCAGGTAGGCTCCATATCAGTGCCCATCTTTCTGCCAACTCCAGGTAGGCTCCATATCAGTGCCCATCTTTCTGCCAACTCCAGGTAGGCTAAGTGTGTATTTTTTATACTCTGTCTATTCCCACACTGCATGCATTCCATTCAATGTCATTATGTCGCTAATTGAACTTTCCTCCCTTGCAGATGATGCAGATGCCTGAGACACACTGCACACACTCACTACATATAAACATACTTGCCACACACTGCCCACCCACCACAGTACACTGCGCACACACATTACATACACTCACCACACCACTCATCCTTCCTACATATTGCTACCTTGTCGTGGTGGGAAGGCTTGTGTGCCTCCATGCCCATGAAGGCTATATTGGTGGGGGGTCACCCCCCAGCAGGTTCAACCATGGCCATTCGTAAAGTCACAGAAATGACGTGCCAATATAATACGTGCTGTCTTAATTATTTTATTTCAGTCTAAATATTACCAAAAAGGAAGCTATGCACACATTACATACACTCACCACACCACTCATCCTTCCTACGTGTTGCTACCTTGTCGTGGTGGGAAGGCTAGTGTGCCTCCATGACCATGAAGGCTATATTGGTGGGGGGTCACCCCCCAGCAGGTTCAACCATGCCGGGCAGGTTCAGGGTAGAGGCCAGATGAAAAGCAACAACTGGCCCTCCAGGTTGGGGGTTGGGCATGGGTCTAACAACCCCACCCCAGAAAAAGACAGCCTGTTACAGGACAAAAGTCTGAAGAACAAACCTGCCCATGTTTTTTCCCAACCAATATTAAACAAGTTCCCTTTATCCTGTATATTTGTCCTTTCTTGCCACATTACAACAGTAGAGGTTTTGAAGAAGGCACACAATATAACAAACAGCATTTGTAAGATCACTAAATACTGTGAATCCGTTAGCGAAGTACACTATAAGGACACTATTGGGCCACCTACACATTACACCTATAGCAACTTTCATGACATCCCATTCTAAATGAATAGGCATCATATGGAGTTAGTCCCCCCTGTGCAGCTATAACAGCCTCCACTGTTCTGGGAAGGCTTTCTACAATATTCTGGAGCGTGTGTGAGGATATTTGACTATTCATCTAGATGGCCTCATAGGATTAATCAATTCGCCAGGATATCTGTCTGACAATAAAGACAGCCAGAAAAGTCATGTCATCAAATTATCCCTTTACATAAGAAAATGTTATTGTTCACAGAGTGGATTATATTAGGCTATGGATAGTCCCTATATGTTGCTTGGCTCAATATTTTTTTTTAAAAACAACATTCCCATGATGTGTTCTGTAGGCTCCATAACATTATTTTCATAATTCAAGTTAATTGTATTTTGTGTACACTAATGATGTGAATCGCGCAGGTAGGATAGATAGATGTGCGCTGTATTGCAACTCTCCTTTTTAAAAGTGTAATTAGGTGGGCTAGCTTGCAGAAGCTAGCCCAACTTGTGATATTCCCACTCTTTCTTTCTTTCTTTCTTTCTTTCTTTCTTTCTTTCTTTCTTTCTTTCTTTCTTTCTTTCTTTCTTTCTTTCTTTCTTTCTTTCTTTCTTTCTTTCTTATTATTCTCCCCACTTTTTTGAACCTTAACTAGTTCTTCATACTTTGTGCTAGAAACATCATTCAAACTTTAAAATGTTCATGACGTTCAGCTCTTGAACAGATCCATTCAGATTTTTGATATTTTTTAGTTGTTTTTTTTTTATTTAACTTTTAAAACTATTTTTTGTCTCATTGAAACTGCTTGAAACTGCTTTTGGAATGTTCAGAAACTTTATGTTTTTAGAGTGGTGGCAGCAGTTGCTTTGAAAATATTCACACATTTTGTAAACTGCTGGCACTCCTACAGTTTTGACGGCTCACACACATATTATATATCAAAATGTTCACACAACTGTGCTGATTTGTACAATGTAAGTATCTAAGCAGTGTGACTTATAGTTTTCACTGTATGACGATTTGTTCGGCAACTGCGCTCCTCATTGAAACGTATGGCAACGCACTCTAGCTTTTGAGTTGATCATTTTGCATTTTTATCCTTTTTCTAACTTGTCGCCATGGCTACAGTTTTTAAGCTGCACAGACATATTATACATGAAAATGTTCAGCAAGTTCCCAGGATTCCTACGGTGTCCTTATCTAAGCTGTAATATATATACTTTTTGAGAGAGAGCTGTCTGAATCCAGCATGCCTTTACATTGAAGTGAATGAAGGGCTGCTCGTGTCAGTTGGGATTTGAATTTGGGGACACGAGCAGGATCTCTTTGGCCATTGCTAACTGATTCACCCATCGGTAAGTACACAGCCTTGTAACAACTTTCACAAAGAGCATGATTCATTAACATTATACCAATTATCAATAGCTAGCCTAGCTAAAAGTAACCAACTTTTTAAAATAATGACTGTTATGATAATAAAATTGGTAAGCTCAAGACACAACGGTACCTTATAGAATTAAGTTATGCCAACCATAGCCAGCAACCGATAGCTAGCTAGCTGACTGAGCACTTTGTACCATGGAAATTATTGGATAACTGATATCTCTAAATACCTAGTTTGATACCATTAATGTAAAGAAATAAAAAGTGTCTAACTTTAGAGGTGGTGTGGACACATCGCCCACTCAAACCAGTTAGCTAGCTAGCACAATCTAACGTTAGCTATGCTATGGCTCCACTGCCTAGCAATGGCCAGCAACATCATTGACAGCCTGCTGTTTTCATGGCTCACTTTACATTGAATGTCGACAGCTATTATGCTTTCGCTCATTGAACAACGATGCCCTAGTTCAGTTGCAAGTAGAACGTTATAGTCTAAAGCTAATTTACTCTTCCCCTAAATGTTTAGTGGAAAAACTTTAGTTATATCTGATTTAAGCCAGCGTGTAGCTACAGCAGCGTTAGCTCTGATCCTATTAGCCGTCTAGCCCTGATAACATTATGCAGGAATTAGAATTAATCAGGTGCAAACTGTGCTGTAAGATTTCCTAAGCGATAGCTTACCAGAACTGTTGTGAGTGTGCTGTGTTGTATAGGCCAATAGGCAACGTTACGAAGTCAAAGTTGGTTATAAGTCACCCAGCTGGCACACGACCGACCTTCAACATTGAAATATAGTTGGATTAATGTCAGTCATCATTTCAACCTTGAAACAATATTGAATGCTCAATGGTTGAAAAAGGTTGATAAAATA
Organism: Borostomias antarcticus; assembly: GCF_949987555.1. Lineage (NCBI taxonomy): Eukaryota > Metazoa > Chordata > Actinopteri > Stomiiformes > Stomiidae > Borostomias > Borostomias antarcticus. The sequence continues at coordinate 21,991,927 of NC_140239.1, read as the reverse complement.
CTTATAAATCAACGTTGAAATTCTGTTGAAGATCTGTACGTTGATGTACGTCAAAATCAACATGATGTCTTCAACCTGCCTTATAGCCCTTTAACGCACAATATGGGTAAAAAGTGGCCCAACGAAGGTTTTGCTTTATATATCTTTGCAATAAATTAATCTTATTGGTCACAAATCCTTATTTTGCGCTTGCACAAAGAATGAGATTCAAATTTCCTTTCATGGACATCCGAGGATGTCCTATTATGGACACCGTAGTTTCTTTGGCAATGTTGGTGCAGTGTATCGTGTGTAATGTTTGTCTCCATGGATGTATTGTTTGTCTTGCACTAGCTGGACATAGCTAGTATCTACTTCTATACAAGCTGAGCAATGTGCCAGTCATTCCCTTGTTGTTCAACTTTTGCCGCTACTTGTAGATGGAAAGGTTAATATATTGTTTAGCTTGTTGGTTTTGTGTTGAATGAATGATGAATCGCTAGTTGTGCTTTCATAGAGCGTAGGCCTGTTGTGGTTTTTCACATGCCTCTGTAATATGATCTTTAGAAACGTCTTTCGAAACCAAATAGTAAGCACAACTAGCGATTCATAAAGACAGATTGATGAAAACAACCGTTTCGCGGCAGAAAATAGATTTTTAGAAACTGCATTCTCGGTACCCCGACCACCGCCATTACATGGATATACTGGCTCGCGCTGGATTTTAAATTTCTTCTAGGCTACATGCCTCCGAACTACACCAAAGTGATCTTGGTGAGTCAAATTTCTTATAAAATGTCGTAAATAAGGTCCAGGGTGTCAAAAACGACCATTGTCCTTTAAGAAGGTTCTGGGAAACGAATCGCCACCTAGAGGTGGACCTAACGACGTTCTTACGTTCTTACGATGCACGTAGCGCTACGATGCCTTAACGAAGGCCCACTGCTGCCCTCTACTGTGCCCTTGGGAGCATAACCCGTTCTAGCCATAATGAACCTACTGAAAAGTGATAAATGCTCATGAATATCTCAATTGCAAGTGAATAAAACAATATAATATCCCAGTACCTAAACAATGCAAAAACAAAGCAAAACAAGTTGATGGGGGGTGTCTCACAATGTCCCTAACCTGACTATAGTCCCACAATTAGCATTGATTGTCTATGGTCTCCGGCTGCATGCATGCTACTGAATACAGAATTATATATATATATATATATATATATATATATATATATATATATATATATATATATATAATAGCCATATATATTAGCCCAGTTCTGATACCCGTTGGAGCAATCAGTAATTGTCCATTTAGTCCATTGTAGGCAGCTGGAACACTGTAAAATTAGCCAAAATACAATTTAATTAAAAATTCAGCCCTGTCACGATCTGTCCGGGACCCCTGCGGTTACCCGTGCCAAATATGAATGCTGTCAGGCCGATTAAAAACCAGATAAAATGTAGGTGAGGTGAGGTTCTTGCTCTTCGAGTTATTTGCAACAACTTTCTCTCAAGTATTGATAAAGTCTGATGACAGAAGGTATGATCAACTCTAAGGAGCATTTTCAGTAGACTATAGTGACTGAGCCCTAACACACCCTCCTGGTGAGTTCCACAACTCTTCTGGCTCCTTCCCTGCGTTCGCCCCCTAGCAATCTCCTTTCTGAACATTTCAACCTCCCAGCTGTCGGTATCCCGCTGTGTCCCGATAATCTGGTGAGTGAGAGCCTACACCGTGGGTGAGAGTCGGTGATGAAGAGCAGTGCTACATTAGCCCTTCTATATGCTATAATGAATAGGTGCGTATTATGCAAACATAGTAGTGTACGTATAGTGTACTAATATAGCCCACTGTCTGCATTAATTGGGCTCAGACTTCTCGGATACGACTCGGGCACTACGACTGGCAGTCAGAAGAGGTCTAAACCTCCGGGTTTTCACGCGTCTTATCACCGTATTTATGGGTTTGAGGGACAGCCCTGGAGAATATGCTGCAATGTTCCTGTTCATCTAATGCAATAGAAATTGCATATCTGAAATTAGGTGATGAAAGCACATAAGCCGGCTATGTGAACTTACGCAATGACCAAGTCGTCGATTTCCTCGCAGCGGTAGTTTGGAGGCGCGCATCGAAAGCTGTTGGTCCTGTCAAGAGAACATCGATACGAGAATTTCTCACCAATTATCAGTTGCTCCGTCTGCACTAGTAGGCCTATTCCTGAAAGTGTTGTCACTGGAACGTTGAAGAAATTGGAATCTAATGACTGAAGGATGGATGAATGAACATTCATAAAGGCAAGCACTTTTATTTTTTTGTTTTGTTTGTTTAACAAAAATGGGACCAAATGTTAGGCCTGCCTTAACAGTAGCCTAGATATAAGGCTATTGTAACATCATAGCCTAGGAACTTTAGATGAATGTTCTAGATTGCGAGTCATGTCAAGAGTGGGCTATTTTGCGCAGTAGGCTAGGCCTAAAAGTTAATGATGGCATGCATGATTCTCAGACCTGCAATTTCATGCTATCTCGATTCTCAACTGAATTCACTTAATGGATTGAAACTCAACAGTAGGCTACGTATTGCACTGTCAGGCGGGGACCTACAAGTAAAGGCTCCCAAATACAGTAGGACCCCACTCATCCGAACTTCAGAGATCCGAACCTCGCGGTCTACCGGACAGGCTTAAAAAACGTTGTTTTTTTTTAGCCTGCTATCTGGTTACTGGTGGGATTTTCAATACAGTACTGTACCCTACTGTGAATAAAAACAGAACTGTATGTAGACCTACATGTTGCCTGTAGGTTGTAGCCTACTGTCACGTTTCATTTCTTCTAATGTCGAGCATAAAACGCAAACGAGTCTGCTGCGCGAGAGCTGCATTCTTGGTAGCCAGAAAGCGCGTCAGCAACCTGAAGCAGAGGAGCATAGCCTACTAGACCTACTGTATTTGTTAAATAATAGCCTACAGCCTAGGCCACGTTAGCCTACATCGGTTGTTTTAGAGACTTTCTTTTAGGCTACAATAGCCTAAGACACGACAACTTGTCTGTCATTTCATTTATTTATTTATTGATTATAATTTGCTGTAATTGTTCTAATGTTGGGTTGTTTTTAGGCTATACCATTTTGTTCTGCGAATACAGTAGCCTATCGATGCAGCGTAGCCTACGCCTCATTTGAGAATAAAGTAGCCTACTGTAGGCTATTTGATCAAAGCACGCACTCAAGTGGAAATTCGGTTATTTTATTCTAGGCTACTGTATGTCTATTATAGGCTAGGCTGTATGAGTTTAGTTGGCTATTTGATTGCAATTTTGATGCATTTTCACAAGTAATTAAGGGTATTTATCGGTCTATTATGAGTCTATATGAAACAAGTATACCACTTATTGAATTTGGTGCATTTTAACATAAGTTTCAGTCATCCGGACATTTCAGAGATACGAACGACCTTCGGTCCCGTTGGGTTCGGATAAGTGGGGTCCTACTGTAGACGCATACGCGGACAGCTGCGGACACCGCGGACGCGCAGGGGTTCTCTTTATTACCTCCGCCCCGGCGAGAGGTAAAGTTTTTGGTGGCGTGTGTTTGTTACCTCCACCCCGCAACAGCTGGGCGAGAGGTAATATTTTTGGTGGCGTGTGTTTATTAGTTTGTTTATTACCACTGCCCCAGTGACAGCGCAGGGCGAGAGCTAATGTTTTTGGTGGCATGTGTTTGTTACCTCCATCCCACAACAGCTGGGCGAGAGGTAATATTTTTGGTGGTATCTGTTTATTAGTTTGTTTATTAGCCTACCACTGCTTTATGTTTAGCTGTAAAACTTTTTTGTTTAATAGGCGCTACAGAATCCAACTTTGGTGGTTACTAAGTCTATCATTACGTGATGGCCCCACTGGAGTTGATAGACTGTTTGTGTTCATTTTTTCTCTAAAACTATCAGGTACTGCAGAGGTAAGATAACGTTTCTTGATAATGCGTTCAGTACTACTTTTGTACTACACCAGTCCACTTCCGGCTTTAGGCCTGGACCTGGGTCCAGTCCCCCTTCCCCTCACCCTAACCCGGGTCCGAATCCTTTTCCTACCCCCACCCTACCCCCGACCCCTGCCTCTACCTGGACCCAGGCTCACTCACACACACACAGACATACACCAGTCCTGGGCTCAGATCCCCTCACCCTAACCTGGGTCTGTATCCTTTTCCTACCCCCACCCTACCCCAACCTAGGGATGTAACGATAACCGGTATAATGATAAACCGTTATTACATTTAATTAAATTTATCGTGATAATTGTATCATAAAAACCGTGCTTGATTTCCCCGCTTTTCAAAAACTCACTGTAAATACTGTCCAGCATCAACCAAAGCTAGCAAAGTCTAATTTATCTTAACATATAAGATTATTAATGAGGAAAGTTTTGGTAGGGACCTGACATTCAGAATCACCACTGAAATAACTTCCAGAGAAAGGGACTGGCTCGCCTGACTGGTAGGCCTGTATGGTATATTCACTGGAACGGATATCGATTTTTCACGTTGGATCCACCTGACTGTTTCCTTATGGTAATAGGAGTGCGGTGAGAGATAATGCGCTGAATGGCATATTCAGATGGGCAAACTTTGTTTATAGAAGTATAAATGTCGCTATTATGTCAGGTCTCCGTGTCGGTCGGGGAATCCAGGTCTTTGGTGATGGAGCACTGGTGAAATGGACCTGGTGTAGCTGTGGGTACAGAAGGTTTATGTTGAGCAGTAGGCTGGTGAGACACGGTGGACTCGCATCAGATCCCGGGCGAGGTTCAGGACCAGGACTTGAGCTATAGCCCAATAGACACAGACAGCATGCGTGCCTGTTAGGGTGTAAGCCGTCCCTGGCAAAGAGGTCCCCACGGTCCCAGAAGGTGGTGAAGTTCTCCGCAAAAGGGATGTTCATGCGGCAGCAGTATCCCTTTAGCCAGAAGTGGAGATTGGGGATGATCTTTGGTCAGCGAAGTGACAATGGAATTGATGTCCCGAACCTTGTCTCCTGGGAAGCAGTAGGTCTTGGCCTTCAGGACTACAACATGGCACACCATGGAGGGGCCCACAATGAGTACTGAGGGGGGGGGGGGCTGGACAGGCGTGGAGGGCTCTGCGTTGGGCCTCTTGTCCTGGCGACGTCTCAAGGGTGGTTGCTCCGGGGCCGCAGGGCAAGAGGTCGCTTAGGGGCAGGGGGAGGGGGATGGGGAGTGATGATTCACAGGGCGATGACCAGGGGGAGATCCGGGCAGTCTGACGGGGGCTGGGGGCTGTTCTTGGTTTCGAGTGGCAGGAATGGACCGTGCAGGTTGAGGGGTGAAAATTACGGTCTCTCGGGGTGTGGTGAGGTGCTTACTTACCTAGCAAGGCCAGCGGGGTTGGGAGGGGGGTCCGATAACCACAAATTGTGTGCCATCAATGACAAATAAAATACACATGGAAGAGTAATATGCATGGTCCTTTATTGTATAAGGATACATCAAAGCAAATAAAACAAATAGGCAAGTAAGTAAACTGGCACTGAAAACGGAGTCACAAAGTGCTGTAGGCCTACAAGATAGAAAGCACAGAATCAAAGCATACCACACAACCTAGATAAATTAGATTAAGATAGATAGATAGATACTGTAGATCGATAGATAGATAGATAGATAGATAGATAGATAGATAGATAGATAGATAGATAGAAAAAACACTACAGAGTAGTAGCGTAAAAAGAACAGGAACTACAGTATATACATCCATACTGTATGTACAGCATATGTACAGTATTGAATAGATAAAATAAAAAATATGTACATACAACCTAAGAATAAATGTACATTTACAAAGGTATGCATACAATACACCCTGCATGTATGCACAATGAAATACATGTGCATGCAATACAAATCCATACACCACTAATGAATATAGACATTAATATACTGTAGCCTATGCAGTAGCCCACCTGTATATACACACATACAAATAAAGAAAAAATAAACACTGTATTAAGCACACTAGTTTACCCACATTCAGTACAGGCATGCGTAATGTACTGTAGGAATAAACACAAACAATAGGCTGTAATAGGCCCAAGTCAACTGAAATAATGTAAAACATATTGGTTTCTGACCACTCACATTTGCAATTTCAACTGATTGACAATCCAATCCAATCCATCAATGGACAGCTGTTAATTTTGGGGGATGTTAGTTGAAGGGGACCTATTAACATCATCGTATGTACTGTGCAGTAGTGGCTACATAGACATTATGAATGGAATTATCATACAATGACGAGGCATCGCCAAGCAACATTTTCAGCGTGACACTTCACAGAATTCATAGTGATGATTTGAGGTTGCTCTTATACAACTCAATATGCACATAAGCTGAAGATATGAATGTAGACTCTATGATATGTAATTGTAGGAGAGTCAGTTACTTTTCCATTGCAGTTTAAAAAGACTCTAGTAGCCAACAAGGTCGAAATCAGTTTTGGCACAGCTTGACCCCTCTCTAGGGTTGGCGTTAATAGATCCCCCTATGCTAACAACTCCTTGGATTGTAATTATGACGGTTTCAGTCGGTTTCAGTGGAGTGGTTAGCGAGTGTAGGCTATTTATGGGCTAGCCTACTTACGCATTCAGTCAGTCAGCAATTGTTTGCCACCCTCACTCCCTCTGTTTGAATATGCTTGCCGTATTTCCTTTCTTTATAATGAGGTGTTTGACCATCTCATACGCCTCCGCCAACTCTTTATGAGGTGTTTGACCTTCTCATACACCTCTGTCAAAAACTCTATGAAGTGTTGGGCAACCTCATACGCCTCCGTCATAAGCTCATTATGAGGTGTTTGACGGCCTTATCGCGTCGTCATGGTGGCCATGGTGAATTTGGGATCTGCATCAGTGAATCAGTGATCGTTCACAAGGTCTGTTTGAGGAAGCTGTGTGCGCGCACTTCACAGGATTAGTTGCACCTGGCTTCACTTAGTTGCAGCTGCCATATCCTGGTTTGGCCTTTGTGCAACCAATTAAGCCAGGCCGCTCTTGTTGACTCACATGACTGACCACATGATCAATGAATCATCCAATGGTAATGAATATCCCTTTGTTAGATAACAGCAGGTGTGTGTGCTGTAGCATCACCTCAGCTCTAAAAACAGATTGTTGTGCAGTTGAACAGGAAGATAGGCAGAACTGAACACAAACTCAAATCTGTAAACTGCATTTAAGTCTTATACTTCAACTGTTGGTACATGTGCGTATGAAAACCATGTTCAACTGATGGTACATGTGCGTATGAAAACCATGTTCAACTGTTGGTACATGTGCGTATGAAAACCATGTTCAACTGTTGGTACATGTGCATATGAAAACCATGTTCAACTGTTGGTACATGTGTGTACTTCACACTCTTACCCTAACCCGGGTGTGAAAAAGGAACGTATATGTAGTTCTGTATCATTATTCATGAGTTGAGTGTGTTAAAGCAAAGTTAAATAATTCCTGATTACAGTAAACCCTATAGACTTAGAATATAGTTACAGAAGGACCAGGTCCTATATATTAAATCATTAAATCTAAATTTGTATGACAAATACTCTAGGAAAACATGGCTAGTGGTCAGTGATCTGCAAACCACCACGTTTCAAGTGTGTCTGGTTTTAGCATAATGAAGTGTTGCATACAACAGAGAAAATTTGCTCATGGTTTTTTTACATAGTAGTTAGCAGTGCTGTTGCAGTATAATCTTTATGGCTTTATGTGAGTCTGGCTATTCTCCGTCTGTAGGCTACACTCGCGGCTCACATTCTCTACGCTACGATCGACTTCCATCATATTCTAAGTAATCTTCTATATCCTCAAAATCTGATAAATGTTCAGCCATATTGCACACAATATTCCAGGCACCAACAAGCCGATCGTAGCGTAGAGAATGTGAGCCGCGAGTGAAGCCTACAGATGGAGAATAGCCAGTCTGCACGCTGCGCATGCGTGCTGGAGCAAGTGGGGAAGCTTTATTTAGTTTCTAAAGACGTTTCTAAAGATCATATTACAGAGGCATGTGAAAACCACAACAAGCCCTCGCTCTATGGAAGCACAACTAGCGATTCATAAAAATAGATGAAAACAACTGTTTCGAAAACAACTGTTTTTTATGAATAATTTTTTTAGAAGCTGCATTCTCGGTGCCCCATCCGCCGCCATTATATGGATATACTTGGCTCGCACTGGATTTTAAATTTCTTCTACAGGCCTCCGAATTACACCAAAGTTATCTGGGTGAGTCAAACGTCTTATAATATGCCGTAAATAAGGTCCAGGTTGTCAAAAAAGAGCCTTCTCCTTTAAATTTTACGGAAGCAATTTTGTAAATTCCAAGATGGCGGCCACATAGACATCTGGGCAAATGGAAACATTGGACCTCATTCCTGAACGCAGTTAAGAAGAAGTTAAGAAGAAATGTCTTCTTAACTCCACTTACGAAGTTCCCGGGACAATTCTGGCATTCCTGAATGGTTTCTTATCTCGGATTTGTTCTTATCTAAGAACAGGATTTAAGAACGCGGAAATGCAATCGTAGGTAGGCCAGATTGGAGTGCGCCCGTTCACAAGGGCTGAATTTATGAGAAATCCGAGGTGAATGCATTCACATCAATTCTACAGACATCCTAGGCTTCAATAATAATCATAATCATAAATACGAGGATATTTGTATCATTTCCAATTACGTTTCACATTCATGATTCTACAAGGCATCGCGGTGTCCTAAAATAAATAAAAGCACTACACAAACACTGCAAATGGAAGTGAATTAATAAATAAGCACTAAACTCAGTCGCTATACTCAGACTCAGCACAACAGCATCTTATATTCCATAGTCGTCAGAATGGACACATCTACATTCTGTAAATATGTGAATATCCATAACTAAAATATATCATATGGTCCTACATAAGGGCCTATCAAGATCCATAAACTCATGCATTTAACTAAACTGTAGGCTACAATTCAATCTGCTCTCAGCACATCCCATCCCTTTCATGTAGGCTATACTTTATATTTTGCATATTGTATTAAAAGTCCATATATACCGTCTTGTTTTCTTTTGTTATTTTGTATTGGTTTGTTTCATCTTGCTTAAGCTTAGTGTGCACGTTATAAGAGCCAGCGGAGAAACATCTCACTGCTCATTTTACTGGTATGTTGCATGTGATGAATAAAACGTCGAATTTGCACGTGACCTTGAACATCAAGCATGTCAATTGGGAACGTCTACACTTTTTCCACGCTGTCTGGGGATTTTGTGTGCACATGACCCTGTAGTAAGGAGCTGGTCGGCCGTTTATGTATGCAAATTCAGGTGTACGAGAATGCGCATTCAACTTAAGAAGGGGAGCACAGCTGAGAACACTTTGGCGGTTTAGGAACACATTTCCACCCATTCATGAATCCGGCGAGGATCTTTCTTAGGGTTGGTCTTACGAAGTTTGTAGGAAGACATTTAAGAAGACGCTTAAGAAAATGTTCAGGAATGAGGACCATTGATTTTCTGACTCCTTATACAATACCCAATACCCAAAAATGTATAGTTTTGCAAATCCCCCCAAAATTTCAGTTAATGAAAACATAATGACTACTGACCTGACTACTAGGCGGCAGCCGGCTACCACCAGGACTGTGGAGGTGTGGATGAGAGAGGCTGTGCCGAACCTACAGGACTGTCTGCAGTCCATGGATTGGGGCTTGTTCACAGAGGACTACAAGGAGGATGTGGATGGTCTCTGTTACTGCACAACACACTACATCAGGTTTCTGCAAGGAATGCATCATACTGTACCCACCAAAGAGGTACGCTGCATCTCCAACTTAAACCCATGGATTAATAAGGACATTAAAGCTCTACTCAACAGGAAAAAGAGGGCCTTCATGGCTAAGGACAGAGAAGACGCCAGGTCAGTCCAGAAGGAACTGAAGAGGGAGCTGAGGAGGGACAAAAAGAGCTACAGAGAGAGGGTAAAGAGTAAACTTGAGCTGAACAGTACCAAGGAAGTGTGGATGAAGGGGATGAAGGGAATCACAGTGCTGGGTACATCAGGCCCAACTGTGGGGGGGAGTCAAAAACATGGCAATGAGCTTAACCAGTTTAAAAAAAAAAAAACTTTTAACAAGTTTGACGCAGCTCCCACCCCTGTGAAGCTAGAAGGCAGCCCAACCCCCCACCCCAACCCACTAGACCATTCATAACAGAGAGTGAGGTAAGGGGTGAACTCCAAAGGCTACGAATCAAAAAGGCCTCTGGCCCTGATGGAATTAGCCCCAGGGTGCTCAAGGAGTATGCGGCACAGCTGGCTGGCATGTTCCAACACCTGCGCTATACAAATAAAGCTTTGATTGATTGATATTCAACCTCTCCCTGAGGCTGAAGAAGGTGCCACAGCTGTGGACGACCTCCTGCATCGTTCCAGTGCCCAAAAAAGAATGTCCCATCGTCATCAGTGACTACAGGCCAGTGGCTCTGAAGTCTTAAGTCATGAAGGTAATCGAGAGACTGTAGTTTACTGCAGTTTGCGTACCAGGCCCGAATCAGTGTGGACAATGCCATCATCTACTTACTCCACAGAGTAAGAGATCTGGAGGGTTCAGGAAGTTCAGTAACAGTCATGTTCTTTGACTTTTCCAATCCTGTCATCTTTCCTGTTCACCCTCTACACCTCTGACTTCAGCCACAACTCTGGAGTGTGCCACCTCCAGAGGTTCTCAAACAACTCCTCTATTGTGGGCTTCATCAAGGCAGATGATGAGGAGGTGTACATTGACGTGGTCAGGAGATTCGTTGAATGGTCTGAGGAGAACCAGTTCCAATTCAACATCAGCAAGACCAAGGAACTGGTGGTGGACTTCAGAAGGAACAAGAAGCCTCTAGCCCCCATCACCATCCAAGGGGAGGAAGTTGAGATGGTGGACTCATACAAGTTCCTAGGAGTGTACCTGAACAACAAACTGGACAGGACTAACAACACTGAGGCCCTCTACAGGAAAGGACAGAGCAGATTATTCTTCCTCAGGAGACTCAGGACCTTCAATGTGTGTAGCAGGCTGCTGTGGATGTTCTACCAGTCTGTTGTAGCCAGCAAACTGTTCTTTGCTGCCTCCTGCTGGACAGGCAGCATCAAGTCTTTGGAGTAAAACAAGCTGAGCAAGCTGATGAGGAGGGCAGACTCTGTTGTGGGGCAACAACTGGACAACCTGGAGTCTGTGGTGGAGAGGAGGATGAGGGACAAACTGAGGTTTTATTCTAGACAATCCCTCCAATCCCCTCTGTGATGAGTTGTGGCAGATGGGGAACACTTTCAGCCACAGGCTTATCCAACCCAGGTGCAATATGGAGCGGTTCAAATGTTCATTTGTGCCAGTGGCCATCAGACTGTGTAACAGTGCCTGAGTGTTCCGAGTGTTGTGGAGGTGTGCATGTGTGTATACTGTGTATTAGCAGATATATCTACACAGTCTGTATGTATGTACTGTATGTATGTACAATATGTACTGTATGTATGTATGTATGTATGTACTGTATGTATGTACAATATGTACTGTATGTATGTATGTATGTGTAATCCTAGACATACAGTATATGTAAAATATATGTAGCCTACTGTACATACATACAGTACATCCAGTCTATAATATATATATTTATTTTATTATATATTATACATATGTTGTACATATTAATGTATATTGTCCCTGTTCTTCTTCTTTTATGCGACTACAGTCTACTCTGTATCTAGTGTCTTTTTTCCAACCTTGATGTAATTCCACTGCTGAAACACCAAATTTCTCCCTAGGGGATCAATAAAGTATATATTTTTTCTTATCGTATGTTATAGGCTAACATATGTCGATCATGTCCTGTGTATTATAGCCTATGTATATTATTATGTCTGTATAGTTTGATATGTTACTTTTTTGCTTCTTTTATGTTTGACTGTATGTATTCATTGAAAAGACTTGCACCAAAGAATTTCACTCACTTCTATTCTGTAGATGTGATGTGACAATAAACTAACATGAATTTGAACATGATCTTAAAAATACATTGTACATGGCCTCCTTTATGAATGAACATTGGAGAAAGCGAATTGAGAGTTAAACAAAAATAAGAGTCCCCTCTGCCAGCTGATCCTGAAGCTCTGCCCACAAACACAAAGGCTTCAATAGAAACACCAATCAGTCTGGCCCAACCAAATCATCTCAAAACAAAAAGTTAACAAAATGATATCAAATACTGGAATGAAATCACCAAACCACAAGGTAAATTAGAATTCTATTGGACCCTAAACAGAGTACACAGTGGCAGGATACCGCCACTGACCGCCGTGACTGATAGAAAACTGAAAAACATTGAGAATGTACAGACTGAATAGTGTTTTATGTCAGATGTTCTGATCAGAAATGTAAAAAGGTTTGAAAAAGTGTGCACATCCAAATGCGATAAACTCTGCTGGACAGAATTGAAAAGATAGAATCCACACACTTGATATGCTCCCATATATGCTCATGCTAACATTTATTTCCACCTCGCAATGACGCTTCGGGTGCAAGCCCTTCCAATTAACTGTATTGGTAAGAAAAGTACACATGGACACACAGAAGGCTGTTGAATGCACTTTCTGAATGTGATTGCTGGTGAGGACAAAAACCATGTCCTTTGAGGCAAACAGCAATTCAGTCTGCTTTCTTTCCAAGCCATCATTGCAACAGCGACTGGACTCAAAATTACAGTGATGCATTGAAGTGCTTTGAATTCCACTGCAATTTTGTATGCTCTGCTGTGCCTCCCAGTCCTCCTCTGCCAAAGCCAATTGGATTTCACCGATTACAGGGTCATTGTGTGTTTGTGTGGCGGGGGGTCTGTGTGCAATTGGAATTGGTTCAATGTACAGTATGATGTGTGACATGTGTTTATATGTGTATGAAATGTATGTGTACATTTCTTTGTCCGTATGTGTCGATCATATGGTGTGTGTGTGTAAGAGAGAACTGTCCATGGTGTGTAATGGATTTACCAAGATTCGCTCAAAAGGTTAAGTCTGGTTTATTGAGAAAACATACGAGCGCAAGAACTTCCGGACAAACACATGAGTGGTATCCCAAAGAAGTGTTGCCTCTTGGTCAGCGCGGCCTTTATTCTCAAGCAAAACACAGGTATGGCGCTTTGAGGATGTGATTGGCTAACCCATTGTACGTCATATGAAATGGCAGGCGTGGTCGAGAATACAGACACGTGACATGAGAAAAGGCAGTAATTTCTTGGAGACAAAGGGACAAAGGATGGTTATTCTGGAGTAGACAGATTTCTAGGTGTGTGGACCTCCTGGAGGTCATCCTGTCATGAATTAGGTTAACACAGCTACAGTATGTGAACGGTTGAGGGAGGTGGTGAATTACAAAAGGAGAGAGAGGACAAAGGTTTAAGGTGTTTGGAATAGCAAAAGGCAGGGGACTGGATCAATAGATTTTAAGAACAAAAGCTGAGATCTGAAAGGTCTTGAGGCCAGTTGTAAATTCTATGACAGGTGACTAATCAAATAATATCAGGTCAAATATTTGATTAAATGTCTATCTTAGCAGTCAGTTTAATAGGCATACCATGTCTTCAACGGTCTGCAGGCCAACCACATCTCTAATGTCCCATAATGTTGCATCATACGTGTGTGATTGGTGTCCGTCACTGTGAGGAAGTCACGCTGCCCTGTGATTGGTTCACACCCTAGGAAGCAGCTGACACTCTGAAGCATGGCTCTGCTGGAGAACGAGACATCGCCTTGCCCTGACTACCTGCCCCACTACCGCTTGCAGGGGGACCCCTTCACCTCTCGCCTCTCCAAGGAGGCCGACATCGTAGCTGCCTTCTACATCTGTATCATAGGTATCACCACTTATTACCTCCGCCCTGGACGAAGTCGATGTTTTCGGCTATGTTTGTCTACTAGTTACCCAGCTAGGGCTGAGTATTGGCAAGGACTAGAGATGCACGACCCACTTTTTTTCAGTTCCAATCTGATTCCGATACCAGAATTTGGATGTCTGCTGATACCGATCCAATACTGATACCAGCGGTGGGGGGGGGGGGGTGTTCTCGTGGACCCTGTAGTCTACAGAGACCAGACAGCACAGAATGATTGACATTGATTGTAGGCCTACCTTATTGCTTTTATAATACGGGTCGCCAGTGAAAGTATAAATAGTAAACAAAGATTGTATGAGCCATATTTCATTTTTTGTTATTTGCAATGGTTCCTCTCCACCACTAGGTGGCTCTATACCAAGCCCCCAGGATTCGAAATCTAAAGTGAAGGCCTATTGAACCGCGCCATCTTGGCTAGATTTGTAGTCATTTGGCTATTTCCGGTGACTTTTGTACTTGCGCAGTTGAGCTTTTCTGTCCGACGCGCGTCCACGAAAAAGTTCACCTTTATGTGAAATGTAGACGCATGTTCTCGGCTCTCCCCGCTTTGATTTAGCAATGAAAACCGGCTTGCATATTAACCTGTTTTTGTCAAATATATCCATTGGAGAAATTATTTTTTCATCCAGTCATCTTAGTTTTAACAGGTTAAATATAACTGAAAGTGTTTTGTTTGCTAGTAGATGGTATTCATTCCGTTCGCGATAACGTTATTGCAGCCAGGCTAAATTCCTCCAGGGAGCCAGTGACCGGCGAGTTGAAGAGCTTCACTCCCCGCCAGCAGGAGCTTTGGCCGCTGCTACCGCATCTCGGATAACCCGCTGAGTTCGTGGCTGCTATTTCACATTCGCCCTTGATCAATCCCAATACCGATCCATGGTAATAATGAATCAATCGTTTAGATCGGCAGTGCTGCATGCATGTTACAACATCATTGTTAGCTTTATTAACATAACCATAGCCTACATTTATCTCTCTAACGTTAGGCTATCCATTTTACATTTTATTGGGTTTATTGCCTGTTGATGATGCAGAAAGGCATGAAATATGGTACAAAGCTAAAATGTTGAATGTCAATGAGTTTATTGCTGTTACAAGACAATGGTTAATTGAAACTCAAGTTTGCCCTACTGGCGGGCAGGTTCAAACTGAAACACAAACGGTTCAAAAGGTTGTTGGCAATACTGAAAAAGAAATTGAAATTGATGCCTGCAATAAAAGGGATAAAAATTAAGAATCTCAGAATGGATCTGCTGATGGAAAGGATGAAGAGGAGGATCTGATCCAACCTCATGACAGCGTTTCAAATGTTCATTCAAACCCCTCTAGTAGGCGGTCAAGTCACCGCGGCTCAAAAGCCAGTACAAGTTCTTCTTCAAGCAGCAAATCCTCCACTGCTTCTGAACGGATTAAAGCCGAGGCGGAAAGGGCGGCGCTCTTGGCTCTTGCTGCTGCTTTAAAGAATAAGCATGCTTTGGAGGAGCAGGAATACATCTTAAGGAGACAAAAGGAGCAGCTTGAGCTGGACACTGAGATAGCTGTTGCTACTGCTAAGCTAACAGTGCTACAGGGCGGTGGCAGCGCCAGTGTCACATCTAAGCAATCTGATGGAATGGAGTCTTACATCAGGAAAGGGGCTAAACCGAAGTTCCAGCCCACCTCTCTCAATCCGGATGCCACAAAATTTGTGCTTCAGCCCTCACAGCCACATGTGTCTCTCCATCCAATGCAAGGCAATGCTCCACCATTGGTGAGGAAACCACCATTAGTAAGGGGAACAGCTGTCATTCCAACCTCTTTACCTCCTCATATGATGTCACCATCAAAGCCAACTGTCATTCAAGGCTCTCAACATCCTCAAGGCCAGAATCAAACAGCAGGATATCTCTACAGTCTGCTGCAACAACAGAATAACATAACATCACTCCTTGTTCAAATGCAAACGTCACAGTTGCTGCCACACCGGGAAGTCCCAACTTATGATGGAGATCCTCACTTGTGCAACTTGCAGTGGTGCAAGTAATATGTGATATACAGTAACTAGAGCTCTCTTTCTCGCTCTCATTCTCTCACACTCTCTCTCTCCTGTCTCCTCACCAGGTATCATGTCGGCGACAGGGAATGGCTATGTCATCTACATGTCCATCAAACGCAAGACCAAGTTAAAGCCCCCCGAACTCATGATGGTCAACCTGGCCTTCTTTGACTTTGGCATATCAGGTAAATGGATCATAGTACTGTACTGTGTGTTTTATTTTACAAAATTTTACAAAAGACACTCTCAGTGCTGTGCTATTGAAGTTCAATGTGTCATACAATCTGAAATGCCTGGATAATTCTGCTGGATGGGAGGAGGTGGGGTATTAATCCTGGATTCAAAAGCAGTCACTCAGCCTCAGAGGCTGTCAGTTTCACAGCTGGAATGACAACTGACCAACCGTGCATTACAGAAAGTACATTTATCAGCCCCACTTTAGAAGTAGAGCTTATAAATGCTATAAGTTAACATAAATGTTTCACAAAGCATCTGTAACTGTAGGCCTATATCATGTTTTATAAAGGGTTCATATTGGATTATGTGACATTGACAGCAAATTTAAAGAATGACACAGTAGATACTTCGAGACACATTTATTGAGTGTTAAAAGGCTTAATGAAGCCTTTATAATCTGCACATCTAAAGTGGGACAGATTGTACATTCTGTAATGCATGGTTGGTCAGTCATCATTATGTCCTATGCTAGACGCTCAAAAGAATGCTAGCTAGATTCTGTAGGCTGAGAGGAATCCAATGATGTCCACATACTGATATTTGGTCGATTTTACTGACTGCTGGATCCACGAGAAGATGACCAATGGGCATTAACAATTTAAACACATCGGTTGCAAGTGGGATACTCAGATGAATGGGAGTCAAGAGGGGCGGTTATTCTCTGTGCCTATAACAGGACGAAATCAACTCGAAACACTGACTGCATGTTTGGTCTTGCTGGATTCTGTGGGATGAGACAATAATAACAACTAGAAAGTACATTTCCTGGAGAAAATGTGAGGTGGGCTAGCTGCTGCAGCTGTATGTAACAGCTACTGCTAGAACTACTACGGACCATGCAATCTCCATGCACCCACCGGTGAAGACCGTGCGTCTCTAGCCCACTCAGGGGCTGAGTTGTGGGGTCTGTGGCGTGGACAGTGGCATGGTGGTGAGACTCCGCCCCCTCAGGTCAGAGCTGGTCGAGGACAGTGTACCCCTCTCCGCGCCACCTACCCGCCTTCACCAGTGAAGACTGTGTGTCTCTAGCCACCTCAGAGGCTGTGTTGTGAGGTCCGTGGCATGGATAGTGGCGTGATGGCGAGACTCCGCCCCCTCCGGTCAGAGCAGGTCGGGGGCAGTGCACTGACATCCGGGCAATCTCCATGCACCCAACAGTGAAGACCGTGTGTCTGTAGCTCACTCAGGGGCTGAGATGTGGGGACAGTGGCGTGGATAGTGGCGTTGTGACAAGACTCCGCCCCCTCGGGTCAGAGCCGGTCTAGGACAGCGTACTGCTCCCCGGACCACCCACATGCACCCAACCGGGAAAACTGCGTCTTTAGCCAACTCAGGGTCTGAGATGTGGGGACGGTGGCGTGGATAGTGGCGTGGTGGCGAGACTCCGCCCCCTCAGGTCAGTTTCAAAACTGTAGGAGTGCCAGCAGTTTACAAATTGTGTGAATATTTTCAAAGCAACTGCTGCCACCACTCTAAAAACATAACATTTCTGAACATTCCAAAAGCATTTCAAGCAGTTTCAATAGGACAAAAAAATGTTTTAAAATGTAAATTTCTTAAAAACTATAAAAAATATCAAAAATCTGAATGGATCCGTTCAAGAGCTGAACGTCATGAACATTTTAAAGTTTGAATGAAGTTTCTAGGACAAAGTATGAAGAACTAGTTAAGGTTCAAAAAAGCGGGGAGAATAATAATAACTAGAAAGTACATTTCCTGGAGAAAATGTGAGGTGGGCTAGCTGCTGCAGCTGTATGTAACAGCTACTGCTAGAAATACTACGGACCAGGCAATCTCCATGCACCCACCGGCGAAGACCGTGCGTCTCTAGCCCACTCAGGGGCTGAGTTGTGGGGTCTGTGGCGTGGACAGTGGCATGGTGGTGAGACTCCACCCCCTCAGGTCAGATCTGGTCGAGGACAGTGTACCCCTCTCCGGGCCACATACCCGCCCGCACCGGTGAAGACCATGTGTCTCTAGCCCAATCAGGGGCTGAGTTGTGGGGCCCGTGGCGTGGTGGTGAGACTCCGCCCCCTCAGGTCAGAGCTGGTCGAGGACAGTGTACCCCTCTCCGGGCCACCTATCTGCCCGCACCGGTGAAGACCATGTGTCTCTAGACCACTCGGGCTGAGTTGTGGGGCCGTGGCGTGGATAGTGGCGTGGGGGTGAGACTCCGCCCCCTCAGGTCAGAGCCAGTCAGGGACAGTGTAGCCCTCTCCGGGCCACCTACCTGACTCAACCGGTGCAGACCGTGTGTCTCTAGCCCACTCAGGGGCTGAGTTGTGGGGCCCGTGGCGTGGATAGTGGCGTGCTGGTTAGGCCCCGCCCCCTTGGGTCACAGCTAGTCGCGGACAGTACAGTGACCTCTGGGCAATTTCAATGCATCCACCAATGAAGACTGTGTCTCTAGCCCACTCAAGAGTTGAGTTGTGGGGCCCGTGGCGTGGATAGTGGCGTGGTGATGAGACTCCACCCCCTCAGGTCAGAGCCAGTCGGGGACAGTGTACCCCTCTCCGGGCCACCTACCTGACTCCACCATGAAGACCTCCGGGCAGTCTCCTTGCACCCACTGGTGAAGACTGTGTGTCTCTAGCTCAATCAGGGGCTGAGTTGTGGGGACTGTGGCGTGGTGGCGAGACCACCACGCCACCACGAAGAGAAAGAAAGAAAGAAAGAAAGAAACAAGGAAGGATGGAAGGAAGGATGGAAGGAAGGAAGAAAGGATGGAAGGAAGGAAGGATGGAAGGATGGAAGGATGGAAGGATGGATGGAAGGATGGAAGGAAGGATGGAAGGAAGGATGGAAGGAAGCAAGGATGGAAGGAAGCAAGGATGGAAGGATGGAAGGATGGAAGGAAGGATGCAAGGAAGGAAGGAAGGAGGGAAGGAAGGATGGATGGATGAAAGAAAGATACAAAGTAAGAAAGATGGATGGATGGATGGATGAAAGAAAGAAAGAAAGATGGATGGATGGATGGATGGATGGATGGATGGATGGATGAACGAAAGAAAGAAAGAAAGAAAGAAAGAAAGAAAGATGGATGGATGGATGGATGGATGGATGGATGGATGAAAGAAGGATGGATGGAAGAAAGAAAGAAAGAAAGAAAGAAAGAAAGAAAGAAAGAAAGAAAGAAAGAAGGATGGATGGATGGATGAAAGAAAGAAAGAAAGAAAGAAAGAAAGAAAGAAAGATGGATGGATGGATGGATGGATGGATGGATGGATGGATGAAAGAAAGAAAGAAAGAAAAGGATGGAAGGATGGAAGGATGGAAGGAAGGAAGGATGGAAGGAAGGAAGGATGGAAGGAATGAAGGAAGGAAAGAAAGGAAGGATGGAAGGAAGGAAAGGAAGGAAGGAAGGATGGATGGATGGAAGGAAGGAAGGAAGGATGGAAGGAAGGAAAGAAGGAAGGATGGAAGGATGGATGGAAAGGAAGGAAGGAAGGAAGGAAGGAAGGAAGGAAGGAAGGAAGGAAAGAAGGAAGGAAGGAAGGAAGGAAGGAAGGAAGGAAGGAAGGAAGGATGGAAGGAAGGAAGGGAAGAAAGGAAGGATGGATGGAGGGAAGGAAGGAAGGAAAGAAGGATGGAAGGAAGGAAGTGAATGAATGAATATGAATGCTACCACAATAGTCATAAAAGGGTGCCTGTACAGAGAGCCTGCACGTGTCCCCAAATTCAAATCCCAACTGACACTGTGAGCATCCTCTCATTCACTTCAATGGAAAGGCATGTCCGATTCAGACAGCTCTCTCTCAAAAAGTATAAATGTCACAGCCTAGATATTGACACCGTAGGAATCCTGAGAAAATGCTGAACATTTTAGGCTATGATATGTCCGTGTAGCTTAAATACTGTAGGCATGGCGACGAGTTAGAAAAAGGGTAAAAATGCAAAATTAGCTCAAAAGGTAGAGTGTGTGGGCCCATACGTTTCAATGGAGAGCGCAGTTGCCGAACAAATCGTCATACAGCGAAAACTATAAGTCACACGGCTTAGATACTTACATTGTACGAATCAGCACAGTTATGGGAACGTTTCGATATATAATATGTGTATGAGCTGTTAAAACTGTAGGCATAGCGACAAGTTAGAAAAAGAGTAAAAATGCAAAATTAGCAGCTCAAAAGCTAGAGTGTGTTGCCATACGTTTCAATGAGGAGCGCAGTTGCCGAACAAATCGTCATACAGCGAAAACTATAAGTCATACGGCTTAGATACTTACATTGTACGAATCAGCACAGTTGTGTGAATGTTTTGATGTATAATATGTGTGTGAGCTTTCAAAACTGTAGGAGTGCCAGCAGTTTACAAAATGTGTGAATATTTTCAAAGCAACTGCTGCCACCACTCTAAAAACATAAAATTTCTGAACATTCCAAAAGCATTTCAAGCAGTTTCAATAGGACAAAAAAATGTTTTAAAAGTTAAATTTCTTAAAAACTATAAAAAATATCAAAAATCTGAATGGATCCGTTCAAGAGCTGAACGTCATGAACATTTTAAAGTTTGAATGAAGTTTCTAGCACAAAGTATGAAGAACTAGTTAACGTCCAAAAAAGCGGGGAGAATAATAAAGAAAGAAAGAAAGAAAGAAAGAAAGAAAGAAATAGTGGGAATATCACAAGTTGGGCTAGCTTCTGCAAGCTAGCCCACCTAATAAAGAAAGAAAGAAAGAAAGAAAGAAAGAAAGAAAGAAAGAAAGAAAGAAAGAAATAGTGGGAATATCACAAGTTGGGCTAGCTTCTGCAAGCTAGCCCACCTAATAATAATAATACATCAAACGTGTAAAGTGCTTTTCATAGTACTCAAAGTTGCTTTACATTACACAATACAATACATAGCTATATTAAATCAGAAATAGGGTTAGAGACAAAGAAAATTAGTTAAAAACAAACAGCAAAAGGGGGGGGGTTAGATGGGGAAAGCAAGTGTGAAAAGGTGAGTTTTGAGCACAGTTTTACAAGAAGAAAGTGTGGGGGAGGTTTTGATGTGGGAGGGTAGTGAATTCCACAGGGTGGGGGCAGCGACTGAGAAAGCCCGGTCACCCCAGGTCCGGCGCTTTGTCTTGGGAACTTGCAGCAGGTTGGCAGTAGCGGACCTGAGGGATCGGCAGGGGACGTGGTGGTGGAGGAGAACAGCAAGGTAGGGAGGGGCTAGGTTGTTGAGGGCCTTGTAGGTGGTGAGCAGAAGTCGATTCTGTGTTTGACTGGTAGCCAGTGAAGCTCATGGAGGACTGGTGTGATGTGTTCTCTGGCGCGGGCCGGGTACTGGTGAGAAGGCAAGCGGCGGAGTTTTGAACATACTGTAGTTTGTTGATGACTTTGGTGGTGGTACCGTAGAGAAGACTGTTGCAGTAGTCGAGCCTGGATGTGATAAATGCGTGGATGAGTGTCTCTGCAGTGGTGAAGGACAGGTTGTGGTGGAGACGTGCAATGTTTCAAAGGTGGAAAAAGGCTGTCTTAGTAATTTGGTTGACATGGGGGAGGAAGGAGAGAGTGGGGTCCAGGATAACTCCAAGGTTACGTACTTTGGTGGAGGGGGTGATGACGGAGCCGTCAATGTTAATGGAAAAGTTCTGAGCGGAGTGGGTGAGGGAGTCAGGACCAATGATAAGTACTTCGGATTTGTTGGAGTTGAGTTTAAGAAAGTTAGTTTGCATCCAGGTCCTAATGTCAGTCAGGCAGTTGGAGAGGGTTGAAAGGGTGGTAGCGGTGATGGTTTTGGAAGGGAGGTAGAGCTGTGTGTCATCGGCGTAACAGGGAAACCGGAGACCGTGGTGATGGAGGATCTGACCAAGAGGGAGTTTGTAAAGGATGAAGAGGAGGGGACCAAGCACAGAGCCCTGAGGGACACCGTGGATGAGGGGCGCTGTGGTTGATTGGCAGTGGTTGATGGAGATGAATTGATGTCTGTCAGAGAGGTAAGATCGGAGCCAGGAGAGGGCGGTGCCAGTGATGCCGAGGGTGGATTGGAGGCGTGAGATGAGAATGGAGTGATTGATAGTGTCAACGGCAACACTGAGGTCGAGGAGGATGAGGATATTGAGGGAACCGGTGTCAGAGGATAGCAGAAGGTCATTGGTTACTTTGAGGAGGGCAGTCTCTGTGCTGTGTTTGGAGCGGAAACCGGATTGGAATAGCTAGAGTAGAGACAAATCCAACAATGTCCTCTGAGACAAATCCAACGATGTTGTCTCTATGTCCCTGACCGTTAGCTTGGCGAATAGAGTGGGATACGCACCCAACTGAATGGGAGTACTTATAGTCGTTACATACAGCAGATAAAATGTCAACAACTGTACATGATAGCAACATGCATCATGGGTGTGGGACACATATTTATGACAAGGTGTCAGGGTCTTCTGAGTGTCTATAACTGTAATATATACTTGTATCTCTGAGTACTAAATAAAGGTTATGAATGAATGAATGAATGTCTGGTAGTCTATAGGGAAAAATCATGTAAAAGAGGCTCTTGTCTATGGGAACTGGAAGCTGGTATGAGGGGAGAAGTTTGCATCATATCAAGTCACAATGTCACATCTATAGCATACTTTACCTTCTCATTCTTATCAAGATTACTTTGTAGATTGAAGTCATATGCTATCTCTCTCTCTTTTTCGGTGTGTGTATATGTATGTGTGTACGCCTGTGTACCTGTTTGTTTTGTTGTTTGTTCATTTGTGTGTGTGTGTGTGTGTGTATGTGTGTGTGCGCGTGCCTGCATACCTGTGTGTGTGTGTGTGTATGGGCATCTGTGTGTATGTCTGTGTATATGCCTGTGTACCTATCTGCGTGTGTGTCTCCTGAAGTGACCGGAAAGCCGTTCTTCATGGTGTCCAGTTTCTCACACCGCTGGCTGTTCGGCTGGGAGGGCTGTCGGTTCTACGGCTGGGCGGGCTTCTTCTTCGGCTGCGGCAGCCTGATCACCATGACCATGGTCAGCCTCGACCGCTACCTCAAGATCTGCCACCTTCGATACGGTATGATGCCACAATGGCGCTACAGCGGGGGTCACACTGAACACACAATGCCATGGCGGGATCACACTGAACACACGATGCCATGGCGGGATCACACTGAACACACAATGCCATGGCGGGATCACACTGAACACACAATGCCATGGCGCGGGGTCTCACTGAACACTTCATGCCATGGCGGGATCACACTGAACACACGATGCCATGGCGCGGGGTCACACTGAACACATGGCTCAAGAGACGGTTTTGCGGCTTCAGAGTGGATTTTGTTTGTTTTGTAACTGCCTACTTTAGAACATTGTTTAAACAAGTTTCTTACACTAGGCCTTAAGTCTGGACAACTGGCCCTCAGTCACATAGACTCGTTTTACTGTAATTGAAAACCTTCATAGACATCATTTATATTATTGACAGAGCATTATTCTATCTCAATATTAAGGGAAAGAGATTAATATTAACCTTATCAGCTATCAAACTGAATTAATTCTATAACTAGTATATCTCACTGTGTGTGTGCGCGCATGTGTTTGTGTCTGTGTGTGTGCGTGTGTGTCCTCAGGTACATGGCTGAAGAGGC
The DNA here is from genome assembly GCF_949987555.1 of Borostomias antarcticus. NCBI lineage: Eukaryota > Metazoa > Chordata > Actinopteri > Stomiiformes > Stomiidae > Borostomias > Borostomias antarcticus. The sequence goes on along the minus strand of NC_140239.1, from coordinate 21,968,125 downwards.
GCCATGCCTTCCTGTGCCTGCTGTGTGTGTGGCTGTATGCTGGATTTTGGGCCACCATGCCCCTGGCTGGCTGGGGGAGCTACGCCCCAGAGCCCTTCGGCACCTCCTGCACGCTGGACTGGTGGCTGGCCCAGGCCTCCGTATCCGGGCAGACGTTCGTCATTACCATCCTCTTCTTCTGCCTCATCTTCCCCTCTGGCATCATTGTCTTCTCATACGTTAAGATCATCTTCAGGGTCAAGTCCTCCGCCAAAGAGATCTCCCACTTTGACACCTGCAATAAGAACTCCCACAACCTGGAGATGAAGTTGACCAAAGTAGGACGCGTGCGTGTGTACAGACAGTATGTGTGCGTGTGTGTCTGTGCATGTGTGTGTGTGTGTGTATGTATGTGTATGTGTGCATGTATGCGTATGTTTATGTTGGTGTTTACAGTATGTGTATTTCAGAAGAAATCATGATGTGTCTCATCAAGACATGCAATGGAGAAGTCCTCTATTTTAGATGTTTCGTTTGGCTGTATCAAGAGGGAATTACAAAACCCTGCTCTGAAATCCCCTCAGACAAACCTGTGGCATGATGCCACTCCACGTCTCTCCCTCCAGGTGGCGATGTTGGTCTGCGCGGGCTTCTTGATCGCGTGGATCCCGTATGCTGTGGTATCTGTGGTGTCTGCGTTCGGTGAGCCTGACACCGTGCCCGTCTCTGTGTCGGTCATCCCCACACTGCTGGCCAAATCATCCGCCATGTACAACCCCATCATTTACCAGGTCATCGACCGCAAGAACTACTGCGCAAAGTCATCCTGCTTTCAGGCCCTGAAGAAACGATGTTGCCTTAAAAGGTTGAGGTATGGAGGGAGTAGCCATTCTACACTGCAGAGGCCTTGTTTGTTCACTCTGTCTGATGACTGCATGTGTTGGTATTGCACCACCCTTGCTTTCAGAAAGTCTCTGATGGACCATAGTTCATTTAAAACAGGTAATGTAACTTGCACATACTGTATATCTCTCATCTCTCTCTATCTCTGTCTCTCTTTCTATCTCTTTTCCTCTCTATCTCTCCCTCTTTTTTATCTTCCTCTTCTCTCTTTCTATCTCTCTCTTTCTCTGTCTCTCTCTCCCAGGTGCTATACCACCTCTGGCTCATTAAAGGATGAGTCATCAGCCAACGAAGCTCATATCGAGATGTGAGACAAAGACTTTATAAGACTCTCCCCTTTGTGATGGGACCTTTCCCATCAGCCTGTGTCCAGTTTTACTGTGTTTTTGTACTCCTGAACTTGTTCTGTAGCACACACCTAATGTAACTACACACACACACATGTACCTTTCAGATCATCTGCACAGAGAAAAGTCTACGGAAACACTTTATAATAACGATGTGTTATAACACATTTATAAGCTAATAGTAGATAGTAAACTAATCATGAATTAAGCATTTGTATATGTTTGTAAATGATTAATAAATAGTTTGTAACTTAAGTTATACAACATTTGTAAGCTATTAGTAGATCATTTACTCATCATGAACAAACCATTAGTAGATAGTAAGCTTATCATGAATTAAGCATTTGTATATGTTTGTAAATGATTATTAAATAGTTTGTAACTTAAGTTATACAACATTTGTAAGCTATTAGTAGATAATTTGTTCATCATGAACAAACCATGAATATACATTTGTTAATGATTATCCAATCATTTATAACTCATTAGTACATAATTTGAAAATGTAGTACTTCATTGTTCATATGATCAGTAGATCATTTTTTACACAAGATCAACCATATTTGTAAATTATTAGTGAAATATTCAAAGATGTTATCTAATGTGTAATGTGTAACATTTGTAGATGTGTAAAAAAAGAATCACGATACCTTCATTTTTTTTTTCATGTTTAACAAATGCTTCATAAAACATTCTTAAAAGATCTATAGATCATTGTCAGGTGTTATTGTGGGCCCTAATCTAAAGTGAAGACTATTCATTATTTAGAAATGTCAGTTAATGTTTATAAATTATTGGACTTTTTACTCACCTGTTATGAACGATCTGGCTTTTATGAAGACACAAAGCACTTACTAGACTTATCTTGTTTTATCTTGTCTTATCATGTTTAACACATGATTTGCTAGACATTTAGTAAAAATCTATAAATCATTTGCAGACGCTATTGTGTGCCCTAATCTAAAGTGAACACTATTCATTATTTACATTTCATACATTTAGAAGAATCCACACAGTTGAGAAACCATGTCAGTGTGAGAAATGTCTGACTTTTTCCCTTTTTTATAAACAATATTGGGTCTTGTCAATAAAATGTATACATCATACAGTACTCCTAACCCTAACCCAAACATGAGGAAAAAGTTTACAAATAATTAGCAAACATTATTAGACATTTGTTTATAATGAATAGTCTTCACTTTAGATTAGGGCACACAATAGCATCTGCAAATGATTTATGGATTGTTAATGGATGTCTAACAAATCATTTGTTAAACATGATAAGAGAAGTTTAGGAATGTTGTGTATATTTATAGAAGTCGTATCGTTCATAACAGGTTGAGAAAAAAGTCTACAAATAGTTTATAAACATTAACAAACATTTGTAAATAATGAAGTGTTCACTTTAGATTAGGGCACACCATAGCATCTACAAATGTTACTACACATTAGATAACATCTATGAATATTTCACTAATAATTTACAAATAAGGTTGATCTTGTGTAAAAAATGATCTACGGATCATATGAACGATGTAGTACATTACAAATTACAGTAGGACCCCACTTATCCGAACCCAACGGGACCGAAGGTCGTTCGTATCTCTGAAATGTCCGGATGACTGAAACATGTTAAAATGCACCAAATTCAATAAGTGGTATACTTGTTTCATATAGACTCATAATAGACCAATACATACCCTTAATTACTTGTGAAAATGCATCAAAATTGCAATCAAATAGCCAACTAAACTCATATAGCCTAGCCTATAATAGACCTACAGTAACCTCTAATAAAATAACCGAATTTCCACTTGAGTGCGTGCTTTGATCAAATACAGTACTTTATTCTCAAATGAGGCATATGCTGCATCGATAGGCTACTGTATTCGCAGAACAACATGGTATAGCCTAAAAACAACCCATTAGAACAATTAGAGCAAATGATAATCAATAAATAAATAAATGAAATGACAGACAAGTTGTCGTGTCTTAGGCTATTGTAGCCTAAAAGAAAGTCTCTAAAACAACCGATGTAGGCTAACGTGGCCTAGGCTGTAGTTATTTAACAAATACAGTAGGTCTAGTAGGCTAATCTACATGCCCACAACACGTCTGTGTTCCTGAAGTCCATTAACTGGGAACGAAAAATGACTCGATGCTCCTCTGCTTCAGGTTGCTGACGCGCTTTCTGGCTACCAAGGAATGCAGCTCTCGCGCAGCAGACTCGTTTGCGTTTTGCGCTCGACATTAAAGTAACAAAGAAATTAAATGTGACAGTAGGCTACAGCCTACAGGCAACATGTAGGTCTACATACAGTTCTGTTTTTATTCACAGTAGGTTACAGTACTGTAATGAAAATCCCACCAGTAACCAGTTAGCAGGCAAAAAAAAAAAAAAAAAGTTTTTTAAGCCTGTCCGGTAGACTGGGAGGTTCGGATCTCTGAAGTTCGGATGAGTGGGGTCCTACTGTATGTACTAATGAGTTATACATGATTGGATAATCATTAACAAATGTATATTCATGGTTTGTTCATGATGAGCAAATTATCTACAAATAGCTTACAAATATTGTATAACTTAAGTTACAAACTATTTATTAATCATTTACAAACATATACAAATGCTTAATTCATGATTAGTTTACTATCTACTATTAGCTTATACATGTGTTATAACACATCGTTATTATCAAGTGTTACCAAGTCTACAGTAGCTGAATAGAGAATTTAGGACAATGGAGACTTGGACATTCCCCAGGAGTAGTAAACATCTTAAGAATTCAAAATGTCTAAATGGAAGTGAATTCAGGTGCTAAGAGACAGACATTTTGGCACATAAAAGGGCAGCTCTCTTTGTCATACTGAAGAGACCAGTATGCAATACAGTGATCACAGCACCATTACTGTAGCTAAACCTAACCACCCGTTGTAGACACTCAAATAACCACCCTTTGTAAACACTCAAACAAAGGACAAAGACAAAGAACAAACCATATGAATGAAGCCAATTCCTGAACAATCTTATTTTTTTTATTTTTTTTAATGAAAATATTTATGATTTATCATCCTTTATTTTGACGATGTCCTTTAATTTGTTATGTAAACAAAAAAGTTGAATGATGTCAGAAATGTTGTATATTATTCACATGCCAGCACTCTTGCATTTGTACAAAATATTGAAGATGTCAACGTAAAGACTTCGACCTCAAGTTCTATGAGTGGAGCGTAGGCCCACCGGGCTAGCTCCTATTGGCTAGTGAAACCTAGCCAGCTACAATTGACTGAAGACAAAAACCCATACACGCACCTGTGTCCAACCAGGTCCAGTGCACCACTGTATAAGCGGGCTTCGCCTGCACAACTGCTCCTAACCAAATTTTTCACAGGGCTAGCTCCTATTGGCATAAGCGGAGCTACACGACCGCACCATACACTCTTGCTGGACCCAGTAACAAAACTGGCCAGCCAGGACACAAGCCAGTACTCCAAGGTGAGACCATACCAAACTTTGGCCCAATACAAGCACTGGTCCGTACCCGCCACACTCGGCTTAACTTAGTCGAGGGCAGGGAGAGTTACGTGAAGGGAGAGCCGGACTGGAAGAGGTTACCCCGTAACATAGCATAGCCCCACGGCTATAGCTGGGGGGGTAGTAAGCTAAGCAAGCCTCTTACTCGCTTGCATGAGGCTGAGGATAGAAGGCTCTCAGCTCCAAGTCCTGTGCACTGAACGCGCCCCGGACCACTTTTGGAACTAAAGATTGATCTGTGAGTAACACAGCTTTGCTCTCATCACACATGATGAGAAAAACTGTCAGCGCTCTCAAATCGCTGACCTACTTGCCCAATGTCAATCAGAACCAAGAGCAAATCCCAAGGCGGCGGCGTACCTTTGCGCACTGAGCGAAGATGGCGCACACTGGTCAGAAAACGCTTAACCAAAGGATGTCCATAACGCAGAAATAGTGCATGCAAACACTTTGAAAGTGGATGCCGCTAAACTGTCCTCATGATCCACCAGATGTTAAAGAAATTCCAGGATCATCTCAACCGAGCAGGACTCGGGAGAGATGTCCCTCATCTCACACCAGCATGCAAAAGCGGTCCACTTGCCAGAGTAAACTGTGGTAGTGGACACAGCACGCACACTCTGAATTGTACTGGTCACAGCCTTAGAGAGTCCTCTACCAGACAATCTCCACCATTCAAGAGCCAGGCCTCCGGCAGCCATCCCAGAACTGGAGGCGCGCAAATGAAACCCTCCGCCTGGGACAGCGCGTTCGGCCATTGAGGGATGAGCCACAGTTCCACAGACGTCATGGCCATCATCTCCAGCTCACGGCTTCGGCCATACAGCGGAGTTTGATATTCGTATGCCACACCCTGGAAGGCAAAGCGCAGATACATGTCTCACTGAAAGCATGTGAAAACTCAATTTTTCTACCACCTTGTTGAAAAGGCAGAGGTACAAAATTGGCCTCGCACCTCCCATCTTCTTCGGGAACGAGGAATAAAACCCCTCTGTTCCAATGGGACCACATTCACCGCTCCTTTCGATAAAATCTCTGCAATCTCTGCTGACAGAGCTGCAGCTTGATCGGGACATCTCCGACATCTCCACAATGCCCGGGAAGGGCAGAGGGGAGCAGTGAAACTGAATGGAATAACCGTCTATCAGAACTCGCCGTAATCAGCTGTCCAGGAGGCACTTCTCCTGCCAGACTGCTACGCGGTTCGAGAGAGGCTGTGCCGTACATCGAAGCAACTGATCGAGGAATCTGCCGTAGTCCATCTTGGCCCTGACCGCCACCAGACAGCAGAGAAACTCCAGTGTCCTGGTCCAAGGCTGGCCATCCTCGAAAGGGACATGAAAAATCCCCACAGCAATTTCCATGTCTTCCTTCTGTGTGAGGGTGAATGGCATTCCTGCCAACCAGCGCTTCATTCATAGAATGAGAAGTAAGTCAGCCATTCAGACAAAACGGCGGTGTCTCGTAACACAGGGAACCTTGCCTTCTCATTTGTATAATCTGCTGAGGCTGTGGCCTCTGCTAGACTCAGCGATGCATGAGAACCGGACAGTGTGTGCTTACAGGTATCTCGCAGAGTACCTAAGCGTAAGCTACTGTAGGTGACTCATGCATTTTGTGAGACAGTGTGAACGCCGCTATACACAACAGGCCTACTGTTTGATAGAGGCTGAACATCAACTTCACAAGCACCGAAGGAGCAGAGCCTCGCCCGCTCATGAAAATACCTAGACGAGACTGCCGTCAATCCTTCCCTCTCACACTCTCTGCCCCCGGATGACAAAATGTTTCAACTGCCGCAGAAGCAAAAAAACATGCCGCTGTCCGGACCGAGGGTCCAACAACCCTGGAAGTACACTCAGTACTCATCAAGTGTGAAACCGCTCTACCTGTTGAGAACACAGGGAGAGGCTCCACCACTCGACTCGGGTTAGCAACCGCCGTCGGGAGGGCCGCTGCACCGCTATCACCAGCGGTCGGCCAAGGGACTGTGACGCATTTACCTCCAGAGAGGTAGCCCCGTCACAACAGTGGCCTCCGGGAGGGGAACGTTAAGATGATGTGCAGCTCTCTCCAGCAGCTTGGGGAGGTCACGGTTGAAGGACCCATGCCCAAGCCCACTGGAAGAAGAGACACTCCACGGCACTTCTGAGGCTTAATCTTCGTCTGCCTCAGAGCCGTCTTCTTCCTCATCAGACAGCGGGAGGGACAACCTTGGCGCCGGCTGTTGTAAGGGCATGTCGACATCATCACCCCTGTCCAAGCCGCCTTGCATGGGTACAGGATCTTTGTTTTCCTGTGGCAGCCGCGGATGCTCAAAGAAGTGTGCTCGGAGGAGCCTCTCCATCGGGTCGAGGAGAGCACAGGCCTGGCAGTTGGGAGACGGAACCAGGCCCACCTGGGCGTGCTGTGCCCCCATGCAGTGGAAACAGAGAGGATGTCCCATGTCGCTGTTGGGAGCGCTGCAACTGTCAGCGCTGGCCGGGGATCCCCGAGGGATGCCGCCGGCTCCACGGTGAGTCGCCGTGTCTTCGTTCTTCTCTTCTCACTCATTTTGCGAACTGAAAATGTCAAAGGAGCAGTTGTGGAGGCGAAGCCCGCTTATACAGTGCTGCACCGGACCTGGTTGGACACAGGCGCGTGTATGTTTTTTTTTTTCTTCAGTCAATTGTAGCTGGCTAGGCTTCACTAGTCAATAGGAGCTAGCCCTTGGTCCCCGGGCGCCATGAATGATGGCTGCCCACTGCTCCTGGCTGCCCCTGGAGGAGGATAGCTTGGATGGGTGAAATGTAGGGAACAATTTTCCACCGCCGACCGCAGATGCATGTGTGTGTGTGTGTTGTGCACATGTGTGTTGGTTGTTGCCGCTCATTCACCTGTGTGTACTGTATTTGTGTTCATCTCTGTGTGGCGAATAAAAGACCCTTGAGGTCCTGGACTTTCCACAGAGGTAACTGTAATGTTTAACCTTGATATTCCATTATTGATTATTCATTACCTAATTTAGTACTGTATGTGTACAGTAACTGTATCAGACCAGCTATCCTGTAGTTTCCAGTATGTGTCACACCTTATACAGTCCTCGATTCCACACCCTCTCATGAGGTATATGTTTTTGGTTCCGTTATTCTGTAATGAGAAAGTGCAACACTGAGTCGATGAGTGTGGTTTACCAGGCTAGTAGTCCATACATAGCCTTCGAAAAAAAATTGTGTTCAGTCAAGTCTTGCATAAAAGGTGGTGTTATGCATATAGAGTATATTTAGATGTTCATGCATATATTTATTTTAGATGGTACATACACTTATGTTTTGTTATCAGTGTCCTGTTTTACTGGTTGTATAGACTGAATCTTGCTGACACCGAAGAAGCAAACATCAAACTCATTTAGGTTTGTGGACTATCCCTTTCAATTCAAAGAGTCATCATGAGTGGCGTTACAATAAATGTCTCTCTCACACAAAAACTGCCCCAGAGAATCTGAAGACATTAAGTGTTAAGTACTGTATATTGGTTAGTACGGTATATTGATTAGTACCTTGTATAGACTAAAGCTTGCTGACACCAGAGAAGCAAACATCAAACTCATTTAGATTTTGTTAAATTAGTTGACTTCCTTCCAATTACAATCCTTTGTTGTCTTAGTTTGTTTGTCTATGTTATGGTCCTTATACTTGTATATTAGTTTTCTGTCAAGTTTGTTAATTATTATTCCTTAGTTTTCGTAACCCGCCCAGGGGACAGGGGACAGGTAAGCTACCCATGGGTATACACAGCTCACGTAGTTTACCTCCTGTTATGTACACCAGGTTAGGAGCGTGTGCCACCTTTGTAAGTTTTCATAGTTAGGGAATGTTTTTGGTTAGGCAGGTTAGGGAAGTGGATTTTACTGTGTTTTTATTTGGCACCGTTCTTAGTCCCTTTGTTCCCTGTGGAGTAGGTATTTTGTGTTAGTAATAAATATAATTTGTATATATTTATTCTGTCTCCTGCCTCCTGTGTCTTGCCTCACTACACCTAGCACACCACGCCCTCTAGGGGGCGTAATACTGCTATATACAGTAGTGAAGTTCTGTGTCCAGTGAGATTGAAACATTAATACTTTATCTGTCTACGTCTTTGCTAGGTCTGGGGCCTCATTTATCATTGAGGTACGCCTTCTTTTACACGGTCTTTTCCGTGATTTCAGGCGTACGCCATTTTCCCCCCCCACAGCGCGATCTATCAAGCCGAAAGGGCGAAAATGTAGTCGCCTTTCTACGCGCTTTTGTAGGACACCTCTCAAGTAGCCGTACCGATTTACACGGTTTTCTACACCCTTTTTGAACACAGGGGGAACTGGCGACGCAGGTGGTGCGTCGGTGAATTACAATGTTTTTTTTTTTACAAATCTTTTTATTGCAAACAAGTCATACTCCAGTCAACAACAAGAAGTAAGAACAGTAATAATAAATACAAACAATACAGGTGCATACCAGTTAGAACATGAAGACAAATGGGGAATAAAGATAATGATAAAAAAAAGGAGTGCATCATTGAAAAGACCTCATTGAAAATAAAATAAAATAAATGTTATGCTCCATATACACTTCAAGGTCCGTAGAGAGTCCTTGTTTACAGTTATTTTTTTTTACTTTTTAACCCCCCCACCCCCCACCCACAGGTATGATTGGGCCACAAATAATAAAAAAAATAAAAAAGGAAAAAGTCGAGTTATGCAAAAAGTCTGTAAGAATCCGGTACAAGGGAAGAAAATAATAGTAAACATCGTCCAGGTGAGAAGAAAAAAAAAGGTTTCGGTAAGAGGGAAAAGGAAATATAGTGGAGTAGTCTAGGGCAAAAGACAAAGGGTCATGGTGAAGAGCAGTAATATTAATTAACTTTTTTTTTTTTTTTCTTTTAGAGAGCTACCTGCGACTCAGCGTCAGGAGTGATAGGGAGTTCCTTGATAAGGCCTAATAGGGGGTCCCAGGTAGTACGGAAGGATTTCAGAGATCCTTTTAATGAGGATCTTAACTTCTCCATCTGAAGGCATTGTAAGACATCCCGTATCCACTGATCATGTGTTGGTGGGGAAGCATGTTTCCATTTGAAGAGAATAGAGCGTCTAGCTAGTAGAGTGGTGAAGGCAATGACACGGCGTATAGTAGTGGGCATATTCTCAGATGGGGGAAGGCCGAATAGTGCAGTCATAGGATTAGGGTCTATCTTTGTGTTAAAGGCCTGTGCAATGGTTCCAAATATGTCAGACCCAAATTTGTCCAGCCTTGGGCACGTCCAGAACATGTGGAGATGGTCAGCTGGGGATCGATTGCATCTGTTACAGGCATCACTCCGATCTGGGAATATTTTAGCCAGCTTAGCGTTGGTAAAGTAAGCTCTGTGGAGCACCTTGCACTGGAGTAGGCCATGTCTAGCACAGATAGAAGATGTATGGACTAGGTTGAGAATGTCGCTCCATTGATCATTGGAAATGTTGCTACCTAGATCACGCTCCCAGAGCTCCTTAAGAGGCACCATAGGGTCCGGACTCAGGGAACCAATCTGGCCATAGAGAACTGAAACCAAGCGCTTTTGATCAGGGTCGAGTGTGAGAAATTCATCAATTGGCGATTCGGGGGGGCGGCTAGGAAAATGGGGAAATTGCTTTTGGATGAAGTGCCTGATTTGGAAAAAACGGAAGAGATGACTGTTGGGCAGGTTGAATTTGACTGACAGGGACTCAAAGGATGAAAAGACTCCATCCTCGTAAAGGTCATTAAGCGTCGCGAGACCATTGTTCGACCAAACACGGAAGGCGGGATCAGTACACGATGGGGAGAATAGGTGATTGTTTAAAATTGGGGAGTAAACCGAAGCTCTATGTAACCCGTGCTGTTTCCTGAATTGGAGCCAAATGCTTATGGTGCTAGTAACAATTGGGTTACTCAAATTTTTATGGGTCGCTACAGGAAGCTGAGAGCCTATTATAGAGTGTAAAGAAGCAGAAGTTGACAACTCGGTATGTACCCAAGGTGGGCAGGGGTCTGAAAGTTTACAGTTAGCCCAATAGAGGAGTTTGTTAATGTTAGAGGCCCAGAAATAGTGGCGAAAGTTGGGGAGCGCCAGGCCCCCTTCTGATTTAGGGAGTTGGAGACAAAACCTTCTAATACGCGCAGGCTTGTTGTTCCAGATGAACGCATTCAACTGCCTATCAAGATCAGTGAAAAAAGATTTATTGATGCACACTGGGATGTGTTGGAAAAGGTAAAGAAACTTTGGCAGGATGACCATCTTTATAAGGTTGACGCGGCCCGCAAGAGACAGGGGAAGGGAGGCCCACCTAGCCATATCAGCTTTGCATTTATCTAGTAGTGGCTGAAAGTTTTTAGGGAACAGGTCTTTAAAAGAGCTTGCAACAAACACCCCTAAGTATTTGAACCCCTCCACAGCCCTTTTAAAGGGGAATATGGATTGGGGAAGTGCCTTTGCCATATCATTTACAAAAAATACTTCGCTCTTTTGAATGTTTAGTTTGTAACCTGATACACGTCCAAATTGATCCAAAATCGACAGTATGGGGGGTAGAGAGGATAAGGGGTTTGAGATCATAAGAAGAAGGTCGTCAGCGTATAGAGACAGTTTATGAACCATGCCGTGACGCGTAATGCCCTCAAACCTATCGTGGCTTCTGAGCCAGATAGCGAGAGGTTCAATGGCTATATTGAACAACAGCGGTGAAAGAGGACACCCCTGGCGCGTCCCACGTTGGAGACAGAAAGGGGGAGATCGAATGCCATTAGTGTGTACAGAGGCAGATGGAGAGGCATATAGAAGTTTAATCCAGGAAATAAATTGGGAATCAAAACCAAATTTATCAAGAATAAAAAATAGGTAACCCCACTCCACCCTATCAAAGGCCTTCTCGGCGTCAAGTGTCACTATGACTTCGGGGGTGTTAGAGGAGGGAGAGAAAATTATATTGAGTAACCTCCTTGTGTTAAAAAAAGAGTGTCTCCCCACCATAAAGCCTGTTTGGTCCAGCGAAATTATATCTGGCAGTACACGTTGGAGGCGGACAGTATTTTGGCCAGTATCTTACAGTCCACATTTAACAGTGAGATTGGTCTATAACTGCTACATGAAGTAGGATTGTCTTTCTTGAGAAGCAAGGAGATAGACGCAATGGACAAAGTTTCCGGCAATCGGCCTGTCTGGAGAGAATCATTGTACATCCTAGCCAAAATCGGGGCTTACTTGGAAGAACATGCCTTATAAAATTCGACTGTATAGCCGTCGGGACCAGGAGACTTCCCACTTTGCATTGAATTTATAGCATCGTGTATCTCAAGGGTGGAGATGGGGCTGCCCAATTCGCTAGCAATGTTCTCGTTGATTTTGGGGTATGTTAAGGAGTCAATAGGATTGGGGGACATGGCAGGGATCGGGGGACATTCTGAAGTGTAGAGATTGGTGTAAAATTCCAGGAAAGACCTGTTAATATCAGCTGGGTTGGAAGTAAGGTTGCCATCGGGCAGTCTGATTTGGGGAATCAATCTGGACGCACTGGCCGCACGAGCTTGTTGAGCTAGGAGCCTACCAGCTTTGTCACCCTGCTCAAAGTAACGCTGCCTACACTGTCTCAGTTGTCTCTCAACAATGCCTGTCATTAGAAGATCATGCTCTGAATGTAACAGGAGGCGTTTTTTATAGAGAGAAGGAGAGGGAGAAGAGGAGTATGTTTCATCGAGTAAGCGAAGCTCACCACAGATTTCTGACAGCCTAGCCTTCTCATCTTTTCTCTTACGTGAAGTGTACGAAATGACCTGACCCCGCACAGTGGCCTTAAGAGCCTCCCAAAGAATACCGCTACTAACGTCGGAAGTGTCATTAATTTCAATGTAGGAAGAAATCTAAGTGGAAACAAAGTCTCTAAATTCACTGTCTGACAGCAGGGGAGAACTGAATTTCCATAACGGAGGGGGGGACATATCAAGAGGGAAATTAATGTCAACCGAGGTAGGAGAGTGATCTGAGATGGCTATAGGATTGTATTCGCATGAATTGACTAGATGAATCAAATTGTTATCGAGTAGAAAGAAATCAATTCGTGAAAAAGTGTGGTGCCTGTGCGAAAAGAAGGAAAAAGCTCTACTTTGTGGGTTAATAAATCTCCAGGGGTCTGAGAGTCCTAATTGTGATGCATTGTGCAGTACTACCTTGGCTGATTTGGAGAGAGTAGATTGAGTGAGTGATGACCTGTCGAGACCCACGTTCTGGACCAAATTCCAGTCCCCAGCCATAATAATACGATGGTTGTCGGCGTTGGGAATTCGAGCGAAGAGGTTCACAAAAAAATCATCATCATCCCAGTTGGGAGCGTAGATAGAAGCTAGATTACTGGTGTGTTCTGAAGCATGCCCGAAACTATAACATAACGACCATTAGGATCTAGTAACGAATTTGTCAATTCAAATCTGACATTCTTGTGAATAATAATTGCCGCCCCTCTGGCTTTGTGGGAGAATTTCGAGTGGAACAAGTGGCTCATCCATGCCCTCTTAATACGAAGGGTATCGGGAGATTTAAGATGGGTTTCCTGTAGGAATATGATATCTCCATTAAGATGTTGCAGCCGTGTCATTACCTTACCAATTTTAGTAGCGTTGTTCATGCCCTTAGTATTCCAGGAAATCAGACGCACTCCTCTACCTGCCGCTGTCATGGCAGAAACAATCTAGGAAGTTCCTCAAAGACGAGTTGACCTGGACAAACACTGTCTTGCAGACACAGGAGAAAGAGAAGAGCGGACGACGAAAAATGCTAATAGTAATGCTAATAGCAAAAAATAAAATAAAACCCCATGTGGCCATACCTAGAGCTAAACCCAAAAAACACAACATAATCAAGCCCTCTGGCTCAGATCTCTGTAATTACACTAACGCTCGTAATTACGCTAACACTAGTCTTCCGGGGTCCGATTCCCTATCTAAACAGTAAACCACCCCATATTATCCCATACAGAACAAGTGGATGGGTAAGTGAACATGAAATTGTCAAATATTATGCAGATAAATCTATGCCAATGCCAAACCATAAAGAACAGAGTAAAACACACATACAATTTAGTGCAGTAAAATCAGCATGAACAGCCGATCCAATAAGTAAATAAAATGTACTTTATCCATTCAGATACCCTAAATGAGACATGGGAAATAAAATAAAGTGCAAAAGAAAGTCTCTGAATGGTAAAGGCACAGGTGGACAAGAAAAGATAATCTCCGGAGAAATAGCTCCACAGCAGTAAAAGCCACAGCCTACATGAAGCCTAAAATGGAGCCGCTGCTCCCCCTAGAGGCAAAAGCGATGTTCTGCGGACAGCGTGTCATGCGTCCGTGTCAACAGGCATTCATTACGGCCAGGAACAAAAAGGAAAATGTAAGAAATCAATGAAAACAGGCCAGGAAAATAACTACTAGCCGTGAACAAACACACATGTCTGCCTGCGTGTTAACGCCATAATTAAAAACCCATGCGATCTAATAGGTCAGATAAATTACTGATGTAGCCATGGCGGGCTAGTAAGCGAATGGGCTAACGTTACCGAGCTATAGTATTATGCTACCACAACAGTCAGACAGCGGAGGATGCAGGAGAGCCGATACCAGGGGCCTCATTTATCATTGAGGTACGCCATATTTTACACGGTCTTTTTCGCGATTTCAGGCGTACGCCATTTTCCCCCCCCCACATTGCGATTTATCAAGCCGAAAGGGCGAAAATTTAGTCGCCTTTCTACACGCTTTTGTAGGACACCTCTCAACTTGTCCTACCGATTTACACGGTTTTCTACACCCTTTTTGAACACAGGGGAAACTGGCGACGCAGGTGGTGCGTATTACAATGTTTGATGGAGAGAAGCGACAGTTTCTGAACGCACAATCATGTAGGCTAATAGCCCAATTCAGCACAAACATATATCGCAATGCAAGATTAGACGTGTTCTCTAACTGGCTCATTCATGGTCCGATATGGATTTGTTCCCCAAACTGAACTGTCCCAAACCTTTCCGCGCTATCACACACCTAATGCCATCAAACGGCAATAATTGACCAATTAGATTGTCAGTAATATGTGATCATGTGGACCTGTTTGCTGTTTGGTAAGCATATAAATGACAGTCCTCCTGTGCGTAATGCGAGCCTAAATGAATCCGGCGCTACTCGGCCTACTGGCCGAGATAGAACTCCAAAGAGGTGACGGCGATGGCGACTGCACCCACATAAGGGCACCATCAGTGAATGAATACGTCTATGTGAATCGCTAAAATGTGCACACTATAAATACCCAAATCATATGTGACGCCGACATGCTCATCACAAGTGTAGTGGCACGGTGGCCTGGCTCCACGCATGACTCATTCATCCTGGCGCACAGCAGGGTAGGGACCAGACTGGAGGCAGGCGCTGCGCGTGACGGCTGGCTTGTTGGTGTGTGCATAGCCAAGATACATATTCTTTGTCTTATTTACTTTAATCTTTATTAGCATTTTCCATCCATACAACGACAATACAATAAAACATAAAAACTTACAATAACAGCTTATGGGTACTTCCATCCATGCAGCTTTTTTTTCTTACTCAAATATGACAATTTTAATATTAGTGGTATCATCACACATCCTTCTATAATCCATCCATTTTCCCATCTCCCTTCAAACTTTCCTTCCTGCATCCTCAATGCATAAATAAATCTCATAAATCTCCTCCACAACACCCACCACTGCTCCTTGGTTGGGGGTTCCACCTTATACCAAGCCCTCATTATTGTCTTTTTACTAGCAACCAATAGTACTTTCACTAGGTATCTGTCCCCTCCTTGTACATCATTCTGTTATGTTTGCCAAGATGTATATTCAAAGCTGATAAGAATGAGAACCAGTCAAGACCCCACCACAAAATGAGGACCCAAGCCCTCAGCCCCCTCCCCGTCATGAGGTTTACCAGCGGGGCCAAAGGGCCCACACTGAGGTCATGCGCCAGCTATGAAGACACAAACAAGTAAGGTTCACATTTCTACCATTTTATTGTCTGTTGGTGGGTGACTGTGTGAGGTGTGTGAGTGCGTTTGTGAGTGAATGTGTGAGGTCCGTGAGTGTGGTAGTGAGTGACTGTGTGAGGTCCTTGAGTGTGGTAGTGATTGACTGTGTGAGGTCCGTGAGTGTGGTAGTGAGTGACAGTGTGAGGTCCGTGACAGCATGTGTGAGGGAATGAAGTGCAGTGAGGATGTCCTGTTGGCTCTGGTGGTGTAGTGTGGTGACCTCCACCAACTGCTGCACAACTGCCCCACAACTGCCCCAATCCCTTCTGCCATTTCCCCATGGGCCTCTAGGGTCATGAGCCTCCAGCACAGCGTCTGATAGGAAGCCCAGCCCTCAGGGACCCTTGAAGCAGGGACGCTGGCAGCCGGAGGTGGAGGCGTGGGCGGTGGAGACGGAGACGGAGGCGCTGGAGATGGCACTGGAGGTGGAGGCCGGTGCGCTGGAGGTGGAGGCACTGGAGGTCGTGGCGCTGGATGTAGAGGCTGCAACCGGCGGGGGCACGACCGTCAGGTCAAGGACCACTGCAGACTCCCCCTCCTCTGAGTCCCACCCCACGTCAGAGTCTGGAGAAACAATTTCAGTCATTTTCTTTGAGTTTGTCTGTTAACTTGATTATGCATTAAACATTTTATTGTGTAGCCATATTCAATTGATATGTTTTTCTGTTGGCAGCCAAATAAATGCTTAAGTGTGATTTACCGGGTGATTTAGATGAGAGTCTAAATTTCCCAGAGGGGAAAATGTTTAATGTGGTCTAACATTATGAAGTGGTCATCTGTGTTATCGTTCCCTGTTTTTGGTCCTAAATCAATCATAGCCTACCACAGAATGTGTGGAATGTTTGCTTTCCTCACAGCCACATAATACAGCATGTCCGTGTAGCCTACGCCACATACAGGATGCACGAAACGTACAGTAGGCTACCTAAACTGTAGGAGCAATCAGACAAATGTAGGCTCGTACAAATAGCTTACCTTCCGAAGATGATTTTCTTTCCTCGCGTGGACCTCACCAACAAGCACATGCACCTCCGTCTCCGAAAAGTTTCTCTTCTTTCCGCGTTTTTCCATAAACGTCTTTGTCTGTCCTATGCTCCACGCTATATTATGTCGGTTCCTTCCGGGGTATCCACGTTGTGCGCTGTCATAGTTTTGACCATATATGGTTGGATTTGGGCGTGGAGAGGGCGGAACACGGGGCGCGTGTGCGTACGCTCTCTTCTCCGCCAGCGTCGGATTTTTCGTGCAGGAAATGGCGTACGACATTTTTGATAGATCCGAAAAGCGTGTAAATATTCTCGTCGTACGCTACATTTCGCATTTTCCGCGTTTTCGTCGTACGCCCTCTTTTACACCTGAATTTACACGCTCTTTGATAAATGAGGCCCCAGAACGGTTAGCCCTAGTTAGCTGCAATAAAATCCTTGGCCTCAGAAACGGAGGAAAGTCTCTTCCTGGCTCCATCCTTCAGTGTGATGCTAAGCCTCGCAGGGAAAAGCAGTGCTGGCTTGAAGCCCCGTTGGTAAAGTTCAGACATCACCTCTTGGTATTCCCTGCGCTGCTCCACTATTTCAGAAGGATAATCCTCGTAGATCGCAATGGGGGTCCAACGGTACCGAAGCTTGCCTCTCTTAGCTCTGGCCTCACGGATGATCTTTTCTTTCTGCCGAAATCTGTGGAGCCTGATGACCACGGGTCTCGGTCTCTGACCCGGTCCTGGCTTGTTGGCGAGTGTACGGTGTGCTCTGTCGCACTCCGGTGGTGACTCGAGAACGCTCTCACCAAGGACCTCGGTCAGAAGCTCAGAAAAGAAGGTTGAGGGGTGTGGCCCTTCGATGGACTCAGGTAGCCCAACGATCCTAATATTGTTACGGCGGCTGCGAGACTCGAGGTCCGTGAGCTTAGCTTGTAGCTTGGTGTTACTTTCAGCTAGCTTTGCACACGTCGATTCCAAACTTTGTATGCGTCCATCTTGTTCGTTAGCGTTGGATTCAAGCAAATTAATTGAGTGGGTATGGACGGAGACTGTAGTTTGAATGCAGTCTAGTTTGGCTTCGAGCGTAATTATAGTAGCCTTGAAATCCGCGGAGATAGCCTTCCGGTGTTCTTCCAGTTGGCTAGCCAAGGTCGCCATGTTGAAGTCACTGCTAGTTGCCGCCGCGAGGTCGCCCCTGGCAGATTTCTCCTTCTTGCCTGATTTTGGTTGTTTGGAAGCCATAATCCAGCATCAAAGTGTACAGAGTAGAGTAATTATCTACTTGGCGATGGCCAAAGGCAATTGGGGGGGGGATTTGAAATAGTAAATTTATAAAAGTTACGGGAGCTAGACTCAACACGTGCCTACTCCATCTTGCCCCGCCGGAAGTTCGAATTACAATGTTTGATGGAGAGAATAAGAGCGAAAGTTTATGAACGCACAATCATGTAGGCTAATAGCCCAATTCAGCACAAACATATATCGCAATGCAAGATCGTGTCCTCTAACCGGCTCATTAATGGTCCGATATGGATTTGTTCCGCAAACTTAACCTATGCGCACACCTAATGCAGGCACTCCATCAAACGGCAATAATTGACCAATTAGATTGTCATTAATATGTGATCATGTGGACCTGTTTGCTGTTTGGTAAGCATATAAATGACAGTCCTCCTGTGCGTAATGCGAGCCTAAATGAATCCGGCGCTACTCGGCCTACTGGCCGAGATAGAACTCCAAAGAGGTGACGGCGATGGCGACTGCACCCACATAAGGGCACCATCATTGAATGAATACGTCTATGTGAATCGCAAAAATGTGCACACTATAAAAACCCAAATCATATGTGACGCCGACATGCTCATCACAAGTGTAGTGGCACGGTGGCCTGGCTTCACGCATGACTCATCCATCCTGGCGCACAGCAGGGTAGGGGCTAGACTGGAGGCAGGCGCTGCGCGTGACGGCTGGCTTGTTGGTGTGTGCATAGCCAAGATATATTCTTTTTCTTCTTTACTTTAATCTTTATTAGCATTTTCCATCCATACAACGACAATACAATAAAACATAAAAACTTACAATAACAGCTTATGGGTACTTCCATCCATGCAGCTTTTTCCTCTTAATCAAATATTACAATTTCAATATTAGTGGTATCATCACACTTCCTTCTAGAATCCATCCATTTTTCCCATCTCCCTTCAAACTTCCCTTCCTGCATCCTCAATGCATGCGTGAACTTCTCCCTAACATAAATCTTCTCCACAACACCCAGCCACTGCTCCTTGGTTGGGGGTTCCACCTTATACCAAGCGCTCATTATTGTCTTTTTACTAGCAACCAATAGTACTTTCACTAGGTATCTGTCCCCTCCTTGTACATCATCCTGTGTTATGTTTGCCAAGATATATATTCAAAGCTGATAATAATGAGAACCAGTCAAGACCCCACCACAAAATTAGGACCCAAGCCCTCAGCCCCCTCCCCGTCATGAGGGTTACCAGCGGGGCCAAAGGACCCCCACTGAGGTCATGCGCCAGCTATGAAGACAAAGTAAGGTTCACATGGTTACCATTTTATTGTCTGTTGGTGGGTGACTGTGTGAGGTGTGTGAGTGCGTTTGAGAGTGCATGTGTGAGGTCCGTGAGTGTGGTAGTGAGTGACTGTGAGGTCCGTGACAGCATGTGTGGGAATGAAGTGCAGTGAGGATGTCCTGTTGGCTCTGGTGGTGTAATGTGGTGACCTCCACCAACTGCTGCACAACTGCCCCAATCCCTTCTGCCATGTCCCTCTGGGCCTCTAGGGTCATGAGCCTCCAGCACAGCGTCTGAGAGGAAGCCCAGCCCTAAGGGACCCTTGAGGCAGGGACGCTGGCAGCCGGAGGTGGAGGCGTGGGCGGTGGAGACGGAGACGGAGGCGCTGGAGATGGCACTGGAGGTGGAGGCCGGCGCGCTGGAGGTGGAGGCACTGGAGGTCGTGGCGCTGGAGGCTGCAACCGGCGGGGGCATGACCGTCAGGTCAAGGACCACTGCAGACTCCCCCTCCTCTGAGTCCCACCCCACGTCAGAGTCTGGAGAAACAATTTCAGTCATTTTCTTTGAGTTTGTCTGTTAACTTGATTATGCATTAAACATTTCATTGTGTAGCCATATTCAATTGATATATTTTTCTGTTGGCAGCCAAATAAATGCTTAAGTGTGATTTACCGGGTGATTTAGATGAGAGTCTTAATTTCCCAGAGGGGAAAATGTTTAATGTGGTCTAACATTATGAAGTGATCATCTGTGTTATCGTTCCCTGTTTTTGGCCAAATCAATCATAGCCTACCACAGAATGTGTGGAATGTTTGCTTTCCTCACAGCCACATAATACAGCATGTCCGTGTAGCCTACGCCAAATACAGGATGCACGAAACGTACAGTAGGCTACCTAAACTGTAGGAGCAATCAGACAAATGTAGGCTCGTACAAATAGCTTACCTTCCGAAGATGATTTTCTTTCCTCGCGTGGACCTCACCAACAAGCACATGCACCTCCGTCTCCGAAAAGTTTCTCTTCTTTCCGCGTTTTTCCATAAACGTAATTGTCTTGCCTTTTTTTCTCCACGCTATATTATGTCGGTTCCTTCCGGGGTATCCACGTTGTGCGCTGTCATAGTTTTGGCCATATTTGAATTTGGGCGTGGCGAGGGCGGAACACGGGGCGCGTGCACGTCCGCTCTTTTCTACGACACCGTCGGATTTTTCGTTGAGGAATCGGCGCAGCAGCGTGTACGCCATGTTTGATAGATCCGAAAAGCGTGTAAATATTCTCGTCGTACGCGACATTTCGCCTTTTCCTCCTTTTCGTCGTACGCCCTCTTTTACACCTGAATTTACACGCTCTTTGATAAATGAGGACCCTGACCTGCAAACAGTAGAGGTGCTGTATGTAGTCTTTTCTGTCCTCCACATGCTTTGGCCTACTTAAAGGTCATAATTAGACAACATGATCAATAGGGGCTGTTGTGCATGCAGAGACAAAATCTTTAAACTTCATTGGGTGGGGGGAAAAGGGGTGAGGTAAAGGAAAAGGAGACATAGATTTTTAACATGCCATTTAAATGTAATTATCTAATGAACCCTGCTCCTGTATACAGATGTCAGAAGATGATGTATCCTCAAATAAAAGCACTTTAAGGTTAAAATTGTCATTTAAATTTGGAAAACACTAGTCTAACCCTTAGAAGAGGGAATACTGACACTTTGGATCTGTAGCCCTTGACTGCCACCTGATGGTGAGATAGAGGAACAACACACAATAGAGATTAATACACCTGATATTAATCAATTTCCATATGAACCCAATAATGTCCCTAAAACAGCTTTGATGTGACAGAGAATGGCAGATGTGTGATTCCAACCTTCATATACATTAGCCACTTAGAGATGCCAAATAGAGAAAGAAACCAATGATAGACCCTCCACACCCCTGCTACCCCTCCAAACCCCTGATACCCTCCAATACCCTGCTACCCTCCACACCCCTGCTAACCTCCGTGACCCTGCTACCCTCCACCAGATGGCCCCTCCTACAACAGACGGACGCAGCGCATCTCATTCATTATCCATTCAGTCCACTTAGACACTCCTGTCTCTCTCTCTGGATGGTGGAGCAGGGAGGTGGAGGAGTAAGGGGGTCAGGGAGAAGGAGGAAGAGGAGGGGGGGTAGCATGGTACTGTCAGTAGGTGGGGAAGCAGAGATACTAGCAGACAGACAGATGGGTAGAGAGAAAGGCATGCTGGGCAGGGAGACGCATTATAGTCACCGTATAACATCCAGGTCTTCCATGAATATTTAATTCATTGAGAAACAAAGGGGAAGAGTGAAGTGGTTGAGGAAGAGGGGAGTGTGTGTGCGTGTCTGTGTGTGTGTGCGTGTGTGTGAGAGAGAGAGAGAGAGAGAGAGATGTGACATTGCATAAACATACACCACTGATGCAGTGCCGGTCCTTGCATATTTGGTGCCCTAGGCAAGCTTCACCCCACCTATCCATCCTCCACCCATGGAGTCAACTGCACGAGAATAGGTGTAAAGGCACAAGCACACGTTTATTGGCACACTAAATCAGCACTTTGAGATTGTTCTCACAATGAACAGTGCTTTATAAATAAAAATAATAATTATTAATAATAAATTACATTTATTTCGACACACAGTGACACACACACATTACGTAGTGAGCAGCGACATGGCACACAGCACACACATGCAACTTTCGGGGGCTGCCGGTGGAAATTGTTTCCTGCATTTATCCCATCCCGAGCCGTCCTCCTCCAGGGGCAGCCAGGAGCAGTGAGCAGCCATTGTTCACGGTGCCCGGGGACCAAGTCCTCAGTCCAGGTCCTGGTCAGGAACCAGACTGAAGAGCATCTGTTCTTCTGCATGTTTTCCATATTGGGTTCTTTTGGGAGGAAACTCTTGTGAACAGAGGGAGAACATGCAATCTCTGCACAGAAAGGCCCAGAGAACTTTCTGTGAGGTGAAAGTAAAAGGTACTGTCTGCACCACCGTACTGCACATGAGTGATTTTGGGGTTCAGTGTCTTGCTCAAAGACACTTCTGCACACGCCAGGAGCTGGGATCGAACAGTGGACCTTGTAATCCCCAGCCAGCCGCTCTACCTCCCAAGCTACGTGCCTCCCCTATTATTAGTGCCTCCCCTATTAGTATTACGTATGCCACCACTTTGTCGAGTTCCCCAAAAGTTTGAGGTACCCCACTTCGACGCGCACTGAGTGCGATGCAAAACGGCTACCATGAGACAGTGAAGAGAGTGTGTATTGCATCGAGGCATTCATTTTCATGGACTCTAAATTGGAAGATGTAAACTTACGAATGTCATTTTGACAATTACCAAAATAATCAATTATTTTCAACAATGCTTTATTTACATAGTAAATCAGTGTAGTCAACACTTTCATAAATAAAATCGAGTTGACACACAACCTATTATTAATGAAGTCTCCGACGCAAATTCAGGCGAGGACACGTACGTCACGCCCGGGGTGGTCAGCTGAGGTTAATCAGTCACGCATGACGCCAGCACCAGCTGACTGTAGCTGCCATAACATTGGTCAGCTCACTAGAGCGCATGTATTTAAGCTGTCAAAACATGTCATTGTTCGCGCTTGCCATTACTGCTGGTTGTGCATTGCATGCTCGCTGCTTCCGCGTTCTCTGCTCTGGCGTCCCCTGCCATTACTGCTATTGCTCGTATCTGCGCGCTCGCTGCTCCGCGTCTTGCTCGCGTTCCGTGCTCATATTGTGATTTGGTGCGTTTGCTACCTGCTGCCCGCGGTGTTCTCACTGCTTCCGCGTTCTCTGCTCTTGCGTTCCTCTCTGCCCGCGTCGTCTCTCCGGTCCGTGGTTTGGGGGTCCGTTTAGTGGCGTCGTGGAGCGCCGGCTTCCGAGGCTGAGGTGCCCGTCTCCCTGTAGCACCGTCGTGCCATACTTGCGTATGGTTCAGTTGCTCGCATAGCTTGCGTCGGAAGTCCGTTTAAGCATTGCTATGCGCTGGTCTGGGTTTCATTCATGAGCCGCTGATGTCGGAGGTTGTCCATGCCTCGTCTGCCGCATTACTCACTGTCGATGTACGGCAATTCACCATTGAAATGTTTGCAGTTTCGGGCGTGGACGTGCGATGTGTATTCTCGTTATGTATTTGGTTCATCTAAGTCCTCCCCTCGCGGCTCGTTCGTGGATTCGCTGGCTGCATGACAGGCTATACTGCTCGTTGCTAACTAGCTGGCGTTCGTCAGGTTCCCGTACTGCACGTTGGGGCATCATTATGTTAGATTGCTAATACTAGCTCATGATTCTAATACTAGCTCATGATTCTAATACTAGCTCATGATTCTAATACTAGCTCATGATTCTAATACTAGCTCATGATTCTCGCGTTCAATTGTTGCAGCCCGAGGGTTCCAGCTGAACTGCTCTACTCGCTAGCTACATGATTGCGAGTGCCGCCACGCAGCTGGCGTTAGCCGTTCGGTGTGGCTAATGCTAGCTGTGTCCCAATCAATCAATCTAATCTTGTTGATAGCGCATTTCATGCCCTGAGGCGGCACAATGCGCTTTCCAGAGAACATGGGAGGTGGGTATACGACCCACCCCTACATATTCTGGTAGGGACCTGACGTTCATGATCGCATCGAAATTGCTTCCGGAGATACAAACAATATAAAGATAAATGAGAAATAAATAAATGAATGTAAGTAAAGAGATAAAGGAACGATAAATATTATAATAATATTAAGGCTGTCTCGCCTGTCTGGTAGGCCTGGCTTGTATGGCCGATTGCTTCGGCATGTCCAAACCTCGTTCGGGGACAACGACGGCGATGATGCCTTACCAATTATTGCAGTTTATTGGCTTTATGAATAGTTCGGGTCAGTAGCATCGGGCTACTGCATGGTTCCTTAGGGCAACGTACTGTAGATTGCGCATTGTCATCAATTGATACAAGCCATTATGCTCTGCAATCTGCTGCGTGTGCGCGACTATCCTGGCTGTTTTGGTTTAACGCGGTGCTTATTCCTTCCACCATTTACGTTCGTCGCCTGCTCCTCCGCGGTGTTTGGGGCAGGGTTTACGGGCTTTTATTTCTAAATGTAAAAGGGATGTATGCTGCGCTGGTCACGCTTCAATGTCGGATGTGTCATTTTACGCTGCGTTGGGATCCTGCATTGCTCTTCGCATTTAGCCCTCTGCGTTATTCAAAGACTAATCACCTGATTGTAATGCTGCGTGCATGACATGATCGGTTTGTCGACTGGACGATGGATAGGGTGTTAAGCGCGATGTGCAGTTTCTCTATCGTCGCTAATATTTTGCGGGCCCCTCAGTGGTCTAGGAAACGCTTCTCTTCTGCAATAACGGTGCACCGTGAATTTTATCAACTATGATCGTTCGTACATTCCGTTCGTCAATAATTCATGCGCTGCTCGCATGGCTGTCCGGGCAGGGGGAAATTATTTTCCACACATCCTCGTCCCCGGCCTCAACGATCGAATCGCAGACTCGCTTCCCCGTTTGATTTACAGAGTTCTGCAGACTGTGCCCGGCTGCGGGCGGCCCTGTCCGGCCTGGTCTGCCTCTTCAGCAGATGGTTCTGGACCAAGCGATGCCTCGTGCCCTACTGTATCCGCTGCCCGATGCATGAGAGCTGGTCTGGCCCGGACCGCATTGACCAATGCGACTGCATGGTCTCTTTTCGCTGCGTTCTGCTCCACATTTGATGAACCTTCGTGCCCGCTAGCGTTTCGGTTTATCAGCATTTATTGTCCATCGTGTTGGATCCAGACGGCTGCGGCCTCGATCGGTCGAAAGTGTCGTAGCAGGCGTACAATTTCGCATGCGCTGCCTGGACCCCTTCATCGGCATACGAACGCTACCTGGGGCCCGGCGTCCTACGTTCTGCTCCATATTCAATGTAAACGTCATGCCTGTGAATATTCAATACTATCAGCATTCATAGTTCATTGTGTCGTGTCTAGGCGGCTGCGGCCTCAGTCGGTTAAGAGTATTGTTGCAGGTGTTCATTCCACATGCGATGCCTGGACCCCTCCACCGTTTCTCTGCTGGGGAACCGATCCGTCCAGCTCCTCCTTAATGGCATCACGAAGAGCATCCCCAAGGCATGGATATACGTCTTCCCTTCACTCCTTCGCTCGTTCATCGGTTAATCGCACGGTTGAGGCAGGGGTGTTTTGGTGGTCACTCGGATTTAATGTTAGAAACAGTCATTCTCACAGCTTTCTATGGGTTCCTTAAGGTCGGTGAATATTCTACACGCACATTGTCATTCAACCCCGCGCACGACCTCACTCGGGCAGATGTCACGTTGCACGCGCTCTATTTCGTCCTGCACCTGCAGCATTCAAAGGCGGACTGAGCCGGTGCCGGCGTGAACGTTTCCTTATCAGGCACTAACACCTTGTTTTGTCCTCTGTCCTCCATGAGCTCCTACCTGACGAGCTGGCCCCAGGCCGGTGAGGGGGAGCCCCTCTTCATGACGAGAGAGGCAAAGCCCATGACCAGAGCCTGGTTCGCCGCCGGACTCCACACCCTCTGCCTGGCGTGTGGGCTCCCACCGGACCGGTACACTGCGCACTCCCTCCGCATAGGAGCGGCAACCACCGCCGCCGCCATCGCCCGGTGTCTACCCTGAAGTCCATGGGCCGATGGTCTTCGTCTGCTTATGAACGCTACCTACGGCCTGGAGTCCTGGATATTCTGGATGCCCAAAGAGCTATGAGTGGACTGTGATGTTGGGTTGGGGGGTACCTCAGTCATCAGTTCATCAGTCAGAGCGCTCTCCGTCAACCGTTCTGCGCATGCGGGCCGCGGAGTTGCTGGTGTGTTCTTTTGGGGGGTAGTCTGTCAGGTATTCCACTAGCGTCGGCTAGTGGATGCCAGAGTAGCCGCTAGCTGGTCTCTGTGGCTTTCCGTGGCGAACGCGGGCCGCTACGTCTCCGAATGGCCACCCAGCGGTCCCTCCGGGCGCCATGGACGCAGAGACACTAGGCTGTATCTCCCGCGGAACCCACGAAGCGTCGGCCCGTGGGGACCAGGGACTGTAATGTACAGCAGCATTCCACTAGCGTCGGCTAGTGGATGCCAGAGTAGCCGCTAGCTGGTCTCTGTGGCTTTCCGTGGCGAACGTGGGCCGCTACGTCTCCGAATGGCCATCCAGCGGTCCCTCCGGGCGCCATGGACGCAGAGACACTAGGCTGTATCTCCCGCGGAACCCACGAAGCGTCGGCCCGTGGGGACCAGGGACTATAATGTACAGCAGTCCTCCTGTGGCACTCTTTGACGGTCTTAGTGGGCTGAGTTACCTCCGAGCGTCTTCCCGATCGCGGCCCACTCTGATCGTCATTGAGGCAGGGGGCTAGATGCCGTTCCCCCTTCCTGGCTCTCTGGGACAAGGGCTTGGCCCAGAGGGGGGGAACACCTAGATTGCCTCCCCCTGCTAACGCGCTTTCCACGCCGGTGGAGCGCTTTCCACGACGGTGGAAGGCAGGGGGCCCCCCCGGACAGAGCACACCACCAAAATTCATATGCTATGTATTATGCCGCTTGTATAATAAATGTTCAAATTTGACAAAAGTGATCTCGACTGAATTATTATTATTATTATTATTAGGGGTCAAGCGCCGATGGTGCGTAGAGCACTATTGCAATTGTTGGTTTTGGCAATTTGGCAAAACCTACAATAGGTTTCGTCTCATAAACTGCAAGTCAGATCGGTCTGAAATTTCACAGGTATGTTTAGTGTGCATGTCACCCTATAGGGTGTTAACGGCTAAGAAATCCAATCCAAGATGGCGAAGAAGCTGCCATTAAAAAAAAAAAAAAAAAAAGTTCAAGTGCTTCAATAATCTAGGGACATTAATCTCACTAGACACGAAGAGGGCACTACCATGTTGTACCATGTCAAAGCATTTGCAGATTCTACCATAGGTAGCGATACAGTAAACGAATCAAAACACAAATTTCAAAGTGCTGGCATTTCCACGCTGTTAGACAAAAATGTATGAAACCTGGTACACTTGTGTCATCCCTCATGTGGAACACATTTGCCATTTGGACCCAAGATTGCCATGATTGATTTGGCTGCAGGTTGAAAATTTGGCAAAACCTACAAAAATGTTCTTCTCATAATCCATAAATCTGATTGGTCTGGAATTTCACAGGTATGTTTAGGGTGCATGTCTCCATATAGGGTGTTAACAGCTAAGAAATCAAATCCAAGATGGCGGAGCAACTGGCATTCAAAAATTACATTTAAAAAAAATTGGGCCACAAAGTTCAAGTGCTTTTTATTTTGTACAACAAAGTTGAGGGCGTAAGTTCAGGACGTACGCCTGAAATCGCAGAAAAGGCCATGTAAAAAAAGGCGTAACTCAATGATAAATGAGGCCCCTAGCCATTCGTTATAGCCATTCATTTGTAAACAAGTCTCTTACTGCTATCTAGCTGAGTTTATTGGTAAAATAAAACCACTGATCTTAGCTTTAAATATTGCTGGCTACTGTAGCTCCTGTGAGGGTTGAAGTGTGGATTTCCCTGACACACATGACAGTGTCGTGGAATTTTACACCTAGTCTCAAGACTATTCAGATTCTTTTCTTTTCTTTAAAACCTATTCATCCAGTCCCCTGCCTTTTGCTATTGTAAACACCTTAACCTTTTGTTTCTCTCTCTCTTTTGTAATTGTAAACACCTCCTCTATCTCGCTCTTCCTCATCTCTTTGTTTAAGTCAGAAGGGCCACACCTTCGTCCTTCCCGTCCTGGCTCAGACCTTTTGTTTCTTTGTTTATATTTAAAGTGCGCCGCGCTTTTCTTTTCATCCCTCGACCACTGTTTGATATCCGTCACCTTACGATGACGTATAGACGACTCAGCCAATCAAATGTCGGCTGCACCACATCCTTGTTTTGAGCAGATATAAGGGGGATATCTGGCGAGCTCATTTTACTTCTGTTCTGGTGAACCACTCTGTGTTTTATCTTGAGGTCCGTTTGCAATCGTATTGTTTTCTTAATAAATCTGACTGAACCTTTTTGAGCGAACTTTTGCTTTGGCAAATACTTAATTTTTCGAAATCTCTACTACAATTGGCGACTCGGGACGGGATCGACTGCCGTGAGATTCGCCTGGAGTAGAAGCGAAGGAAGCAGACGTGCGGAGCAGTAGCGGCTCTGGAAATCTTCTCTCTTTGCGCCTATCCGCATTGGTTCGGAAGTCCGCCATTGGTTCCACTCGGCTAAACTCACGGTACGTTGAAAAACGAATCCTTTTATGCTTGGTATTTGCCTTGGTTTCGGTTCAGATTGTGTTGGTCTAGATTATTGAAAACAGAAACCCCGGCGTGGTTTTTTTTTAGTAACTATCTAAGGAGTTGTGAACAACAGTAGATATATTTATATTGTATTGTTCTTTGACTTCGTCCTTGTTTCGTTACTAGGGTATATGCCTTTCAGAAGAAGTGTGAGTTTGGTCTAGTTAATACGCCAAAGTTGGCACAGAACGGGTTTCCCTTTGGCCGGTCGTAGGAGTTGTACCGTTGTATTTTTTTCTCAGCGAAGGTAGCTACTGGGAGTGGTTTGGTACGTAGTCCGACCCACGTTTCTGGTAGAAGCGTTTGTCCCTTTGATCCCGGGTGGTTTGGTATAACCTAAACGAGTTTTAGCTTTGACCAAGTGGCTGGTGCAGCCGGGCAAGCATATTTTTTTTGCTTGTCGTAAACGTGGGCCTGTGTTTGTCCTGTGTTTGTCCTGTGTTCGTCCTGTGATCGTCCCCTTTGTTCGTTCTTTGTGTTCTGCGTCCATGCACGGGGTTGTTCGTTTTGTTGTTTACTGTTTGAGCTTCGGCTCTTGCCTTGTATTGTTTGTTAAGCGCGCCATTGATCCAGGTAAAGTATTGTAAGTATTTTGTACACTGTTTCTTTGTTTCTTTCGAAATTGTATTCCTTTGTTTATTTCCCGCCTGTTTTAACTATACTTTTCTTTTCACCGTTAGTTTTGAATTATAGGCTGTAGGGTATTGTGTTAATTATGAATACCAATACTAGTTCGCTGTCTGGGCCAGCTAAGATTGTTGCGCAAAGGTTTTGGGATGATGCTTGTGTGCAGTTTTTGATCTGGGCGAGACATTCTGATTTCCCCCTGTCCGGTACACTCAAGGTTAGTGAGTTGGCGAATGTTAGGGCTCAGTTACAGGCGTTTGAGATGACTAGGTTAGGAAGGGAGCCTGGAAATGCGATAGATTAGAATGCATTCAGGAAGTGGGAAATAGTCGCACACAAGTGTTTTTTCAAGTCAGAAAGAAGCGTAGCTGAGGAAGTTAATCAGAGAGGTGAATATTCAGAGTCCCTCCCCCCTCCTAGTCATTCCGTTTTGAACTCTATCACGCCGACTCGGCACTCAGAGCTCACACATCCTTCCCAAACTATGACTGGTTCACCCGCTGTTGTAGCTGCTGCCCCGCCTCCCAACTCTGTTTTTCCGTCTGCTCCCAACCAACAACGACCACAGGGCCGTCACTTGAACAAGAATCGTAAAGGTAGAAACAGAACGGACTACAGGATAAAAAAGAGCGAGAGAAACGAAAACAGAGACAAAACTGACGTGTGTTTTCATTGTGGTAAAACTGGCCACTGGATTAGAAATTGTTACAGTTACCGCAGGCAAAATGAGAGGGAGAATCCTGCAACCTGGGATTCGGCGCCACCTGCTGGGGTTCCCTTGAACAACCCACAAGGTAGATTTTAACTAGCTAATATAGACTTATTTTTTTAAGGTAAATAAACAGGACAAGACAGATGTAGCTGAGGACGTAAGGTTTGTACATGATAGTGGGGGGATAGATAATGTTTGCCAGTGTCTTGATCTGAATACAGCATCTCCTAACCCAATTATATATTTTTAAATGGTTATGTTAAATATCTCATGTTTATAGTTTGAGGCACATTCATCGGGTCTAAATGTTTTTCTGAGTGTTTTTACAGACAACTGTCGTTCCGGGAGTGATGGGTGAATGCCGAACCAGGAGACGGTGGTTCGTGGGATGCAGGGCCAACGCCATGTCACCGACTCACTGTGAGCGACAGATAAGTATGACATAGGGAAGAGACCATTTTTGTCCGAAGCGTGCCCAATACTCTGTCCTCAAATGCAGAAGAGGGAAGTTTTAGATATACAATATTTAATAATTAGCTATACAAATGAAGCTTTGATTGATTTTTTGATTAATTGATAATTGATGTTTTGTTTATTGTAAATGAAGCCAGTTCATTTTAGTGTCATTTTATTTGAGTGATGCATTTTTTTTTCCCCCATCTCTGTTTTATCCTGACTTCAGGGATTTTGTTTCTACCCTTAGGGGGGGTTATTTTGTTGAGACGAGAATGTGTTAATTTTATTTTATTTCATAAAATCGTGAGAGAAATTCTAGAGCAAAATCCAATTGCTTTGATCATGACTGGGGACTGGGCGTGTTAAAGTCATTCTTACACTGCCCCTGATGTCACTGTAGGCTACTGCAGAGCCTAGATCCCTGCTACTGTCCGATTCGGTAAATGGACAAAAGCTAGATTCCCCACTGACAAACTACATAGACTGACGAGCCGACTGGCTCTAATGACACTTGAACAGACACCCTGTTTAAGTTTTCCTGACTGAATAACACAATTTTTCCCCAAAGCAGGAGCTTGCACTTAACCATGTTTCTGAGTATCTCCAACAGACTGCTGATAACCGTTCCTGACCAAAGAGGGGAACAGGGAAACCAGACCAGAGGACTCTCCTTTTGCTCTTCTGTTTTGTCTCTGTTGTCTCTCTCATCTGTGGATCCACAGATGGAGCACTTCATCAGCCTGTACTGGGGGAGCGGGAGCGCCGAGGTGGCTCTCCAGCAGCACGACCCGGGCCGGCCCTACGTGGAGCAGTACCGTGTGGACCGGGCTCAGTTCAAGAGCCTGTACGTGCTGCTGGCGCCCTGGCTGTGTGGGGTCCACACGGACACCGTGTCCCACCGCACCTTCACCCTGCTGAACCAGGACAGGGACTCCCTCCTCACCTTCCGAGAGCTCGCTGGCTGACCGCTCTATGTAGACCTGCCAAATGGGGAGACAAGAGACTACCAGGAGCAGATGAGCAGCCTGAGAACAGGCCAGAAAACATGGAAGAGAAGTAGATGTTGCGGGGTGAACCTACCCGTCAAAGATGGAACAATCAGCACCAGGACATTCTGGCCTGTGTGGAATAGCTGTCAAAAGTAGCTGAGAGGACGGTCCATGCAGCCGAACCAGAGATCTCAAGGGAAAAGCGGTCACTGCCACTCTGTCCTCTCCTCTGATGAGCAATCGGAGAGTGACCTTGACAGTCACCGCCACACTGTCCTCTCCTCTGATGAGCAATCGGAGAGTGACCTTGACGGTCACCGCCACACTCTCCTCTCCTCTGATGAGCAATCGGAGACTGACCTTGCCGGTCACCTCCTTCTCGTGGTTGTGGTATGACAACGTGGACAATCTCAACAGCAATGACTGCACCTCTAACCGCACACACTGGAACCTACATTAAACATTCAGAGACGCAAACATGGAAGCTATGATCCAGAGGACTAGGGAGGGGGAGTGGGCACCCCTGGACCTAGTCCTCAACAGACGGGGGTGGGACCGCAAGGTCCCAAAAGGGCACGTTAAATGGACATATAGTGCTGGGGAGATGACTGAAGGTCCCCGTGTCTGAGGAAGTATGAATTAACATACTGCTCTGGTACCGTCTAGTCAGCACTGTGTCGCCGTTAAGGGGTTGGCACTGTGTGGTACGTGGACGACAGTCCACACCTAAGCAGAGGGGCGTAAGAGACGACTTCTGTGAATAGGCAAGGCTGGTGAAAACGGTCAAAGTTCTAATATCCATAGCACAAGTGGAATTAGGATCAGACCGTCGGTTCTGAGCTGGGTGACTAACAATCACTACGGTGTCCGGGATCGCTATCGACTGGGTCACCGGCCGGTCGGGTCGCATAGGGCAGTAAGACCACGAGATGGCCGCCGCGCTCGGCTCAATGTACAGTCAGGCCACTACAAGCCAAAAGCGAATGCGTTAGTAGGCGAGTAGTGCTTCTGTGATCGGTGGGCTTTGAAAAGAAGACACCGGGAAGCAGAAGGCTGAGCTCTCATTCCAGGGGAGCCTGGCTTGAGGCCTCGGACGGAACGGGGTCTAGCCCGGGATTGCGCCCTGGATGGGAGGTCCGAAAGACTTAAGCGATTACATGCGATTATTCACAACAAGAGTGAATGAACTTTGAAATTATCTTGAAAAAATATCATATTTGTTTACAAGAGTTACAATGGTTGAAACATGAGTTGATAAATAAGTTTGGGTTTTTCCTCTAAATTGACCAAGAGGTTTTTTGCCCTTCTTACACTGGTAACCATTTATCTTTTTGCCTTGTTCAAACTTTAAATCAAGGGTTTTTGGTGAATGGTTGTCCACTTTTAGACTATAAATAGTATATAATCATGTCATCTTTTTTACCTTGTTTCCTGTCATATTTCTGAAACAAGGGGTTTTGGTGCGTGATTTTGCACGTGGAAAGAAAATAATCTTTTTTTTTTTTTTGTTAAATATTTCACAATGAAATTCTTTTTATTCTTGCTCCACCTAGTGGAGAGATTATTTCCTTTCCACATGTATAGCATAGAGTTTTTTACAATTTTGTGTTTGTAATTGATTTTTTTTTTTTTTTTTTGATTATGCTTATTTTATATTTGATGTATATATTTTATGTGGCTGTTCAGCCACAGATGAGGGAGTTTGTCGTGGAATTTTACACCTAGTCTCAAGACTATTCAGATTATTTTCTTTTCTTTAAAACCTATTCATCCAGTCCCCTGCCTTTTGCTATTGTAAACACCTTAACCTTTTGTTTCTCTCTCTCTTTTGTAATTGTAAACACCTCCTCTACCTCGCTCTTCCTCATCTCTTTGTTTAAGTCAGAAGGGCCACACCTTCGTCCTTCCCGTCCTGGCTCAGACCTTTTGTTTCTTTGTTTATATTTAAAGTGCGCCGCGCTTTTCTTTTCATCCCTCGACCACTGTTTGATATCCGTCACCTTACGATGACGTATAGACGACTCAGCCAATCAAATGTCGGCTGCACCACATCCTTGTTTTGAGCAGATATAAGGGGGATATCTGGCGAGCTCATTTTACTTCTGTTCTGGTGAACCACTCTGTGTTTTATCTTGAGGTCCGTTTGCAATCGTATTGTTTTCTTAATAAATCTGACTGAACCTTTTTGAGCGAACTTTTGCTTTGGCAAATACTTCATTTTTCGAAATCTCTACTACAACAGTCAGTCTAGTCTAGAATTAAGACCTTTCAATGGGGGACCAGGCTTAGTCTGTGTATTGTTTCACATAAAAGTTTCTTCTGTGAAAAACTACAAGCCCCAATAACCACAAAAAGGCAGGGATGTTTCTTAGACAAAGGTTTTTTAATGAAAATCATATTTTTCATTATATAAAAAATTTCCACATAGGCATACTATTTATAGCTTTCAACATAGCAGGCAGTAGAAAATAGTTTACATTGAAAATATTCAATAGCATTCAAAAGCATACTTCTACTAAAGTCAGATCAGACAGAAACATTCCTTTACATTATCGACTCACTACGTATGCTTCTATTTTTGGCTGGTTGTATCAGCTAGTCTGCTCCTCACTACAGTTTGAGACGTACCTTAACACAATGCTCCTCGATCAGTTGACAGTTTGAATAATCTAGAGCCTTTGACTACACTGTGCCATCTGAGATGCATGGAGGGCCTCAATGATGTCTTTCTTACCCAACCCATCTGCGTTTGTGGAAGACTGTGTTTCATTTGGTGCTGCGACTGACCGTGGGTACTGTAGTTTTTTGATTTTCTGAAGCAGATATATAGAGAATAATGCCTCAATGCTCTTGAAGAGAAAGTCATCGATCCTGTTAATGAAATTTCAGTATCACCAGTGTGTCACCCCCCAATTTGTTCCTTTCAGTTTTCCTACTTGATTAATGTTCTCTAAGTTTCTCTAAGTTTGTTTTACAACCTCTGTGAAATGTCGTTCTAATCCGTTCCCATAGAATCAGTCTGTTTAGAAACACCATTTGCTCTGTGACATCACTTCCCTGTACCGTTTGTCCCTGACTGCATGTCACTTCCTCCATACCATGCTATAAGATGCTATAAGCACTGTTACAGTCTGATTATTCTGATAAGGGAAACACTTCCTGTTTCAGAATCAGATTTGCAAATCGTCATACTAGAATAAAACTAATGTCTTTGTTTGAAACCAGCTTGAATCGACCACTCGTGTGTTCTTTTGATTCTCTAACTTAACCAAGTTAGATTTTCATCCACAATCCCCTGTACTCTTATAGTAATAACCACCACTGAACAAACAGAACCCTGAAGAACAGGCAGACACAGACAAACCCTAACATCCATACAGACCTCTACAGTTTGTTTTCCTTATTCAGTCTGAACTGAATCATCAACAGGTCATCATTGAGATGCCTGGACTGACAAATGGTTCTATTGTCAAGAAAGAAACCAAGTTCTTTCAAGGGGTGGAGAGGAGGTTGGGTGATGGTGGAGGGGAGGTGGAGAGGAGAGGATCACTGCAGTTAAGGTAACTTTGTGGAAGCTTGCTGCCGTCAACAGCATGGGAGCAGATTTCAGTGAATGAATCACCTGCAGTGGCCACAGAGAGAGAGAGAGAAGGAAGAGAGAGTTTAGAGCAAGAGATGGAAGAGAGAGGAGGGAGATACAGAGCTCAGGAAGAAGAGAGAGCGACAGAGCTTGAATAAGCCATAGGAGAATAACGACAGGATTAAAACAAGATAGAGCCAAAAATAGTCTGGCAGTGTACAGTAACACACACACACACACACACAGCACAGCACACCTTCCTCTGCCAAAAGCCCAGTTCTGTCACTGGACGGTTACGGGATCATAAGAAGCTATGGAGACTTACAGGTCCGAGAGACCAAAGTCTCAAACACATAATGTGGTGTTGTAACAAACCAAGTAGTACAGAAACAAACCAGGTAGTACAGAAACTGATCTTTGCCAATGAATGTCTCCTCTCACACCTACCAGCACAATCTAAGTCTATCAGGAAAAAAAAGCCTCATATATGTAAAGCCACATTCCTTAAAACGTAGGTTCTGGGAGTGCCCGACAAAGAACCACCGACAAAAAAGCAATCAATGGAGCAAATAATCTATTCTCTTATTTCCTCTTTTTGTGACATAATTCCTTGCCCTCTAACAGGAGAGTGAGCGTGTGTCAAGGACCAGAGTTCTGATGCTGCTCTCCTCAGACACAAACATCTCTGTCTCTCCTCACAGACACTGTTTAGATCTGCTCACACTCTGATGACTTACATCCAGTCACTCAAATCTGCTCAGAGTTTGGAGAGGGAAAACAGAGAGGGATGGATAGAGAGAGAAAGGGGATTTTGGAGAAGGGAGATAAAGGACTGCTGCTATCCCTGCCAACTACATAACTACAGGTAGGTCTGTGCCCTAAAAAAAAAAAACAATACTGCAGAGGAGCTGGGCTGGACTGACAACTATGTTTGTTCCCCTGTCCAGAAACAACTCCCAGTCTCCAATAACAAGATACCAGTGGGCCTAAATGTGACAGAGAAATACTACAACAAACTCAACAGAGGATAGAGCTACTAGCCACAGTACTGAAGGCTCAGACTTCGGCATAATCAAACCTACTAGGCATATCCTCCACACACATCAACATACATAACTGGAGTGTCACTACCCACCTCATATACAAGCAATGTGATGGCTGACATGTATGCCGTATGCTTAACATGTACAGTATGCTTAATATAGCAGCCATCTCACTAGTACAATCCAAGCCCAGTACAGACGGGGTAGATTAATTAACTGGGAGGGATATTGTCTCTTTAGGGCTACAGTATGTTGAAGGAATATTCATGTTAGTGTTAACTTAAATATTGGATGCATAATGCATGATGACAACAATATAGATAAATAAGAAATAACATACATAAAAACATAACATAAAGATGGATGACAAATACTGAATCACTCAGTTTCTCTCTATGACCGTTTGACATCATGAAGATTATTCAACAGTTTTGGAATTGCATAATCTTATTGTGTTGTGTGCCATGAGGCATTGGATCATGAAACATACTGTAGGCCTACATAAACAACCCAGTTGTATGACTCCTGTCTCTGGACTCCACCAATGTTAGCTTCACTCTCACTGAAAGACCACTCTCAATGTTAGCTTCACACTAGACCTGGAACATAAGGATTTTTTTTTCAGGGAGGATTTAGTGGGGTTAGTTTGCAACATGAAAACCTAGCAGGAAGCAACTGCGGATATCTGAGATTTAAATCACGTGGATGGGATCAGCCCAGTCGTATACTGTAGGTCGTGGGATGTTCACCAGTGCTAGGCTAAAGTATGGCAAGCCTTATAGCTGTGATCTAGGAGGTACTCAGAGTACCTATTAGTAGATCTGCAGGCTATTCTGTTAGAAATAACTAACCAAGCCTGAAAAAATGACATTGTAGTACAAAGAGGCCTTATACTGTATTTCCCTGTAATATAATGACCAGATGAAGGATTAACACACCAA
Organism: Borostomias antarcticus; assembly: GCF_949987555.1. Lineage (NCBI taxonomy): Eukaryota > Metazoa > Chordata > Actinopteri > Stomiiformes > Stomiidae > Borostomias > Borostomias antarcticus. Next base: position 21,931,070 of record NC_140239.1, on the reverse strand, counting down.
GGGCCAGTAGATAAGGATTAACATTCTCCATTGACATGTGTTTTTGTCTGTGTGTCGGAAACCAGCCCCAGAGACACAAGCCGAACATTAGTCACCAGTCTGTCTCCTAAAGTAAACAGGTGAAAGTACCTGTAAACCAGGTTAGTACCTAGATGCACTGATTCCCAACATATATGCTGGGGATCTGGGCTAGACTGGTAACATTCCACAGTTTATTACTGGCCTACTGGCTTCAACTTTTTTTCCTTTATTGCTTTTTTAATATGAAAATGTGCAAATAAAAAAACATATTTTTATTATATACATTATATATATTTTGTTTTCTTAGAAAAAATGTATAAAAAGAATTCATATACAATTATTTTACATGTCAGAACAGCATCCTCTGGTTTTTGTTTTTAACATTAATTACACTTTAGTTCTTTTGTTGAGTATGCATCGAAACAACCGACACAGGTCTACTAGGGTGTAACAAAATCAGGAAACACACAGACTCAGTTTACATAAATGAAATACATGCAAACATACACTACAATGCCATGCGTACACAATCATTTGGGGAATTCAAATTATTTCAGTTTTGCATTTCTTTCCCATTATATAAAAAAAATCTTCATGCCTTCTTACATGACATGGCTTTTACAGGATGTGGTGACCTTGACAGTTTTAGGTGTTGTAGAGTAGCTAGCCTGGTCCACACTCATCAGCTGCTGCCTGGTTAAAAGTAACTGTTAGCTAGCTGCGTTTACACTTTCAGGATGACCTCACCACAGTGAGGATCTGAGCGCAATGAGAAGTCGATCTGAAGGTCTGAATGAGTGTTTAATGAGCAGTGCGATTTCAGGAATATGAGAGGATCCTTTTTCATCTTGATCTAAGTTGCCTTCAAATGTGTTTATACCAGTAAAAGTGAGCTTTGAGAAGTCAAAGGCATCAGTACAGTATATGCTTTAGTGAGCTATCATTTCATAGACTGAAATATATAAGCAGCTATGTTTGTTTCCTTACCTTGACATGTACACACATACCACATTATGCTTTCCTCAGGTAGCATTGTACCAAACACTACAATACTCTCATTCACACTTTGCTAACTTTTGGTCCACATGAACATCATCATATCTCCCTCAGACATCTGGTCAGGGATGCAGTAGTCCTGTTTAAGAGGTGCCTCACTCTCTTCAAGCAGCAAATAGTAAGAAAAAAAACAACACTTAAATGTCAAAACAGACCACTAAGAATGACCTGACAACATCCACTTACAGTCACATGTGAAGGGGGCCTCAGTCACACACCACTAGTCTGAGTGCTTTTGATATCAACACGTTAGCCACTGATGTCTATCTGACCTTGCGGGGTGTTGGAGTCTGTGTGGGACCTGACAGTGATGCTATCAGGCATGCTCAGACCGGGCATGATGATGCTGTTCTTCTCCTAAGAGACTGAGGAGGTGCTTAGCATTAGGGTGTGCGAGGAGGTGGGGGGGAGTCACTAGCAGCTAATTGGTGTTTGTTAGAGTGTGTGTGTGTTTACTTGTTTACTATACCTTGAATGTGAGGGACTGAACTCCAGTGCTTTATTAAACATAGACCATGCTGAGAATGTGTATTTGTGATCACCATTTCCTATCTCAGTCAGAAAGGCCATTAGATACTTCTCACAGGCCAGGGTCTGACCTGCCCAGTGCTCCTCACATTGGTTTTACTGGTACATAGCAGTCAGATTTAATTTAAAACAGATTTTACATTTCTACTCTCTCTGGCTGCTCGTCTAGTGGTATCATACCTTAGCAATCAGTATGCACTGTAATATAGCTCTCCTGTTTTCGGTGCCAGAAAAAAAAAACGTGAAAACTGAAACAAAGCAGATAGTAGATATTCCTCTCCAACGGAAATTAACTTTGACAATCCTACTCATGTAATATGCTGAGGAAGATGATTCCTCATCATGAACACAGTGTATTCCATCTGCCCAGTTCAGCTGTTCGCTTTGGTGTGTACGTATAAGGAAAAGCATGCAGCGTGCTGTCAATATACATCTTCTCTCATACAGCTGGGAAGGTAGAAAGAAGAATCTGCTCTGTCAAGCGTTATACTAGTCAGGACTTCAGGAGAGCAGGTGGACAGGGCGGAGGGAGGAACTGGTTTGACAGAGAAAGGTTGCTGGCTAGCCATCCACATCTTAATATCGATCTCTCTGTTTTATCAGATTACATTACAATCATTTGGCAGATCTGGCCTCTTCATCATTCTCAATAAGATAAGCTGATATGACAACATCAGACAATATGATTCAGGTTATCAATGACAAGAGGTCGTCCATACTGTAATTCTCACTTTCTCTGACATACACAGAAGGCCATAGGAGCTAAACATATATTTGCTCATTGCTAATTATTCAACATTACTAGTACAGATATGTCAATGTCATATGTCAGTTACATATGCAAGGTATATTATGTTGAGACAGGTCATGGTTGCAGGGCGGCTGATGATGCTGGGAACCACGGTCAGGCTGCAGGCTGTGCAAATGAGATACACTGTCCAGGCAGAAGGAATGACCAATGGGGTTGCTGTTTACTTGGCCAACATGGCTGCTATTGACCGTGGGGTCTTGAGAGCCCGCCCTCTGAGGACAGGGTCAGCTCTGACACCTCTGGGCCTGGGAGGTGCCTCGCTACAGGACACACCTACAACACCTCACACCCACCAATCACTGATGAATGCCCGGCCCACTGCTGACACTCACCGAGACCAATGACGGCCGTCTCTCTGTCAGACGTTAGTCACATGGTCGAGGTTCTCCCTGACTTCAATGCACTCTATCTCCTCCCTCTCTCTCTCCCTCTCCCGTTCTCTCTCCCTCTCCCTCTCTTTCCGCTTGGCGCGCTTCTTCTTCTTATGTCTCTTTTTGGAGGGGGGGAAGAAGGTGAGGAAAACGGGCAGGATGACGAAACAGTGCAGCACAGTGCAGCCTGCTGTCAGGAGAGAGCACTTGAACAGCGTGTAGGTCAGGTTGGAAGGCACAAACACCAAGGGCATCATCCCAATCACGAAACAGGACGCATTTTGCAAAATGGCCGCCCCATGCTCCTCCAGCGAGATCTTGATGCACTGGGTCCTAGTGTGCTCAGAGGCAAGCACAAACGTGTACAGGTGTGGGGCACAGTGATCCATGGCAAAGTTCAGAGTATAAATAAGGCACAGGATAGAGATGCTGTCCATGTCTACATTCCAGAGGGTCATCAGGCCCAGAACACCCAGCTCCACAGAGGTCACCGTCAGGATCAACCAAAAGTTCCCCAGGGGGTTGATGACCAGGAAGAAGGTGAGAATGAGGATGGTGAGCACACTGAAGCAAGAGGTGAGAATGGGTGATACGACTGAAGAGCTGTAACGGTCCATGAAGACGAAGGTGGGGTTGAAGACGATGAACTTGATGCTGTTGATGAGGGAGAGGGGCCGGAGCCTCTCCAGCAGCTCCACCACCTCCTCCCGGGTCTTCTCCGTAGTCCGTGCTACCAGGTACATCCTGGATGCAATGATGTCATACTCCTCGCCTTTCTTTGAGAAGATGATGTCCTCAGTGAAGTGCTGGTACTCCGGGCTCTTCAGGAAGGAGCCTTTGAGGATGGCGATGAAGTCGCTCTTGGTGGAGGCGGTCACATTCACCACCTTCAGGTAGTGGAAGTAGTTGTCCATCCAGGAGATCTTGTTGAAGCCTTGGCCCAGAGTTCTCAGGTGCTCCTGCACCGTGGAGTTCCAGTACTCAATGGGTTCGTAGATGTAGAAACCGATCACAGGGCTGTAGTTACTGAAGTACTTCTGCTGGGTCAGAGCGTATGATACACTGGGGGAGTTGCTGGCTAACAGGTTGACAACGTTGGATCCGTCGCTGATTTGTAAACATCCCATGAAGGAGAAGGAGGCGTAGATCAGGTACAGGATGACCACGAAGGGTTTGACGTAGGTGTTGGTGATCCACTCGGTGTAGTGTTCCCTCAGGAAGTGCTGTATAAAGTGGTTCTGGTAGGGGATGCTGTCGTGGTGCGTGGATATGTCGTGGCCATCGCTCATCATGGTTTTGAACCAGGTGGGCTGCCTGTCCAGGTACTCCACGGACGGGATCTTGCAGCAGAACACACTGTGGTACCGGTTCTGCTCCAGCTGTCCGGCAAACACCAGGCAGGACCCGTAGAAGGAGAAGACGTAGAAATAGTTGACCAGGATGGCCACGCACATGCTCTGGCAGAAGATCTTGATGGACTCAATATTGGTGAAGGGGCTGGCGCCCATGCCAAAGGTGATGATGTAGAGTGAGCTGGTCATTGTGTAGCACACCATCACATCGGCGAAGGCGTCTGCCACACGCTCCTTGAAGGGTAGGTTCTCTCGGGTTCTTCTCCAGCCCGCCAGCAGCTCGAACACACCTTTGGTTCCATGGCCTGGAACCAGAGAAGAGGAAGACAGGTGTAACAATAACAGTCACAAGGTAGGGTGGCTAGGTAGGTAATAATAATCATATAATCAGCTTTGTTATTTTACATGAATAGCAATAAGAATTAAGGCACTCAAAACTTGTGATGACAAGGTATTACTACGTTTAAGAGATGATACTAAGTTAAAGCCATAAAGGCAACACAGACACACACAGACAGACACACACGCACACACACATGCATGCACACATGCACACACACACATGCACGCACACACACGCACACACATGCACACACACGCACACACATGCACACACACACACGTATGCATGCACACACCCACCCACACACACACCCACGCACACACATTCAGACAAACAAGCCCTCACAAATCTATTTGTGTGAAAAAACTAGTGGATCCTATTTCTGGCAAGGAGCCACTGTTTTGTCTTTTCAACATTTGAATAAATCGAACACTCATCCATCTCCTTAAAATAGGAGTGGGTGTTATAGATACAGCTATCTCCATCCTGGGTTGCAGCTATTCCCTCAGATGCGCCTGCTCGGTGGCTGCTCTCCCTGACGCCCCCCCCCCACCTCCTCAGCAGCATCATAAATATTGCCTTGTTTGACACTGGGAAAAAAAGTTAATTATCTATAAAGGATTAGGCCAATATAATGAGTCAGGTGGATTGGATTGCCTGCTTTTAGTTTTATTAAGCCGCAATACAAGTCAATTAGTTAGTGTCAGTTCATTTAGAAGGTGTGGAGAGAAAAAGACTGATGCAACAGTTTACTGATAGCAGCAGATGGAGATGGTCTGATGATGATCATGGTATTTTCCTGGACCGTGTCTCTTAATGTTAAAATGCGTAAAATGTCTCTGGGTGATTGGAAAACCCCAGAGATCCATTAAAGTGATTGATGACATGCAGGTGGGGGAGCTAATAGCATTGGGCCCATCTGCTCATGTATCCCTGGGCTGATATGCCCACTAGGAGAACAGCATTACCACCGCCTGGGGCTGAGGTCATAAGCATATAAATCTGAATCAACTCAAATAAGATAGAGTATGTGCTGACATTTCTGGACAGACACTATAAACCATAGGGCCTAACATAACTGGTCATAATTGATAGTGGGTAAACAATCAGATTGATTTACTTATTTTTTCTGAAAAGGTTTGATGAACTCACATACAGTGCCTGGGCCTCTAATTTTGGAACTTGCAAAAAGTGTCAGCGCCGTGGCACCATGGTGTCAGCGCATTGCCGGATCCACCAACGCCTTTTCGTGCAGTGTTTACAACCAGGAGGCATCGTTGATCAAGTAACTTCTAGTGGCAGCAGAGCGACTTGATTACCTACTGTAGATTAGTGAGGCGCTGGTAACGTTAGGGTGGCATGTAGCCTATTTAGAGAAATCAAATAAAAACTTTTGCAATAATATAACACAACACCGTAGTGTCTTTGTAGTAGGTGAAGTTTGCACTTAAATCCCAATCCATGATTGAGCCTATGTAGAAGTAAACTTTTGGATCTATCTAGGCTAATTATATAACATTTGAGATGTACAATGTATGTACATGTATAACAATTGAGAAAGTAACCTATGGTGAACTTGCAAATCTATTTGTGAAATACAGAACACCCAACGAGCACAAAAAGAGGGACAGATTTGTTAGGTCAGTGGTTCAAAGCCAGCTGGACATGCCAGATTATTATTATTATTAGGGCCCGAGCACTGGCGGTGCGAGGCCCTATTGAATTTCGAAGGATTATTATTATTCTTCTCCTTCTACCTTCTTCTTTACCCCAAACAAATGCCTTTTAGGCGGCCTGAACATCGATGAAAACGGATGAAACTTTGCAGATACGTCAGTCCCGGTGAAAAATTTGATAATTCATGGGTGACGGAAATGGGCGTGGCAAAACGGCTCAAGAGCGCCCCCTGGAAAGTTTAAAATGGGGAGCCCCACCTTTCAGTTTGATGTAGGCAAACGAAATTCGGAGGGAATATGTATTTCATCGAGTCGCACTAAAATGTCTCTTGGAGCTATACCCAACATGCAACAGGAAGTCCGCCATTTTGCTTTTAATGTGCCTTTTTGTCCTTGTTTTGACCATTTCCATGCCTCGTACTTCGACGAACTCCTCCTACAGATTTCATCCAATCAACTTCATATCGGGTCAGCTTCATCTTAAGACCTTTGTGATCAAAAGTTATCAAAAAAATTGAGTTTTCACCAAACACCCTTGCCGTGGCGCCCCGCCAAAGTTTGACATTTCGCCATAAAACACGAAGTCCTCATAACTCCTCCATACATTATCCAATTTGTCCGATATATCTCACGCTTCATGACGGTTCTGTCCTGAACACATCTATGTGTCAGTATTGCATCATACTTATAGCGCCACCTATTGGTGAAACAGGAAGTCCTCATAACTCCTCCATACATTGTCCAATTCGTCCGATATATCTCACGCTTCATGAAGGTTCTGTCCTGAACACATCTATGTGTCAGTATTGCGTCATAATTATAGCGCCACCTATTGGTAAAACAGGAAGTCCTCATAACTCCTCCATACATTATCCGATTTGTCCGATATATCTCACGCTTCATGACGGTTCTGTCCTGAACACATCTATGTGTCAGTATTGCGTCATACTTATAGCGCCACCTATTGGTGAAACAGTACGTCCTCATAACTCCTCCATACATTATCCGATTTGTCCGATATGTCTCACGCTTCATGACAGTTCTGTCCTGAACACATCTATGTGTCAGTATTGCGTCATACTTATAGCGCCACCTATTGGTGAAACAGTACGTCCTCATAACTCCTACATACATTATCCGATTTGCACCAAATTGCTGATGCTTCATGAAGGTCGCATTCTGAACACATCTATGCTTCGGTATTAAGTCACACTTACAGCGCCACCTACTGGTGAAACAGGAAGTACTCATAACTCCTACATACGTTATCCGATTTACTCCAAATTGCTCAAGCTTGATGAAGGTCGCATCCTGAACACATCTGTGCGTCAGCAGTGAGTCATACTTATAGCGCCGCCTACAGGTCAAGCAGGAAGTCCTCATAACTCCTACATACATTATCCGATTTGCACCAAATTGCTGATGCTTCATGAAGGTCGCATTCTGAACACATCTATGCTTCGGTATTGAGTCACACTTACAGCGCCACCTACTGGTGAAACAGGAAGTCCTCATAACTCCTACATACGTTATCCGATTTGTCCGATATATCTCACGCTTCATGACGGTTCTGTCCTGAACACATCTATGTGTCAGTATTGCATCATACTTATAGCGCCACCTATTGGTGAAACAGGAAGTCCTCATAACTCCTCCATACATTATCCGATTTGTCCGATATATCTCACGCTTCATGACGGTTCTGTCCTGAACACATCTATGTGTCAGTATTGCATCATACTTATAGCGCCACCTATTGGTGAAACAGGAAGTCCTCATAACTCCTCCATACATTATCCGATTCGTCCGATATATCTCACGCTTCATGACGGTTCTGTCCTGAACACATGTATGTGTCAGTATTGCATCATACTTATAGCGCCACCTATTGGTGAAACAGGAAGTCCTCATAACTCCTACATACATTATCCAATTCGTCCGATATATCTCACGCTTCATGAGGGTTCTGTCCTGAACACATCTATGTGTCAGTATTGCGTCATACTTATAGCGCCACCTATTGGTGTAACAGGAAGTCCTCATAACTCCTCCATACATTATCCAATTTGTCCGATATATCTCACGCTTCATGACGGTTCGGTCCTGAACAGATCTATGTGTCCGTATTGTGTCATACTTATAGCGCCACCTATTGGTGAAACAGGAAGTCCTCATAACTCCTACATACATTATCCAATTTATCTGATATATCTCACGCTTCATGACGGTTCAGTCCTGAACACATCTATGTGTCAGTATTGCGTCATACTTATAGCGCCACCTATTGGTAAAACAGGAAGTCCTCATAACTCCTCCATACATTATCCGATTTGTCCGATATATCTCACGCTTCATGACGGTTCTGTCCTGAACACATCTATGTGTCAGTATTGCGTCATACTTATAGCGCCACCTATTGGTGAAACAGGAAGTCCTCATAACTCCTGCATACATCATCCGATTTGCACCAAATTGCTGACGCTTCATGAAGGTCACCTTCTGAACACATCTATGCGTCGGTATTGAGTTACACTTACAGGGCCACCTACTGGTGAAACAGGAAGTACTCATAACTCCTACATACATTATCCGATTTACTCCAAATTGCTCATGCTTGATGAAGGTCGCATCTTGAACACATCTGTAGGTCAGTATTGCGTCATACCTACTGCGCCACCTACTGCTTACAGGAAGTCCTCATAACTCCTACATACTTTGTCCGATTTACACAACATTTCTCACGCTTCATCAAGGTACTGTCCTGAACACATCTATGCGTCGGTATTGAGTCACGCTTAGAGCGCCACCTACTGGTGACAGGAAGTTTCTGTCAGTACTGGACACCGAAATAGCACACCCTTTAACGGTGCCACACCCCGACCCGCATGGGGTGCGAGGGCCCGCTCACTGCTGCTCGCAGCACTAGTTATTATTATTTTGTAAACCATTGAAAAAGTATCAAGCATTAAATGGGGCGGCTGTGGCTCAGTGGTAGAGCGGGTCGTCCAATGATTGTAGGGTCGGCGGTTCGAATCCCGCCTCCTCCTGTCCACATGTCGAAGTGTCCTTGGGCAAGACACAGAACCCCCAAAAAATTGCTCCCAATGAGCAGGTTAGAACCTTGCACGGCAGCTGGTGTGAATGGGTGAATGAGAGGCCATTGTAAAGCGCTTTGGATAAAAGCGCTATATAAGTGCAGTCCATTACCATTTATCATAAATAACATATAACCACACACTAAGATCTCGGGTTTCTATGTAACCCCCCCCCCCAAAAAAAAATAAAATAAATAAAATAAAATATACAGTAGCCCACATAGAGGAAAGCAAATTGTTTCAAATACAGTCCAAGTTACTCACAAGTGGGGAGCAAGAGCGAGCCAACATATCCTCTACAGTAGGCTAGTTAGTCTTGGAACATTTACTTTGTTTTTTTGTTAATGTATTCTAATTTTATATCACAGCAGTGAGCAGACATGGCTGCTTAAATCAGGCATAAAGCGTTTTCTAGAGTAGCCTATCTGAGAGGGTTAATCAATACTAGACAACAGCCGAACACTTAAATGTTATTTGAGTGGACTCATTCTCTATTAGCCCACATTGTGATTATGAACACTTGGAATTACAATGTCCTGTTATCACAACACTAGTTTGTAGCCTACATGTATGCACAACAATGTTATCAACAGTTCTGGTGGGTCAAATAAGCAGGACATATTTTCGTTGAGAAACTCGCGTAAATAAAACCTTTAATGGGGAAAGTGGGGTAAACATCAAAATTAGATGGTCAGCAACTATGCTCATTCTGAAGCATTTCCACGAAGCAGAGAGAGTATTGGTTATTTGAGGGGATATTGTATATATATTGTATTGTATAAATACTGTAGCACTATAACGCGGTATGCTATAAATTTGATAGTGTCAGAGCTGCTCAGAGCTAAGCTGGATGTTTTGCTTCAGTAGCTACTGTAGCTATGTCTAACAGTTTGCTACAGTAGGAACCTGGACTGCCTCTCCCCCTTCCCAATGCTACAAGGGCATTCATATTCAAATAAACTTGATGAGCTGGGCGTGGGGCTGATGTGTTTCCTAGCCCCATGATAAATAAATAAATAAATAAATAAATAAATAAATAAATAAATAAATAAATAAATAAATAAATAAATAAATAAATAAATAAATAAATAAATAAATAAATAAATAAATAAATAAACTAGGGCTGCGAGCAGCATTGAGCGGGCCCTCGCACCCCACGCATGTCGGGGTGCAGCGCCTTTAAAGGCTGTGCTATTTCGGTGTCCAGTACTGAGAGAAACTTCCTGGCACCAGTAGGTGGCGCTCTAAGCGTGACGCAATACCGATGCATAGATGTGTTCAGGGCCGTACCTTGATGAAGCGTAAGAAATGTTGAGTAAATCGGACAATATATGTAGGAGTTATGATGACTTCCTGCTTGACCTGTAGGCGGCGCTATAAGTATGACTCAATACTGACCTATAGATGTGTTCAGGACGCGACCTTCATCAAACCTGAGCAATTTGGAGTAAATCGGATAACGTATATAGGAGTTATGAGGACTTTCTGTTTCACCAGTAGGTGGCGCTGTAGGTATGACGCAATACTGACTTACAGATGTGTTCAAGATGCGACCTTCATCAAGCATGAGCAATTTGGAGTAAATTGGATAACGTATGTAGGAGTTATGAGTACTTCCTGTTTCACCAGTAGGTGGCGCTGTAAGTGTGACTCAATACCGACGCATAGATGTGTTCAGAATGCGACCTTCATGAATCGTCAGCAATTTGGTGCAAATCGGATAATGTATGTAGGAGTTATGAGGACTTCCTGTTTCACCAATAGGTGGCGGTATAAGTATGACGCAATACTGACAAATAGATGTGTTCAGGAGAGAACCGTCATGAAGCTTGAGATATATCGGACAAATTGGATAATGTATGGAGGAGTTATGAGGACTTCGTGTTTTATGGTGAAATGTCAAACTTTGGCGGGGCGCCACGGCAAGGGTGTTTGGTGAAAACTATTTTTTTTTATAACTTTTGATCACAAAGGTCTTAAGATGAAGCTTACCGAATATGAAGTTGATTGGATGAAATCTGTAGGAGGAGTTCGTTAAAGTACGAGGGATGGAAATGGTAAAAACAAGGGGAAAATGGGACATTAAGAGCAAAATGGCGGACTTCCTGTTGCATGTTGGGTATAGCTCCAAGAGACGTTTTAGTGTGTCTCGATGAACTACATATGCCCACCGAATTTCGTTCGCCTACATCAAACTGAAAGGTGGGGCTCGCCATTTTACATTTTCCAGGGGGCGCTCTTGAGCCATTTTGCCACGCCCATTTCCATCACCCATGAAATATCAAATTTTCACCGGGACTGATGTATCTGCAAAGTTTAATCCGTGTTCATTGATGTTTAGGCCGCCAAAAAGGCATTTGTTTGGGGAGAAGAAGGAGAATAATAACAATCCTTCGAATTTCAATAGGGCCTCGCACCGCCAGTGCTCGGGCCCTAATAAATAAATAAATAATAAGGAGAACCAGTTAAAATATAAGTGATGTGTATATAGTAGCCGACAGTTTGTTGTTGTATAACAACATGGATGAAAAGTCTAGATGAAAACAAACAGCTTCAGGCTGCCAGCAGCTCTTTGATACAGAAGAGCATTAGGGCCAACAACAGAGTTTTTTTTTTAAGATTCTGAGTTTAAAGTCAGAAATTCTGAATTTTTTCTCAGAAGTTATTTCTGACTTTTTTCTCAGAAACTCCCCAAAAAAATTCTCAGAAATTCTGACTTTAATCTCAGAAATTCTGACTTTAATCTCAGAAGTTATTTCTGACTTTTCTCTCAGAAATTCTGACTTTAAACTCAGAAGTTATTTCTGACTTTTTTCTCAGAAATTCCTAGTTTTTTTTCTCAGAAATTCTGATTTTAAGGGGAGACACGGTAGGTGAAAACATCGTTTTTCAACGCCCTGGTCAAATATGAGATTTTGTGCTAGTTTGCTTCCATAACATGTCTTCTTTCATACTAGTGGAAATAAAACATAAAAAATACGCATTTAGATGTTTATTTTACTTCATTTAGTCTGTTTGCGTCTGTAGATTCTTCCTAAAATCATCAAAAGTTAGCCTTTTTTCGGAACTTCTCGCAGCTTTTCCTTAGTCTGGATCCCGTCATCCGGGGTATCTTTAGAAAGCTCTAGCTCTCTAGCAAACTATTATCGCAACCAAACCTGTTAGTTTCATTTGTATTAGCAACCAATCGTGGAAATACAAAGGCGGGTTTGATGCTAACCGTGAAATCTCATTGGCTGTTGTTGATTTCTGAGAACGTGATTGGTTCAGCGCGTCATGTGACACGTTTCCACTTCCTTATATCTAATCCAAACAATGCCGTCTGTAAAGCGTTCTAAACGTAATAAGCAACAATGACAACAGTGTTTGCCCGCAAGGTTGAACAGAAAACAAGAGAAACTAAATGGAAAGGTTTACATTTATGAGATATAAAGTGCCTATTCGCGCAAGTTGTCATTAGCCGGTGCTAGCATGTCCAGTGAGCAGCAGGGAGATGAGGCTAGTGTTAGCATGTCCAGTGAGCAGCAGAGAGATGCGGCGCGTTTGAATGAGCTGATAACTGGGTTGATTTGTCCTAATTGTGCAGGGACTGGTCTTAAAATTAACATAGATCCTCAGAATAGTGGGTTATGTAGTACTTTGCTCTTAGAGTGCAGTCTTTGTGAGAAATGGCTATCTCAAAAGTGTCAACAACTAGGAATGATGTTGCATTTGATGTCAATGTGAGGATGGTCCTCTTAGCGCACGAGTTAGGGTTGGGGTATGCAGCTCTCCAAAAGATTAGTAAAGTGTTGGATCCCAGGGCTTCATCTGAAAACGTATCAGAAACATGACAAGAGGGTGACAGGTAGGCTATTGAAACGTGTTCCCTCTCTCTCTCTCTCTCTCTCTCTCTCTCTCTCTAGCCAATATCAGAAGCCTATACATATGCACAGTAGTCTCTCTACCTGTGGCATATCTACATGCATCCATAAACTGACCAAATAAACTGTTTTAATTTCAGTTGCTGAAATAGAGAGAGGTCTGGAGTCCTTTCACAGAAGCAGAGAGCAGATTAGGCAGGCATATGCAGATGTGGACCCAGAGGTAGGTAAGCTGACTGCCAATAAATGCAAAATGTTACAAAATTATTACAGTTATTGAGAATTATTACAATAATTCTCAATAACCAGCGTTCAGTGGACAACATGAAGGCGGCAATATGGGGTAGTCCGCTTCACTGATGACAACCCCATGCGCACCAGGAACATATTGTGGTTTTAGGACAGTTTTGGGGACTGCAGCTGAGTGGGTTCTACAGACCAGCTGCTTAGAACAGTTTTGTGAACTGCAGCTGAGTGGGTTCTACAAACCAGCTGCCTAGAACAGTTTTGTTGATAGCTAGTGTGGTGCCATCTGAGGAGTGACTCTGTAGACCTATGACGGCGTAGCTTGATGTCTCCTATGGTGTTGCTTTTGACGATGGTTATATCACTTGTTTGTTTGGCAATCTATATTTAGCTTCTATTGGTGTTTACCCTGCATTGTTTACCACATCTTGTCCTGTGTATTTATGAATCAGCTTACTCTTCATGTTCATTCATTCATTCATTCATTCATGTTTTCTCCATGTAAAACGCTTAAAAAAACATAAAAAGCTAGATAATCTGTTTTCTCATGCATGTCCTCGTCAAATGTGTCTATCTTTGTCCATGATCTGTTTAACAAAATAATACAAGCTTTCTAAAAGGGAATGTTCTCTTCCCTACTAACATTGTCTCGTCTCTAGTCTCGTCTTACTAACATCCCACTCGTGGGCTGTACCTTGACGTGGTGAGTGGGCTTCCAACTAAACAGGTCTTACTTCTCTATACAAAATGTCTACTCCTGGACTATTTTGAATCCACAACATGCTGTGTTATTCAGTTTTCAGTTTCTATGTGTTTTCAGATGTTGTGTAATGTTGTTACTAATGATGTGATTGGATATTGTGTTTGTAAATATTGGTTTACAATGCAAATGTATGGTTTTTTACAATACAAATTTTCAAAGCCCGTTTTCTCAAAATGAGTTATTTCTCATCTTAGGGACATCAAAACCACCACTTGAGTAGCACCTACATACACCTAACTTTCCAGTTTTGTTCCAATCCATATTCTGAGAGTTTGTCCAAGGGGGATTTTTAAAATTTCATTCATAGCCTGATTTATATAACAGTTTATCCCTAAAACATGGCGAAAATTGGTCTTTTTATGACTGTTGACAGTATTTTCTGATTTCTGAAGTGAAGAAAAGAGATATCAAAAATCCCCCTTGGACAAAGTTTGAATAGGGATATGTGAACAAAATGAAACAAGAATTTTGAATCTGGCTTGAACCAGTTAAAAAAATTGATTTCCTGAAATTATGCAAATTAGCGCATATTTAGCGCATATAATGCCTAATTTGCATATTCATCCATAAGATTTCAGAAAACTTGTAATACAAAAAAGATGCTCCTTAATGTACCTAACAAACTGGGGGAGTTTGATGGTGATACCTATTAAGGATTTTTTTTTTCCTATTCACCTGGGGTGTCTCCCCTTAATTTCAGAAATTCTGACTTTAATGTGGGGCCCCGGCGTCAGCCAATTAATCTTTCAAGTTTGTCCAGAAAGCTGCCACTCGCCTGGTGTTCAACCACCCCAAGTTCTCCCACACAACTTCCCTTCTCTGTTCTCTACACTGGCTCCTAATAGCAGCTCGCATCCAGTTTAAAACTCTGGTACTAGTCTACGTGTGTTTCAGGAGGATGGAGGGCTAGACTGCAGACGCACATGGCGTGACACATTTTTCTCCTGCATGGGTCAAATGAATCACTGTATTCTAATACGGGCTGAGTGCTGTGTGTGTGTGTGTGTGTGTGTGTGTGTGTGTGTGTGTGTGTGTGTGTGTGTGTGTGCACCAAGGTCAGGTGCTCCACAGCTGCTGCTCGATTCATAAAATTGTGTCCATAATGCTATAGGCTGAGCCTGGATGGGCTGCATCCAGGAAGCTATAGAGACACAGACATATGGGTGGAGGGGGGTCGTGAGATAGAGAGAGGTGTGGGAGAGTAAGAAGGGAGGGGGACAGTGGAAAAGAGAGAGACAGAGAGCAAGGGAGGACATACATGGATCTCACTACACATGCTTGGGCTGCAGCAAGGCACAGGTCGCCATAAAAGCTATATCAAGCTATATCTAGGCTGGTTAATCAACGTCTTAACACTATGTACAATTAGGGGTAACACTACCCAGACATATCATATACACTTTTCTGTTTATGCTCTAATTCAATATTCTATTCACTATTTTGATTTCTTTATATTTTGGCTTGCAGTGAACATCAAATTAAATGTACAGTTTACCTCCACACATTGAACTTGCAATTAGGCTACATTAGTAACACATGGACAACATTTTAAACGTTTTAGCCTTTTTCTAAATTAGAGACCAACAAGGACATCAGCTGTATTTCCTTGAAGTCTTACAATACGCTGAATATTCACAACACTGCCCAGAGTGCATCCACTTGAGTTTCTGGTTTGCAGAGGCGTGACCGTGTGTCAATTGGTCCTCTATGCTTTACCAGTCAAGACTTGACATATTCCTTTGGGTTCCACTTTGACAAAGGAGGGCCATTCAGGTTAACAAACAATGACAGTCTTTATCAGCAGACTACACCTCAGTGGACTATTCATTAAACTGAATCCTTGTTCACATTCTACACTGCTCACTGGTATGAGGCTGAGAATATTAATGTGTGGGGACAAGTCTTCAGGTATTATACTGGAGTCTTATTTATAGTCCCTGAATCCCTTGATCACTCTCCTTGAGTCAAGCCTGAACTGCTGTGCTAGCTGTTAGATGGAAAGCTTCCCATACCACTCATCTAAGGGCAAGGGCCAGTTTTCTGGATTAGGAATGCTACATTTATCAAGCAAGTCTGTATACTGAACCATGTTCTCAGTTTGTGACTTTTTGAATTTGCATGTTTATAGATTGTGCTCTGCAAACATGATAGTTTGTGGTCACAGTGGCGAAAATATCGAAGGGGCAACCGGGGCAGCTGCCCCAGGGCCCAGAGCTATCAAGGGCCCATGTAGAAGGCAAAAAAAATAAATATAGGAATGGATTTTCCCATCTTTTTATTTTAGGTGGGCCCTATGGATCGCATCCATGCCATGGATGTGTTAACAGAACGGTGGGGCGGGGCCTCTTCAAAGTAAGAAAGCAATTGATTAATCTGTCCAATGACCTTGATCTTTGTCACACGCACCTTGCGTGGATGACCAACGTCAATCAACGTCAAATTTTCTGTTCGCGTTAGCATATTAGCTAGTCTGAAGATAAAATGTTTCAATGGGAGCAACATTTAGCTATGTTTACATACTGTAGCACTGCTACTGTACCTCATCATACCCGTTACTGTTGCAAGCGCAGAACGCTCATTCTCCAAGCTCAAGTTGATAAAAATGTATTTAAGGAGGAGCATGGGACAAGAAAGACTCAGTGGATTGGCTATACTTTCAATAGAGAGCAGCCAAACCAGGAATCTGAACTTGAGCAGTATTGTTAATGACTTTGCTGAGCGCAAGGCCCGTAAAATGGTCATCTAATCTGGATCTGGATGAGTACAGAGTTCTTTTTTTCTGATTGAGGATTTAAATCAATGTCATTCTCATGTTTTTGGGGAATGCGCCCCTATAAGCTGCTGTGCTTTCTTTGATGCTATTTGTTCTAACACCAACTGCCATTGTGTTAAATTGTTAGTGTATGCTTGCTAAAGCTATGTCGTTTAGTTGGAGAAATCAAGCCGTGGTCCAGGGCAGCCGGTTGTTATTGTGTAGTGCATTTGGTGGTTTCAGAGTTGTGTGTCCGTGCATGTGTGCGCATGAGCGTGCGCTACTACGTTTATGTTTGGGTGGGATGTAGGCCTACGTGTGTGGGTGGGGCCCGAAAAATATATTTGCCCCGGGGCCTCTGACAACCTAGTTACGCTGATGGGTGGTCACCATTGTGGCTGTAGGTAACTCTAGTGCTTGCCCATTCATTTTACAGACACGTACGTGTTTCAATGGCCCAAAGGAGACTGTTTTGCACGTTAGACACCCAACATATTCCCCACTGACAATAAGCCATGAGTTATCTTTTTGAAGTTGTTGGTGTTGTTTTTCGGTTCAAATGCGTGGGTGACATCTCTCTATTTGTCCTCTCTCTGTATTCTCTCTGTTCCTCCTCTCTCCATGTCCTCTCTCTGTTCCTCCTCTCTCTCTCCTCTTCTCTCTGTTCCTCGTCTCTCTCATCTTCTCTCTGTTCCTCCTCTCTATGTTCCTCCGCTCTATTCTTCCTCTCTCTCTCCTCTTCTCTGTGTTCCTCCTCTCTCTGTTTGTCCTCTCCGTGTTCCTCCTCTCTCTCCTTGTCCTCTCTCTGTTCCTTCTCTCTCTGTCTCTCCTCTTCTTGTTCCTTCTCTCTCCTTGTTCTCTATCTGGTCCTCCTCTCTCTGTCTCTCCTCTTCTCTGTTCCTTCTCTCTCTCTCCTCCTCTCTCTGTCCTCTTCATGTTCCTCCTCTCTCTGTTCCTCCTCTCTCTCCTTGTCTTCTCTCTGTTCCTCCTCTCTCTGAGCCTCTCTGTCTTTCCTCTTATGGTCCTCCTCTCTCTTTTCTTGTTCTATTCAATTCAATTCAATTCAAAGGGCTTTATTGGCATCGGAAACATATGTTTACATTGCCAAAGCAAACATCACAAAAAGTCACAAAATTGTTCAAATATTAAATATAGACAAAAAGGTGAATTGAGTGAATAAGTAAATGTAACATTTACAAATGTATTTAAATTGTAACTTTTATGTATGTTTGTAGTGTGTATTACTGTACAAAGTGTGTATAAATATCATAAATGTAGCTTTTTATTCATACTTTTCAAAGAAAAAACGACAAGGTGAAATATGTTTTATTTATCTTTCCAGCAGACCAGGCTATACCAAAAAAGCTAACTGAAAATTAATAGAAAACTTTGTATTTGGCCAATGTTCAGCAAATGTTTTCCCTTAATAGCTTATATTAGGTGCTGAAAGTAAGTTAGACTGCTAACAGAAAATCTGTATAATATCTGTCTTCTCTGTAGGGCAGGGTTACAGCAAAAAAAAAGTGCACAGGGATAAACCCACAACAAATGAAAAATTACGCTTTTAGACAAAAGCCTACATTGTACTACTTTCTGAAGAAGTAGAATGTAGGCTATTGTCTAAAAGGGCACTTTTTCATGCATGGTATACCTTTCAGGTTGCTGCGTTCCATCGCTTTAGCCATATTTCTTGCGTTGTCCCGGACTACTGCATGCACTTTTGATTGGTCAACACTCCAAGTGGCAAACATGTTAGCGAACGCCTCGGAGATGGCTGCTGCTGTGTGTGACCCCGTAAACTCTTGTGCATGGAGCAGAATCTTCTGTAGCTTGATGTCTCTGTCTATCTGTGCAGTAAGGCTCAGCTAACCACTGTGCGGTTAGGCTCAGCTTACTATTGGGGCTTACATCCGAGCTCCGAATATCTCTTGTGAAGCTGAGGGCTGAAATATCTGTAGCTTGTGGATGTGAGTTGCAATGTTGCAATGACATTATACAGTACATCTCAGGTAAGCACATGTCTGAGAAATGCCATCTACTGGGTATGGTGTAATGGGGTTTGATATGCACTATAATCTTTTCAGTGATACCTTTTGCTTTGGGACCATCACTTGCATATTTTCTTGCTATTTCAAAAGCTTTGGCCACAGATGGAGTAGGTGTGCTGGGAGGAACTTTCATTTTAGTTGCCAGGTTTTTTCATAATCAACATGTTGTTCAGGTTGTTATGATTTCAAGTGATGAATTAAGTGCTGAAGGTTTTTGTCGATGTACACCCTCTAGATATTTCAGTTTTGCATACTAGTAGTAGCCAATGTATCTCTGATGTCCTGGTACACTTAACAGGTAGTTAAAAAGTGAGGCTCGGTTTCCACCTCTTTTTGTGTGCAGTAGGTGCACAGTCTGTCTTCTCTAGGGAGCCTTGATGGCGAGGCTGTGCATAGTCAAGGACTTCCTAAGTTTTGGGTCCATCACTGTGTTCTGATTTTTGGTAGATTCTTTCCAATGTGTCAGATAGTTTTCTTTTTGTTTTCTTATAATTTGGTTTAATCTGGTGGGGTTTCTGTTTGGTGGCTCTGCTTGTGTTTGTGGAATAGCTGGCTGAGTGGGCATCTCTCTGCAGTCTCTCTGTAGATAAGGGATTTGAATTTTGATAATTAGCGGGTATCGTCCTTTTTCAACTTCATGGCACTAAATAATTGTTTTGATGTCTTCCAGTCAGGATTTCGACCACACCACAGCACTGAGACTGCTCTTGTTAAGGTCTTAAATGACATATATTTAAACACAGACCATGGCAGAATTTCAGTCTTAGTATTACTGGATCTCAGCGCTGCATTCGACACGGTTGACCACAACATATTACTAGGCCGACTGCAAAACTGGCTGGGAATTTCTGGCACAGTGGTAGACTGGTTTGAATCCTACTTGAAGGAAAGTGACTACTTTGTGTCTATAGGCAATTACAAATCTGAGCAGACAAAAATGACCTGTGGAGTTCCCCAAGGCTCCATTCTGGGGCCTCTTCTGTTCAACATTTACATGCTCCCACTAGCTCAAATTATGGAAAACAACAAAATATGTTACCATAGCTACGTAGATGACACACATTTATTTCACCAGGGGACTATAATCCCATACGAGCGCTGAGTAAGTGCATTGAACAAATCAATGATTGGATGTGCCAGAACTTTCTTCAACTAAACAAAATTAAAACTGAAGTTATTGTCTTTGGAGCCAAAGAAGATTAAAAGTCAGCGCTCAGCTCCAATCAGTAATGCTAAAAACCACAAACGAAGCCAGAAACAGTGGTGAAGTCATGGACTTAAAAAGTCACATTAAGACAATTACAAAGTCAGCCTACTATTACCTGAAGAATATACTGTATCAAGGATTAAAGGATTTATGTCTCTGTTTATGATTTATGTATGATCTGGAAAAACTTGTCCATGCGTTTATCTTCAGTAGACTCGACTACCTGTAACGGTGTGTTTACAGGTCTCTCTGAAAAATCGATCAGACAGCTGCAGCTGATTCAGAATGCTGCTGCTCGAGTCCTCACTAAGACTAAGAAAGTGGGTCACATCACTCCAGTTCTGAGGTCTTTACATTGGCTTCCTGTCTATCAAAGAATTTACTTTAAAACACTGCTGTTGGTTAATAAAGCACTGGGGCCTCATTTATCATTGAGGTACGCCATATTTTACACGGTCTTTTTCGCGATTTCAGGCGTACGCCATTTCCCCCCCCCACATTGCGATTTATCAAGCCGAAAGGGCGAAAATTTAGTCGCCTTTCTCCGCGCTTTTGTAGGACACCTCTCAACTTGTCCTACCGATTTACACGGTGTTCTACGCCCTTTTTGAACACAGGGGGAACTGGCGACGCAGGTGGTGCGTCGGTGAATTACTATGTTTGACGGAGAGAAGCGACAGTTTCTGAACGCACAATCATGTAGGCTAATAGCCCAATTCAGCACAAACATATATCGCAATGCAAGATTAGACGTGTCCTCTAACCGGCTCATTCATGGTCCGATATGGATTTGTTCCCCAAACTGAACCTATGCGCTGTCCCAAACCTTTCCGCGCTATATGTCACACCTAATGCAGGCACTCCATCAAACGGCAATAATTGACCAATTAGATTGTCAGTAATATGTGATCATGTGGACCTGTTTGCTGTTTGGTAAGCATATAAATGACAGTCCTCCTGTGCGTAATGCGAGCCTAAATGAATCCGGCGCTACTCGGCCTACTGGCCGAGATAGAACTCCAAAGAGGTGACGGCGATGGCGACTGCACCCACAAAAGGGCACCATCAGTGAATGAATAGCTCTGTGAATCGCTAAAATGTGCACACTATAAATACCCAAATCATATGTGACATGCTCATCACAAGTGTAGTGGCACAGTGGCCTGGCTCCACGCATGACTCATTCATCCTGGCGCACAGCAGGGTAGGGGCTAGACTGGAGGCAGGCGCTGCGCATGACGGCTGGCTTGTTGGTGTGTGCATAGCCAAGATACATATTCTTTGTCTTATTTACTTTAATCTTTATTAGCATTTTCCATCCATACAACGACAATACAATAAAACATAAAAACTTACAATAACAGCTTATGGGTACTTCCATCCATGCAGCTTTTTTTTCTTACTCAAATATGACAATTTTAATATTAGTGGTATCATCACACTTCCTTCTATAATCCATCCATTTTTCCCATCTCCCTTCAAACTTTCCTTCCTGCATCCTCAATGCATAAATAAATCTCATAAATCTCCTCCACAACACCCACCACTGCTCCTTGGTTGGGGGTTCCACCTTATACCAAGCCCTCATTATTGTCTTTTTACTAGCAACCAATAGTACTTTCACTAGGTATCTGTCCCCTCCTTGTACATCATTCTGTTATGTTTGCCAAGATGTATATTCAAAGCTGATAAGAATGAGAACCAGTCAAGACCCCACCACAAAATGAGGACCCAAGCCCTCAGCCCCCTCCCCGTCATGAGGTTTACCAGCGGGGCCAAAGGGCCCACACTGAGGTCATGCGCCAGCTATGAAGACACAAACAAGTAAGGTTCACATTTCTACCATTTTATTGTCTGTTGGTGGGTGACTGTGTGAGGTGTGTGAGTGCGTTTGTGAGTGAATGTGTGAGGTCCGTGAGTGTGGTAGTGAGTGACTGTGTGAGGTCCTTGAGTGTGGTAGTGAGTGACTGTGTGAGGTCCGTGAGTGTGGTAGTGAGTGACAGTGTGAGGTCCGTGACAGCATGTGTGAGGGAATGAAGTGCAGTGAGGATGTCCTGTTGGCTCTGGTGGTGTAGTGTGGTGACCTCCACCAACTGCTGAACAACTGCCCCACAACTGCCCCAATCCCTTCTGCCATTTCCCTCTGGGCCTCTAGGGTCATGAGCCTCCAGCACAGCGTCTGATAGGAAGCCCAGCCCTCAGGGACCCTTGAGGCAGGGACGCTGGCAGCCGGAGGTGGAGGCGTGGGCGGTGGAGACGGAGGCGCTGGAGATGGCACTGGAGGTGGAGGCCGGTGCGCTGGAGGTGGAGGCACTGGAGGTCGTGGCACTGGATGTAGAGGCTGCAACCGGCGGGGGCACGACCGTCAGGTCAAGGACCACTGCAGACTCCCCCTCCTCTGAGTCCCATCCCACGTCAGAGTCTGGAGAAACAATTTCAGTCATTTTCTTTGAGTTTGTCTGTTAACTTGATTATGCATTAAACATTTTATTGTGTAGCCATATTCAATTGATATGTTTTTCTGTTGGCAGCCAAATAAATGCTTAAGTGTGATTTACCGGGTGATTTAGATGAGTCTTAATTTCCCAGAGGGGAAAATGTTTAATATGGTCTAACATTATGAAGTGGTCATCTGTGTTATCGTTCCCTGTTTTTGGTCCTGAATCAATCATAGCCTACCACAGAATGTGTGGAATGTTTGCTTTCCTCACAGCCACATAATACAGCATGTCCGTGTAGCCTACGCCACATACAGGATGCACGAAACGTACAGTAGGCTACCTAAAATGTAGGAGCAATCAGACAAATGTAGGCTCGTACAAATAGCTTACCTTAGGAAGATGATTTTCTTTCCTCGCGTGGACCTCACCAACAAGCACATGCACCTCCGTCTCCGAAAAGTTTCTCTTCTTTCCGCGTTTTTCCATAAACGTCTTTGTCTGTTCTTATGCTCCACGCTATATTATGTCGGTTCCTTCCGGGGTATCCACGTTGTGCGCTGTCATAGTTTTGACCATATATGGTTGAATTTGGGCGTGGAGAGGGCGGAACACGGGGCGCGTGCGCGTACGCTCTCTCCTCCGCCAGTCTCGGATTTCTCGTGCAGGAAAGGGCGTACGACATTTTTGATAGATCCGAAAAGCGTGTAAATATTCTCGTCGTACGCTACATTTCGCATTTTCCGCGTTTTCGTCGTACGCCCTCTTTTACACCAGAATTTACACGCTCTTTGATAAATGAGGCCCCTGAATGGTTTAGGGCCAACATATATTTCTGATCTGCTGCTACATTATGAACCATCCAGACCTCTCAGGTCGTCTGGCACAGGTGTGCTTTCTGTCCCTAGAGTTAAAATAAAACATGGAGAAGCAGCATTCAGTTTTTATGCTCCACATATCTGGAACAAACTTCCAGAAAACTGCAGGTCTGCTGCAACTCTCAGTTCTTTTAAATCAAGGCTGCTTTTTATTAAATCAAATAATTATTCATTCGTACACTGCACTGTAACTTTTATTCTTGTATTTTATTTTTCCTGCATTTTGCTTTAAAATTCCTTTTATAATGCATTTTGTTTTATATGACCTTTTATAATATGTTTCTTGCACTTTGTCTTGATGCTTTTAATCTCTCATGTAAAGCACTTGCCTTGAATTGCCTTGTTTGTGAAATGTGCTATACAAATATACTTGCCTTGCCTGCATGCATTATTTGGTGTTTTTCATTGGATGCGGATAATGGTTTGCAGAATTCTGCAAGCAGAGTCTCAGTTTGGTGTTTGTCCCATTTTGTAAAATCTTGGTTGGCAAGTGGACCCCAGACCTCACAACTGTAAAGGGAAATGGATTCTAGAGAGTCTAGTATTTTTTAGCCAGATTAAGATTGGGATGTCCAACTTGATGTTCGTTTTGATGGCATAGAAAGCTCTTCTAGCCTTGTCTCTCAGGTCATTCGCAGCCTTGTTGAAGTTTCCTGAGACACTGATGTTTAGGCCGAGGTAAGTATAGTTTTGTGTATGTTCTAGGGCGATAGTATCTAGAAATAATTTATATATTATGTTCTGGAGAATGTTTTTATTTTATTTTAAATATCATAATCTTTGCCTTGGTAAGATTCATGTCCCAGGTCTGGGAGAATTTGTGCAGAAGATCAAGGTGCCGTTGCAGCCCTTCTCTGTTCCTCCTCTCTGTCTCTCCTCTCTGTTCCTCCTCTCACTCCTTGTTCTCTCTCTTTTCCTCCTCTTTTTGTTCCACCTCTCTCAGTTTGTCCTCTCTCTGTCTCTCCTATTTATTTATCCTCTCTGTCCCGTCTCTCTGTTTGACCTCTCTTTGTCCTCTATCCTTTTCTCCATTCTCTCCTTGTTCTCTCTGTTCCTCCTCTCTTTTTCTATTCTCTCTGTTCCTCCTCTCTGTCTCTTCGTCCTCTCTCTGTGTTCTCTGTGCTTCCTGCATCACTGCCTGCTTCATCACTGTCTGCAAAACAGTTAAAAACAGAAAATTGGGCTTTAGTACAACATATTTGTCAAGTATCAGCTAGCTAACTAATGGCTAATCGTGCCAGCAGGGTAAATTGGCACAACAAAATGTTTATCTAGTTAACTACCTAGCTTGCTAGTGAACAGGGTTTCACCACAGTGTGTCAGTTGTGATTTGCTCTATATCCAGTAGCTATGTAGCCTACTCCTCACTTACTAGGTTATATGCTTGGCAGTCAATTAATCTCCTTGTTTGTCTACAAAATGCATGATGAATGCTAGCAAGATTGCTAGCCACTGTTGATGATACTGAACGACGGCAACCTAGCTAGCTGGTGGAATGAACTTTTAACAGATTGTGGGCTGGAAAGAATGTCATTTTGGGACTGAATTGGATTTGTTATGCCTCTGGGCAAAGACTTATATTAACAAATAACACTGTTGAACGATTCCAATGTTTTGTCTTATGTTGTTATTGGCGGACTTCAATGCACATGTGGGCAATGATGGAGACACTTGGAGGGGTGTGATTGGGAGGCATGGCCAACACGATCTGAACCCGAGTGGTGTTTTGTTGTTGGACTTCTGTGCTATTCATAGTTTGTCCATAACAAACACCATGTTCGAACACAAGGATGCCCACAAGTACACTTGGCATCAGAACACCTTAGGCCGAAGGTCAATGATCGATTTTTTAATCATATCATCTGATCTGAGGCCGTGCATATTGGACACTCGGGTGAAGAGAGGGGCAGAGCTGTCCACTGATCACCATCTGGTGGTGAGCTGGGTTCGATGGCTGGTGAAGCCTCTGGACAGACCTGGAGAGAATTCAACTGCCACCTCCATGGAGAAACCATGGAGAAGGACTTTTTGTCCGCACCAAGGTGTTTCTGGAAAACCATCCGACACCTCAGGAAGGGAAAGCGGGGGACCATCCAAGCTGTGTACAGCAAGGATGGGGCACTGCTGACCACAACTGAGGAGGTCATTGAGCGTTGGATGGAGCACTTTGAGGAACTCCTGAACCCGACTAACCCACCCTCTACGATCGAGGCAGAGCCGGAAGATGAAGGGGGGTCATCGTCAATTTCCCTGTAGGAGGCCAAACAACTCCACAGTGGCAAAGCCCCAGGGACTGATGAGATCCATCCAGAAATGCTGAAGGCGCTGGGTGTTGAGGGGCTGTCTTGGTTGACACGCCTCTTTAACATTGTGTGGAAGTCTGGGTCAGTGCCAAAGGAGTGGCAGACTGGGGTGGTGGTCCCAATATTCAAAAAAGGGGACCAGAGGGTGTCTGCCAATTACAGAGGCATCACATTACTTAGCCATCCAGGGAAAATGTACTCTAATTCGGCCGATAGTCGATCCTCAGATTGAGGATGAACAATGTGGATTCCGTTCTGGTCTCGGAACCAGAGGTCTTGTGGAGGGTTATGCAGGAGTATGGGGTGAGGGGGTCCCTACTTAGGGCCATCCAATCCCTGTACACCCAGAGCGAGAGCTGTGTCCGTGTCCTCGGTAGCAAGTCGGTTCCCTTTCTGGTGGGGGTTGGCCTCCACCAGGGCTGCGCTTTGTCACCAATCCTGTTTGTGATTTTCATGGACAGGATATCGAGACATAGCCATGGGGAGGTGAGTTTGCAGTTCGGTGAGCTGAGGATCGCATCGCTGCTGTTTGCAGATGATGTGGTCATGATGGCATCATCGGCCTGCGACCTCCAGAACTCTCTGGATCGGTTCGCAACTGAGTGTGAAGCGGCTGGGATGAGAATGAGCACCTCTAAATCTGAGGCCATGATTCTCAGCAGGAAACCGGTGGTTTGTCTGCTCCGAGTAGGAAATGAGTCCTTACCCCAAGTGAAGGACTTCAAGTATCTGGGGGTTTTGTTCACAACTGAGGGAACCATGGAGAAGGAGTTTGGCCGGAGAATCGGAGCAGCTGGTGCAGTTCTGCAGTCGCTTTACCGCACTGTTGTGACGAAAAGAGAGCTGAGCCAAAAGGCAAAGCTCTCGATCTACCGGTCTATCTTCGTCCCCACCCTCATCTATAGCCATGAAGGATGGTCATGACCGAAAGAACCAGATCGCGGATACAAGCGGCCGAAAAGAGTTTTCTCCGGAGGGTGGCTGGGGTCTCCCTGAGAGATCGGGTGAGAAGTTCAGTCATCCGGGAGAGACTCGGAGTAGAGCCGCTGCTCCTTTGCGTCAAAAGGAGCCAGTTGAGGTGGTTTGGGCATCTAGTGAGGATGCGTCCTGGGCGCCTCCCTAGGGAGGTGTTCCAGGTCTGTCCGGCTGAGAGGAGGCCACGGGGTATAGGCCAAGGACCAGGTGGCGGGACTACATCTACATCTCCGCACTGGCTTGTGAGCAGCTAAAGATTCGCCAGGCAGAGCTGGTTGATGCTGCTAGGGAAAGGGATGTCTGGGGCCCCCTGCTGGAACTGCTGCCTCCGCGACCCGACCCCGGATAAGCGGATGACAAAGGATGGATGGACGTTGAGGCCCCTCAAAATCTGAGTCAAGTTGAATTCAGATAAGGGAGTCACAGCACAACAAAGTCACTCAGACACACCAACCTCAAACAGTCTGAAGTCTGAGGCACTCTCACATCCTACATGCAAACACCGCCTGAGTCAGAACAGCTCAGACGGTTAAATGAAACAGGAGGTGAGGAAGCAGCACTGCTCGATGCTAATGAGCTTTCCCCCAGGCAGACAACGCTTGGAATGTTCAAGGTTGCAACCCCCCCCCCCTCCAAAAACCAAAGAATCAATGTTTTCAGGCTGAGCCTTATGCAGTGTTGATTTGTGTGGCTATAGCATAGGTTGCTGTAGTGTATGAAGAGTTACATAATGTAATGCGTTGTGTGCTTATTAGTACGACACTGCACTGTGGTCAATATGTAATGTAGAGGTACCTAACGCACACACACCCTTCACAGTCTCTCTCTCTCTCTCTCTCTCACACACACACTCGCACGCACGCACACACACACACACACACACACACACACACACACACACACACACACACACACACACACACACACACCTAACCGCCATGGCTATCCTCAGGATCTACACTGTGCCTAGACGACATCAGGACAGACTTCCTATGCTGACACTGTTCCTGGAGGACATCAGGACAGACCTCCTATACAGTGTTAGTGTTCTCTTTAACTCTGAATAGACAGGAACAGCCCCTGCCTAGTTATGCTCTACACTGCAGAGCAGACTTTAGTTTCTATTGTATCTGCTATCTCAGGAGTTCGGAGGGCTTGTAGGTGTCCTGTGGGGGTCACTTCAGGCTGTCTGAAACAGACTAGTCTGTGCCCAGCAGCACGTCATGTGTCTGTCTACCAGCATCTCTGGAGGAGCAGTGGTGGGTTTAGAGGTCATACAACACCGACCAGAGGGTTGTGGTTAGGATTAGGGCCCAGAGGGTTGGGGTTAGGGTTAGGGCCCAGAAGGTTGGGGTTAGGGTTAGAGGCTAGAGGGTTGTGGTTAAGATTAGAGGCCAGAGCTCCACAGGGCTGTTAGTCACAGGCCTCTGGTAGACCGCTCCAGTGGAACAAGCTGGCTAAGGTTCTGACGGTACTAATGGCGTCCCTGGGCCTGCATCAGGACCGGCCCATTAAACTAAATCACTGCTTTAAAACTTCAGAGGCGCTGTGGCCTGCAAGCACATCGACCCGCCCTGCCTCTCCGATCCCTGGGGTCATAAAGCCTGTCAGTTTTTCAGAGGTGGTATGATGGAGCATGGAGATCATATTGCAGGTAGGTTTGTGTTTTCCCCTCAGAGAGCACCAAACTCCATTAAAATAGATGAAGAGAAGCAATCTGAAACTGCTGCTAATATCAAAATCAATATTTTGATAACAAGCTTACACAGGATCTCACACATCAAGCAGTACTAGCTACAGTACACTCACAGAAACACTAGCTACACAACTGTACAGGAGACACACTTGCTACACAACACTAACGATAACACATTGGACACAGTGCATTCAGTACTGTACATGACACAGTGTATACTGTACACAGTGTATACTGTACACTGTGTAACACACTTGCTAGTTTACACACTGTAGGCAGTCAAATACTGGCTGCAACACACTTCAGAAGTACGCTAGACCTTGAACTTGAATGCAGATCTCCCAATGCTGTCTGCATTCTGTCTGTGGCGCCAATAATCAAGGCCCAGTTAGTAGTTCTGTCTGAAGGTGGGCTGATCCCTCTGCACAGGAAACAACATGCTGGAGTTCAGCAGCTGTCTGCAGGAGGAAAGAATGGTTGCCCGCTACACCAGCTTGATGGGGGGGACTGGAGAGACACAGCATAAACCAGTCTAACGGTATCACTCTGTTGTTCTCTCCGTTTAGTATGTTGCGTGGCGAGAACAATGTAGATCTGGAAAGCCCTGAAAACTCACTTCCCTGTAGAAAGCTTTCTGATGTATTCTAGCCAAGAGCGAGAGATGTATCCTTGCGAGAGAGGTGAGGCCTGAGAGGAGAGACGGGAATTAATGACTCCTCAGGAATCCAAGGCTAACGGTAGAGCTATTATTACCTCCGCCCCGAAAGTGCAGGGAGAGAGGTAATGTTTTCGGTGGCATGTTTTTATTTATTGGTTTGTTTGTTAGCAAGATTAGCGTGGGAAGGTCACAGAGACAGGGTTTGCACTGGCATAAAGTATAAATCAGTATGATATACATTATGTAGATGTAAGGCAAACATTGGTGGTGACACATTGTTGTTGACCTCAGTCAAATGAGGCTGGTTTTAAACATTCCAAAGCTTCCTGAGTTTCTAATGTTTGTGGGTATGGACCCCTGTCACTCCTAGTGGACACTCTAGTCCTGCTGGCATTACCACTACTGAGATAGGCCAAGCATCCTCTATGGAGGAATGATATGAATAAAAAGCTACATAGGGTACTGGAGAAGAAATAAAACAAATGGAACAGATAGTGAGAAAGAGAGACAGACAGAGAGATAATGAGAGGGAGAGAGAGTGAGTTCCCTACTGAACTGAAGGAAAGACAGAACAATTAGCTATTTTACTGAACACCACTGTTTATAGGGAATATAGGCTTCTGTAATTAAATAACTCCTTACGTTAGATGTCCGGCACCATTTAAACTGTATTATGCTAAACATGAAAAATGTGTTAAATATCCGTCTAATCGTAATCCATTGATCTAAATTTAGTTCATCCTGTTTTACATAGCTCTCTACTGAAACATCAGATATTAGTCATTGTTTTTTCTACGTCTTCCATCTGTCATGCCTGTACGATATCGGTCCCTTTATGTAGATCAAACTCCTCAGCCAATCTGGCCAACTATGGGTCTGTACCCATACCCACACCGTTTATTAATGATTCTGATTGATTTGCTTTTGTCTGCAAGGTTGATCTAGGATGATAAATTATTACAAATGTGGGAGTGCACAGCAAGGTTATAATAGTTTTGCTTTTTTCATTAGTTTTTATTTTTATATCGTTTTAACTTTTTGTTTTCAATTTCAGTTTAGTTTTGATTAGTTTTAAAGCAGGTTTGCTGGTTTAGTTTAGTTTTTATTTTTTGAAAATGCTTAGTTTTAGTTTAGTTTTTATTAGTTTCAGTATTAGTTTTAGTTTTCTTTTCTTCTGCGCTACCCTCGTGAGACCATCCTGATCTCACAAGCTCATGTTGTTTCACTCCGTGTGAAACAATCCATCTGGTGCATGTCAGGTTACTTCTTCGCAGGGGCACAGCTAAGAAAAAATGGAGGATAGATTTCATATCCACCCAAAATACTAGGCTTATGTATGAAATGAAAAAGACTAAAACTAAGGAAATTTTCTCAATAATTTTAGTTTATTTTAGTTAGTTTTGTAAACACACAATACAGTTTTAGTTAGTTATCGTTTTTTTGTAAAGTCTAGTTTTTATTTTTATTTCAGTTAACTAAAATGTTTTTTCACACCTAGTTTTCGTTTTTTAGTTAGTTTTCGTTAACTATAATAACCTTGGTGCACACACATTCTAACTCTCATACAGCACACACACACACACACATACACACATATATGCTAGCTCTCATACAGCACACACACACAGACACACACTCATACAGCACACACACACACACACATGCAAGCACACACACACACACACACACACACTACACCAGCATTCTCATCGGGGTAGCTGGTAATGTCATCTCAGTCATACTGTAAGCAGCCTGTGCTGCAGTGGGATCTGAAAGTCTCCCGTGGGCTTGGAACAGCAGATCTGCTCATTTGCATTTTGAAGGTTTCTCTTCCTGGAAGAAAACTACTTAGCATTTATAGTTAGTGTTGCTGTCTACTGTGGCTCCACAAACTCACAGGAGGATAGAACGCCCTCAGTGCTCCTGAGCGGTATTACAGTTGATTGTACTCTGCATCTACTCTGTCTCTACTCTTTCGCTAATCTGCCTCTACTCTGTCTCTACTCTTCCTCTAATCTGCCTCTGTTGCTGTTCTGGAGTGGTGCTGTAGCTCAGAGGAGATGTGGCTATAGACTGCTGTTGGGACAATCAGTGTTGGACGTCAGCAAGAAGATTCCGGTCATATAATGGAGAACACACTTTTATATCTGTGTGTGTGTGTGTGTGTGTGTGTGTGTGTGTGTGTGTGTGTGTGTGTGTGTGTGTGAGAGAGAGAGAGAGAGAGAGAGAGAGAGAGAGAGAGAGAGAGACTGTGTGTAGACGCATCACAAAACCCTGCAGGCATACACAGTGTGTGTGTGTGTGTGTGTGTGTGTGTGTGTGCATGTGTGTGTGTGTGTGCGTGTGCGTGTGTGTGTGTGAGTGAGAGAGCTAGAATCTGTGTGCGAGCGATTCTGCGAGCATATTGCATCATGCTCAGACAAACAAGCAGTTCCGATGTGTGAGCATTTCCCATCAGGCAGTGCTACGCTGTCAGGTAGTGCTACGCTAATGCTGTGACTGCATTAGGTTCATATCAGTCTCCTGGTTCAGATTCTGCTGGCTGAAACACACCACATTTAACAATACTGCAGAGAACCCAGAGCTGGAAATAGCTTCTCTCTTGTATACATTTTATGGAGCTACCTTTAAAAGTGGGCCTGTTATGGGCTATTTTCTCTGCATTGTGAGGACTGTAAAGTGTTTGAGGGAAGCCACATACATTCTGCAGAAATGTATTGGATTCAGTTCAATTAAGTTTTATTGACATGGTACTGTATATTGAGGGTCTTGTCGTCACACTGGTGTGGGCGGAGAGTCTATTACAGTAACCCAGCCCTCTCATTGTCTCAGCTGTCTCCAGCTGATTTTCATTGAAAGTGTTTGGATGGATACTTTAATGTAGGAGTTAATTTGGCTCTTACTGTAAGAAGCATCAGGATTACATCAACATGTCATGGTACACTGTACCATGAATCCTAAAAACATTAAAACACACTGGCACACTCATTGTCTCAACACTTGACAACACACCGCTCATACTCATATCTGTCTCAAACACATCAGTTCTATGTATATGTATCTATGTATGTCTATCTATACAGTATGCAAGTACAGTGCCTGAGCTGATTTAGGTCATAGTTTGCACCAAGTATTTGATATTATTTGACAGTACTTGCATCTCCATAACCCAGGTCTGCAAGCACTGACACAACAGGCCAAATACTGTATATCAGTCTAGACCAAATAAAAATGGCCACCGTCCCCTTATCATCATCGGGAGCAATCAGGTCTCCAGGGCCAGATAAGCTAATTTTAGGCCCTGGCAGGGACAGATCTGTCACGTCTGAGGCCTGCTCCTGCTGATTGCTCAATTAAAGATGGATTACCCCAGGCCAGCATACCAGAACATTGATTTCCATCCATAGAGAAATGGCTTCTTAATCCCCAGTCAATAGTGGTGCGCTTCTTTACTGTAGCATTAGGCCAATCACTTCCAGCAGAGTACATCATGGGTAAACATATGCGTGGATATAGCTCAACACAAGAGAGGAATGTTAACTGATGCTCCCATTCTACCTCAACCAGTTACCATCACAGTCACTAAACTAAAACTATTAATCTGCTCTAGGTATTAGAATATTGTCAAGCCGATCAAAAAGACAAGAACATACAAATAACAGAATCAGCTGCTTGCCTTCTAATACTGTCAGAGTACAGACAGAGTAGAGGCCCTCTCACACTGTCAGAGTAGAGACCAGTGTAATTTTGGCAGCTATTTCAGATTTAGTCTCAGTCTTTAGACAAAAATGCATGTAATTTTTTTGTTACATTTAAGTCATTTTATCCTTCAAATCAAATCAAATATTTATTTTATTTATATAGCACCTTTCGTACACAAAATCAATTCAAAGTGCTTTGACAATAGAGAAAAAATTAATAAACAAACAAGGGTATAAAAATGAACACAATAATAAAATACTACAAAAAAAGAAAAGAATAATGAATAAAATATGAAGTGGACAGGGTTTATTGGAATGCAAGGCTAAAAAGATATGTCTTCAGTTTACTTTTAAAAGTCCGTACAGTTTGTGGTGCCCTCAGATCCTCTGGCAGGCTGTTCCAGAGGCGAGGGTCAAGACACTAAATGCCGCCTCCCCGTACTTCTTTGTCATCACCTGAGGGACAACCAGGAGGCCAGTGCCAGAGGATCTGAGGGGTCTAGGGGGATTATATGACACTAGCATGTCTGAAAGATATTCAGGTGCTAGGCCATTCAGTGATTTAAACACCATCCTTAGTTTTAGTCTGGTTTTCATTGACGGAAACTGAACCTTTTAGTCTAGTTTTAGTTTAAAAATAAAATAAAATAACTAATTTACATTTTATAGCCCATCTTAGAGCCACATTAAACTGATTCCCTTCCCTTAGGCTATATTCTTCTCAGTCCCAGGGAACCTGTGCCTATAATAATCTAGCTTCAGTACTTATGTTGTCCACTAGATGTCCCTCCAAGCCAGCTGATTACATTGCCCTTGTTGTATATGGGTTGAGCATATACACTAAGTAATACGGCTGTGAGCTCATATTATATGCCTTACTACAAGAGGCCAGTTGGGCGCTCTTGGTGTATGTTAGCTAGGCTAACTAAAGTCAGATTAGCCTGCTGCGTGTGTAGCTCCATCCTTCATGTAAAGGACTGCCAGTCTCCTCTTACCATTGTGTGTTGGATATAAAGAACTATACTAAATAATTAATTCTCTATGGGAGTCGGACCATCCCTGACAATAACATTACTTGTTCCCAGCATAAATTAGCTGTTAGCTAGCTGGCAATGGTAATACTAATTGCCCAAATAGACAAGGTATCTTGATTAATGTCATATGATTGATTGATTAATGTCAATGTCAGTTTGCAATGAGTTTACTAGCTAGCTAGAAGAGCTAACTTAACGCTAGCTGGCTGAAGTACAAGCACTTGGTACTGTCTGCAAGAAAAACAAGAACAGACATGTGCCAAGTCAGCCAGCGATAGCCAATGCTAGCCAGCTGATAGCTAGTAACAGATATCAACAGATAACAGAGCTGAGCTAGCCAACGTTAGCCATCAACAGCCAGCCCAGATATCCACTCTTCTCCCTCTTGGATCATGTTTGTGGACTTCAGCTCTGCTTTCAACATCATCCTCCCGCTTACCCTGGAGGGTGTGCTCTCCCAGATAAGTGTGCCCGATCCCATCTGCAGGCGGATCACAGACTTCCTGTCTGACAGGAAGCAGCATGTGAAACTGGGCAAGCATGCCTCTGACTCCAGGACCATCAGCACAGGCTCCCCTCAAGACTGTGTTCTTTCCGCTCTACTCTTCTCCCTGTACACGAACAGCTGCACCTCCAGCCACCAATCGGTCAAGCTCGTGAACTTTGCAAATGACACCACCCTCATTGTTTTCAAGCTGCTGTCCTGGTGCGGCCAACACAGTCTGGAGCTCAATGCTCTCAAGACAGTGGAGATGATTGTATAGACTTTAGCAAGAATATAGCCCCCCTCCTGCCATCACACTGAATGACACCCCAGTGACCAATGTTGACTCCTTCCGATTCCTGGGCACCACCATCTCCTCGGACCTCAAATGGGAGCTGTACATCAACTCCTCTCCGGAAGGAGACTGTGGGCCATTGGGACCGGGTCCTCACGCCACAAAAACAGCTTCTTTCCCATGGCCATCAGACTCATTAACAAAGCTTGTGCCCCCTCATGACGCCCCTCCCCCTGACCTCTGATTGTTCCACATACCTCAATGGCACACACATTGCACACACTGTACATAACACTGCTCATCCACCACACTACTCTATACACTGCACATTCAATGTACATACACTCACCACACTCCATTCTGTATACAGTATGTATATTGCATTTGTGCCTCCCCCTTTTTTTTGTAAATCATAATTTGCACATTGCACTGCATTTTGCTTGGAATATTTTTTGTATTTGAACTGTTTTTTTCTGTTTGGCACACTGTCCTATGTCATCTGCAACAGCGTATGCCTTAACTCTAGTCAAATTCCTAGTATGTGTGAACCATACATGGCTAATAAACAGTCCTTGAATCTTAAAGGAGTAGTAAAGGGAAAATGCATGTTTAGCCCTGTTCCTGTTTGAAAAATCATTCAAAAAACATGTTAAACACTCAATTTCAAAGACAAGAAACTCACCGAGGTGTTAGTTGGCATTCTGACATATAATTCGCCATAAAGTAAGATTCTAGTTCATCTGGAAAGGCTTTTTAAAATATTTAGCATAGAACTATTTAGTCGCAGCACATATGTGTTTACGTGTGTAAACTTCCACAAACTAGGTAGCCTAGCAACATAAACAATAACAATAGCTACCGTAAGTAGTTTCCGCTTCCTGAATCCCCTCTGCGGATTGATCTACACATCTACAACGGTCGCTTCAATACAAGTCAATGGATTTCATAAAATGATCAATAAAACCCTACAGGATTCATACTTTGCGGCGAATTTGATGTCAGAACAACAACGGACAACAATTACCCCCTCGGTGAGCTTCTTGTCTTTGAAATCAAGAGTTTAACATGTTTTTGAAAGATTTTTCAAGGTGCCCACCCACATCCATTGTATGACCAAAACGGTGGTAGAGCAATTATCAGACTTTCTCAAAAGTGCTAGTTTTGTCAACGTTTTGATCTAAACCATTGTATATGATCATAAGTAACCTTAAAACAGGGCTAAACATGCATTTTCCCTTTACTACTCTTCTAATCTTGAATCTTCCAGTACCGAGTGCCTGAAGCATACAGTATCATAACGTTGGCGTCACTTGCCTGTCTGATCTCAGGGAGCGGAGGTGGATAGTAGGCTAGTGGGCAACATTAAACCAGGATGTACTGCATTGCCGAGGTGATTTCCGAAAAAATAATTCATTCAATTTTGAATGTCCTGTAATTTACAATATAATACTGTAATTTAAGTCTTGTCTTGGGCTCATAACCAAATTAAAAAAAAGATTTAGTCACAGCTTTCATTTTCAAAGATCTGTTTTAATGAGGTCTACGTCTCGTAGAGACAGAGTAGACACCCTCTCACACTGTCACAGTAGAGACAGAATAGAGACAGTGTCAGAGTAGAGACAGAATAGAGACAGTGTCAGGGTAGAAACAGAGTAGAGACAGAATAGAGACAGAGTAGATGCCGTCTCATACTGTCTGAGTAGAGACAGAGTAGACGCCCTCTCATGCTGGCAAAAAATGTAAACTGTATATTATGTGTTTTGTGTTGCTCATGGGTGTGTGTGTCATATGAAAATTTCATATCACGATTATAGTGACCAAAATGATCATGGTTATCAGTATTCACAGTATAATAAAATGTGCTGAAATCATTTCATCAAGTTTTATATTGAAAACCACAAATAAAATTAGCAGCACTATGCACTTATTGTTTGCATAAACATTAAAATAATGCATCTTGGAGGCTGTTGTTAGCTTTTATCGCGGTTTATCATTATACCAGTTCGCGTTACATCCCTAGTGTGTGTGTGTGTGTATTGTATTGTTCACATGTGTGTGTGTGTGTGTGTGTGTGTGTGTGTGTGTGTGTGTGTGTGTGTGTTGTTCATGGTTGTGTGGGTTGGGTTGTTCATGGGTGTTTGTGTGTGTGTGTGTGTGTGTGTGTTTGGTCTGCTACGCTCAGATCTCCTCTCCTACTCCCAGCTAGAGGTATGAATGATCCAGCTGTTAGCTTAATGGCCTGTAATACAGCATGTTAGGCTTCATGACATTCATGATGAGCAGCTCCATTAGAATACCTTCTACTGTCTCCCAGAACACCTCACACAGGAGACCTTCTACTGTCTTCAGAACACCTCTCATACAGGAGAGACCTTCTACTGTTTCCCAGAACACCTCTCACACAGGAGAGACCTTCTACTGTCTCCCAGAATACCTCTCACACAGGAGAGACCATCTCTATGTTTCCTTCCACAACACACACTTTCCTGTACTGACCTCACTCTCCAGACATATGTAGGAAACTGTTCAGTTACACGTGTGTGTATGTGTGTGTGTGTGTGTGTGCGTGTGTGTGTGTGACTGACTGACTGACTGACTGACTGACTGAAAGAGAGTGTGTGGGAAAGAACAAATTAAATAGAGATGGAGATAGAGTGTGTTTATGTGTTTATTTATGTGTGCAAGTGTGTGTGTGTGTCTGTGATTGTTCTCTGGCTGTCTAAGGGAGACACTGTCATTGGCTTCCCCCGGCATCTTGAGGGTATTTGCCATGATCAGGCACACTCACGCCTACGTGAGGAGAATCTAAACACACCGGCTGCTGCATGGAGGGAGGACGTGTGTGTGTGTGTCCGTGTGCATGCGTGTGTGTGCGAGAGAGAGAGAGAGAGAAAGAAAGAGGGAGCCAGGGAGAACATGTGTATACCTGTGTACTCTATGTATATTGGTGGATGTGTGTCTTTCTGGTGTTTGTGTACAGTGTGTATGCATGTGTGTGTGTGCATGTGTGTGTGTACTGTATGTGTGTGTATGTATGTGTGTAAGCTGATCAGTGTGTGTAGCACACGCTGTTCCCTGTGCGAGACCTGGCTAGCAGTAATGAGCTGGATCAATGGACTGACGTACAGAGGAGGAGTTAACCCTGACACTCTGCCACACACACATGCATGCACGCACGCACGCACAAACACACACACACACAAACAAACACACACACACACACACACTCACTGGGACCATTAACTCAAGGTTGGTGGCATCACAGTAAGGAATACGTATAACTCTTCAGTGACGCTGATAAATGAGCCAGTCGACTAGATTAGCTGTGTTCCTCTTCCGCTGCTCTTAGAAATCAATGTATGGATGTGGAATCAGGCCATGTAAGTGGAGCTGGTTCTCTGTTGCTCCAACCTGTACTCTTCAACATTCATGTTTGCTGAAAACTTCAGTATGTTTTCACATTTTAATAACTGATTGAGCTCTTCTGTGATAACTGCGTCTTTGTAGATTGCTGATGGCTCTGCTACAGCAATTATAATCATTATACATTGGTGTTGGTTCGACACTAGCGTTTCAGATTTTCCCGGATTTAGCCAATTTTAATTCCTGGGAATTTTCTGACCTCTTCCTGGGTCATCCCGGGATTTCCAATAGAAATTGGAAGTGCTTTTTAAAATTGGATTTATGCTATGTAGACAAATACATGCAACAGAATAGTGATATTGTATAATAATGTATCACATTAAACATTTTATTTATAAAAATCAACATGTGAAAACGAAAAAGAGCTCAAATTCGCAATTCCCACACTTCTCCTTTGGCTCGGGACTTTTCATGCACGCACCGATTGCTTGCTGCAGTTCAGCCTGCAGGCTCAGGGTGGTTTGACTCTGTTCGGTTGATTCCGTTCCCTGATCTGGTGGTGGTTGGACTTGGGAAGGCTCCACAGCCCTTTTCCACCAAAGGAACTCTGGTTCGTGAACCGGTTCGTTTCAAAATTCCTGGAACCTTGGTTCTGTCCAGAGAACGAGCCCGCGTTTCGACCAGTTTTGAGGCAAACCGTTGTACGTCAGCCCACGCCCATGATGTCGTCACGGTTCGCCCTGAAAAACCTACTATTTTGTGGTGCCGGTTCGGAACCAGCTTTCGGGTTCCCAAACTCATTTATTTTTGGTCGAAATGCTCAGAACCATTCAAAATTAGGTTCGCGAAACGGCACCGAACCGGTTCCCTCTTGGTGGAAAAGCCCTATGAGTGGCAACAAAAAGTCGCTCAAACAACAAGTGCAAGACAGACTGCAGCAGCCTGAGGTGCACATGCAAGAAACATGGCCTTGAGTGTTCTGTTGCATGTAGCAGCTGTAAAGGATCAGGGTGTGCAAATTCACATCAGGCGGCATGTGATGATGAAGATGATGATGAATGCAAGTTATTATTATTATTATTATTATCATCCTGCTCATGTTCTCTTCTCTCCTGAAGTGGACCCTCTAATCGTGTGAGTGTGTGTGTGTGTGTGTGTGCGCGCGCACGCGCGTGTGATTTTCTCCCACAGGTATCTGAAGTGGACCCTCTAGCACCTGGCTGCTCTGCTATGGACGGTTCTACGTCTCAGACTGTCCTCTCCAGGGTTCTACTGTTCTCTACAGGGCTGTAGACTGTTCTCCAGGGTTGTAGACTGTCCTCTCCAGGGTTCTAGACTCTTGAGCTATTTGATTAATACACATGTCAGATTTTCTGTTGCAATATGTGTGACATTCACCCCTTTTCTCTTCACCAAATGCCAATAGAATTAAAAATATATTTCTGTATATGCACTGTGATGCATCCTATATAGTTTGTGGTTGATTGGGGACAGTGTTGTGTGGACATCAGACAAGAAAACATGCATAAATCTTTTTCTTTTACATAGGCAAAAATTGGAAATTGGTATACTTTATCTGCATTTTTCATTACTTTCCACCACTGGGATTTTGGGGGACTTTTGATATGTTATAAAGAACATATTTATGACACTAAAACAGTTGAAATAATTTCTGTTGCAATTTTTTCCATATTGACCCCTTTTGTCTCATAAAATGCCTGGACTACTGGGCTAGTGTAGGCCATTGCTAGCCTCTACCCACAAGCCTCCATTGCATTGATCATAAGCCTACTAAGAGAATACCAAGGGGAGTCTTGGTAAGGCTTTTATCATCATGATTTATTAAGTCTTTCAAGATACATGATTTGCATTAAAAATATAATCTCTCTCACACACAGTCATGTAATCCAGTAAATCTAACTCCATAACAAATTGCATTAGGCCTACGTAACTAGCAAGCTAACTATAGCAAACGAAGTCAATGTAGATAGCTAGCTACGTTATTAATTAGCTTAGCTAGCTACGTAACTAGCAAATGTAAATAGCTAGCGAACTAGCTATAGCGTAATTTCTACCACGCCCTTAGAGAAAGGCGATTCGCCAAATAGAAAGTG
Organism: Borostomias antarcticus; assembly: GCF_949987555.1. Lineage (NCBI taxonomy): Eukaryota > Metazoa > Chordata > Actinopteri > Stomiiformes > Stomiidae > Borostomias > Borostomias antarcticus. The sequence continues at coordinate 21,890,999 of NC_140239.1, read as the reverse complement.
ATTGACAACCGTTTCTAGCACACCCTTAGAGAAAGGCGATTCGCCAAATAGAAAGTGATTGACAACCGTTTCAGGTGAAATGAGTTTTTGATTGACAAGACGATTGTCAGCCTGTGATTGGCCAAAGTAAAAAATGATTGACAGTTGACCCGCCCCCTCGAAAGTCTCCGGGCCTGCAGAGATACCCTTCTCATTTCCCGGGAGGGAAATCACAGGTGCCCTACCCGGGATTCCCGGTATCCCGCCTGAAACACATAGTTGCTGAGATCCAATCAGAAACACTGGGATTTCTTCTATTGCTTTATGGGTACCCAAATCCACAAGCCGTGAGATTGTAGCTGACTGAATTTGCAATGGCAGATGTAATTGCTTCTGCATCAGCGACCGCTCTGTTTTTGGTCTTGTGTGTTCTTTCGCGCATTCATTCGGTCGTTTGTTAGAATCAGAATTGTTTATTGCCATTTGTACTGTACATACATAGGATTTTTTTGCGACACTGTGGTGCTTAACAACAACACAACAATGGACAAGTGCAAGGACAGGACAGGAGAGTGCAAGATACAAACAGTGCAAAAACTATTGTTATTTAGCAGGATTATGCAAAAACTACCAGAACGATTCATGAAACTCACGAAACTCGGTGGATGGGTGTAGCATGGGCCAATTTAGAATCCATTACATTTTGGAGCCAATGCAAATCACTGGGCAGATACACACATTAAAACAAAACTTGAAGCTGGGGAACAATAGACTGTTAAGGAGGGGAGGGGAAAGGAAAAGAAGGGAGAAAAAAATATTATACTGTGGGGCTTAAGCAAAGTAAGTAATCATTAAATGTTTTTATTTCCTTCTTAAATAGTCACATACGTCATATTTCCATTCATCACACAAAGTAATTTCATAATTTTGCTGTGGGGTGTCAATGGCTTCAACCAACAACCACCAGTCAGCATCTAAGAAACTGTCAACAAGAGCTAAGGTTTGCTTACAGTAGACTACCTGTCTAACAATGGCAGTCATTTTATCATTTTGCTGTTGAATGTCAACATTCAACTTCAGTCAGCATAGCTAGGCTATGTAACGGATCACATCAGAGTCATAATGCAGTTTCTGAAAGGATAGAGGGACAGTTGACATGATGTCACACGTCAGTTTCAGGAGAAATCAGGGAACAGCACAATGACTTGTTCATCGCCTTCATAGATCTGTCAAAGGCATTTGACACGGTGAACTGCTGTGGCAAGTCCTGAAGAAATTTGGGTGTCCATCCAAATTCCTCTCCATCCTTGGACAATTCCATTCCCGGAATGATGGCCCGGGTGGTAGTGGGGAGGCACACTTTTGAACTGTTTGGAGTGCAGACTGGAGTAAAGCAAGGCTGTGTGCTAGCTCCAGTCCTCTTCAACATCCTCCTAGTTTGTGTTACAACACTGTTACATGGGAGGATAGAGAAGAAGGCTGGAGTCAGCTTTGACTTCAGGCTTGATGGTAACCTGTTCAACATCAGGAGGCTACACTCAACCACCAAATTAACCTCAGAGAATTAACCTCATCATTGAGCTACAGTATGCCAATAACTGTGCCCTGGTTGTCCACACACCAGAAGCCCTGCAAAACATCTTATTGGCAGCTGTAAGCGCATACACCAGAATGGGGTTGACCATCAGCACCCAGAAAACAGAGGTAATCTGCCAGATGAGAGTTGGCCTCCCACATCACGCGGCAACCTTCACAGCAGTAGGAAAGCAACTGCTCACTGTTCCCACCTTCAAATACATGGGCAGCATGATATCCAACACCTGCATCATGGATGATGAGATCCAACACTGCCTCAAACAAGCATCAACATCATTTGGCCTTCTAAAGAGGATGGATGTGAGGCATGGACCATCTATAGCCACCACCTCAGAAGTCTGGAGACCTACCATGTTAGATGTCTCCAGAAGATCCTAGGCATCACATAGAAGGACAGAGTGCCACACACAGAAGTACTGGAACGGACAGGCTGCTGCAGCGTGGAGTCTACCCTGAACCAAATCAACTCAGGTGGTTGGGACATGTCATTCGCATGCCCAGCCACAAACTCCCATGCAAAATTCTCTATGGGCATTTGCATCTTGGCCAACGTACTGCTGGTGGGCAGAAGAAGCAATATAAGAACCAAACAAAGACAATCCTGAAGAGATGTCAGATCAACTCCTCTTCCTTGGAGGAACTTGCTTCCTGCTGCAGCCTCTGGCGCTCTCGCTCCTCACAAGGAGTGGAACATCTGGAACAGCAGTGTACACAACTACACACAGCTAAGCGTGCAAAGAGGCATGCTCGCAGGGCTGCCCCTGCTCCACCCAGCACCACTTTCACATGTCCGGTCTGCAGCCGCAGCTGTGGATCCAGGATTTGACTCTTTAGCTACAAGACTCAGAAATAGGAGAAGATGGTCATCATCTGATACAATGGACAACCAGCAAAGCAAGGTGTGTGTGTGTCAACATCCGCTGTGGTGTTTTTTTTTGTTTTTTTTTAAGTGTGTAGGCTACGGCAGCTTTGCACTTTAGTTGCTAATTGTAGCCTATTTGCGTCAGCATCCGCATGGAGCTTATTGAATTCGAGAGATGTGGGCTGCTTGCAAAGTTATATTTAATGTGTTGTCTAGTGCTTTGTGCATAACATGTTAAATGATGAGGATGACTGGTGTGATATCTGGCTGGTCGTATTTGCTGTTGATGGATGGTGATGATGATCACATCGGTCATACTGTATCTTATTTGCAAGCGCATTGATGGTGTGCCACTGCCAGTCTCCCCATTTTAGTCAGGTAGGCTATCCCTGGCATCTATTTATTTTCTAAAGCCAATTGTTGACATGGTAAGTGTGCATGATTGGTGCAATTATTTTCCAGTCACCGAATATCTGCATTTGATGTGCCAATGTTACCTCTCCATGTTATAATGTAACTTGCATTCAAATAATTTTAGGCTTACATCGGGTAGACAAGGCCTTGTAAGTGCACCCAATTATTACCTAGTCAGTGAATGTCTGCATTGCGTCAACTTTGCCTAATTTTAGGCCTAGCCTATATTGGTACATCATCTATCTATCTGAGACCAATTTGTTTAGTATGTGACCTCAGTTTAGCCTATGGCTATAGTTAGGATGCGTGTCAGTGCTGCACTAATACAATACTGTAGCATCAGATGATCAAAAATAGTTAATTATTGTGCCCCCCCATGCAGTTCATATGCCCGCCTTAAGACTGAGTCCTGGCGACTGTCAGTTGTGTTCATACATGACCACCTCTCATAAACACTACTACCAGTTACACCACTGAAAAGCTTACTCTTCAAAGGAGCTAGTGGGCGATATTTATACTGAGTGAGTTTAACTATTTCAACTCAGTTACGGCTGAGCAGAGGTTTTGCATACGGTTGCGCTTTCCTAGATTTACCGCAAGGTCGGGAATTGTAAGCATTTCCCGGTTAATGTGCACAATCTCCGACCGCACGGGAGATGTGAGAAATACTAACCAATTTCTCACATCTCCCGCAAGGTCGGGGAATGTGCACATTACCCGGGAGATGTGAGAAACGCACATGTTTCTCCTACATTCCCCGCGAGGTCGGGGAATGTGCGCAATAACCGGGAAAAGCTCACATTCCCCGTTTTCTCACATTGACCGTAACATTTTTTTTTTTTTTTCTCTAAGCGGATATTGGGCTGTGATATCCGCCGCTTACAATGCTAGTAGCTAGCTAATCTCAAAATAAAAAATAAATAAAAATGTGCAGCCCTAAAAAAGCTGCTAAAGCTAATACTAATATTTACATAATGTAATGGCATCACCACCTATCACACCAACAAAAAATGGTAAAAGAAGATGCGACAAGACACAAGAAAGAAACTCATGACTTTATCCGGAGACCGGCAAAGGTCCATTAGAATAGAAAAGAAAGTTTATCTGCCTAGGTACATTGGCATTCTTGTCATCGCTTGTCCTTAAAGTGTTTTTCAGCACTAATCAGTTCCTCATTCCAGTCCTAAGTACGCAGCTAGACATGAATGGTTCCCAAACTGGCAATTTACTATCCGCAGTCTAGCAGTACCATCCTCATCTACTTACAGTATCCCATCTGATCATGGATGACTGTGTCTGTGTCCATGATGTAGGCAGTGCAATTAAATAACATTCAAGTATACAATTGTGTAGAGTCAGTTGTTGTTGTCTATTGTATAGGCAAGAGTCGTGTCTATAGTATAAGGAAGGTGTTCAATTCCACCTCTGGAAGTCGTGGCAACGATAATTTAACTTAATTTAAACTGCCTGAGTGTCTATGTTACATTAAAGGAGAATGCTCTTTTTCGACAACCTGGACCTTATTTACGGCATATTATAAGACATTTGACTCACCGAGATAACTACGCTACGATCGGTTTGTTGGTGCCTGGAATATTGTGTGCAATATGGCTGAATATTAATCAGATTTTGAGGATATAGAAGATGACTTAGAATATGATGGAAGCCGATCGTAGCGTAGAGAATGTGAGCCGCGAGTGTAGCCTACAGACGGAGCCAGTCTGCGCGCTGTGCGCATGCGTGCTGGAGCAAGTGGGGAAGCTTTATGTCGTTTCTAAAGACGTTTCTAAAGATCATATTACAGAGGCATGGGAAAACCACAACAAGCCCTCACTCTATGGAAGCACAACTAGCGATTCATAAAAATAGATTGATGAAAACAACCATTTCGCGGCACAAAATAAATTTTTTAGAAGCTGCATTCTCGGTGCCCCGTCCGCCATATACTTGGCTCGCGCTGGATTTTAAATTTCTTCTACAGGCCTCCGAATTACACCAAAGTTATCTCGGTGAGTCAAACGTCTTACAATATGCTGTAAATAAGGTCCAGGTTGTTGAAAAAGAGCATTTTCCTTTAAGTGTTGTTGGTAGCAGTTTTCCTGATGCCCATTAGAAAAGTTACATCTTCCAAGGCTACTTCAGGTTATATGATAACTTCAGAGATCATTTGTATATTAATGACTTAATGAAATCCCCATTACAACCCTCAGTTATACTATTAAATTATGGTTAATAAGCAAATCACAATGGGACATATAGGCCTACTTTGTTACGATAGCAGATAACAATGTGACATGTTGAGTTGAGTTTTTGCTTTATTAATCCCCTTTGGGAATTTTTCCACCCCAGCTCATAAAATACAAATGTACACAGAATAGAAATATAAATGTTTAATTGTCATATATACAGTAACAAGTAAAACCACCTACAGGTAGGCTACATTGGAATTCTTGTCATTGCTTGTCCTTACAGTAACTTATCAGCACTAATCATTTCCCAGTTAGCTAAGGTTCCCGAACGTGCAATTTAATATCCATGGTCTAGCTGTCTGTCAATTCTATCAGTTTGATCCTCATTTACATATCCCATCCAATGATGGGTGACTGTGTCCTTTATATAGGCAGTGCAATTAAATAGCATTCAAGTACAGTTGTACAGAGGCAGTTGTTGTCTATTGTAGTACAGAAGTCAATACAAGAATAAGACAATAAAATTAATGAATTAGTTCATTAGTCAACTAATTAGTTCAACTGCTGGACTTGATCTTATGATGGATAGCAGTGGACAGACAACTGTAATGATTCAGTTAATTGGCCATTTATTCAGCAATAACTTGTTCCCAAGCAGATTGCATACCGTGGGCCATGTTTGAAATATTAGGCTTGTTCCGAAGCCAGTCGGCAAGCACGCAAGAATGTCTTTCGTCAATAAAATTTCGGAGGCAAAGGCGCTGTAGTGGCTGTAGTTCAAAGGCCTTCAAAGGCCTCAAGACCATCCACAGCATGCAGCTTGTCCAAAATGCCGGTGCCAGACTGGTGACAGGCACTAAGATGAGGGAACACATTTCTCCTGTCCTCTCCTCCCTTCACTGGCTCCCAGTGAAGCGACGAGTGAAATTCAAGATCCTCACGTATGTCTTCAAAGCCCTCAAAGGTCTCACCCCAGCTTACATCAAAGATCTCCTGGACCAACCTACCAGCTTCAGGCCTGGTCGCCAGCTCAGATCCGACAACCCGATGACCCTGAAGGTCCCACGGTCAAAACTTGTGACAAAGGGAGACTGTGCATTTTCAGTGATGGCACCTGGGCTATGGAACAAACTTCCTCTGAACATCAAGTCCGCCACCACCCTGGACTCTTTTAGAGCACAGCTTAAACCTCACCTCTTTGCCGCAGATGATCTCTAATTTATGTCCTTGTTGTGTGTCTTAAATATAGTTTCTAGATTATTTTGTCTCTGTGCAGTCCTGTTTTTGTTTGTTTTATTTTGTACCCGGGCTGCATGCATTATAAATAAAAATAACATAACATAACATAACAAAGGTGTTATCTTCAATAACTTATTGGAATACTTTGTCTGGTATGTCCATGTTTTCTTCTATCTCATAGCGATCTATCTTTGGCAAATGAACAATAACACTGCAGCATAAACTAGGAAAGCGGATATTAGTAGGTGGGCTCTATAGAGACCAGAAAGGGGGCTCTAAACCGGAAATGGGGTGAATAGAAACAAGGCTTTCCCGCAAGGACAGCCTGGTGATGCGAGGCTACATACTGCAGCATGGGAGAGAAGAATATTACTGTACATCTATGAAGAATACTTAATCCATATTAACTCTATCTAAATCTTAATACTGTAGATACAATTGTGTTAGTTGTACTAACTGACTCTTTCGCTCTGTCTAAACCCAGAATATAATAATAATTACCCAGAATATAATAATAATAATAATAGCTTATTAACTCCAGCTTAACTAACTGCATTCTAGAAGCGAATAGCCATAAAGTACTGTAGGTATGACTGTTAGCTTGCTTGCTAACTTTTTCTCTCTGTCTAAACCTAACCCCCACTGAGGTAATTAATCAGTGTACTTTAGGGAACAAACACATTTCCAGGAGTATTTCCCCTTCCTCTCCTGTTTATTAGCCCTCTCAGTTTGGCCAACTAAAACACATAGTCACTGTTGCTCTTACTGTAATCAATACAGCTGCTGGGATTTGACCTCTTCTTGTCAGCACTGGAACACTGTACGCTTTCTGAACTCCTCCAAGCAGCAGTCCAGGGGAATATTTCCGTACTGAGCAGGGAGATGACCATACTCTCTCTCCTACCAAGCAGGGAGATGCTTTCTCTCGTACCACATGCATGGCCTTCAGTATCTGTGACTGTGACATCATGGCTTCTGATGACCCCTCCCCCTCTAATGGGGTGTTCATGAGTTCCCTGTAGGCCTGGTAGCCACCAAGAAGCTGTTATATCATCATCCTGCCTTTCAGCAGCAGAAACCATCAATCTCCAATCAGTCATCCTGATGTGTGTGTGTGTTGGACGTGTGTGTGTGTGTGTGTGTGTGTGTGTGTGTGTGTGTGTGTGTGTGTGTGTGTGTGTGTGTGTGTGTGTGTGTGTGTGTGTGTGTGCGTGCGTGTGTGTGTGTGCTTGTGACTGGCAATGTCGACTGACACTATTCATCTTGTCCCGCAAGATAAAATCAATTCTTCCAGAATGGCAGAATGTTCCAGAAAGGAAAATGCAGAATGTCTATAAATCAGACAGTAGCTCCCACAGGGACACATTCTCTGTGAGGGATGAGACTGGTCTATAGAAATGCTGCTGGACATTCACACTGGGAAGATCCTGAGTCTGGAATGTTTGTAGGACATGGTGCCCGCAGAGGGTGGCTCTGGGAAGTGTGCAGGCTGCAGGCTGATCACCTAAACACTCTGCAGGCTGGTGACCTAAACACTGTGTACTGCAGGCTGGTCACCTAAACACTGTGTACTGCAGGCTGGTCACCTAAACACTCTGCAAGCTGGTTACCTAAGCACTGTGTACTGCAGGCTGATCAATTAAACACTCTACAGGCTGGTCACCTAAATACTGTGCACTGCAGGCTGGTCACCTAAACACTGTGTACTGCAGGGTGGTCACCTAAACACTGTGTACTGCAGGCTGGTCACCTAAAGAATTTGCTGACTGTGATTTATGCCACATTTATTTAGAATGTTGCCCTACGTTTAGAAAATATGATAAAACAATGTTTTGTTTATTCACTGTTTGTGTGTGTGTGTGTGTGTGTGTGTGTGTGTGTGTGTGTGTGTGTGTGTGTGTGGGGGCCAAAAGGTAGAGTTCCCCAGCTCATTAAAGCTGGAAAAGAGAGAGAGAGAGAGAGAGAGAGAGAGGGAGAGAGATAAAGCAGTGCCAGTATGGGGGCATGCATCCTGACTGTGCTCCCAGTTCTCAGGCTTTTTCTTTATCACCCAGCATGCACCAGGGGGGGAGTAGGACTGCCTGACTGTGCAGTAATTGGCTCTCTCAGATGATCTGCCAGACAGATACAGGTGGAGGAGACAGCAGGACAGGTGGTGCAGGTGGAGGAGACAGCATGACGGGTGGGCATTGTTCCGACAGAGCTGCCGGCTCCATTGATAGGGAGAGAGGGGAATACCTGTCCTCATGGGATCTCTACGTGTTCTCAAGGAACTCTACCTAAAGACATTCGCTGGGTTGAATCTGACTTGTCTGAAGACAATTAGTTGAAGGGCTGCACGTAGCTCAGGAGGTAGAGTGGCCGGCTGGGGATCGCAAGGTCCCTGGTTCGATCCCATCCTAGTCCTTGACAAAGACACTGAACCCCAAAATCACTCACATGTGGCATGGTGGCGCAGTACCTAGTACTGTCGCCTCACAGCAATAAGTTATCCCAGGCTTTCTGAGTGGGGTTTGCATGTTCTCCCCGTGTTCACAAGGGTTTCCCCCATGAAGAACCCAATATGAAAAACATGCAGAAGAACAGATCGCACACGCTGTCTGTCCCTGGCGAAGACGAACAGGAGCACTTGGTTTGCCCCCGGGCGCACCCCATGCACACTGCCTAGTGTCTGCACCCGACTGCCCTTGGGGGAAGGTCACAGGATGGGTTAAGAGCAGGAGAAAAATTCCATTGGTGAACGCTCCAGCCACTTGTGTGTGTGTCTCGGCATTGCTGCCTACACTGTGTGATGTGTGCATACTCACTATGTGACAGATGAATGTTTGTTTGTTTCTTTGATTGTTTGGTGGGTGATTGAGATGCATTAAAATGTCAGTAAGACATGGCTATTCAGTATGACTGTTCAGAGAACGAAACTCCTGACAGACGTATGACATAACTGTTCACTACATCAGGAGCAATCCTGGAACTAGGCTTCCATCTTAGATCATCCTCTGTTTACTACAGGAACAGTCATAGTGTTCCCTCTTAGATCATCCTCTGTTTACTACAGGAACAGTGACTAGTGCTCCATCTGAGATTATCCTCTGTTTACTACAGGAACAGTCACTAGTGTTCCATCTAATATCATCTATCTCTCTGCACCAAGCGTATCTATAGGAGAAGAGTCCATCTGCTCTGGTCATGCCACCAGAGTAGTTAATCATCCCTGTACCAGGTTGACCAACAGTAACTAGCTAGCTCATCCTCATCCATCCCTGTACCAGGTTCACTTACAGTAACTTGCTCATCATCATCCATCCCTGTACCAGGTTCACTTACAGTAACTAGCTCATCATCCTTGTACCAGGTTCACCTACAGTAACTGAACCACTGACTCAGTTCAGTCTTCTGTTTGATCTGTTGTGAGAGGAAGAGAAGGCCACCTCACATGCTCATCCCAGGGTTGTGCCGACATCTGCTGCCTCTGAGGCCCGCTAACCCTTCTCTCTCTTTCTCTCTCTCTCTCTCTCTCTCTCTCTCTCTCTCTCTCTCTCTCTCTCAAACACACACACACACACTCTTTCTCTCTCTCTCCCCTTCTGCCTCTCCCTCTCTCTCCCCCTCAATCTCTCCCTCCCCCACCCCACCCACCTCTCTCTCTCCCTCTCTCCCTCCAAGTATTTCTCTTGCACCCATTACCAATCTATCTCTCCCATCTCCAAACTGCCCTCTCTCCTCCTCCTCCACCCTCCACTCCCTGGAGAGATGCAACGTCTAGGTCACCAGGATGCTCCGGCGTGCTGTTCCTGGTTTTTACTTAAACTTGATTTACGTCAGGTGGACTGCAGCAATACAGACCTCCGGGGAGGCAGTCACCTTCAACCTGTTCTTTTTCTGTATAGAGGAGCTACTAACAGATAAGAGCCTGCGATCCAGGACTGGTGGTAAACACAGTAGCAGCTGTTCTGATGGTACAGTTACTGAACATAGTTTGAATAATATTGTGAAAATTGTAATTGTCTAACGTACTGTATGTGTGATTAGTCCAGACAAGAAGCATTTGAGAATATAATTAGTAGGCTGACTTTCCTACTGCAATGACCATATAATTAAACCCTCCTCACACACACACACACACACACACACACACGCACGTACTGGCACGCACACATGCATGCACGCACACACACACACTGTCACAGATACCCCTCTCTACCACCATAACAATCAGCAGTGCCCCCCCTCAACTGAGCTCTCTTTGAGGGAAACTCCAGATCAATTACCCTAACCCCTCCCACTCAATTACCCTAACCCTAACCCCAGCCACCAGCCACCCCCCCCAACCCCTCCCTACTCAGCCTCCAAATGGAAACCTTGATAAGATGGACTCAGCCCGCCAAACACCCCGTCAGCCAGCCAGCAAAACAGACAGTCATCTGGAAAAACAGCCAGTCATCCAAGCAGCCAACCGGGCAGCCAGCCAGCCAGTTAGTGAACCAGCCAGCCAACCACCCAGTCTCACTCAGTCCCTCCCAGTCTCACCCACATCTCACCCACCAACTCACCCATAGCGAAGAAGGGTATACCAAGCAGCGTGGAGTTAAACTTCCCGTGGGAGATGAAGAAGATCCCGGCGGCTGTAACGTTGGCGATGCAGATGGTGAGCACGCCCAGCAGCCCCAGGAAAGGCTTCCCCCTCAGGCAGTCCCGCATGGAGCTGGAGATGGTGGCGGACAGCAGCACCAGCACCAGGCTGACCAGCACCTCGCCCTTGGCCAGCACGCCCGTCTGGTGGAAGTCCCTCCACAGGCTGAAGGAGGTGAGCGATTGGATGTGGAGGTCCTCGCTGAGCGTGGAGAGGCGCTGGATGAGCAAGCAGAAATCATTCTCCCAGTGCTCGGCGATGGTATCCTGGACCACAGGCCCATGGTTGCGGAGGTAGTAGGTGATCTGGACGGCGCGAGCGAACTTCACCTGCTGATCGCGGCTGTTGGGCGAGAAGGAGACTCCGCCCAGCTGGTGGCCGATGAAGGACACCCGACCGTCCTGCGGAGTGAAACAGCAGAGGTTAGTGAGAGACACACCTCAGAGTCCATCCTGATTTCTGGTTCTGTTTTGATATACAGCATTATTCCATCAAATTAAATATATTGTTCTTCATGTGTGAAATTCTGTAATCTACCTGTATGTCTTTTATATTCTGGGATGTCCAGCTTCAAACAGACTCATGGTAGGATGATGATACAGAATGAACAGAAATTAAATGATTGCCTTTGGTATTTTATAATGAAGTTAACCTTTATCACAATATCACAAGTGATCTGTTGCAAACCAACTACTAACTTGTAATTCAGCATTAGTACACAGGAATAAGGGTGACTTGAACATAAAACATAAAACGTAAAATTTTGACATAAAATGTTTCCGATTTGGCCAGCAGTTGGGCCTCTTCCAGGATCAGGACCCTAGGACAGTGCTGTCAAATACAATCCTGGCCTGCTTGTTTTCAAACAGGCTTGGGTGTCCTATCCTATCCTTTCTGGGTGTCCTATCTTATCCTTTCTGGGTGTCCTATCCTATCCTTTCTGGGCTGCAGCAGTGGCGTGTACAGTGGGGATGCAGCACAGTGATATTAATCCTCTGGGAAGGTGACTGATACGTGGGGATGAGATATGTGACACCACTTGACTCCCCTCCAGAGTAGATGGATCTCCAGGACAAGTACAGGAACAGTTAACTTGTCACCCAATAGGAAAATGATGCAGCATCAATAGTTATTTGCTCTCAGATGGGGAAAGCCTGTTCCGATTGGCTCACTGCATGTACATCCACTTTAGGCTATAGCCTGTGGTCTTTTACAGTTTTTCATAGTGATTGTCCGTTGAAAACACATGACAACTGTAACACAACAGAAGAGCAAGAATGAAGAATAGCATGGCATCGTTGCCATTCACGCTAAATGACTACCTTCCGCCATCATGTAGATGAGAGATTAATTAACGAACATAACATCTATAATGGATAAAACACCACATTTAGCTTCTTCAAAGCCACGACACTTTGGCATCCTGTCTGCACATTGGAGAATAGATACATGCCCGAGGCTTATCCAGCCTTTCACATCACAGTGAGCAGACAAGCAAAAAACTCTGTCAAGCCTGCACAGTCCACACACGCCCCCCCCCCCCCCACACACACACACACACAGCAGAGTAGTGGGAAAGGAGGTCACTTTGCAACTTAAAACATGTATTTCCATTGAAGAGACAGGTTGACGTCAAAGCGTTGGGACGATAGTGTTCTCGATATTGTGAAGTAGCCCTTTCTTCTTCACTGATGTGATTTCATAACCAATATGATGGACGTCCACCAGAAGTCACATTTAACCTGTCCTGACCACTGACTGACAGATGGAAACAGAAGACACGGCAATGCAATACTTTTGAGATCCCTCCAAAGAGACTGTGGCAGTAGGGGTGAATAGAGATACTGTACAGAGAGAGTGAGAGAGAGAGAGAGAGAGAGAGAGAGAGAGAAGAGAGAGAGAGAGGGAGAGAGAGAGAGAATGCATCAAACTGTTAATTTGTTTTGTCTTGTAGTAGCCTGTTTCTTTGCTCTTTCTAATTAATGTTGTTTTTCAATGTCCAGATGCTGCTTTGGCAATATATACAGCATTACGTCATGCCAATAAAGCCAATTTAATTGAATTGAATTGGAATTGAGAGAGAAAGAATGAAAGTGTGTGAGAGAGGGGTGTGTGTGTGAGAGAGAGAGAGAGAAAGAGAGAGACAAAGAGAGAGAAAGTGTGTGAGAGAGAGAAAGAGAGAGAGAGAGAGAGAGAGAGAGAGAGAGAGAGAGAGAGAGGGAGAGAGAGACCCTGTGGTGGTGACCAAAATCTTTAAGTGATTTAGTGTAGGGCTGTATGAAGGTACTGGGCCCTCCAGTACATTTACTCACTATGGAAGGGACCAGGGCAGCCTCACAATGGCCACTCTCACTGGAGGAGATAAAACACCTTAGGACATGCCTCTCTGACTCACCCCCTCTGACCACCCCAGCTCTCCGCGCTTGGGGATTTACAACGGCCAGGCCTCTTCACGGCCATCCAGGGAACAGTGATCACTAGACGGTTAGCTCATCATCCAGCACCACATACATAGTTTGTGATCGATATCCACGATCTTCATACCCTACATGCTATATGTGTATATCACATTATTAATAATGTAACAGTATTATATCATTATTATAACACGTGTAGGCTACATTAATTCAGTTGTAATCGATACTGCACATGTGCCATGTTGCACCATGTAGTCCTATAAGCCAGTCATAACCGCGTGAACAGAGCCATAGGTTCTAATAGGCGACATCTGCAGATGCTGCAGTCCCAGCAGCACACACACAAGGCATGAAGCATCATATAGCGAGGCTGCAGCCTCCGCAGGAGTCTGTTAGCTATGTCATTCTATATGTGCAGGGCTGTGGAGACACTGCATCATTCATACCAGCAAGGAGGAGGTTCCCTTCTCCCAGAGAGCATTGCAGGGCTATGCAGCCCATTCCCAACCTGCTCGGCCGGCTGTTGAATAGAAAGGCTTTCCTTCCTTGCCTAATATAACGGAGTAATCTGCATCTTAGACAGCCAGACTACTAAGGATAATTAATACAATCACTGTCTTCATTGAAAAATATTGCAGCCTGCAGATGCACTGTCACATAGTCCAGGTAATTCGGTTTCAGGGTAGCAAGGCACGTTTACAGAGGGAGAACCTGACACGTAGCAAATCAGTCTACTTAATGCGCCCGGGAGAATCTGCCAAGATTCATCACTCATATTCCTCATAGTCTTACCTTTAATGTGGTATTTGGATATCCCACAGGCACCTTAGAAGAAGTGTTGTTGGAGAGAACAGCTGATCGGATATCTTCGAATATCGTAATTATATCATCCAACAGACACCGCTTGTCCCGATGACTCAGGACACAGAGATGTGCGAAAGTATAATTGAATCCCTTGTAACTGACGCGCAAATCCAACACCTGCTTGTGAACCTGGAGGACCTGCTCGGCCAGCTCCAAAATGTTTCCCCCGGACTTGGCCAGCAGAATCAGCCTGCCGTATCTACCGGGAGTGTGCAGGTCCGAGTACAGCTTGTTCTTAGACTGGTCGATGGGAAACAGGCTGTTGGCCAGACTCCTCTCTATCTTAGCGAGGCTGTGCGTCGGGGCGACCAGTATCTCAAGGTCCGTCTCCGGCTTGAATCTGCTCAGGACAGTAGATCCGAAAATGATGGTCAGGACTGCGGGGACGGTAAGGAAAAAAACCGGATGCCTACTAACGAATAAGCCCAGCCAGTAGAACGAAGCTTTGAGCCCTCTGTGAATCACCTGCCGCAGCATCCTCCAACAGAGCCAGCTCGCAGATGCCCCGTCTCTCCCGATCAAGCACATGTGACATCAGGCTCCCTTGCCCAGTTCAGTCAATCCGAACGAGAATAGTCCACACACACTACACCTGGGAAACAAAAACAGCACTGCAGCAATTTGCAACAAGACAGTCAAATATTGATCATCACTCGATCGTGGCTCTAGCTCCCGTTTTGTTTCATCTCCCCCGTGTTGTAAAGAAACGCCGCGGTTCCGTGACTATACCCGGTTCCGTGATTGCCCGTGTTGCTCCGGCTGCACTAGCAGCACATCGCGGCGATCTGGTCTGCATGTGTGCGCGGTCCTACTCTATCGGTGCCGCCTGATTTATGTACTTGACTGTAACCATGTGCCGAGTTGAATGGGGGCGGCGGGGGTGGCGGGTAAACGCTGATGACGGGTTATTTTAGGAACACCCGCAATAGCATACAAGTGTCGTGAAATATTCACGGGTGGCGGTGCAGCGAAGGCATAATGGCCAAACGCGCGTTCCTGAAATGAATCTCCATACCTCGTCAAAGGGGAAAACCGCACAGCTGCACTTAAAGCTGTACAGCAGACTAGGCCACGAAAGCCCATGGCTAATGAATCTGTCTCATGAGAGAGAGAGAGAGAGAGAGAGAGACCCTCTAAAGCCTTCCAAAGTCACAGTGAGTTTGCTGATAAGGTGTTTTTACACCTCAGGAGGCTTCAAAGTCAGGTGAAGTCCATCTCTCTTTATGCAACATCACCTGACCTGCCTCACACGCTGAAACAGCAGCTCATATAGCTTAGTAGTCTCACTGTAGGCTAGGCTAGGCCTGCAGTCTTCACCCTTCACTGCCTCAAGATCATCACACACACACACACACACACACACACACAGAAGCACCCCACACACACCAACCCGATATCACGGCTAAACAGACCCCCCCAAACATCACACTCAAACATTCTCTCTCTCTATCTCTCTATTCATTTAATTCAATATGCTGACATTGTGTGTTGTGCGTTTTGTGTTGGAGGTGCAAGAGAAAAATTAAAAATGTGTATAATATTACGGTCTTGTAAACGGAGGGGATATGTTCTGTTACAGTATTTCATCAAGCTTTGAACTCAATGTAATACCCACTCATCATCTACGTCTACTTTGTAACTCCACCAAAGGATTCTGTTACCTTGATTTTACTGCTACAAAAAATAAAGTAGCGCTGTTAACTGGAAGGACCCCCCCCCCCTACAATGTTACAGTGGATATGGCAGAAATCTCAAGCTATATCCCACTTGACTTTTGCACTACAAAATGTAAGGAAATATGGATATACAGTAGGCTACATGACAACATATGGATGCCTTATCTAATCTTTATTAATAACCTCTGCTTTCAAACATAATTATTTTTTAATGTAAACGTTTTATCTGTAGCTCTACTGTATCCCTAGTACTGTGTTGTTTGTCCTGTTCGTCTTGTTTGTCCTGTTTGTCTTGTCCTGTCTGTCTGAGGGTACCCCACATACATAAAAAGCATTACACATGATAGCACTGATTCTCACTCCGCAGGGGTTGGCCTGGGTGAAGACACCGTCCTCAGAGCAATCCAGCAGTCCTGTCGGAGAGAACATTTTTGCTTCCCTCTGGAATATTTAGGGGTAGGACCTATGTCCACTGCTCCATTGTTCTCTGTAAATCGCTCTCTGTATGAAATATGATATACAAATAAAGTTTGATTTGATTTGAGCAAATCCAGGGGAGGGCTGTAATGTATTGTATGGTATTGAATTGTAATGTATTGCATTGTACTGTGCTATTGTGTCTTGTGCACATAACAAAATGAATAAAAACTATTAAGGAAAAAAATGAAGATACTTATACAGCAGTCATAGTGGCCATTTTGTTTTCAATATTCTAATCCTCCATTCACACTGTCGTTTCACTCAAACTGTGCTGTTTTGAATGTAATTAGTCTTTGGTACTTTCAGAGCTCATGGTTTCAGACTGATCAGTGTGTGTTTTGTATTACCCCTGCAGTCTGCAGTGAGGCCTTTGTTCATAGCTGTATTAAGTTGACCTTTCCCCTGGAGATCCACCCGCCCGCCCACAGCTGGGGTTGTTTGTGTGTGTAGTACGGTGTTTGTTACTTAAATTTAGTCTCTTTATGAAAGTTATTTTCTGCCTCAGTGGTTGTCTTCTTTCTGTAACCCCTGGCAATGGCCTGCTGTAATCCTGTAGAGCACTCTTAAGGCTCTCACACCGCACTGAACGCTAATCACCGCTATTCATCAACACCCACACAACACAGGGAGAGAGAGGGGAGGGAGGGAGAACTACCTGTATGCATTAACACATGGCAGACAGAATTGCTACCCTTTGTTACAAGTTCCTATAGTGATGTCAGGCAGTCTACTAGCATGAGTACTGGTTAGTTCTGCCTAATTAACACAATAACATTGGTTTGTTGAACAGCTCTCGTGTGAGTACACTGTGCTCCATAATGTCTATAGACATTAGCTTAGAGAAATAACACAGCCTTTTGACATGCCGGAGACCAGGGTTGGAACTCAGTAGTGCTGATGTATGTATTCACATCCACACACCTGTCTGTGGTCTGGATCCTGACAAACACACAATCTTTTACATTTCAAACCTCTAATCCTGTAAACTGCAGTATGTGTCCTGCATATCCCTGTGTGAGAAACAGGCTGCAAATATGTGTTTCAAATGCATCCTAACACCTGAGACAACCATGACACTAACACCTTCATGGCTGGATTTATACATGTTTTGTCATAACTTACATATTATAACAGTCCCCTCCACATGAATATCTCTAGACCACATGACACTGTGCACTTTTTTGGAAGAAAAATAATAATCCTGACTCCATATTTGGATTTCAAAAGCTCTACTGCAAGATGTTCAACAATAAAAAAATAATTACTTATTATTCTTACATATACTTCTGAAAATAGGATTACAGCAATTATAGTCAAGGGCATCAGTAAACTGTCACTTAATTCCTTCAATGCCCAGTGAGAACAAGCTTTTTATAAGTTCAAACATTCTCTTTCTGTCTCTGTCTGACACACTGCCTACCCAACAAAAAAGATGTTCCTTTTGTCATTGGATTCCTGGTCTCAGTCCTTGCCTCAGTTCTACTCTTTTATTGGAATAAAAAGGGCATTCAAAGCTAAATTTAGCCTTGATTCTTTTCTAGATTTTCAGTCAAATCCACACCATTTGCCTAATGAGGTGACAAAAGCCACTGTCACTGATTCATTCAACTTGACCTTTACTTCTGTTCCCCACAGACCAACCAATTGAATACTTCACTTTTCTGAACAAGCTCATTTGACCCAAACCAGCCCTCAGAGACACAGAGAGAGAGAGAGAGAGAGAGAGAGAGAGAGAACTTCATTTTTGTGAGTAAGCCCGTTTACCGTAACCCAAACCAAGGGTGTAGGTTTGGTTTCAACATTGGTAGGGGCCAACAATTTTTGCTGGGGATGAGAGGTTAAACCTCTTAAATATTCATATATTATGGTTGCTGCTGCTGCTGCACTCTCTCTCTCTATCAGCTGCTGTGTTTCATACATAAAAATTGAGATTTTCATTGGATTTTTAGACTGACATTCAACTTATAAATTGATATATCTGTCCATTAGGGGAGTCACAAAATACCAGACATTTAGTAGGCAATACCAATTGAGAAATTCCACAATCCTGGATACCCAATTTGATACCAAAGTTGGAAAAAATAAATCCCATGTACTTCAACATACACTACTTTATTTAAAAGACCCTCCAGCCAATATAGTGAGAGGAAAATGATCAGATTCCAGTTAACAAGTATACGTTAGCTAATAACTGCTAAAACAGGCTACACAGGGATGGGCTTGTATAAAGAAAAACCGACCTGAGCTCTCATAAAAGTATGACCAGTACTTTTAGTATTTACCAGTAGTACAGGATTTACCAGTAGCTAGCTAACATAGCTAACGCTAACGTTACTTACAGTTGCGGAGAAAAAGCTCCTGATATCCCTCATCCTCTTTGGAGGGGGAGGCGACATTGTGGTGGATGTACCTAAACGGCTGTCAGAATCACAACTGTATGGCTTGGTGTCAGCATCTGTCTATAAGGCTGTTGGTGTTCAGATCCAGCGAAAATTAGAAAAATGCAGCGATCTATCTCAACCAATTGAGCCAATCAAATGTGAGTTTAAAATTATTATTTTTTAAATACTGGGATGGCACATTCACAGTGGAGGAAAGGGGTAGGCTAACAGTCTAATATGTAACTCTGAACATAATGCAAACTAACTCACTCAAAATGATAAGGTCAATTCTGTCTCTCCCCAAACGGGGTCATCCCTATATTCCCCGGGTCCTATGTTCCCCGGGTCCTATGTTCCCCCCAAAAAAGGGTTCTATGTTCCCCGGGTCCTATGTACCCCGGGTCCTATGTTCCCCCCAAAAAAGGGTTCTATGTTCCCCGGGTCCTATGTTCCCCGTGAAACGCAAAAGATAAACGTGATCATGCCATGGCATGATTTAATGCGAAACAGGTCAAATATGTTGATTTAAAACGATAGCTAATGGAAGAAAATAAGAAACCACTGGAGGCCGAGTGTGCTGTTTCTTGTTTTCTTACACACAAAAAATGCAATGATTAGGTAATGGAATATGCAGGGTTGAATGTTTTAGTTCTTCTATTTTTTATTTTCTCAAGTTAGCCTATCACCAAATTAGATAACTGTTGTCTATATTTTTTCATAGGCCTGTGTGTGTGATGGCCTATTTATTAAACTTCAGTTATTTCAAGCGCATAGTGGTTGAGTGACTATCATTTGTACTGTGAGCGGATCCTCTCTCCACGGAGATTTTTTCCCCAAAGGATTTGCGCCTCTCATGAGCCATATCCCAACTCACAGAAGGATGGGTTTGGACTGGGACACTGTAAACTTCAAAAAGGCATCAAGCAGCTTCTCCATTCATTGACATAAAACCAATAGTAGGCTAGCCTTACAATCTAGAATAGCCTACATTATAGTCAGAGCTGCTTTGGGTAGCCTACTGTGGCGTCATGCATTGCGCATCACTAGGCTAGGTTACGTCTGATCCATGTCAAGTTAACATGCAACATTTCTGAAACTTGATGTGAAAAAATGCGGGCATGAAATCATGCAAGCCTCGCATTTTGCACGTAATTCTGCGATTATTGCGATGAAAATGCAAGAACCCTTTTTCTGGGGGATCATAGGACCCGGGGAGAATAGAACCTGGGGAACATAGGACCCGGGGAACATAGAACCGGGGGAACATAGGACCCGGGGAACACAGAACCCTTTTTGGGGGGGAACATAAGACCCGGGGAACATAGACATGTTCCCTTCCAAACTATGGGAAGGCCATCTAAATTATCTAATATAACTGCACTCCAAAGATAATGCGAACAAGGTTGCTTAAAAGTTGGTAGGGACAATTTGAGCCTCCCAAAATGTTGGAAGGGACATGTCCCGACCGTCCATACACAAACCTACGCCCTTGACCCAAACCAGCTCTCAGAGATAGAGAGAGAGAGAGAGCTGCAATACATCCAGAATAGCGCTGCCAGGGTCCTGATGAGAGTCCATAATGAGCACATAACCCCCATTCTACATTCACTGCATTGGTTCCCTGTCTCATCCTGGATCAACTACAAAATCCTGCTGCTCACCCACAAATGCATCAACGGACACACACCTCCCTATCTACAAGAACTGATCACTCCACAATCCTCCACCCGTACCCTCTGATCCGCAGACAGTCTACTCCTCCAGGCCCCCAGCACTAGGCTGTGCACCATGGGGGATCGAGCCTTCTGCTCGGCTGCACCGCGGCTGTGGAACAGCCTCCCCACCCAGCTGAGGGCAGCTCAGAGCATGGACTCTTTTAAAGCAGGCCTAAAAACCTACCTTTTAAAAAAGGCCTTTGCCTGTTAAAATTGTGTGATTTTTATTCAGTTGAGTTTTATTATGCTACGCTTTTAAACCTGTAGCACTTTGAGATTTTTTCAATGAAAAGTGCGTAACAAATACATTTTTCTATTATTATTATTATTATTATTATTAGAGAGAGAGAGAGAGAGAGAAAGAGAAAGAGACAGTGCTTCACTTTTCTGAGTAAGCTCATTTAACCCAAACCAGCTCTCAGTTTTCTTCCCCAACCTCCCAGATAGTCCATTCTAACAGTGATGTTGCATACATGAGCAGAGCAACATGTATACTCTATATCTCGAAAAGAACAGCCTCACAGTTCACCACAGGATTGGACAGGAGTGGACTGGATAAAGCAAGAAAGGTACAAGGCTTTGAAAGAGAGACTTTGAGAGAGACTTTGAGAGAGAGAGAGGTAGATAGAGGAAGACTCTTGGAGAGAGATAGAGCTAGCGGGATCTATCTATCTATCTATCTATTTTACTGTCTGTCTCTGTGTCTGTCTATGTAATCTGTGTGTCTATGCCTCTATACAGCTATCTATCTCGGCTAGCAGGTTCACTCTGAGGGTGGCTGCTGGTCTTGTGTGTGCGTGTGTGTGTTGTGTGGATGGGATAAACAGGTTCTAGAACATAACATGTCTGCAAGCTTACAAGCATTATATGAATATTCATCAGCTCTTTAGACTGGAATCATACAACATTCAAACATACAATTTAGGTCCAGTACTGTATGTGTTATTTTTAACATAGGTTGAGGATAATGTGGTTAGCATTTAATTGTGTCAGTGGTATGTTGTCTTTAAATGTGGAGAGTGTGGGGATGAATGTGTTCATTACTGTAACAGAATGCCGGTTGTCTTCATCATGCTACAGATTTTAATTATGAATGTAACCACTTTAAATAACAACCTGACTGCAATCACAGCAGATTAACATAAAATATCAACAGAAATATGTCTTTCTGATGTATGCTGCGTATTAGGATATCCTGCACTCTATCTAAGATGATGCTACGTATCTACAGTAGTTATTGAGAGAGATATTGACATTCAGTAGGCTCCCACAGTAGACAGTAATGTGAACAGATCAACTCTATCTGTCTCTCTCTCTCCCTCTGTCTCCCTCTCTCTCTCTCTGTGAAAATGAATGAACCACTTAGATGAAGACCGACTCTCACTCTGATCTATTCAGAGAGGGGACACACATACCCATACTGGACTCTACACACCAAAGCTGTCAATACACCCCTGTCATATAAATAAGCTATCCTATGAATTATTAATCAGTGCTGCAGTTTGAAATACATCCCCTGGGTGTGTTCATACAGTAGCTGCCTGCTGGATGTGTTGGAGAACGTGTTCTCAATTCATTCTCTAGGAGATTGCTATTTTCCTCTGTTTATGCTCTCCATCCATAAGGGTCGTAGTGAAATATGATTTATTCTGCAGTCAAATCTACAAAAGCCCATCACATATCATTTGTTTCATACTGGGCTTGGTGGTATGGGGTGTCAGACACAATGTGTGTTGTTCTCCAACGTGACAGACTATTACACTATAAAGCAATAACAGCACTTGGGTGGTCATGTGTGAAACTGCAGCCATGGAAGCTGCTTTAGCCCAGACCAGCTCAGAACAGCACATAGTGAGCAGAGAGGCAGAGCGAGAGGGAGGGAGAGAGGGCGAGTAGGGTAGGGATAGAGAGAGAGAGAGAGCCATATGAGGGAGAGGGAGATACTGTACAGAGAGGATGAGAGGGATAGGAGAAAGAAATAAATAGAGAGGGAGAGAGAGCAAGAGAGAGATAGAGGGAGGAAGAGAGGGAGAGAGAGAGAGAGGATGAGAGATACCATAGAGAGAGGAGAGAATGAAAGAGTGGAACAGAAAGCAGCATCTTGGCAGCAGTATTGTATTATTGTTGTTATCTGTGGAGTGGAGCTGTTCATCCAAAACAATACAGCAGCCGCAGGATGAACAGAGCATGAAGGACAGTGCTGCCATTGTGCTACAGTATGTCTCTCATCTAGCCCCAGCTCCCAGCCCCCAACCACCGGCCACCAGCCCCAGTCTCAGCCCCCAGCCACCAGTTTCAACCACGTCAGTGGGTTGGCGAGCGCAATAGGGGGTCTGACTATTGAAATGAATTGAAAACCTTGGCGCTATTCGCCTTATTCACTTCAGCTGCCATATTGGTCAGTCTGACGTAATCAGGGGTACGGATGCGTAAGTGCCCGTTGACTCCAATGTTAAAAGTTCACTGTAGTTCGCATTTGGAAATACATGGAGGTGAATGAGCCATAGTTGCATACACTCCCATGTATTTCCAAAAGCGAAAACAACGGCAGTGAAAAACAAACAGAGTCTGGTAATGATGAGTTTGTAACCTCGATAGTGTATTCAGCCTGTTATTTTGACTATTTTGGTGTTTTTTACAGTGAACTTTACATTGAAGTCAACGGGCACTTCCGCATCCGCACCCCAGACTGACCAATATGGCTGCCAGGTGAATAAGGCGAATTATGTCAAATAATGCGCTTGCGTTAAAACCCATATAGCAGATTATGGACATGACATATTATACAGACCATACTGTGAGGCCCATACTGTGAGCCCATCTCACTGACAAAGGGATGTTTGTGATCACACTCCACACCTGATAAAGATTTGCAGGCCATGGGATATCCTGCTCTCCTCTACCCAGTGACTAATCAATGGGAGGTCAGAAGCAGGAAGGAATGCATTTCGTTTAGACTGCTCCTGTTAAACTCACAGTAAACCTGACAAAACCATCTTAGCAAGGACTGGTTCTTTGAAATGGGTTTTGGGGCGAGCCATTAACTCTTCCTCTCACACAATGGTCATCCTACCTTCCACTCCTGCGGTAATAAACAGACTCACATTATGAACATTCTTTGTATTGTTTCTTTAATAAAGGGCAAGTACTTTCTCCCAACTATGTGATGCAACCACCATGAGAACAAGCCCTAGGAATAAAGTATTGCGTTGTATTTGTAACCAAGTGTTACTGTGTGTTGTTAATAACTGGTTCTATGCTGCTAGGTCAACCTGTTGGTATCAATCTGAAGCTAAAATCATGAATCAGTTGATTATGCATGTTGGGGAAATGTAATATAATGTTGAAACCATAACAGGGATATTTGATGATTCCAGACTGTTAAGAAAATCTTGTTCCCCTTTTATGAGTTCTTTCACAGGAGAGCATACTGAGACTAGTAAGATTAGGTGTTGTGATTGGCCATTATTAAACCAAACCCCCACCACACCCATGTAAATTGTATTAGCGTTGCCCAACCTTTTTAACAACTGCGCCAGGAGTGTACTATCGTTCTCAGTCATGAAATTACAGAAATTGTGTTGGCCATGCCTTAAAGTGCCAGCGTCCTCACTTTTGCATCTGCGTTACTGACAGTGTTGGATTTGCAAAAATAGGGCCCCATGGTGTTTTAAACCATCAATGCATTGCAAAGCCTCGTGATCAGAAACATATCTGCTGGTTAACCATCTACTGCTCCATCCATCGTTAATCATCCACACTTGTCGCAGCAGATTCGCCAGCAAGCTGACAAAGCTCTTCTTGAAATATATCTCCCCAAGCATGGGGATTTCACTTTCTTCTGTTTCCTCCTCCCCCACCATCCTCTCACACCTCCCTCCCCCCTCCGGTTCTCCCAGATGTGGAAAGTTGAATGATAGTAATTAATTGGTTGGGGGTTTTCCAGTGGCCCCCCATCCCTCTTTCTTCCTGGTGACTAATGCAGTCAGGCGAATGGAGGAGAGGGCTGTCCATCAGCCCCTGGCCCCTCCCCCAGGGTGACTCACCGGCATGCTGCTCAGATTTGCAGATGAAGGTCGGCCAAGTGCTTTAGGGGTGGAGCCTCAGAAGACAACCACTGAGAATAACCCTTCATCTATGTGCGTGTGTGTGCGTGCGTGCGTGCATGCGCGCTTGTGTGTGTGTGTGTCTGTTGGGTGCAAGTGGTGACAGCTGTGGATGAAATCAATAAACTAGAAATGGTGCTCAAGAGAGCAGACCTCCGCCCATGACCATGTTTGGTATTGTATGTAGTTATTATCCTGTCATAATTCGAAAGCACAGTATTTTAATTGGAGAGCGCAGTTTTTAATCGAGAGCAAGAGATTTTAATTCAAGAGCACAGTATTTTAATCAAGAGCAAGAGATTTTAATTCGAGAGCACAATATTTTAATTCAAGAGCATGCAAAATCCTTCCTGTGTTCTCTCAATACTTTACTCACGCTTTCAAATGTGTTTATGCCTTTTCTCAATACTGTGTTCTGCTTTCTCTCTACACCACACGCTTGCACTTAAATATACTCCGGGTCGCTCTCACAATTTCCTTTGCAGCCAAAACCTAAGTCTGTGCTTACAGATTTTTTCTCCTCTCTTCCAATTCGGTTGTGTTCGCTTCACAAAACCTTCCTGAAAACCCACCAATAAGAATGGGCTATGGTAGCCTCATTCTCATTGGTTGGTGGGGGAGATTAATCTTTTTTTTTTTTTTTATTTGTGTGCATGTGCAGCCTCTCTTAAAGGTACAGGCACCCTTTTATAACTAATGTGGTAGCACAGAACTCAGCCAAAGTGGAATAGAGACAGATGAACTTAACTGGTGGGGGCTGGTGGGTAGCCTGGTGAGGAGTACACCGTCCCTGACTGGCTATGACCAAAAGGGGCGGAGCCTCGCCACCACGCCACTATTCACTCCACAGAACCCACTTTTCAGCCCCTGAGTGGGCTAAAGACACACAGTCTTCAATGGTGAATGCATGGAAATTGCCCGGAGGTCACTGTACTGTCCCCGACTAGCTGTGACCCAAGGGGGCGGATCCTAACCAGCACACCACTATCCACGCCACGGGCCCCACAACTCAGCCCCTGAGTGGGCTGGAGACACACGGTCTTCACCGGTGGAGTCAGGTAGGTGGCCCGGAGAGGGGTACACTGTCCCCGATTGGCTCTGACCTGAGGGGGTGGAGTCTCACCACCATGCCACTATTCACGCCACAGGCCCCACAACTCAGCCCGAGTGGGCTAAAGACACAAGGTCTTCACCGGTGCGGGTGGGTAGGTGGCCCGGAGAGGGGTACACTTTCCCCGACCAGCTCTGATCTGATGGGGCGGAGTCTCGCCACCACGCCACTGTCCACACCACAGACCCCACAATTCAGCCCCTGAGTGGGCTAGAGACGCACGGTCTTCGGCGGTGGGTGCATGGAAA
Source organism: Borostomias antarcticus (assembly GCF_949987555.1). Lineage (NCBI taxonomy): Eukaryota > Metazoa > Chordata > Actinopteri > Stomiiformes > Stomiidae > Borostomias > Borostomias antarcticus. The sequence goes on along the minus strand of NC_140239.1, from coordinate 21,865,092 downwards.
TTGCCTGGTCCGTAGTAGTTCTAGCAGTAGCTGTTACATAAAGCTGCAGCAGCTAGCCCACCTCACATTTTTTCCAGGAAATGTACTTTCTAGTTATTAATTCTAATTCAGACACACTAACAGAGCTGTGAATGCGCATTGGAAATCCAAATGAACGTGCAAACTGTTCGTGAACACGGCGGGGTCTGAGAAAAGCACAACTGCGCATGTCAAAAGGGGTCGATTCGGCAAGATGGCGCTGATCAAAATCTTTCAGGAAGTAAATCGCTTCCTGGCCCCTTGGTCCGAACGGACCTCTAAAACTGCGCCCGCCGCTGCTGTCGTTGCTGCTCTCCGCTCAACATGCGGCGCGAACGGTTACTCATGACTAGAATATCTCCACAACCACAAGGGCCATTACTGTATAATAATCTTGGTATCAAATGAAAGCTAACACCTGTGGGGAGAAGTGAGACTCAGAATCAAAATAGATTTTCTGTCTTTTAGCAAGAAAATTACCAAAAAAAGATTTTTACACAAACTATTTTCATATCACAACCAATCACAACACGCGTCTAATGCGGACAGATGCACTGAGCTTTGCATATGCGAATGCTGATTTCACATGGCGATATCTAAGATGATTGTTCCCTCATTTCAGCCAATAGGGTGAGAGCAGTGATGAATATTGTTGAGGAATTTACATCCAAACACCTTAAACCTTTGTCCTCTCACTTCTCTTGTAATTCATCACCTCCCCCAAATATTCACATAGCTGTGCTAACATACAAAATGGCTTCCAGAAGGCCATCTGTCTACAACAGAATAACCATCCTTTGTCCCCAATTGCCGCCCTTTTTCTCATGTCACATGTCTGTACTCTTGGCCACGCCTGCCATTTCATATGACGTACAATGCAGTAGCCAATCACATCCTGGAAGCACCTTACCTGGGGTTTGACTGCATATAAGGCACAGCAAAAGACCAAACGGGCACTTCGCTGAATAAACCACCCTTGTTGCGTTGTTCAGGAAGTCCTTGCGCTCGTATGCTTTTCACAATAAACCAGACTTAACCTTTTGAACGAATCTTGGTAAATCCTTTTGACTAGATCAGTTATTTTACTATTACAGTTGGCGACGCGGATGAAAATGGGAGGACTGCCTGCGTGTTGCTTCGGGATTCCAGTGGATGAACTGGTATAGACAGACGTGTCGGTCCATATGGGCTTGGAAAATCAATCTTCTCTCTTGCGCCAGAGCGCACGCTGAGATTATTTCCTCAGTTCTTCCACTGGATTCTTGAAGCTCACAGGTACGTTTAAACGAACCCTCTTATGGTTCTGAGTTGTATTTGCCTTGTTTTAGTTTCGGATTGTGTTGGTCTGGCGTGTTCTGAAAACAAAAGCCCCGCGGGGGGGGAGTTGGGTGTTTCCTACCGAGGGTAGGGCGCTCGTTGTTGTTGATGTTTCGTTTCAGAACGATTACCAACTAGCTTAAGCCTCATTGTTGATGTTTCGTTTCAGAACGATTACCAACTAGCTTAAGCCCCGTTGTTGATGTTTCGTGTTAGCACGATTGCCAACAAGCTTCGAAGTGATTGTTGATGTTTCGTTTTAGAACGATTACCAACAGATGTAGCTACGGGAGTGATTGGTGTTTCCAATCCGCATTTCTTGGAGAAACGTTTTCCCCTTTAATCCCGGGTGGTTTGGTAAACCTAAACGAGTTTTAGCTTTGACCAAGTGGCTGGTGCAGCCGAGCAAGCATATGGTTTTTTGCTTGTCGTAAAGGTGGGCCTGTGTGTTCGTCCTGTGTTCGTCCTCTTTGTTCGTTCTTTGTGTTCTGCGTCCCTGCACTTAAGCGGTGTTCGGGTTGTTGTTTACTGTTTGAGCTTCGGCTCTTGCCTTGTATTGTTTGTTAAACGCGCCATTGATCCAGGTAAAGTATTGTAAGTATTTTGTACACTTTTTAGACTGTTAAATTCGTAACTGCTAGATTTCCAGTAGGCTAGCTGGTTGTCTGGGAGACAAAAGGAAACAACAACTACTACTCCGCTCTCCCGGTGAACCGCCATCGAGCCAGAGGGAGAACAAAGCATGAGTTGCTGGGTGAGTTAATTAGCGGTTTAATGTGTCTTTGTTTCTTTCAAAATTGTATTCTTTCCCGCCGTGAGTTAAATATAAGGTTTCCTTTCATTGCTGTTTTGGGGTTTTAGGCTGCGTCGTGTTTATTAGGGATTTGTTTCAGTATAGCTTTTATTAAACTTAAATTTCCCCGCGCACGCCCACATACAACATCCGGGTCTTACATGCAACATTTTGGGAGCACCACTAGGTGTCCCTGTAACACCGGCTACTAACATATGCCTATATGTAACAGGTTAAGGGAAAAGCCTGTTAATTCTATAGACTGGTCTGCTTTTAAGATTTGGGAGAGAGTAGCACGAGAGGGTTTTTTAGATCAGGAAGGAAAGATAAGGAGGTTCAGCAGACTGTCTCTCCGCCATTTCCCCAGCAGAATAACTCTGATTTAAAATTAGATTTTTCCCCCTCGACTCGTTGCTCCGTGCTGACACCCAACCAGGCTGTTCTAACCCCCTTTTTCATGCTCCCGCCATTAGCCACGCCCCTTCTCTCTCCCCTCTACAATACGAGTTAAGCGCGCCCCTTTCTACGAGGTATTCGTCCGAACAAGAACAGGTTTTGAATAGGTGTTTGAGTTTAGGATATGAGACAGCGCTGAGGGCTGTTCTCTTTCGATGGGGCTATGTGCTAGTAACCTCTGGCCCCCGATTTGCTTTGTTGCTGTGTGATGATTTTGGTTATTTGTATGTGTTTAATGTTTTTGTTAAATATCTCATGTTAATAGTTTGAGGCACATTCATCGGGGTGGAGTGTTTTTCTGAGTGTTTTACAGACAATTGTCGTTCCGGGAGTGATGGGTGAGTGCCGAACCAGGAGACGACACAGGACCGGAGGTGGAGATGGAGGTTACCGGCCTGTTTCTCTACAGATGGGCGACCTGTGGTTCGTGGGATGCAGGGCCAACGCCATGTCACCGACTCACCGTGAGCGACAGATAAGTATGACATAGGGAAGAGACCATTTTGTCCAAAGCGGGCCCAATACTCTGTCCTCAAATGCAGAAGAGGGAAGTTTTAGATATATAATTTTAATAATTAGCTATACAAATAAAGCTTTGATTGATTGATTGATGTTTTGTTAATTGTAAATGAAGCGAGTTCATTTTAGTGTTATTTTATTTGAGTGATGCATTTTTTTCCCCCATCTCTGTTTTATCCTGACTTCAGGGAATTTGTTTTCACCCTTAGGGGGTGTTGTTTTGTTGAGACGAGAATGTGTTTATCTTATTTCATGAAGGCGCGAGAGAAATTCTAGAGCAAAATCCAATTGCTTTGATCATGACTGGGGACTGGGCGTGTTAGTCATTCTTACACTGCCCCTGATGTCACTGTAGGCTACTGCAGAGCCTAGATCCCTGCTACTGTCCGATTCGGTAAATGGACAAAAGCTAGATTCCCCACTGACAAACTACATAGACTGACGAGCCGACTGGCTCTAATGACACTTGAACAGACACCCTGTTTAAGTTTTCCTGACTGAATAACACAATTTTTCCCCAAAGCAGGAGCTTGCACTTAACCATGTTTCTGAGTATCTCCAACAGACTGCTGATAACCGTTCCTGATCAAAGAGGGGAACAGGGAGACCAGACCAGAGGACTCAAAGAGGGGAACAGGGAAACCAGACCAGAGGACTCTCCTTTTGCTCTTCTGTTTTGTCTCTGTTGTCTCTCTCATCTGTGGATCCACAGACGGAGCACTTCATCAGCCTGTACTGGGGGAGCGGGAGCGCCGAGGTGGCCCTCCAGCAGCACGACCCGGGCCGGCCCTACGTGGAGCAGTACCGTGTGGACCGGGCTCAGTTCAAGAGCCTGTACGTGCTGCTGGCGCCCTGGCTGTGTGGGGTCCACACGGACACCGTGTCCCACCGCACCTTCACCCTGCTGAACCAGGACAGGGACTCCCTCCTCACCTTCCGAGAGCTCGCTGGCTGACCGCTCTATGTAGACCTGCCCAATGGGGAGACAAGAGACTACCAGGAGCAGATGAGCAGCCTGAGAACAGGCCAGAAAACATGGAAGAGAAGTAGATGTTGCGGGGTGAACCTACCCGTCAAAGATGGAACAATCAGCACCAGATCATTCTGGCCTGTGTGGAATAGCTGTCAAAAGTAGCTGAGAGGACGGTCCATGCAGCCGAACCAGAGATCTCAAAGGCAAAGCGGTCACTGCCACACTGTCCTCTCCTCTGATGAGCAATCGGAGAGTGACCTTGACGGTCACCGCCACACTCTCCTCTCCTCTGATGAGAAATCGGAGACTGACCTTGCCGGTCACCTCCTTCTCGTGGTTGTGGTATGACAACGTGGACAATCTCAACAGCAATGACTGCACCTCTAACCGCACACACTGGAACCTACATTAAACATTCAGAGACGCAAACATGGAAGCTATGATCCAGAGAAAATTACATGCGATTATTCACAACAAGAGTGAATGAACTTTGAAATTATCTTGAAAAAATATAATATTTGTTTACAAGAGTTACAATGGTTGAAACATGAGTTGATAAATAAGTTTGGGTTTTTCCTCTAAATTGACCAAGAGGTTTTTTGCCCTTCTTACACTGGTAACCATTTCATCTTTTTGCCTTGTTCAAACTTTAAAATCAAGGTTTTTTGGTGAATGGTTGTCCACTTTTAGACTATAAATAGTATATAATCATGTCATCTTTTTTACCTTGTTTCCTGTCATATTTCTGAAACAAGGGGTTTTGGTGCGTGATTTTGCACGTGGAAAGAAAATAATCTATTTTTTGGTTAAATATTTAAAAAAAAAAAGTTTGCTCCACCTAGTGGAGAGATTACTTCCTTTACACATGTATAGCATGGCTGAATGTTTACACTTTGTGTTTGGATGTTATATTTTATTTTTGTGTACCTGTTCAGGCACAAATGGGGGATTGTTGAGGAATTTACATCCAAACACCTTAAACCTTTGTCCTCTCACTTCTCTTGTAATTCGTCACCTCCCCCAAATATTCACATAGCTGTGCTAACATACAAAATGGCTTCCAGGAGGCCATCTGTCTACAACAGAATAACCATCCTTTGTCCCCAATTGCCGCCCTTTTTCTCATGTCACATGTCTGTACTCTTGGCCACGCCTGCCATTTCATATGACGTACAATGCAGTAGCCAATCACATCCTGGAAGCACCTTACCTGGGGTTTGACTGCATATAAGGCACAGCAAAAGACCAAACGGGCACTTCGCTGAATAAACCACCCTTGTTGCGTTGTTCAGGAAGTCCTTGCGCTCGTATGCTTTTCACAATAAACCAGACTTAACCTTTTGAACGAATCTTGGTAAATCCTTTTGACTAGATCAGTTATTTTACTATTACAATATCATGTGGGAACGCAGAAGTCAAATCAAAGATTCATGGAGCATAAATTGCTTAGATTCTGTTTTTTGTGTTTGTTGTGCGCTTATAAAATTGCTTGCTATGTAAACTGTGTTTACTGGAAATAAAAAATGCTTTTTTGGTGTTGTAAATGAGATTTTTCTCATTCGATGTGTGTATTGGATGTGCCGATTTGATACAGGCAAGCCTGTGTTAGACCGTGTTGAATGCAGCAGACTCACTCTGCCCACAGGGGCGGGGGCAATGGGGGTCTACAGGTTGGGGCCATGCCATCATAAATGCATTGCACTTGCATCTGCAGTGTATTTCAAAAGCATAATCTTCGTGTGGAACAGAACTTCAAGGAGGCCAAAAACGTCGAATCAACAATTTATTGAGCATGCCTAACACAGGGACCAGAACTTCGGCAATACTGAATTCTCAGTGTCGTGACTTCTGCTTTTAAACTGGCGTCAGGCCAGGAATCACATGACAAACAAATTTGCATACAAGGAATGTTCAATAACACAAATATGGTCACAAACGGTCAACTGATCTTTTTGAATGGTTTTTGCATCAGCTGAGCTCTGCCCCTGGACCCCAGGAGCTTCCTGTGTCCTCCTAGGGTCATGTTACAAAGACTGTAGGCTACTGACTTCAGAGGCGGCCATTTGCTATAGACAAAGGATCATGCTGACTCAGGGACAAAGGACATCTGTTTTAACTCACATGTTAAACTCCTTAATTAGCACAGTTCCAACTATAAGTGAAGTTTATTCATTATTCTAATAAAATGATTACTACATGAGAGTAATACAGATGTAATTGATGTAATACAGTATAAAAATATACTACACATCTCACTCCATTGCTAAGGGGTAGTTTATTAGTGTAAGACAACCTGTCTTCTTCAGAATGGGCACAGGCCCCCAATGGGCAACTGCACTAGTATGTGTAATAATCAGTGGCGTCTGGTGGGTCCTAAAACCGGGTAAGCCACACAATTTTTTTGGGGGCGCACTTTCAAAGCATGCCCTGGAGGTTTCACAGCACCAGAAGGGCGCAGAGCAGTGGCATTTATATATGTAAAAAAATATATACAGGAAAACTACAGTAGCCTAGGCTACTGTTTCAGTTTCAGTTTATTTGATTAAGAGGGACAACGTACATTAATAAACACAGTGCAAATGCACCCGATTTTAGCCAAAAGGCTAGTTTCCGTTGGCAGTCCCCCTGCCAGGAATTAAAAGGCCTACCTGCAATGGTAAAATTGGTTAGGCAATGTAAAGGAAAACAGTACAGTACACAGTGGTTAAAATCACCACAGTACACACAACATTCAGGGACAGTACACCATGAATCAAATGGGACAGCACGAACAGTATACAACATTCAGAGACAGTACACATTACACAGTACATAATTTCACAACACAATACAGACAAGCACATTTAACACACAACATTCAGAGGCGCTAATGGTCACAGATTTAGCTATCTAGCTACTGGCAGCATACTGATGTTTTTTTAACACATCAACAAAGGCCAATAATTTGACAGCGAGCGAATAAGAGGGCAATATTTAGGCCGAAACAACCAAGCTTTTAGGGACACACTAAATCAACTGCAGAGCATTATATGACAACAATGGCGAAGCACCACGAAGAGGAATGACAGGACAATAAAATACATCCCCTTAGGGCACATCACTCAATAGCCACTCCCCTACTTCACTAATCAGTGTTTAGGCTACTACTAGGCTACTAGGCCTATTAGCCCAACGCTCCAGAAAGCAAAGTTCACGCTCTCGAGTGCTGATTAAATCTAGGCAAAGCAAAATGCACAGCCCTAACAACTTAATAACAACATAACAACTTTACAAGCTTTTTTGTGACCGATTTTTTGTGACCTGGGCATTGTGCCTCTGCACACTGATCACTGGAGCTTGATCAAGAGCCTCGTCGATCCAAACTCTCTCAAAAAGTTGAAGCTTGCCTGTGGCACTAAGATGACTTTTCGACTTACTATGCTTCTGAACCTCCTCATGAAAATTGTTTAAATCATCATAACCAGTTGTAACCCATAGGTTGTTCAGGGAGCAAGTTGTCCATTCAAAGAGGAAACATGGCCAACAAAATAGCTAATGAAGCTTAGCACTCCCAGCTAGCCACTCTGTTCTAGCATAACTTTTACCACAGGAAGTTCTGCACTTACCTCCTCCAATTCTGTTTTCTTCTCATCTTCTCCAGTGATGGTGTAGGTCTCCCATCTTGTTTTATTTTGAGTTGCTGCTCAAAAGGTAGTTTTGTGAAATCAACTTTAAACTTTTCAACATACTCAAGATCTCAGTTTCCCATGTTCATTGATGCTGCCAGTAGCTAGATAGCTAAAGTGGGTAACGTGATTGACAGGTGATGTGAACGACAGGACAGTCATGACAAGTTTTGAGTGGATAAACCGTCCCAATGTTAAAATGTCAATGGAAATTCCAATGTAAGCACTTCGAGAGCTGGCTTACCCTACGCCCACTTTAAAGCATTTTGACAAATAACAGATTAGGTTACATTTCGACTGATGACGATGACTTGATCTACGGTCGATCTCCCGTGTTGGAACCCGGCCTGCTCCTGTGGGAGCAGCGGGTCGATAATTGGTTTGACGCGAGCGTAGATGAGACGCTCGAGGATCTTGAAGGGGATACATGAGAGATGGGGCGGTAACTCTTGGGGCTTGTTCGGCTTAGGGATCGCGACAACAAGGGCTCTTCTCCAGATTTTGGGAATCTTGAGTTGACGCAAGCAGGAAGAGAGGAACGCTCTTAACCAGGACAGGCGCGGCATGGAGTATAAGCTCCGGGCAGATATAATCAGGCCCCGGAGCTTTCCCTGGCTTTACATGCTGGAGGGCAGCAGCGAACTCCTCCGGTGTGAATTCACCGGAGATGTTACCGCCGCTAGAGTTGTGGCCTTCCAGAGGTTAGACACTTCTTTGGCCAGGATACGTGACGATTTGCAGTCTTTGCCCTCGTATGTCCCATTTTTCACAAATTGTGATGCGAATTTGTTTGCAGAGATAGGGCAGTGATGGGGGGAGTGACCTAACAGTGAGGTTGTTAAGGATGCTCCATGCCTTGGAGTGTGAAAAGTCAATGGAGTTAATGGCCTCTTCCCACCGCTGTCAACGGACCGTAATGTGGACTGTATTTTCATGAGGACTGTAGAGGACGACGGAGCCCTACCAAAACGCTAAATACGGATGAAAATGAAGCAATATGGCACAATACAAGACGCTTCTTTTTGTCAAAAACAATCTGAAAGTCGATTTTCGTGCCTTCTTTCACTGAAAGAAGGCGCAAAAATCAAGTTTTATTTGTATTTGTATGGGTAAGCCAGGCTTACCCTGGCTTATAGCAATTGCCACTGGTAATAATGGGTGTATAATGTGCAGTACAGTGAGAAAATGCTTGTGCTTTGTCTCTCTGTTATAATTCTGAAAGCACATTGAGATCATTACCAGAGGACGCAGGATTAAGAGAGAAGAGCAACACCTCCTTTCTTCTTACTTCAATAAGAATCCGAGACAGAGAAAGAGAGTATGAGAGTGAAAAGGAGACAGAGAGAGGGTGTGTGTGAGAGAGAGAGAGAGAGAGAGAGAGAGAGAATGAGAGTGAGACAGACAGAAAGGAAGTGTCTGTGAGAGAGAAAGAGACAGACAGAGAGAGAGAGAAGAATGAAGGGAGAATATGTGTATGTGTGAAAGAGAAAAAGAGACAGACACAAAGAGAAAGTGTGTGTAAGAGAGAAAGAGAGTGTGTAAGAGAGTAATAGAGTCTTGTCTTAAGGGCTGATTGTCCTATGATTTAGCTGGGGATTATCCAGGTCAGCAGGAAGGAGACTAAAGCAGCATTTCTCTGGTGTTTGGGCTCTCATCACAGCCTCTACTCTGGGAGGTTGAAGAAGAAAACTGACAGCTATATTGGATTAAATTGGCTTACTCAGAAAAGTGAAGTACTCTCTCTCTCTCTCTTTCACTGAAGTGTATGTGTGGTGAGTGTGTCACTGGTGGTCTTCCAGATCTAATCTAATCTCTTGTGCTGCTGCTCAGGGACTAAGGCTGTGAATGGACTCAGTCCTACAAAGGATCTGGTTAATAAACCTCTTTCATTTGAAACCAGCTTGGCTCTTAATGTAATCCATTTATGTATAGTGCTATCAAGCCTCCTTGTCCTCAACTCATATGTGTGTTCCAGTGGCGGCTGGTGAACAAAAACTGAGGACAGGAGGAAGAGAGGCGAACCGCCCATGGGCGCTGGGGGGCACTTTCCCTCAGTCAGTTATTATTTGAAATATCAGCTTAAAAGTGGATTTACAGTCAATTTTAGCATATGAAAAACTGAATAACACTTTCTTTAACTACATGCAGCATTTATTTATATATGCATGATAAAATATTACAAAACAACAATAAAACATTGTAAGCAATAGTTGTTGTAATGGATTGTACTCTTCTCTAAAGAGAGAAATAATTGATATTGGTGAGGTGCTGGAGAGGTTAGGTGATATATGAAAAATGTTTTTGATTAGGGGACACTGAGGTGTGCTGGCTCTCAAACAGTTTGTTGGCAAATAGATTTGACAACTGGACAATGGAATACGTTGCACAGCAAATGCAGTATCCAACAGTTCGCTCATGGCTAGCTAGCAATGGTACAGCTATGGGATTAGCTAATTTGGGTTGCTGTCAAAGCTGCCACTCTTATGTTGCTATAGCCTACAATTATCAGAACAATATGAACATTCAGTTGAAAGTTTTCCATCCACCCATCCATCACTGGATGCAGGGCCGGCCCTAGTATTTCAGCAGCTCTAGGCGACATTATGGAACACCTTCAGTTTCGTTTTGCTGACGGGGGGGGGGGGGGGGGGGGGGGGGGGGGGGGTGCTGCTGCGCGATTTGTTGACGGGGGGGGGGGGGGGGGGTGCTGCTGCGCGATTTGTTAACGGGGGAGGCGCCCGGCGCTGGGCGGAGGCGCCGCACCGCATTGCGAAGCGATTACGGAATGAAATTATTTTAATAAAAATAAAAAATATTTTTTTTTTTTTTTTTTTTGGTGCTCCTTGGCCAGGCGCCCCTTGGCCATTTGGCGCCCTAGGCGACCGCCTATTTCGCCTATGCCTCGGGCCGGCCCTGACTGGATGAGGAATAAGCACCGCAAAGCGATCAATTCTCACGCAAGCAGAAGCCAGGCTGTGGATTTATCCGATCCGGTGTTGCGACACAGTCTCTAGAAATGTTTTGGATGAGTTGCCGACAGTTTGCGCCTCCAGCCAATCTGCACGCCTGCCTATGCCATAGCCTGACGTGCACCTCGTAGCTAACGTTACCGGCTATAGCCAGCCAGTGGAACTGTCGTGTTCAAACGGCTCTAGCTCAAAAAGTATTTATGTCAGCTGAGATATTTAGATGGCTAGAATCAAGACAAATAGACTAACGGTTTGATGTATAATATGTCCCATAATACTTTCGGATGTATTATATTATGGAGCTACGAACACACAAAAAGTCTCCAATGGCACAGGGAAGAGAAACACAGACATCAACGCCGACTCAATCGGCCTTCACTGTGGTAAATCTGGAATCTGGAATGTGATTGGACTAACAAAATGTCAATATAGTATCTGAATCCTGTTCAGACAGGGCCGGAGTACTGTCCTCCCTTGCTGTAATTTTTCAGTGTTTTGGCCAATCAAAAATTAGCAAGAAAAAAAGGCATTACATTGATTTAAGAGAAAAGAACCCACCCTAAGGGAGGCTAGCCTCCCTTCCATAGATATCTATGGGTCCTCCAGCTGCATGTTATATATGTCACTGTTGGAGCTTTAGAATTTCAATAATGGGTTTTTATCCATAGGGAAACCCTGCTTTATGAACAAAACTGAGATAATATTAATTATGAATAAATAAATTCATATATTTATATTTTAATCCCTCTCTTCTCTCCAAAACTGAGGAGGACTGTCCTCCCCTGCCTCAATGGATGAGCCTCCACTGGTGTGTTCCCTCATATTTGATTCTGTCTTCATCACACATAATCTGTTTTTGCTCAGTAAAAGCAGGGCTGCAAGGATTCTCTTATCCTAATGCTGCAGCCGCAGTCCTCTGCCAGCCAGGAGCAGAGCAGCCTCATGGCTCCTTCTAAACTTCCAGTTAAGGCCTGTGACAGTCTGAAGAGAAGGGGAGGGCGTATTGGGTCTGTGTGAATGTATAGTGGGGGTAGTTTGGAAGTAGCCCTGCCTGGAACTTCTTCATTCGGCTGTGATTCTAGAACTGTATAGATGGATGCAGTGTCACCTCTGATGTAAGCAAACTCGGACTCAGACTCGTTCTTCATCCTCTCCACCCTCATCAGGGGAGGATCACAGAGGAGCGCGGCCCCACAAGCATTAATAAACACACACAACCATTAATAAGCACACACAACCTTTAATAAACACAAACGACCATTAATAAACACACAAGCATTAATAAACACACACAACCATTAATAAGCACACACAACTAATAAACACAGACAACCATTAATAAACACACACAAGCCATTAATAAACACACACACAACCATTAATAAACACACTTATACATACAGCCATTAATAGAAACACACAACCATTAATAAAGACACACACCTATTAATAAACACACACACAAACATTAATAAAACACAAAACCATTGATAAACACACACAGCCATTAATAAACACACACACAGACACACACACACAGCCATTAATAAAAACACACAACTACTGATAAACACACACACAACTACTGATAAACATACAGTTATTAATAAACACACTCAACCATTAATAAACACACACACACATTAATAAACACAAACAAACATTAACACACAAAGCCATTAATAAGCACACACAATTATTAATAAACACACACAGCCATTAATAAACACACACTGCCACACAACCATTAATAGACACACACAGCCCTTAATAATCACACACAACTATTAATAAACACAAACACAACTCTTAATAAACACACAGACATTAATAAACACACAATGCCATACCTGGTCATCACTAGCAGTCAGACCATCAGCCATGAGCGGAGTTATAGCTCTGTTTGGAACCTGGAGCGGTTTCTCATGTTGTACACAACACGGTAGACAGACCAGTGTGCGAAATATGGGGGGGGATTGTCCGGGAGGGCTCGACCCCCCCGATTGACCCCTGAGACCCCCTGACAGCCTCAAAAGCAAAATTTGAGGGGTCTCAAATTTTGTTAAAAAATAAAATATTTATTTGTCACTTGCAATGGTCACTAAAATGTTTTAAGCTCACCATGTCCAGTATTCAGAATTCGAAACATTTATTCACAAATATGTTCTATTTTTGGCCAAGCAGAGCCAGCCTGTCCTGTGCACGGGAACACAATTAGGCCTATGCAAATTAGTCTGGGGCCTGTCTCTTTCGCAGTTGTTTCGCAGGTCTAGAGCGGAAGCGCCTAGATGACGCATCGCATAATCTTCCGGTCTTGACCGGAAGTAGACCAGTTGTTTGTTGTATCTATAATTTCGGAGGCTTAGACGCTGCAGTGGCTTCAAATGTGTGATATTATGTATCCAGCACACTTCTTCCATGACTTCTTGAAATATTTCTTCAGGTATGTCCATGTTTTCTTCCATCGATGTAAATAAAGCAAGCGAAAGTAGGAGGCGGGCTCTACAGACTCGAGCCGGAAGAAGGGGCGGGCTTAAAGGACTATGCTCGTTTTTGACAACCTGGACCTTATTTACGACATATTATAAGAAGTTTGACTCACCCAGATCACTTTTGTGTTGTTCGGAGGCAGGTAGAAGAAATTTAAAATCCAGCGTGAGCCAGTATATCCATGTAATGGCGGCGCACGGGGCATAGGGAATGCAGTTTCTCAAAATCCATTTTCGGCCGCTAAACGGTTGTTTTCATCAATCACATTGCATGAATCGACAGTTGATATTCCTCTACGCGAGCCATTCTTTCGGTTGGTTTTCAAATACGTGGTCTGTAGCCACTGTAATATGATCTTTAGAAGCCTCTCCCCCACTTGCTCCAGCACGCATGCGCACAGGCCAGCGCGCAGCCTGCTATTCTCCGGCTCACGTTCTCTGCGCTACGATCGTAGTTGGTGCCGAGAATATTGTCGTCGTCATTCGTCAGCAACAATCCGATCGTAGCGCAGAGAATGTGAGGGAGCATAGCCAGTGTAAAGATCATATTACAGTGGCTACAGACCACGTATTTGAAAACCGAAAGAATGGCTCGCGTAGAGGAATATCAACTGTCGATTCATGCAATGTGATTGATGAAAACAACCGTTTAGCGGCCGAAAATGGATTTTTAGAAGCTGCATTCCCTTTGCCCCGTGCGCCGCCATTACATGGATATACTGGCTCGCGCTGGATTTTAAATTTCTTCTACCTGCCTCCGAACAACACAAAAGTGATCTGGGTGAGTCAAACTTCTTATAATATGTCGTAAATAAGGTCCAGGTTGTCAAAAACGAGCATAGTCCTTTAAGGCAGTGAAGTAAATAGACACTAGGCTCTCCTCCCCGAGGAGAGACTGGTGACGCGAGGCTAATGCAAATTAGCCATGCACGGCAAACAGAAAGAAGTAACGTTCAGTGTTGCCAACTTGGCGACTTTGTCACTATATTTAGCGACTTTCCAGACCCCCCTGGCGACTTAATTAGTCAAAAGCGACCAGCGACAAATCTAGCTACTTTTTCTGATCATTTGTGGCTGATTTGTGGGCATGGTTGAAAAAGCTCTGCAAAAAGCATCCACAGTTCACGTTGCAAGTGAGCTCACAAGGGCAGAGTATAGGCTGCAGTATTCTCTCTGTTAGGCCTACCATAGAGCACACAACAGACTAAGAGGCTATTTTTTCGATCTTTGCAGTGACTGAATTGTGATGATAGAACTGATTGCTGTGCATAAGATGAGTGTGTGCAACTGTGTGTGTGCCCTGTGTAGATTCCGGGCTTCGGCCTAAGCATGGTTGTGTAGGACTAGTTGCTAGTTGGTTGTGGTCTTAGGCTATATGAAGCAGAATAGCCTAGCCTTGGCATTCATGTTGGAGTGATTGTGTGTGTGTGTGTGTGCGTGCGTGCGTGCGTGCGTGCGTGCGTGTGTGTGAGAGAGAGAGAGCGCACCCGCCGTGGTGATGTTTTGCTTGTTGTAGGCTATCCGTGTCAGCATCCGGCGTGGTACTTTTTCCAATTGGAGAGATGGCCTGTTTGCACGGTTAGGCTAATGTGCTTTGTGTATAACGTGTTCAATGATGATGTATCTGTCTGATCGTATTTGCTGTAGATGGATGGATGTTTTAACGTCACATGATCAGTCATACTGTAGCCTATCCCATTTGCAAGTGCACTGATTGCGTGCCAGTCTCCTAATTTTAGTTACCGGTATGTAGGCTATCCCTGGCATTTATTCAGTTGTTGCTCTTGTGCGCCAGATTGGTGCCAATTATTGTCATGTCTGCATTGTAATGCACAACTTTGCCTCTCCTTGTTATAAAATAAGTTGCATTCAAGTAACTTTAGCCAGTGCAACCTCCTATGCATGACAGTGTTGCATTACGAATACTATAGAATATTGGATTATCAAAAATGGTTAGTAATAATTGTGCCCCCCGTTGTAGTTCATTGGCCCACCCTAGCACTGAGCCCTGGTGACGTGTGTGTGTGTGTGCTGTCATGTAGGCTATAGACTGTCTTGGCTTGCATCCATGAAATATAGGCCTACTGCATATTGAGAAATTTTTGACCGGTATTGCGCAACAAACCGGAGATGGGGACCCCCCCCGAATGTTGACAGGTATTTCGCACACTGAGACAGACACATACTGTGTACACATGCATGTGCACAGTGTTCGCAGACACAGTTACAGTAAACACACAAGCCCACAGAAAAATGGCACAAGGGCCTCAACGTGGCAAATTGACATGTTGAGGCTAATCACTAAGACCCATGACAAATCACCCCCAACATGACATGAATCTATACAGTATCACAAAGTCACAGGTGCTCTACTGTACAGGACGGTGCTTCATCGTTATAATGGTATCTTTCTGCATCAGAGAAGTGGACAGACGCCCTCAGACCCTCTCCTTTGATAACTATCTGTATGAGGGGGGGGGTCACTGATGTGTGATAGGCCTTTCTCTGGGACCGGCTGTAATTGAATACAACAATCCTCATTACTGCAGTCATTTCCTCCTCAGCGAGCTGAGATGTGAGGACTCTGAACACAGTAATAAAAGATGGAGTAGGAGTCCAGACTCTGGTGGCTTTGGTCCCATTAATCTAATTGGAGAAGCGGGGAGAGGAGAGAGCGAAAAAGCATAACTGCATCTAGGCTGTGGAGCAGAAAGTTTGTAATAATGAAGACTATTATATCTTAGACATTGATCACAACCTCTAGAGTGATGTTCTGGCAGGGGTGATAGGAGAGAGCATCAGGACATTCACCTGCACAGCAAAACGTTGTAAACCTGTGAATGAAATTCAAGTCTCACCAAAGTGTTCTGTTTTCCTACTTGACTGTTGTTCTAACTTTGTAGTTCGTTCTCATAGATCAGTCTGTTAAAACTACAAATTATTCCTGTGTGACATCACTTCCCTGTCCTCTTCATCCTGAAACTATGTCACTTCCTTTTTCACTGTATAACCTATCGACCTCGTCCACATCTGACTCACTCTGCCTGGATTCACTTCCTGTGCTAGAGTCCGACTCTGCAGAATCGTAACAGAATAAAACTATTGCCTTTGTTGAAAACCAGCTTGACCGACCACTCAGCGTGTTCTTTGAAATCTAAACTAAACCAAGTAAGATTTTTTCCTTAACAAACCTGCAAGTACAGAGAGCAATTATCAATCACTTAGATCGCACGCATGCATTCATGCACAAAATACACACACACATACACACACACAGCATAGAGAAAAAATCCAATATCCGCTCCCTATGGCACATTTTACAGTAACACTGTTCTTCTTCCAGAATGTCATTGGATTAGAGCAGGATCAGCACATTTTGCCTGCTCAAGATGGTTGTCCTGTTCAGGCTGTCCTATTCTTATTTATTAGGGGCCAAGCAGCTTCAGCTGCTGGTCCCTCTTGTATTTCCCAATATTCTGAATCTGAATCTTCTTCCTAGGAAGTCTGACTTCCCATGGATGAAAATGCTGGCACTACAGCAACCGTCTGAAGTTTAAAACGTAAAAACAAATCAGCCATACGTGCTATCACTTTGAAACCACCACCAAAATGTAGGCCCAAGTGAGTAGAAACTTCCATATGCTTTGAGTTGGCAGCAATTAAAAAGTCCATCACTGTTTTTTTCTCAAAAACTGTCAAACCTATCAAACCCTTCTACTCCAACATGGTTTGGTCAATTGACACCCCAATTGCTAGACTTCATCTTCAGACTGTCCTCCACAAACGGTCTTCACAGACTTTTGAAATATCAAAATTGATCCCATAGCGCATCAAAATGTTTTACTGTAAACAGTACTGCATGCAGTTACTGCAAATACTTGCTTAATACATATCCAATGCTCATGAAAGAAATGACAACATTTTCATGACAAGGTAGATGTACTGTGTAACATTTTCAGAATTTTATCTCAAAAACTGTATTTTTGCCTCGTTTTGGCCAATGTTTATGCTCCCAACAAACTTTATATCCACATTTCTATCTACTATTGTCACGCCTACCCTGGGTCCCTACACTTCGGTGCCAGTTCAAACGTTGACCAACGTTAGTCCTAGTCATCTCTTGTAGTGATTTTTGCCAACTCCTGTTGCGCTGAAACTTACTTTTTGTTCTCACTCTTCCATCCACAAGTCTAACCCCACTGACCAGGACCGGAGCCTGAGCCCGAGTCCAACCAGCTGGAAGTCATCTCCCACGTTGTGGGACACCTTCTGTTCTGCGTTACGAAATTCATTTTGAGCACCACGTTGTTCTGAGTCTGTCTTTGGGGTCCAGAGCCACAGTTGACCGTAACAACTAAACTAAATTTGGATTCACACTTGTTAATTTTAGGGGGCAATTTTAACTTGGTGATGTCCCCAACTTTAGATAGACCAGTGACCCTCTGAGAAGACATATCTAAATGTGTATCTTTGATTCAAACCTTTCTCCAGAAAAATGGCCTGTGTGACACATGGCACTTTCTAAATGCATCAGCTAGACAATATTCATCTTTTTCCCATGTTCATCACACATTTTCTCGCATTGATTATTTCTTTATGGACATAAAACTTTCACCCAACCTTCAGAACTCAAGCTACGAGAGCATTGTTATCTCAGACCATACTCTGGTTCTTAAATTGAAATTTCCAGAACTACCTCCTATGAGTTATCAATGGCGTCTTAACTCACTTTTGCTCTCTGATAAAACATTTATCCAGTTGATGTCTACAGAGATCCCTTTATTCCTGGAAGTGAATACAACACCAGGTATGTCTTACTCTATTATATGGGAGTCCCTTACAGCGTATCTGCGTGGTAAATCTATTGCTTCTAATCTAATGCAGCCTCTGCTAATAAGTACACAACGACTTTGTGACATAAGCAATTTAATTGCTACAAGAAGATATGCAATAGATCCTTCGCCAGATCTACAGATGTGGGAAGTTAGAAATGTCACATGCTGCAGCATTTCACCTTGCGGTATTTGGCAGGGAAATCCCGTTGGAAATCTCGTGGGATTTCAGACGGGTGTTATTTCATTTTAGTGATGCACCACCGCCAGGTGGCGTCTTTGAGTAGATTTAGCAGGCTGGGCTCAGTGTTTTTCTCCTATAGTCTACGAATGAAGCATCATTAAATTTCACATTCTTTAATTTAAATGCTCTGTTGTAAAGCACTTTGAGCTGAATTTATCTGTATGAAAGGGGCTATACAAATAACGTTTAATTGTTATTATTACCTTGTTCTCAAACACGTTTTCTCCATCTCGATGTAATTTAATTATTACGAACACCTATAATATATCTAGGCCTACAGTAGCCTATCTATCTCGGCAACTGACGTCGGGTCAAGACGTGGTGTCTGTTAAGTCAAATGCGCAAAATAACAGTATTGTAAATATATTTGTTAGTAAAGATGTGGTGAACGTGAGGGTTTTGCGTTTTGTTTCTGGAACGCATTCAACTGGTAGGCTACTCGTAAACCCCGGAAGTAAATTTGAAGACAGGGCACCAGCTAATGTAGCCAAGTCTGAGCGCAGAAGCCTATATGGCTTCAGCACGATACAAAGAAAAAATAAGCTTGATCGGAGGTGTGGATCCATACAAAATTGAAATAGTCGCCATGAGTAAAGATCACTCATTGCCAATCATATCTGGACATTAACTATCTTGTGCATAGCGGCAGGTTTGACAGTGAGACATCAACCGATAATTGTAATAATGCGATTATTGAAATGGTCTTGTGAACGCCTTTATCTGATTTCCAAAATCGGGGTAAGGTCCATAGGACGATTGTGGGTTTTCATTTGCACATAACTATATTTTAATAAAACATTGAAGTCCGCCTGTCAATGACTTTCCCTAAAATTGTGTTCTGTTGCACCCCCTATTGTTAAATTATAAATGAAAAAAACATACACAATATTTTGTTATTTGAATGATCTTGAATATATATATATATTCAAGATCATTCAAATAACAAAATATCGTGTATGTTTTTATTTATTTATACCGGCCGCCAGCTGTTCAATGAACGGCTATAGGGAATGCGCAGTTTCGCGCTGGCTACAGCCTATTATATGCACAGTTTCGCGCTATATAGGCTATTATAAATAAGTATTATTCATTGGGGGAGCTTGGACTCGCTGGGGACTGGTGGAGAGACGCAGAGCCTCCCCAGACGCGACATCCTCCAGTTGGCTGAAGAGCTGCGCGCTCTGGCGTCCAAACAGCCACCTGCGGCGCCCCTCGCAGTGTCCACAGAAGAATACCCCCCAAAAAATACTTGCATGGTGAAGACAAGCTGCAGCAAGAACAGAACTGTCTACCAATGCATGAAGTGCACCTAGCTGTCTGTGAGAGGCTATAGCAGAGGATATGTGCGAAGTGTATTTGAGCTGCCGCCTCAACCGTGCGTATAAGAGCAGAGCGCATCATATAGCTACAACTAGTAGCCCATAGCCATTAAAACGGCTTATTGTTTTATTCATATATCAACTAGATAATTCGATAATAATGAGTAGCCTAGTAGGCTATAAAATGAATTCAATAGGGCAAGCCTTAAGTTGTAGCCTAGGCTACAGTACAATCACAAGACGCATAGGCCTAGCCTATCGTAAAAAGCGTTGCGTTCTCATAGGCCTATATTAACTTAGATAATTATTAATTATGCTCAGGTCATAATGTCCGTTGAAAATAATTCCCTCTTAAGCAGAATTTGAATTGTATTAAAATAGGCTAAAATTAAATTTCCACATATTCTGATTCCTTCTAGGTCTATATAAAAAAAAGCATTTTTTTAATGTGTAGCCTATAGGCTTCTGCGATGAACAAAACAGCCACAATGTAGCCTGCTTAGCGAGCGAGAGGGCAGTCTACCATAAAGTGTATAACCATAATGTAATCTAGACTACATGCATTGTGGTATTTCTTTATATAGGCAATTGTTTCTCAATAAACAGTTATGTCATCCTCTGAGTCCGAATGTAGGCTAATAGACCGGCAGCTCTAAATGCCTTCCCAATCAATGAGACATGGTTGTAAAAATTATGTTTTATTGATGAAAAGGGTAAAACTGAAAAACATGGAGAGTCATTGCATTGATCGATGCAGTCCGCTACCAGCAAACACTGAAAATACAGGTCCTCAATTTATTTAGATTAGACTAGCCTATCCAACTGGACCACTCCAATGAATGTTGAACGTAGCCTACTTTTATTCTTTAGGTTTTACAGAATCGGCCTACAATGTCCACACATGCATGCGCCATCTGACTAGCTCGTCACTCGCCAGCGAACCTGGACTAGACTATTGTAACCCCCCCCCCCCCAAATGCTTTTATATTCAAATAAACTGGATGAACAGGTTTCCTAGCCCTGGATCGTGGGGAGGGGGGTAGCCTGCGTTAGCGGGTGCTTTGCCATGACCGGCCATTGAATTCGCTAGTTTGATTGATAGATGGATGGATTAACGTCCAAAGTAGATTGTGCAAGTATTGTATAGGCCCATGTGTAAGAGATGAATGGCTGTAACCATGAACTCAGCCAGAGGTAGGCCCTACTGTAGATTATCAGCATTATCACCAGTGCGTTGCCATTCATTTAAACCACCATCTCATCTAGACTACTTCTGTTGCTGCATTTTTACATTAATGCTTTCATGATTTTAGAGTGCAATAAACATTTTCCAGGATTCCAAAAAGTCCATCCATTCATCCAACTTTGTTCTGAGCGCAGCGCAGGCTGGTAGCCTACTGTCAAGGCTCACGACTGATGCACTCCCTTAACACGTCTCGCATTCCCAGACCATCAAGAGAATTTCAATATGAAAGACCTTGGGATTCCAGGAGTCAAGGCCGTTTCAGACGGGGAGCGACATTCCGCCTGCGTTCTCGCTCGGATCAGCGGGGGACGCACGCGTCCTGCGCGCAGCGGGGAAAGCTGACTACAATTCAGCTCTTGTCGCGGGCGGGCGTGTGCAGCCTAGTTCCATATGAGAACACTCCTCGGTCCAATTCCGTATAGTTGATCAGCCTGTGTACTTTCAACGAATGTATTAGACAATATCATAATAATATATATAGCCTTCAACGACCTCCTGAGCTGCCTGCCTGATGGTCTCCGGGCTAAAGAGACCGCGCGTCGTTTTCCTCACCCTAACTATTGGCATGCTATCAATGAAAGAAAATACATTGTAAATAAACATGGTTTTAGGCTATTGTTTTTATGTAGGCCTATAGGTTAAGCTATTTGTGTTCATAGGGGTAACGTCATTGTAAACGAAAGTAGCCTATAGCCTATAATCCAATTGACTGGAACCAGGGGGTTTGACAAAAGTTATGAGGCAAAATAATTTGTCTTGACTGCATTCAAGATTGTTAGATTGACCTGCTTAGCGGCCTAACTCCCAGCACAAGAGGCTCTGAGGCGAGGTAAAGGTGCGATCAAGGGTGTATTTATTTACCAAAACAGGACATGACAAAAGTAGAAAAATCATAGACGTTAAAAATGAGCAACATGACTGCAGCTACGCTCACCTAGGTCCAACCTACAGCAGTGTCTGAATGGAACTGGCAGCCTTTTATACCACTGCTAGGCAATTAACCTGGACCTTACCATGTCAAAGGGAAATGCAAAAATACTCCAATTCAATATTACCACTACACATTCCCCATCTCTATTAATTACAAAACATCAAATACATTACATTTACTTCAATACATATCAGCTCCTATGAATAATCTAAACATTCCCATCAAACAAACACTCTACCCCCCCTCTATAATTCTAGCACATGGTTCCCTCCTGGAACTATAAATACAGGTGCTCGGAGCTCTGGGGACTCTTTTGCCCGAACACCTGCCGACCAAAGAGAGCATGGTAAGTACTTGACCAACAATTCTAAAATGTGTTCAATTCCACCATCCTATTGCACAAATCCCATTTTATGATACTTGTGACATCTTTTGTTTGCTCTTCTCAGGTGAAGTTCACAATACTGCTGAGCAAGACAAACGTGCACCAACAAACAATTCAACAATCAATAAATACTATAAGTATTGGCTATGTCTCATCATTATATTGTGCAAATGTATGCTTGTGCAAATATTGCAGTTATGATAAATATGCACCTTGTATAGGTAACAAAGTACCACAAGTACCCCTTTGTTACATTTCCTTCCCCCTCTCCTGGCATAAGCACAGTACCTCAATCCTCATAAACACGAGACAAACAGTCAGCCACGACGTTGGACTTCCCCGATCTGTAGCGGACAGTGAAGTCATAGGGCTGGAGGGCGAGGTACCAGCCTGCGATGCGCATGTTTGCGTCCCTCATCTCTCCTTCCACTTCCTGCAACAACACAGCTCCAAGGCCTACTCCAGATGCATCGGTCTGCAGGGTGAAAAGCTTGTCAAAGTCTGGACTATGGAGAACCGGGTGGGAGCAGATTGCTTCTTTAAAATCTCTAAATGCTCGGTCACACTCATCAGTCCAGCGCACCTTGTTATGGGCAGAGGCTTTTGTGAGGTCATTCAACACTGCTGACCTGTCTGCAAAACGTGGAATGAACTTCCTGTACCAGCCGACCAGGCCCACAAAACCCCTCACCTTCTTCTTGGTCGTTGGGACAGGGAAGGTACGGATGGCTTCCACCTTCCCCAGCTGTGGTTTGATCTTACCAAAGCCAATGACGAACCCCAGGTACTGAACTTCCCTCTGGGCGATTGCACACTTCTGAGGGTTGATGGTCAGCCCAGCTGCTCGAATGCAATTCAGGACTGCCTGGAGATGGGACACATGCTCTTCCCAGGACTGGCTGAAGATCACCACATCGTCCAGGTATGCTGCACAGAACTCAGAGACGTCCCTTAACACATAGTCCATCAATCTCTGAAATGTTGCAGGTGCCCCGTGGAGCCCAAATGGCATCACCCGAAACTGGTACATACCAAACGGAGTCTTGAATGCAGTTAGCCCTTTTGCCTCTGGTGCCATGGCCAACTGCCAATAGCCTTTGCTCAAGTCCAGTGTGGTAATGTGGTTCGCTCTGCCAACCCTCTCCACCATGTCATCAATTCGGGGCATCGGGTAAGGGTCAAAGGCAGACACAGAGTTCACTCCCTGAAAAGCTCTGGGCCCAGGAGGGGCCTGACATCCTTCTGCTGAGTCTGTGACAGGTGAGACAAATCCACCGGGCTGGGCCCTGCTTCACTGGTGGGAAAAAACTTTTCATTCACATCCTCATCCTGAACTGCACGTATAAAAAACTGCTGCTGCACAGTCTCTGGACGGACATGGAATTCTTTCAACAGGTTAACATGAAAGGTCTGATGCTTCCTCTTGCGTTCTGGCATAAACAGTTCGTAGGTCACCTTACCCATTCGTCTGGTGACTTTGTAAGGTCCATGCCATCTGGTCAGCAACTTACTGTCACTGGTGGGGAGCAGTAAGAGTACCTGCTGGCCTGGACTGAAGACTCGCTCCCTGGCCTTCTGGTCATACCACGTCTTTTGGCGTTGCTGCGCCATCTCCATGTTCACCTGTGCTAGTGCCGTCATCCGCTCCAGCCTCTCCCTCATCTTGACCACATAGGCCACCACATTCTCCCCTGCTGGCTTGGGGCTCTCCCAGTGGTCCTTCAGGAGGTCCAGTGGCCCCCTCACTTCGCGACCATACAACAGTTCAAATGGCGAGAAGCCTGTAGATGCTTGTGGTACCTCTCGGTAGGCGAAGAGCAGGTAGGGTAGCCATTGGTCCCAGTCAGCACCTGTGCTGTTGACAAACTTGCGCAGCATACTCTTCAGTGTCTGGTTATATCTCCACAAGCCCGTCTGTTTGTGGATGATATGGGGTGGTCTTAATACCCTTGACACCTAACAACTGATAGACTTGCTGTAAAAGTGTGGACAAGAAGTTTGTACCGCAATCTGTGAGGATCTCACTGGCTATGCCTACTCTGGAAAACAGCTGTAACAAGCAGTTTGCTACATGTCTGGCCTTCACTGACTTGAGGGGGAAAGCTTCGGGGTACCTGGTTGCATAATCACATATTACCAATATGTAACGATTTCCTGTGGAACTCCTCTCTAATGGTCCCACTACATCCATGGCTATCCTCTCAAAAGGGGTTTTGATGATTGGCAATGGCTGCAACTGGGCACGTACCACCCCCCTGCCTGAGGTCAGCTGACATTTCTCACATGAATTGCAAAACTCAGTGATTTGGGTAAACATGCCTGGCCAAGCAAAGCGACTAGCAATCCTGTTCAGGGTTTTCTTAAAACCCATGTGTCCTGCCCATGGAATTGTATGACCAAGTTCCATGACCCTGTGTCTGAACTGCTGTGGCAAAACTAAGGCCTCAACTTTCTTCTTGCGCTGGTAGAGTATCCCTCCTTTAACCACATAAGTGGCCTCTTCCAGGAAACCTGCATTGGCCTGCTTCACTCCCTCTATTTCTGTCACCTTCTCGAACCATGGCTTTAAAGTAGAGTCCTCTCTTTGCAGGCTGCCTATGTCTGGTGAGATGACACTGTCTAAGGGGCATTCTGGTGTTGACAGCTCTTCTATCCCTTTCTTGGCTGTGCCCTGCAACTTCTCCCTCCTTCGCTGAGCCTTGGACTTGAATGGCTTCACTGGGCTTGTCTCCAACTCTACCCCAAAGAAAGGCAACTCCCTGAGAACTTTTCCTGCAGTCTGAGCCCTTGTAATAACCAAGTTACAAGTGTGTACTGACTCTGAAACAGGTTTGAACTTGGCTGTCTTGCCTGGAGGCCCTGTGACATCCTTCCCTGAGCTCCGGCATTGTGGATCAAATCTAGGAGAGTGGGGACATCTTTACCTAGTATGACTGCATGTGGTAGGGTGGGGGCTAGAGCTACTGGCAAAAGAAATGTCTGGCCTCCAACTGTTATGTACGCCTCTGCCATAGGGTACTCACGCTCATCACCATGAACACAACAGAGCATGACTGTCTCTTCACTCCACTTTTCTCTTGGGACAAGACTAGACAGTACTACTGACTGAGCGCTCCCTGAGTCAAGTAAGGCTTCCTCCCGCTGACCATTCACTAGAACAGGTGCCATTGTTCTGTCATTGTTCTCCTGCACTGTGTCTAGCCTGGTTGGACGGGGGGCTGAACACACAAGGGATGGCTTGCTCTGATTGATTGCTGGGCAAAAGTACTAAGTATGTCCTAGCCCATTACATTGGTAACACCTCATCTCTCTCTTAGAAGACTTGGGGGAAGAATCCCTACCTTTGCTTGAAGGGTACTGCTTACTTCTGCTGGAAAAAACCCTCCCCTGACCAGAGCCCTGTTCACCCCCGGTGGGCTTTCTCATCTGGGCGTGATGATGGTCATCTGTGTGTGATGGTCTGGCAAAGAAGCTCCCCTGCCTGGCTGATGTGAAAGCCTCTGCAAGGCGAGATGCTGTCTCTGCCGTCTTGGGATCATGCTCGCGGATCCAGACCTCCAGGTACGGGTGCACCATCCTCAAAAACTGTTCAAGGATCAATGTCTCTGAAATGTCTGTGACACTGGATGTGTCTACCTTGACCCATTTGGAGAACAGGTCTTTCAGGCGCACATACAACTCCCGTGGAGTCTCTTCATGTTCAATCTTCAAGGACCGGAACCTTCTGCGGTACGTGTCAGTGGTGATCTCATACTTAGCCAAAATAGCTTCTTTGACCTTGTCATAGTAATCAGACTCACTAATGTCCATCTGAACATAGGCACTACGTGCTTTGCCAGTCAACAGGGGAACAAGGCGGACAACCCAATCTTCTCTGGACCACCTGCACAACTGAGCAATTCTTTCGAATGTTGTCAAAAAATGTTCAATGTCATCGTCCGGAGACAATGGGTGTAACTTGGGTTCTTTATGGTAGGTTGGACCCCTCAGAGAGCGGTCGTCACTGTTCTGGCTACATGCCTCACAAGCGTCATCATTAAAATCGTCATCTCTGCGGCGGGGTTGCCATCTGTCGTCTCTGCGCTGGGTCTGCACCCTGTCATCTCGGCACTGGGGTGGCTCCCTGTCGTCTTGGCGCTGGGGTGGCTCCCTGTCGTCTCGGCGCTGAAGAGGCTCAGGTCCAACCCCGGAGCACATCCCCTGGACCTGGTTCTCGAGCAGCCGAAACTGGTTCTGCATACTCTTCCATCTCTGTTCCTGACGGGCAGAATCTTCTTGTCCCTGCTGGTCTCTGGCTGCTTGAGACCGGACAAGAGACTTGACCATCGCTGTGAGCTCGTCCAGCTTCTCTGCTGGTTTGCCTGCTGCTGTGGCCCCAGGGTCATCTGATTGGGCTGCACTGTCTGGCTCCTCCTGGCCGCCATTCTTCTTGTTACCTCTCGTACCTCCTGTCATTGCCTCTACAAAATGGAACGGGGACCACTTCTGACACCACTTGTTAGATTGACCTGCTTAGCGGCCTAACTCCCAGCACAAGAGGCTCTGAGGCGAGGTAAAGGTGTGATCAAGGGTGTATTTATTTACCAAAACAGGACATGACAAAAGTAGAAAAATCATAAAGACGTTAAAAATGAGCAACATGACTGTAGCTACGCTCACCTAGGTCCAACCTACAGCAGTGTCTGAATGGAACTGGCAGCCTTTTATACCACTGCTAGGCAATTAACCTGGACCATACCATGTCAAAGGGAAATGCAAAAATACACTCTAATTCAATATTACCACTACACATTCCACATCTCTATTAATTACAAAACAACAAATACATTATCATACAACATTACATTTACTTCAATACATATCAGCTCCTATGAATAATCTAAACATTCCCATCAAACAAACACTCTACCCCCCCTCTATAATTCTAGCACATGGTTCCCTCCTGGAACTATAAATACAGGTGCTCGGAGCTCTGGGGACTCTTTTGCCCGAACACCTGCCGACCAAAGAGAGCATGGTAAGTACTTGACCAACAATTCTAAAATGTGTTCAATTCCACCATCCTATTGCACAAATCCCATTTTATGATACTTATGACATCTTTTGTTTGCTCTTCTCAGGTGAAGTTCACAATACTGCTGAGCAAGACAAACGTGCACCAACAAACAATTCAACAATCAATAAATACTATAAGTATTGGCTATGTCTCATCATTATATTGTGCAAATGTATGCTTGTGCAAATATTGCAGTTATGATAAATATGCACCTTGTATAGGTAACAAAGTACCACAAGTACCCCTTTGTTACAAAGATGTATCTTTCACATTAAAACTACATACAAAGCTGGGCATTGGCGATTTTATAGGGGGGGCAGGGGGGGCAAGTGCCCCCCCTTATTGGACAGCCCAACTCTGCTCAGATTCTTTAAAAAAAAAAAAAAAACTTTTTTTTTACTAATTAACACAATTATTAAATACATACTTGTGGTTTGTACTAGTTTGTGTTAGATCATCATTCATTTTAAAAGTGAATTTATTACTTAAACTAGGCTACCTTTAAAAATATATATATATTCATAATCCACTAATGGCACAACTCGTCCGTCGAAAAAAATGAGATCTGACTGTACTGCTCAGTGCTCAACAAGCTACAACTAGCCAACCTGCTCACAATGGCAAAAAGAGCTATAAAAACAATTTACTATCGGAGCTAGCACTAGCAACATCACCATCGGCGAGGAAGCCAGCACCAGCAGGCAGTTTGATGTTGTGATGTTGGGTATGACCTAGTGCTCGGTCATAAAGTCATAGACATGCTCGTGGTGTCTAGATGAAGTTTGATGCGTTGTACATATTTAATTGTCATACGGATTTCTTATTAGCATACTGTTCACAACTGGTATTCTTTGTAAATAGATGGGACGAGACGGCAGAACTGTTTTTTTTTTTTTCTCACGTCAAAATGTTGCCCCCCCTACTCGGAGGGTAAAACCGCCTATGAAGCTGGGAATGCTAAGAAAATTGCATATGTTTGCAAACTAAAACAAGTGAACACAATTTTACAATCGAAAATGCTTATGAGACCATTATTTTACTTATATGGGGCAAAAGTGGTTTCTCTTCCTGCTTCTGCCTAAGCCCTCCACAATACCACAACACAACGGTGTCATGTTTTACCGAAGGAGAAGTGAAGACGGTAGCTAGCAGTAGCTAAAGCAGTTAGCTAATGTTAAGATCATTCCTCTAGCTCAGTGGTTCTTAACCTGGGTTCGATTGAACCCCAGGGGTTCGGTGAGTCAGTCTCAGGGGTTCGGCGGAGGTCAAGACACACACCCGACTCATATGATTCGTGATGACACGCCCCGCTTGGCCATCATTGGCTGCAGGTGACCACGCTACATCGCTTGACCTATCTGTGCTGCAGGGAATTTGGTGTGCTCAGTAGTCGACTTGTGACTGTCGTCATGGTACGTCGTGTGATTGTGAAAGGAACAGACTTTGTTGCGAAAATGACATGAGAGTGGCACTTGCCATGGTGAAGCTGCACATTTCTGAACTGGTCTCTGAAAGGCAACAGCAGAAGTCACACTGATTTGCAGTAAATATTCATGTTTTTGTTTTTGTGTGAAAATCATGTTTTGATGGTTTTGTTCTTTGAACACAGTGATGTTGATGCATGGTTCATTTTGTGCACCAGTAAAATATATACCTATGTTTTGAATTTGAAAAAATCATATTTTATTTTTCCAATTAAGGGTTCGGTGAATGCGCATATGAAACTGGTGGGGTTCTGTACCTCCAACAAGGTTAAGAACCACTGCTCTAGCTGCTTTGCTGCTAATGCGAGTTCGTCTCCGTTCCTGCCCGAGAAACAGAAGTTGAACTAATAGCATCAAAATCAAAAAAGCTTAAGGAATCATCGTTGTAAAGTTAGCTATCTGCTTTTTAGCCACCGACAGCTACCGTTAATATTATGGAAGCTGCTGTCGTGAGCTAACTTGCTCTTGGTCTTATCGTGCAGCTTCACAGGCTGCTATTAGCAGACAGCACTAATGTTGACAAAATCACACTTGCACATCATTAGAATTCCAACCATTTATATGGGATTTATCATTCAACTAAACATGGAACCTGAATACTACCTGATATTTCAACCTGCTGCCATCAGTGATCGGCGCGTCTGCTTGTTTGAGTCATGAATATCTTACGCAGTTACATTCCATGTAGTGTCCCAAAACTGTTAAATCATTCCCCATGTAGTTCACTATGAATCGCACTCAATACATCCATGGTAATAGGGAGGGAGTGAGTGAACCATTTCAAACACATCTCTGGTCATCTCCGTTAGCCATCTTACTCATCCTGATGCCATGTTCCATATGAGAACACTCAGCCTAATGTATTAAACTTCTACTTGTCCCGACAGTTAACAGATATAGACCCGGCGACAGTTACAGAGATAGAAACTATAAATAGATAGGCTTTGTTCGTAATAATTAAATTACAACCAGACAGAACAAGGAGTTTGAGAACGGTAGGCTCATCTAATGTGCGAGATGAGCTACAGCAATGGGTCAATGAGTGGTATTACTGCGCCCCTATGGGCAGGCGAGCGGTGGTGCGGAATGCCGTAAAGCGCCTCTTAGAATACCGCGGGTCAAGTTACATTCTTATGTTCCCACATACAAACAACGCCTTCTGCTGCAATCACAGTATGATGATCTCTCTACATGAGAGCAGAGCACTTGTTTCATGCAGAGCACTTGTTTCAACGGGCCCGTTATAGGATCTATGAACAAGGTGACAAGACCAGCAAATTGCTTGCTCACCAGATTCGCAAATCAGAGGCAGCACATCTTATTCCCCAGATAAGAACGTATTCTGGTACCACTACTGTTGTCCATACAGAAATAAACAACCGATTTAAGCAGTTTTATACATCTCTTTATACTTCAGAATCTTCTCGGGACCCTCAATTGATTGATTCATTCTTTGATGGTCTTAATATCCCATCCATCAATGAAGACTCTCATAATAGTTTAGAACAGGGATTCTCTCCTGAAGAGATAGAAGCTGTCATATGGCGAGTGGGAAGGCGGAAAAAAGAAAAAAAGAAAAGTCCAAATGATTGTGTGTGAAACTTGTTCTCCACATTTGACCCATCCCCTGGGGGAGTGGTGAGCAGCAGCGGTGCCGCGCTCGGGAATCATTTGATGATGTAGCCTCCCAATTCCAACCCTTGATGCTGAGTGCCAAGCAGGGAGGCAATGGGTATCATTTTTATAGTCTTTGGTATGACTCGGCCGGGAATCGAACTCACAACCTTCCAGTCTCAGGGCGGACACTCTAACCACAAGGCCACTGAGCTGGTCAAAAGGCCCAGGACCGACATTTAGCAACAGTGCTAAGTACTGCTCTACCGTGCAATTCTTGCTCAAGGACACCTCAGCACACTGCCAGAAGCTGGGATCGAACCGGGCCCTTCTGATCCCCAGCCAGCGGCTCTACCTCGCGAGCTATGTGACACACGTACGCGTGCACGCGCACACACAGCTCATTGCAGTAATTTATAGCTAAACCTGGGGCATTGATAGATGTATTGCCACCATCGAGACCTCAACTGAAATAGTGGATTAATTATATTATTAAAGTATGTAAAACCTCTGCCTAAGGTTGAAAGAAGACACAGTATATTGCTTTATGAGTGTGTATACAGTAGATTCTGTAACTGGGTGAGTGTAAGGGCAGTATGGATGTGTTGTTCTTGGTTCTCATAAGCTTTCGGCAGTTGTGGTCTGAGTTTGCGGTGACCGGCGTGGTGTACACTCCCAAGTAATTGATTGTGACATTGTGGCTCTGAGGATGTCCAAAATGGCCTGTTTCACTCCAGGCGGTCATTTTGGTGGCTATTTTGATACAGCAGAATATTGATGGAAGGCAGTGTGACATTGTAAAGTAATTTGGTCCATGAAATTGAATTCTGAACATAAAACCGAGCTTGGTTCTGAAAAATGTTTATACTGTGTGACATTTGAGAGATACTGAAAAATTGACTTTATGGTATGGAAAGGTTAAGGTTACTACTTCAAATAGTATTTTTTTTATTGAGCACTCTAATCAGAAATGTCTGCTATACAGACATCCCATAATGACCCTAGTTCTCTGTGAAACAGATGTCTCCTAGCAACAGAGAGGGATGCTGCAGGGATATGGACATATATAAACATGTACCTGTAAATCAGAACAAATCCACAATCTTAATGTTCTGACCAGATATGTGGACTTGCTTATATAGGTCAAACTTCCAGACCCCTCAAAACAAGAATCTCAGAGCATAGCTCAAACATCAGAAATCACGATCAGAAGAGCCCGGTGGCCATGCATTTTAGCCTCATGAAACATTCAGTGGCCTCTCTCAGCTATGTTGGCATTGAACGTGTCCAACTCCCACGTAGGGGTGGAGATATCAAGGTACTATTGCTGAAACGTGAGCTTTTTTGGATTTACACCCTTAACACCATGTCACCCAAGGGCCTCAATGAGGAAAAGGACATCCGCCCCTTTTTGTGACATTCTCACCGGTCCGGTATCTCTCTCTCTATTCCCCTCCAGATCTCCGGTCCACTGCTTGCAGGCATCCCTCTTGTTGCACCCACAGGACATTTAAGAGGCACTTCTAGTCCAATTCCACACCTGATGACGACTTCTAGCCTGATGGTGGTGTGAGACACCCTATTTGAGTGTATTCCTCTTTTGTATTGCAACCTACAATATTCATATTGTCAATTGTATATTGTATACCGTTTTTATTTTGGGTACACTTTTGCACACATGTATGCATTAATGGGACATAATGTTGTATACTGTAGCTTATTCCTTTCTCCTTATTGATATCAATTAGTCACAGATGATTTGTATTAGATCATGTGACCATAAATAAGGATGTCTCTTGTCTGTTTTCTAACAGTCTGATGAAGAGCAAGTAGCTCGAAACATCACACCAGCACTTTGTGGTGCAATACATCTTTAAAAAGGAGCCCTGCAGGGTGCGAGCGTTTTTCCTCGTTATAGTTCGTATACTTGTCAGCTCAGCACCTGCCCTACTCAGGCTTGGATGTGCGTGTTTGTATCTTTTTCAATAGATAACAGCTCCGCCCATTTTTTCTCTCTTGCTAAATTCATTGTTTTGACAAAGCAGGAAAGCACAAGGAAATGTGTTCAGAGGTAAACCATTGTAGACATGGCTTACAAGAGCAATTAGGGTTAAGTGCCTTGCTCAAGATAGATACAGACAGACAGACGGATAGATACATAGATAGTTAGATATATAGATAGATAGTTTAGAATGTGAGCTCACATGATCAGGATGGCGACGCCAGGCTAACAATATACAGCATACAGTATGCAAATTAAAATTCTAAAGTCACTAAATAGTAAATAGTGAAACTGTAAGCTGATGACTATTCACAATAATACCTAGTAATAGTTGCCAGCTATTCACAATAGTTTCAGATTCAGACCCTAAAAACGCATCAATTTGATCCCACAATCTCACAAACACCCATCCACGGTACTGGTACACTAACTGACCAATGGCACACTCTAGTTGACCTGTTTGAGTTTATCTTTATAAACTCATTTAGAGGAGGTAGGGCTAGACCATGGAGGATTTTGTAAACCAAGGTAGAATATGCATATTTAATTACATTTTCCCAGCTCAGGATATCATATTTCTTCAAGATGTTACGGAATGTGCATAACACTAACTAACTAACTAACTAACTAACTAACTACATATGTAAGAACATAGGAATAGTCACCTGACCCACGTTATTCCATCAGACTGTCTGCGGCATTCCGCACCACCGCTCGCATGCCTATAGAGGGAGAAGTAATACTGCTCATTGACCCATTGCTGTAGCTCATCTGATCATTCGATGAGCCTACAGATGTGGGAACATAAGAATGTAACTTGACCCGCGGTATTCTAACAGGCGCTTTACGGCATTCCGCACCACCGCTCGCCTGCCCATAGGAGCGCAGTAATACCACTCATTGACCCATTGCTGTAGCTCATCTCGCACATTAGATGAGCCTACCGTTCTCAAACTCCTTGTTCTCTGTCTGGTTGTAATTTAATTATTACGAACAAAGCCTATCTATTTATAGTTTCTATCTCTGTAACTGTCGCCGGGTCTATATCTGTTAACTGTCGGGACAAGTAGAAGTTTAATACATTAGGCTGACTGAGTGTTCTCATATGGAACATGGCATCAGGACGAGTAAGATGGCTAACGGAGATGACCAGAGATGTGTTTGAAATGGTTCACTCACTCCCTATTCCCTATTACCATGGATGTATTGAGTGCGACTCATAGTGAACTACATGGGGAATGATTTAACAGTTTTGGGACACATGGAATGTAACTGCGTAAGATATTCATGACTCAAACAAGCAGACGCGCCGATCACTGACGGCAGCAGGTTGAAATATCAGGTAGTATTCAGGTTCCATGTTTAGTTGAATGATAAATCCCATATAAATGGTTGGAATTCTAATGATGTGCAAGTGTGATTTTGTCAACTTTAGTGCTGTCTGCTAATAGCAGGCTGTGAAGCTGCACGATAAGACCGTGATAGCAAGTTAGCTCACGACAGCAGCTTCCATAATATTAAAGGTAGCTGTCGGTGGCTAAAAAACAGATAGCTAACTTTACAACGTTGATTCCTGTAGCTATTTTGATTTTGATGCTATTAGTTCAACTTCTGTTTCTCGGGCAGGAACGGAGACGAACTCGCATTAGCAGCAAAGCAGCTAGAGGAATGATCTTAACATTAGCTAACTGCTTTAGCTACTGCTAGCTACCGTCTTCTTCACTTCTCCTTCGGTAAAACATGACACCGTGGTATTGTGGAGGGCTTAGGCAGAAGCAGGAAGAGAAACCACGTTTGCCCCATATAAGTAAAATAATGGTCTCATAAGCATTTTTCGATTGTAAAATCGTGTTCACTTGTTTTAGTTTGCAAACATATGCAATTTTCTTAGCATATCTACTGGCTACATGATAACATAGCTGCAGGGGTGTGCGAGTGACATTTGGGCAGAATGAACAGGTGAAATGAAAGCTCTCGAAGAGATCTTTCTAATGCTATTGGTCCGCTTTGTATGTAGTTTTAATGTGAAAGATACTTCTTGAATGCAGTCAAGACAAATTATTTTGCCTCTTAACTTTTGTCAAACCCCCATGGTTCCAGTCAATTGGATTATAGGCTATAGGCTACTTTCGTTTACAATGACGATGCCAATAGTTAGGGTGAGGAAAACGACGCGCGGTCTCTTTAGCCCTGAGACCATCAGGCAGGCAGCTCAGGAGGTCGTTGAAGGCTATATATATTATTATGATATTATGTCTAATAATACATTCGTTGAAAGTACACAGGCGGATCTACTATACGGAATTGGACCGAGGAGTGTTCTCATATGGAACTAGGCTGCACACGCCCGCCCGCGACAAGAGCTGAATTGTAGTCAGCTTTCCCCGCTGCGCGCAGGACGCGTGCGTCCCCCGCTGATCCGAGCGAGAACGCAGGCGGAATGTCACTCCCCGTCTGAAACGGCCTTGACTCCTGGAATCCCAAGGTCTTTCATATTGAAATTCTCTTGATGGTCTGGGAAGTTGCGACACGTGTTAAGGGAGTGCATCAGTCGTGAGCCTTGACAGTAGGCTACCAGCCTGCGCTGCGCTCAGCACAAAGTTGGATGAATGGATGGACTTATTGGAAAATGTTGATTGCGCTCTAAAATCATGAAAGAATAAATGTAAAAATGCAGCAACAGAAGTAGTCTAGATGAGATGGTGGTTTAAATGAATGGCAACACGTAGCCTAGAGTAAAACATAAATTGAGACTGGTGATAATGCTGATAATCTACAGTAGGGCCTACCTCTGGCTGAGTTCATGGTTACAACCATTCATCTCTTACACATGGGCCTATACAATACTTGCACAATCTACTTTGGACGTTAAATCCATCTATCAATCAAACTAGCGAATTCAATGGCCGGTCATGGCAAAGCACCCGCTAACGCAGGCTACCCCCCTCCCCACGATCCAGGGCTAGGAAACCGGTTCATCCAGTTTATTTGAATATAAAAGAATTTGGGGGGGGGGTGTTACAATAGTCTAGTCCAGGTTCGCTGGCGAGTGACGAGCTAGTCAGATGGCGCATGCATGTGTGGACATTGTAGGCCGATTCTGTAAAACCTAAAGAATAAAAGTAGGCTACGTTCAACATTCATTGGAGTGGTCCAGTTGGATAGGCTAGTCTAATCTAAATAAATTGAGGACCTGTATTTTCAGTGTTTGCTGGTAGCGAATGCCACAGACAGACAGGAAATCTTTTCGTTACATTGTTTCATTGTTTGTGCTCTGTATGCACAAGATAGTTAATGTTCGGATATAATTGGCAGTAGGGCGGGAAAAAATCCTATCAAAGGCCAAGATTAGAAGGGATTTGAAGATGTAATTGGTCATTTTAAATGGGCCTACTTTATCTTTTGATGCCTATTTGAACGGACTGCATCGATCAATGCAATGACTCTCCGTGTTTTTCAGTTTTACCCTTTTCATCAATAAAACATCATTTTTACATTCATGTCTCAACCATTATTATCGAATTATCAAGTTGATATATGAATAAAACAATAAGCCGTTTTAATGGCTATGGGCTACTAGCTATACACGAGTTGATGCGCTCTGCTCTTACGCACGGTTGAGGCGGCAGCTCAAATACACTTCGCACATATCCTCTGCTATAGCCTCTCACAGACAGCTAGGTGCACTTCATGCATTGGTAGACAGTTCTGTTCTTGCTGCAGCTTGTCTTCACCATGCAGGTGAAGACAAACAGCCGGTGGCTGTTTGGACGCCAGAGCGCGCAGCTCTTCAGCCAACTGGAGGATGTCGCGTCTGGGGAGTCTCTGCATCTCTCCACCAGTCCCCAGCGAGTCCAAGCTCCCCCAATGAATAATACTTATTTATAATAGCCTACGTAGCGCGAAACTGTGCATATAATAGGCTGTAGCCAGCGCGAAAGTGCGCATTCCCTATAGCCGTTCATGGAACGACTGGCGGCCGGTATAAATAAATAAAAACATACACGATATTTTCTTATTTGAATGATCTTGAATATATATATATTCAAGATCATTCAAATAACAAAATATTGTGTATATTGTGCATGTGAAGGCACTCACTGTCAAACCTGCCGCTATCTATGCACAAGATGTTGTTAATGTCCAGATATGATTGGCAATGAGTGATCTTTACTCATGGCGACTATGTCAATTTTGTATGGATCCACAAGTCGATCAAGCTTATTTTTTCTTTGTATCGTGCTGAAGCCATATAGCCTACTGCGCTCAGACTTGGCTACATTAGCTGGTGCCCCGTCTTCAAATTTACTTCCGGGGTTTACGAGTAGCCTACCAGTTGAATGCGTTCCAGAAACAAAACGCAAAACCCCCACGTTCACCATATCTTTACTTACAAATATATTTACAATACTGTTTTATATTATATTTAGCGCATTTGACCTAACAGCTACCACGTCTTGACCCGACGTCAGTTACCGAGATAGATAGGCTACTGTAGGCCTAGATATAGGTGTTCGTAATAATTAAATTACATCCAGATGGAGAAAACATGTGTTTGAGAACAAGGTAATAATAACAATTAAACGTTATTTGTATAGCACCTTTCATACAGATAAATTCAGCTCAAAGTGCTTTACAACAGAGCATTTAAATTAAAGAATGTAAACTTAATGATGCTTCATTCGTAGACTATAGGAGAAAAACAGAGCCCAGCCTGCTAAATCTACTCAAAGACGCCACCTGGCGGTGGTGCATCACTAAAACGAAATAACACCCGTCTGAAATCCCACGAGATTCCCAACGGGATTTCCCTGCCAAATACCGCGACGTGAAATGCTGCAGCATGTGACATTTCTAACTTCCCACATCTGTACCTTGTTCTCAAACTCCTTGTCTGTCTGGTTGTAATTTAATCATTATGAACAAAGCCCAGTGTTTCTGCTGGTAAGGTTTTGCCATGGCGCCCCGCCACGGCAAAATCCTTGCCGCCACACCATACATTATATACAAAAAATACTAATACAAATTAGACTATATAGCCTACTGTATATTAAAGTCTTAAATTAAAAACCGTAAACTTTCTTATTTCTGCCTAGAAGCGCTTTCAAAACCATGACAATGTTGTGCACACATTTTTATTTTCAACAATAGCTTGGGCCGGCGCTTCGTGAATGCTGCTTTCTGTGATCAACTCAAAAGACTGCGCATTAAGTTTTTTTCAGCGAGCCTATTAAAAAATAATGTAGGCTAGTGTTTAACCAGTGTTTGAATTGGACCAAAATGTGCTGGTAGGCTACCTAGCCTACTCCTCACTAGGGTACATAGCAGTTTAAAATATATTAATGTTTGTAATAAGTGGACTCATACACAGTGTAGAGCTAGATAACGTTCCAAGAAGTGACAGCTCCTGCCCATCTCTGGCTTATTTGGTCTTATCATTCGCTGATGACAACTGGCAGATCCTAAAGCATAAAGCCTACATTTTCCAGATGGACATCTGAAAATATTTGAAGAGGAACAAAAAGTAGAATTATGTTGAGAGCAGTCAGGTAGGCTAGCCTATTGCTTCCCCCGGACCAGTAAACTGTTCGGGCAAGTGCCTCATGCAGTTGTCTGATCGGACAAGTGAAGAATAGCTTATAGTTGAAGTGTGATAAATATGTAACGTTATCTAAAAAATACAGTGTAGAAACACGACGTGGAGCTACACATGCACCCAGTAGCCTAGCCTATGTTTGAGCCGAAGCGGAGCCTCCATCTACATAGCTTACACGCTGCTGTCTGTCAGTCAGCAAGCAAAATTTGTCAATGAGACGGCCCACACCACAAGCGCGAGTAGCCTACAACATGCAAATCAGAGGCGCTGCCCTGACTGACTGATTGACCCTGCCATTTTGGGCTTATAATAGTCTGAGATCAGGACACATCACTTTCCCACTCTTGACATCAACAAGGCCTCCGATTGGTCATCTTTTTCAAAAGAACCCGCCCCTCCCTCCTGTCAGTCATGATGTAGTCCCTTCCTCCAAACATGACTGGTAGGTGTGGCGAGATGGAGACCTTGATTGGTCAATACATTCGGGCGCGGTGCATTCTTTGAATCCAAAATACAGAGGCAGGGGTAAACACGGAGATTCAAGTTTATTCTCAGAGCACTTCTGTTACTGATAGCTGAAAGGATATTATGCCAATTTTACCAAATAAAGCCAAAAGCAAACTACCTATCCCACCTTTAAGATAGGATTCATTCATAAACAATGGTTATGGTTAGTATAGCTTGTGACAGGCTGTTGACACATGCGACAGCCCTGAAAATGACATTGAAGGGCATTCCAAACGAGCGTCAGTAACTGGACTGCGCTCCACCTTCCCAATGCTATTAACTTGATGAGCAAATAAACTTGATGAGCTGGGGGGTGGGGAGGATCCAACCAACGGCAACAGTCACTAACAAATAGCCTACATTTCTATCCCCATTGTCCATGTCCGGTGCGCATTCCCTGCTTTTAAAATAATCTTGAATCCAAGCTCTAATTGTAAT
This sequence comes from Borostomias antarcticus, assembly GCF_949987555.1. Classification (NCBI taxonomy): domain Eukaryota; kingdom Metazoa; phylum Chordata; class Actinopteri; order Stomiiformes; family Stomiidae; genus Borostomias; species Borostomias antarcticus. Next base: position 21,826,239 of record NC_140239.1, on the reverse strand, counting down.
CTCTATCTGCGCTGCTGTGATAACAAATTATTATAGCCTATTCAGGGCTGTACATTAACTTTTTTAGCACATAGCACTGGTGCTACAGGGGTTGATAGTTCTGTAGCACAGAGCCAGAAAGTTGTAGCACAGGTATAAAATGTTTATTATCACCTCTACTGAACACAAGTGCAGTTCATCACTTAAAACCACCCGGAAAGGGATGTTACTGTATGTATACAAAATTAAATTGATCTCTTGGTGTGGTGGGGCCAAGCTGAAGACAGCCAAAATAAGGAGGATTTCAATATGTATTCTGGTGACTTTTAAAGAATTAAAATAACAAAACCGTGAGAATTGAAAAGTAAACTGAAACATGTTTAGCCTACATGAAATATGCTTTCTTTAATTTTGAGTTATGGGGTGAGAATAATAGAATGTTTTATTTAATAAAAAAAATTATGTTTGATGCTCATTGATGCTTAACTGCATACTCATTCCTTCTAAATCATCACTCTTTATAATCTCTCATCCTGCCCTGTCCCCTTCCTTCTCCTCTCTCTTCTCGTGCTCTCCTCTCAACAACCTCTATCCTCTCCTCTCTGTCCCTCAACTCTGTGCTGGTCCTGTCTTCTCCTACCACAACCACTGCCTTTTTTACATAGCTTACATAGATTAGGCTACGCTTAACTGATATTTCGTTGCATTTGCTGTTGCTTTGACTGGCACTTTTAGGTGGCTGGAGGAACATTAACGCAAGCTAGCGTCGTTAAACTTTCGGGTCAGCCAGCCAAAAAGACGGTCGCTCAATCAGTCAGTCAGGGCAGCGCCTCTGATTCGCATGTTGTAGGCTACTCGCGCTTGCGGTGTGGGCCGTCTCATTGACAAAATGATTCTTGCTGACTGACAGACAGCAGCGCGTACGTTACGTAGATGGAGGCTCCGCTTCAGCTCAAACATAGGCTAGGCTACTGGGTGCATGTGTAGACCTGGTCCAGGGCGATATCCTACAGATAACGCCCTGTTACTCTCAATGCAATTTACCTATGAATGCGCTTCCTCGGCCCGCTCGTCCGAGTCTACAGACAAAACCGTTTCGTTACTCACCAAAGTAAACACATCGTTGGAAAGATGAAAGTCTTTTCTCTGAGGTCGCTACAGTTTGTAGTCCCCCAGCTTTCAAATAAAAGGCAAATTTGTACACTTAAATGGCTAATATCTGCAGGCATCGACTGTCTTCTTCTTCTTTGTTTAGCCTACTCACTGCTGCCGCCCATGTTGGGGATGATGCATTACATTACATTACATTATTTACATGTTTTATTTACATGTTTTAAAGTTTAAAATTTGCCATATTTAATAACTCGTAAATGTTCTCCCGCTAATCAGATACCTCAACGCGAGTCTCTCAACACCATTTAAGATGTAATGCATCATCCCCAACATGGGCTAGGGTTAGGTATAGGTAATAGGTATCTTTTAATAAGCACTTCGCAGAGGCTGGGCATCTATTTGATAGACTGCACCCTGAGCCAGCTTCCTTGCAACCTGCCAATGATTGCAGTCCTTCCTTAGAGCATGTTCCTCAATTCTCATTTTAGCCTTTCTCACCTAGTGAAACACTACAGATTTTGCAATCCATTGATCCTAAGGGTTCTACTGGTAAGGACAAGTTAGACCCATTTTTTATAAAACTGGCGGCCCCTTTAATTAGCATGTCACTAACAAATATTTTTAATCTCTCTATCATGTCTAACAAATTCCCTTTAGTATGGAAATCAGCAAGGGTGACTCCATTGCACGAAGGAGGTGATAGGGACAGCTTGGACAACTATCGCCCCATCTCCAAGTTACCATGCCTGGCCAAAGTCTTGACCAATCAGGATTTAGAGCTAAGCATAGCACAATTAAAGGCACTACTCTGGTCTTGAATGATGTGATAACAGCATTAGACAATAGGAAACATTTTGCTGCGCTCTTCGTAGATCTTTCTAAAGCACGGTTGATCACCATCTACTTTTGAAGAAATTAGCTGGTATTGGCATGGATGCCGGTGCGTGTGAATGGTTTCGAGATAAGCTGTTGGAGAGACGTCAATGTGTGAAATCGGGTAACATTCAATCAGTCTTCCTCCCTCTAGCAAAGGGTGTGCCCCAAGGTTCGGTATTGGGTCCTGTGCTGTTCACCATTTATATTAATGACATTGTTACGTCACTGTCTGGCTGTCACACACATTTATATGCGGATGATACAACTGTCTATTGTATTGCAGATACTATTCATGATGCCATTGAGAATCTGCAGCTTTCCTTCAATGTGCTACAAACAGCCCTCACCAATCTCAAACTAGTTCTTAATTCTAGCAAAACTAAGTTTATGCTGTTCTCTAGAGCCAGGGCTATTGACTATGATAAACTCCACTTAACTGCGGCAGACGGGTCAAGTATTGAGAGAGTCACTAACTATAAAAACCTTGGTTTATGGCTGGACGATAAACTCTCTTACAATTCTCATGTGGATAATCTAGCATCCAAGCTACGGCAGAAAATTGTCTTCCTGTATAGGAACCGTTCTTGTTTCCCTATGTTTAGTAGGAAGAGAATACTCCAAGCTGTCTTTATGTCAGTATTAGACTATGGCGACACAATTTATAGACATGCCCCAGTGTCAACCTTGAAACCACTAGACTCTGTTTACCATTCAGCGCTAAGATTTATTACAGGTGATAGATATGACACCCACCACTGTATTCTGTATGATAAGGTGGGCTGGTCATCTCTCACATCAAGACGAAACTATCACTGGCATCTGCTTATTTTTAAGACCATTATTGGCAAACTCCGACTGTACATGTCGTCCCTGTTAGACTGGAGCGTAGGCACATATCGGACCCGATTGAATGATCAACTTGTTTTTAAGGTTCCTTGTGTGAACATTGGACTTGGTCAGACTGCCTTTGCTTACAACACTCCCTGTACGTGGAACGCCCTCCAACAGACTTTAAAGCTTGAGGTGCTTCCTACTATGACAGACTTTAAATCTATGGCCCTTAGCCTTTGCACTTCATCCTGCAATTGTTTTTAATGATTCTATCTGTAACACTGTACATTGATCTGTTGTTCTTTATTATTGTTTGTTTATGATTGTGTATGATTGTGTTAGCTCGTCGACGCCGCAAATGAGGGAAACCTCAGTGTCTAACGAGTTGAAATAAAGGTTTGAAATGAAATTAAAATTAAATGTCCGGATATAATTGGCAATAATGAGTGATCTTTACTCATGGTGACTGTAAATTTTGCATGGATCCACACCTCAGATCAAGCTTATTTTTTCTTTGTATCGTGATGAAGCCATACTGCGCTCAGCTACATTAGCTAGTGCCCCGTCTTCAAATTTACTTCCAGGATTTACGAATGTATCAGAGCTCGGGATTTGGTGCCCGGGACGGCGTCATATCCCAGTTGAATGCGTTCCAGAAACAAAACGCAAAACCCTCACTTTTGCCACATCTTTTTAGTTCTAGGCAGTAAGCTATTGCTAGCCATTGTTAGCAATACTGTTATTTTGCGCATTTAACTTACAGACACCACACCACTCTTGACCTGATGTCAGTTACTGAGATAAATACTGTAGATATATGTCCATCCATCCATCTTCATCCGCTTATCCGGGGTCGGGTCGCGGAGGCAGCAGCTCCAGCAGGGTGCCCCAGACATCCCTTTCCCTAGCAGCATCAACCAGCTCTGCCTGGGGAATCTTTAGCCGCTCACAGGCCAGTGCGGAGATGTAGTCCCGCCACCTAGTCCTGGGTCTACCCCGCGGCCTCCTCCCAGCCGGACACGCCTGGAACACCTACCTAGGGAGGCGCCCAGGAGGCATCCTCACTAGATGCTCGAACCACCTCAACTGGCTCCTTTCGATGCAAAGGAGCAGCGGCTCTACTCCGAGTCTCTCCCGGATGACTGAACTTCTCACCCGATCTCTCAGGGAGACCCCAGCCACCCTCCGCAGAAAACTCATTTCGGCCGCTTGTATCCGTGATCTCGTTCTTTCGGTCATGACCCATCCTTCATGACCATAGGTGAGGGTGGGGACGAAGATAGACCGGTAGATCGAGAGCTTTGCCTTTTGGCTCAGCTCTCTTTTCGTCACAACAGTGCGGTGAAGCGACTGCAGAACTGCACCAGCTGCTCCGATTCTCTGGCCAAACTCCCTCTCCATGGTTCCCTCACTCGTGAACAAGACCCCCAGATACTTGAACTCCTTCACTTGGGGTAAGGACTCATTTCCTACTCGGAGCGGACAGGCCACCGGTTTCCTGCTGAGAACCATGGCCTCAGATTTAGAAGTGCTGATTCTCATCCCAGCCGCTTCACACTCAGTTGCGAACCTATCCAGAGAGTGCTGGAGGTCGCAGGCAGATGATGCCATCAGGACCACATCATCTGCAAAAAGCAGCGGCGTGATCCCCAGCTCACCGAACTGCAAACCCACCTCCCCACGGCTACGCCTCGATATCCTGTCCATGAAAATCACAAACAGGATTGGTGACAAAGCGCAGCCCTGGCGGAGGCCAACCCCCACCGGAAAGGAAGACGACTTACGAGGACCCGGACACAGCTCTCGCTCTGGGTGTACAGGGATTGGATGGCCCTAAGTAGGGACCCCCTCACCCCATACTCCCGCATAACCCTCCACAAGACCTCTCGAGGGACCCGGTCGTAAGCCTTCTCCAAGTCCACAAAACACATGTAGACAGGTTGGGCAAACTCCCAAGCCCCCTCCAAGATCCTTGCGAGAGTGAAGAGCTGGTCGGTGGTTCCATGACCAGGACGAAATCCGCATTGTTCCTCTTCGATCTGAGGTTCGACTATCGGCCGGACCCTCCTTCCCAGCACCTTGGAGTAAACTTTCCCTGGGAGGCTGAGTAATGTGATGCCTCTATAATTCGCACACACCCTCTGGTCCCCTTTTTTGAATATTGGGACCACCACCCCAGTCTGCCACTCCTTTGACACTGACCCAGACTTCCACGCAATGTTAAAGAGGCGTGTCAACCAAGACAGTCCCTCTACACCCAGCGCCTTCAGCATTTCTGGACGGATCTCATCAGTCCCTGGGGCTCTGCCACTGTGGAGTTGTTTGACTACCTCAGTGACCTCCTCCAAGGAAATTGACGACCCCCCATCATCTTCCGGCTCTGCCTCGATCGTAGAGGGTGGATTAGTCGGGTTCCTCAAAGTGCTCCTTCCAATGCTCAACAACCTCCTCAGTTGAGGTCAGCAGTGTCCCCTCCTTGCTGTATACAGCTTGGATGGTCCCCACGCTTTCCCTTCCTGAGGTGTCTGATGGTCTTCCAGAAACACTTTGGTGCCGACCGAAAGTCCTTCTCCATGGTTTCTCCGAACTCCTCCCACACCCGCTGCTTTGCCTTGGTCACGGCCGAAGCCGCAGCCCTCCGGGCCAGTCGATACCCTGCAACTGCTTCTGGGGTCTCCCGGGCTAACATATCCCGGAAGGCCTCCTTCTTCAGTCGGACGGCTTCCCTGACCACCGCTGTCCACCACGGTGTCCGAGGGTTACCGCCCCTTGAGGTACCTATGGCCCTCAGGCCACAGCTCCCAGCCGCAGCTTCAGCAATAGAGGCTTTGAACACCGACCACTCATGCTCGATGTCCCCAACCTCCACAGGGATGCCTGAGAAGCTCCGCCGGAGGTGGCAATTGAAATCTCTCCGGATAGGCTCTTCCTCCAGACGTTCCCAGTTCACCCTCACTACACGCTTGGGTTTTCCAGGTCTGTCCAGAAGCTTCCCCCGCCATCGAAACCAGCTCACCACTAGATGGTGATCAGTGGACAGCTCTGCCCCTCTCTTTACCCGAGTGTCCAAAACACATGGCCTCAGATCAGATGATACGATAACGAAATTGATCATCGACCTTCGGCCTAAGGTGTTCTGATGCCAGGTGTACGTGTGGGAATCCTTGTGTTCGAACATGGTGTTTGTTATGGACAAACCGTGACTAGCACAGAAGTCCAACAACAAAACACCACTCGGGTTCAGATCGTGGTGGCCATGCCTCCCAATCACGCCCCTCCAAGTTTCTCCATCATTGCCTACGTGTGCATTGAAGTCCCCCAGTAGGACAGTGGAGTCCCCTGCAGGAGCCCCCAATAGGACTCCACTCAGGGTCTGCAGGAAGGCCGAGTACTCTGAACTGCTGTTCGGTGCATAAGCACAAACCACAGTCAGAGTCCCCCCCCCCACAGTCCTAAGGCGCAGGGAGGCGACCCTCTCGTCCACTGGGGTGAACTCCAGCACAGAGGCGCTCAGCCGGGGGCTAGCTAGTATAGCCACACCTGCCTTACGCCTCATACCGTGAGCAACTCCGGAGAAGAACAGGGTCCAACCCCTATCCAGGAGTTTGGTTCCGGCGCCGGTGCTGTGCGTGGAGGTTAGCCCCACCAGGTGTAATTGGTATCGCTCCACCTCCCTCACAAGCTCCGGCTCCTTCCCCCCCAGCGAGGTCACGTTCCATGTCCCCAGAGCCAGCCTTTGCCGCCCGGGTCCGGTCCGTCGGTGCCCCCCGCCTTCACCGCCACCTAGTTGGCAGCGCACCCGACCCCGACAATTCCTCCCGCGGGTGGTGGGTCCACAGGACGATGGAGAAGGAGATGGTGCTTCCACGTTGCTTGTTCGGGCTGGGCCCGGCCGGGCTCCATGGTAAGCCCGACCACCAGGCGCTCGCAGGCGGGCCCTCCGTCTGGGCCTGGCTCCAGACGAGGGCCCCGGGCTTCCTCCGGGCCGGGTCTCTCTTCCTTCTGGTTGTTCTGTCATCAGGGGATTTTACCTGTAACCCCAGGTAGGGGGGCTAGGGGGTACTACCACTTGCCCAAGGTGGACCCCCAGACTAGTGGAGGGATATATGTGTATATATGTGTATAGATATATGTGTTCGTAATAATTAAATTACATCCAGATGGAGAAAACGTGTTTGAGAACAAGGTAATAATAACAATAAAACGTTATTTGTACTCTGGAACACCCTACCGGAGTGCCTAAGAAGGGCTGAAACAACGGAGGTCTTCAAGCGAGACCTCAAGACGTACCTTTTCGACCTAGCCTACAATCACTAGCTAGGACCTTGAGATACAGAAAGGCAGCCTCAAACCAACTTGTGAATCCTCTGTATACATTGATATTTGTCCTGCTATGCAATGTATGTATATCAAGTAGTGTACAGAAGCTGGTTATCCTGAAACAGGCTTGTTCTGACTGTTGTGTTGCTTCAATGACTCAGTGTGCTACTAACCGTTTTCTGTCTCCCCTAGTGTCTCTCTCTCTCCCTCCTATCCTCTAACCAGGTCCAGTGTCAGCTGCGGAGCTGTGGATATCGTAGTATTTCGTACACACACACACACGTACACACAAGACACACATCAGTCCACATCCGGCTTAGGCCTGGACCTGATGCTCTTAGCCTTTCTTGCTCCGAAAACTTAATCTAAACTTAATTTAATATTATTTATTGTTCTTTAAATGCTCTTAGCCATTAGACAAATATATTCCAGGAGCCTGCCCCAGGTTGCCTGTTTCAATATCTGTGTGGTCTGAATGGCTCTACGTGCTACTAACCCTGCTCTGCCTTCCCTCTGCCTTCCCTCTCCCTAGTGCCTCTCTCTCTCCCTCCTATCTTCTAACCAGGTCCAGTGGATGCCCCACTGTCACCAGCAGACCTCCCGAAGTCCGATAGATACCCCTGTGTCTACTGTGGATGATGTAGCATGTCCGCAGAATATTCTTTCTCCTATGATGCTTTTAGCCTCTCTCACTTTGAAATGTAATTCAATGCAATGTATTGCTTCATAAATGTTCTTAGCCGGTAGACAAACATACTCCTGGAGCTTGCTCGATCGCCTTGTTGAGAGGGGTCAGGGAAGAATTTTTACAGCTCACTTATCTGGCCCCCGGGTGATTACTGTTTTTTTGCTTCCCTCTGGAATATGTAGAGAGTGGGTCGTATGCCCACCTCCCTTGTTCTCTGTAAAGCGCATTGTGTTGCCTCTGGGTATGAAATGCGCTATACAAATAAAGCTTTGATTGATTGATTGATTTGTATAGCACCTTTCATACAGATAAATTCAGCTCAAAGTGCTTCACAACGGAGCATTTAAATGAAAGAATGTGAGATTTAATGATGCAATGATCAGGCTTGTCTTCATTCGTAGACTGTAGGATAAATACACTGTGAGCCCAGCCTGCTAAATCTGCTCAAAGACGCCACCTGGCGGTGCATCACTAAAAGGAAATAACACCCATCTGAAATCCCACGAGATTTCCAACGGGATTTCCCTGCCAAATACCGTGATGGTGAAATGCTGCAGGATGTGAAATTTCTAACTTCCCACATCTGTAACTAACTAACTAACTAACTAATTAACTAACTAACTATTAATAACTGTCCTGACAAGAAACGACTGGCACCAGAGCAGGCCCTAACTCGACCCTTAACTCCCTCCAAGCTGGCTCAGGTGTATGGTGTCCCGCCAGTCTGGGGATCTGTTGAACAGTCTGATGACGGCTGGCAGGAAGGACCTACAGAAGCATTCCATGGAGCACTGTGTCAAGATCAGTCTGCCGCTGAAGGTACTCCTCTGCCTGACGAAGAGGGTGAGAGACATTGGGCCTCATTCAAGAACGAAGTTAAGAATTTCTTAGGAAGCATTTCTTCTTAAACTCCACTTGCACCGTTTCCAAGAAGATTCTGGCATTCAGCAATGTTCTCACATGTGTAGAACTAAGAACAGAATCTATGAACATGGACCATTCGTGTGAAAGACATGTTCATTTAAAATGATTTGTGATTGCATTTACTTCAAATCTACAGTCGTACAGGTATACAGTTACATTATAGGATTGCAATACTATAATATTTGCATCATTTATAATCCTATAATAATGCTTTTCATTATTTTACAAAGCAAGAGTGCTGTCTTTCCAATATCCCAGAACAGAAATATCCCAGAATAGAACTTTGGAACATATTGGTGAATGAGGCCCATTGTCCATGCTGGCCCTCAGTTTGGCCAGCATTCTTCTCTCTGCCACTACAGTCACTGAGTCCAGGCGGACCCACAGAACAGAACCCACACTCTTGATTAGCTGATCAAGGGCACCTACAGTACTGGGCTTGGGTTACTGACCCAACACCCTTAATCGTCAGGCTGGCTGCTGCCGCTCAGGTCTCTGTTTGTGCTGATTCAGTGGAGTGCAGCAGACGTCAGAGTGTATCGACTGTTACGGTACAGGAAGGAGAATTCACTGCTTCCCAGTTACTGCTCAGCTCTGGGGGGAAAGAGGAAAAGACAGAGCAATCAATAGCATTGTGATTTGGTTCTTCTCCTTGGAGACTGTGTGTGTGTGTGTGTGTGTGGATGCGTGTGTGTGTTTGTGTGTGTATATGGGCGTGTGTGCGTGCACGTGTGTGTCTGTGTGCAGGTCTTTTTTGGTCAACCGTTTACATGACATGAGCATATTTCACAGACAGAGCAGGGTTGGATGTCAGTCAGACTCAATAGAAGTCACATTGACAACTTTATCAGTTAAGTATACTATAGTACATCTAGCCAGGATTCCCCATAGTGGGTGTGTGCCTGTGTGCATGAATGTGTGTGTGTGTGTGCGCGCGTGTGTGCAGCAGGATCAAGCCAAATCTAAGGGAGCCACTAACAGTAATGGGTTGTATTCGTACACTCCCGCTTCACGCTGTGTACGATCTTAACGTCACCAGAGGATCTCGGGACATCAGCACAAACACGCAGCCATAAATGATGTCACACATACTGGTGAGCCATGAGTCAACATTCAGCCTTGCTCCTCGTTAAGGCATCCCGCCGTGACCTGTCCCTGTCTGACCTGCCCTCAGCTGTGACATCACGCCCCTGACCCCTCCACTCCGGCTGGGGAACTGTGTAGTTCAGCCTCGGAGACAACACCTTACTCACCGCGTCGGTGAGAACGAGCTGCTAATGATGACACAGCGCTAATGATCTGCTAATGATGACAATGTGGCAATTTTTCCTATAAGCCAGAGTAAGCCTGGCATACCCATAAAGATCCTCATAAAAATAGATTTTTGTGCCTTATTTCAGACTGTTTTTGACTTAACTGCATCTTGTACTCTGCCATATCGCTTCATTCTCCTCTGTGTTTTGGTAGTGCTCTGTCCCCCTCTACAGGCCTCATGAAAATAAACAGTCTCAACTTACCGGCAAATGCTTTTTCAGGTTGGACATTTGAGTCCTTGGCCGTTGAGAGGGTTTTGTTGGCTGGGAGGCATAGTTTACACTGTGCTGTAATATTGTTGTGGTTCTGTGACAGGTAAATAAAAAAAAATGCTGGTATTTCCAGGATTTTAATGCACATTGCGGTATTTCTGTCATGATGCCCGTGCTGCTTGCTGTCTGTCTGGCAGCTGTGGTCCAACGAGCACATCAGTGGGAATCTTGTTGGCGCGTTGCGCGCAATTGGTATTACTAGCCTACTTCTTTTTTCTTTTCTTTTTTTTTTTTAAAGCTATTTTGTAAAACTGATGAGGCGAGGGGTGATTGTAATCACGCCTGTAATCCCCGTTAATAAGCAAATGTAACTCTAATCTAGATTACATATTTTAAATTGTACTGTAACGGATTACAATTACTGTTTTTTTGTAATCTGATTACGTAATGGCGTTACATGTAATCCGTTACTCCCCAACCAGCGCCGTTGTTTAGCGGTGAAAGGTTATGATGATTATAGGGCCCACAAGCAAGCAGGGCCCACAAAAAAACAAGAGGTCCCTCTTTCTATGATGAAATTATTCTGCATGTAGATCAGTTACACTAATGCTGCATCAGAATTCAAATTAAGCCACAAATAATGCAATACAGATGAAAAAATATGTAATTTACTGAGCAATATCCCCCTTCTTAAATGGTTTGGTCCATATGGTTCATGCTAGCAAGTCTCACCTCTTTTGACATTAACGGCTGACTGTCAAATACTAGCACTAATAGCCTAACGTTCAATCATAAACATCAAGCCCATACATAAATCCGGGCACCAGAAAAGAGTGGCAGGAGAGCCAGGAGAAAAGGCAGCAGAGTGGGAGCCCATAAGCATTTTTTTCCACAAGAAAGGTGAGAGTAGCTATGTTAAGACGGTCGGTCAGTTGCCCGCGGTCTCACATTAACCATGACAACGACAGCCGTTAGCCTAGTGTGTGAAGAAAGTGCTAAGCTAGGTAGCTAACGTTAGCTAGTAAGCTTATGTTCTGGTAACAACTCGATCTGGTTAGCTAGCTGCTAGCTAACGTTAGCTACCATTAACTAGACAGCTACTGCTAGCTCCGCGTTATTATGGAACCCACGGGAGTTTATGGCAGGGCACGCCCTGTTTACCATTCAAGCGATGTGATTGGCCAGACGTCCGCGCTTGCGTGAGGCACAAAGCGGTGTTGATTTTGAGCTCTGCCGCTAGCGCGGCCCTCGCTATTCAATAGCCTACGAATAGGCTGGTACAAGACGCTAGCCTTTTATAGGCAATATGCCTAATAATTAGTCATCTCGCCCAATTTGCAATCTCGCTTAGTCAGTAAACTAAACTGGACGGTTTGTGTGTTCCTCTACTAGGAGGTCCACTTGCTAGATGCAAAACTAATAAATAACATGTTCCAGATGTAGCTTGTTTAGTTGTATTCCTATAATTCTCAGTGAATCATATTCATAAAAAAATATGGGGGATGGACATGTGTAATTTGTAATGAATAACTGAACTCAAGACATTCAAGAAATTGAGTGTTCAGTGCAACACACGTTTAGTTCCACACAATAAAATGAAGTGCAATGTAGAACAAACCTGACACAAGAATACTTAATTTGTCTAGAAGAACATGCATCGCCAGACATAAAATAACCTTATAAACCCACCAGAAAAGGTAAGCATTTCAGAAATACATAGTACACACATTTCATTATTGTTTATTAAACACATAAGTCTGATGCTCTGTACTGAATGTTGTATGTTTACTTGTTGTCAATGTCTTATTGTTGTCGGCTTGTTGCAACTGTGACACTATGCCCAAGACAAATTTCCCTCTGGGACAATAAAGTATATCTCATCTCATCATCAACAGCATGGACAAAATAATTAAAGTAAATAAAACACAGGATTCCCCCCCAGCAACTAAAAACACAGTATGAGACATGCCAAAACCAAGGGAGAGGGTCCGGGCCAGGAGCAGGGGCAAGCAGAGCGGACCAGGGGCGAGGGATGAGGGTCCGGGCCAGGAGCAGGGGCGAGCAGAGTGGACCAGGGGCGAGGGATGAGGGTCCGGGCCAGGAGCAGGGGCGAACGGCCAGAACCATAACATGATCAGCCTGAAGAACACAAATATGCTGTATGTGTGTGTGTGTGTGTGTGTAATACTACAAATAGAACCCTTTCCACAGCAGTCATCTTGACCGAAAGCCAGGTAAACCTACATCCTGTGAGCCAGACTGGCACATTGATTGACCAACTCATGGACACAGACTGATTAACATTATTAATGACACCGGTGTCAGTCTGTTTCACAGGATGTAGGTTTACCTGGCTTTGTGTCAAGATGGATACTGTGAAAAGGGTCTTTTCTAGAGTAGGCTGTATTTTATGAGAAAATAAACAGTTTATCTAGAGAGAGAAACCTTCAGAGTAGGGAATTCCGAGATATTACTCTTGGGACTGGTGCAGATAAACTTCTTTTGACAGGAGAAAAATCATAATTTTGGACATAACGTTAGTAACGTTTTTCATTTGCATAACGTTACACATGGGAACGTTATCAGATTTAGAAAGGGAAAAAAGACAATGGCGAGAACTAAAGACAGGTTCACTTAGCTAATGTTAACGCTAGCTAGCTATAACATTAACTAAACATCAACCAAGTTTAGCAGGACTAATAAAGCGACACTGGCGAATGACAACTCTGGGCTAATATAATTGGCTTTAATGTTACTGATTAAACACATAGTGGAAGAACATAGTTTGATGATTTATTGTTAATTTTACGTTACCGTTTTTCTTCTTCACTCAAAGGCATAACTTTGTGCGTTCTTTCGTTGTCTGCAGTGCAGTGCGGCGAAAGTCTGGCCTCTTCGCGTAGCCTACGCGGCAAAAGCAGCCTACAGTCTAGTCTAGTGGGCATCGAGTCATGGCCGAGTCATGGCCAATCCTGATGCTCGAATGGCAAGCAGGGCGTGTCTTGCCATAAACTCCAGTGGGTTCCATAATAACGCGCTAGCTACAGTTCTAGCAACCAGACAACTACTGTAGTTAAGCTAGCTGCTAGATAACGTTAGCTACCATTAACTAGACAGCTAGCTACAGTGCTAGCAACCAGCCAACTACTGTTCTGGTAAGCTAGCTGCTAGATAACATTACGCTACCATTAACTAAATGACAGATTAACTAGACAGCTACTACAGTTCTAGTAAGCTAGCTTTCACTAGCCAGCCTCAACCACTGCACTGTTCTAGTGAGGTGGCTACTGTTAGCTAGCTTGCCAGCTGGCACACTTGCAAAAATACTTCCTGTCCAAATAAATACATAAAAATCCAGTAGCAGCAGCCAGGACACATGTTTCCATTCTCATGAATGCTTATATTATAATGTGCTATGCTAGCTAGCCGGTTCTGTTGACATGTCTTTTTAAAACCTTTATGTGCTGCTACTCACAGAATCAGCTGTGGTCCCCTCTGATCTAGACACCCACTCCCAGCCCCCAGAAGATGCTTTAGATGGTGAGTGAGTGACTGGTAGACACTGGCTGGCTATTAAACTTATTACTAAACTACTGTACTGCTATGAATAGCAAAATGTAGATGTAAGTTAACCCAGGTTAAGATAGCCTACATATGAAACAGTTACATTACATAAAGAAATCCATGGTAAATAAATAAATAGTGTTAAGTTAATTAATAGAAATTCATATAGAGTTGATTTATTTTTAAATCCTTTATGTCCTGTGCTGCTACTCACAGAATCAGCTGTGGCCTCGTCTGACCTAGACACCCACCCCCAGCCCCCAGAAGATGCTTTAGATGGTGAGTGAGTGAGGTAGACACTGGTTGGCTAATTAAACTTATTACTGAACTACTGTACTGAATAGCAACATGCAGATGTAATCCAGGTTAAGATAGCCTACATATGAATGCTCTTGAAATAAGAGAGGCGTTTATTAGCTAATCAACAGCCGCCTAGCCAGCTTCCTGTAAACTCTACAGTGCTACATAGATTTATTCCCAAGTCTTAAGAATACACTGTTCTGTTCTTACTGTCTACAAGGTCCTAGCTAGTTAGAAACAGAGAGTGAAGGGAGTGAAGAGGCTCATAGTAGTTCCAGTCATGAAACTGCTACAGACAGAGACAGTCCAAGCACAGGAAGTACACAAGTAAATGAATATGGAGAGGTAAATTGGAAAAAGAACATAGAGAAACAGACAAATTAATACAAAATGATACATAATACAATTTTTAAAAAAGGGGGTCGAAAAAAGTGGTGACGAAAAGTCGGAAGGGTAGGGGCCCACACCAATATTCTTTAAGGGGGCCCAAAATTCCTAGCAACGGCCCTGTCCCCAACCCTGATCATAATCATAGCCACGTTAGCTATCTAGCTACTGGCAGTGATCAACATCGAAAACGGAGATCTAGAATATTTGTTAATTTCACAAAACTACCATTTGAGCATCAACACAGATGATTGATTGCTGGGATAGTGGACTAATGAATCAGAGAAGAGGCATTAGATTGTGTTCATTTGGGGGTAACCAATGTTTGAGTCCATGGTTGTGGACTACACTTTCACTAACGTTACTCGGGACTTGGAGGAAACAACTTTCCTACAGAGGTGGGAACATAAGAATGTAACTTGACCCGCGGTATTCTAACAGGCGCTTTACGGCATTCCGCACCACCGCTCGCCTGCCCATAGGGGCGCAGTAATACCACTCATTGACCCATTGCTGTAGCTCATCTCGCACATTAGATGAGCCTACCATTCTCAAACTCCTTGTTCTCTGTCTGGTTGTAATTTAATTATTACGAACAAAGCCTATCTATTTATAGTTTCTATCTCTGTAACTGTCGCCGGGTCTATATCTGGTAACTCATGTGTCGGGACAAGAAGAAGTTTAATACAGTAGGCTAACTGAGTGTTTTCATATGGAACATGGCATCAAGACGAGATGGCTAACGGAGCTGACCAGAGATGTGTTTGAAATGGTTCACTCCCTATTCCCTATGTATTTCTACTCATAGTGAACTACAAAGGGAATGATTTAACAGTTTTGGGACACTACATGGAATGTCATTGCATATATTGGATTACATTGGATATTCATGATGCAAACAAGCAGACGCGCCGATCACTGATGGCAGCAGGTTGAAATATCAGGTAGTATTCAGGTTCCATGTTTAGTTGCATGATAAATCCCATATAAATGGTTGGAATTCTAATGATGTGCAAGTGTGATTTTGTCAACTTTAGTGCTGTCTGCTAATAGCAGGCTGTGAAGCTGCACGATAAGACCGTGATGGCAAGTTAGCTCACGACAGCAGCTTCCATACTATTAATGGTAGCTGTCGGTGGCTAAAAATCAGATGGCTAACTTTACAACGATGATTCCTGTAGCTGTTTTGATTTTGATGCTATTAGTTCAACTTCTGTTTCTCGGGCAGGAACGGAGACGAACTCGCATTAGCAGCAAAGCAGCTACAGGAATGATCTTAACATTAGCTAACTGCTTTAGCCACTGATAGCTACCGTCTTCTTCACTTATGCTTCGGTAAAACAGCATACCGAAGCTGTATTGCTATTGTGGTATTGTGGAGTGCTTAGGCAGAAGCAGGAAGACAAAACCGTCATGGGACCTTTAATCAGAAAAAATGTGGAATGGTAGTGAACGGCGTGAGAAGCTATTGTAAGCTAGACTGCAACGTAAACAAACAACACGTGACACAGGGGTCAGCTAGCTAGCTAACTACTGTACCAGTTAGCTAACATCTATGAACTCAAACTCCTTGTTCTCTGTCTGGTTGTAATTTAATTATTACGAACAAAGCCTATCTATAGTATCCATCTCTGTAACTGTCGTCGGGTCTATATCTGTTAACTCATATGGAACAAGGTATCGGGACAAGTAGAGGTTTAATACAGTAGGCTAACTAGCTAGCTAGCAGTGTTCTCATGACATATTCCTTCATTTCAGACACAGGGGCACCTGTGGGCACCACGATACAGGCACAACATTTTGAATGAAATAAGATGCCGTTGGTCAATGTTGTGTTTTTGTTTTTATTTATTTGCAAAAAAGGCTATGTACACACATCGAAATAGATACACAAAACAAAAAAACAGCTGTGTACTAGTAGGCTACCAGTAGCCTGCTACAGAGTCCCGGGGGGATGTCACATTCCTGACGGGCCACCAGCAACGTCGACGATCTTCAGCAACACGTTCCTGAGATGGTTGATGTAGTTGTTGCATGTCTTCACATCCAGTACCTCATACCAGAAAGTTTAAATGGCATGAATCAGCTCCTGTCTGTTGCTGGGTTTTGCCGTGCGCCGAATGTACGTCTTCAACTGGTTCCACACCATCTCGATGGGGTTCAGGGGTTCAATCTTGAGAAAAGATAATAAATTAGGCTAAATATATTAAAAAGTAGGCCACTCCACCGTCACTGTCCCGAAGTCATCGCCTCACTATCCGGTAGTTTGTAAACAACATATGCAATATTACATAAACAACTTACTCTGCTGGTGTTTTGATCCAATTGATCCCCTCGGCAGCGATGTAGGCTCTAGCTGCAGTGTGCTTGGGGTCGTTGTCTGCATAAATAAAGGGAGAAAAAATATTAGGCACACCAATTTAGGCTTAACAGATTTTTCACTCAATGAGTGCTTTGCGTGTAGCCCATCGTTACAATGGCCTACCTTGAAAAAAACGATGCGTTGGTCCATTCCAGTTGTTTTTGATGTAAGGTGCAGCAGCCATTGTTATGATTTCGTTCTTAAAGTAGTCGCCATTCATGATTCCTGAATAAAAGAACAACACTAAATTAGTAGATTATTGGCTACCTACAGCAAACCCTACACCAACAGATGTAGCATAATGGATAATAGCCCGCAAAACGCTACAACGATTAAATAATAGCTAGGCTACCTTCGAAAATGATCATCGGTCCTCGTCCCTGCTGAGAAATTCCACCCCAGACATGGAGCTTCAGGGGATGCTTCGGTTTGGGCTTGAAGGAAGCTCTCCCTTTCTTCAAGTAGCAGGTCCGGGCGAAACGCTCAAGGGACACTGTCGTTTCGTCAGTGAAGATGACGTCCTCGAAGCGCTCGCTCGTCGCGATCCACTCTTGTGCCTGCAGCAAACGAAGCTCTTTGTTCTTCTCCCGGATCATGGGAACCCAACTACAGAACAGACGTCATGTTATATTGTAGCCTACTGTACATTTTTGTCTATACGTTTTAGACATAAATTATTCACATAGCCTACGAGCCGAGACAATACAATGTCATTAAATAAACTAGAAAGTACATTTCCTGGAGAAAATGTGAGGTGGGCTAGCTGCTGCAGTTGTATGTAACAGCTACTGCTAGAACTACTACAGACAAGGCAATCTCCATGCACCCACCGGCGAAGACTGTGCGTCTCTAGCCCAATCAGGGGCTGAGTTGTGGGGTCTGTGGTGTGGACAGTGGCATGGTGGTGAGACTCCGCCCACTCAGGTCAGAGCTGGTCGAGGACAGTGTACCCCTCTCCGGGCCACCTACCCGCCCGCACCGGTGAAGACCATGTGTCTCTAGCCTACTCAGGGGCTGAGTTGTGGGGCCATGGCGTGGATAGTGGTGTGGGGGTGAGACTCCGCCCCCTCAGGTCAGAGCCAGTCAGGGACAGTGTAGCCCTCTCCGGGCCACCTACCTGACTCAACCGGTGAAGACCGTGTCTCTAGCCCACTCAGGGGCTGAGTTGTGGGGCCCGTGGCGTGGATAGTGGCGTGCTGGTTAGGCCCCACCCCCTTGGGTCACAGCTAGTCGGGGACAGAACAGTGACCTCTGGGCAATTTCAATGCATCCACCAATGAAGACTGTGTCTCTAGCCCACTCAGGGGTTGAGTTGTGGGGCCCGTGGCATGGATAGTGGCGTGGTGATGAGACTCCACCCCCTCAGGTCAGAGCCAGTCAGGGACAGTGTACCCCTCTCCGGGCCACCTACCTGACTCCACCATGAAGACGTCCGGGCAGTCTCCTTGCACCCACTGGTGAAGACTGTGTGTCTCTAGCTCAATCAGGGGCTGAGTTGTGGGGTCTGTGGCGTGGTGGCGAGACCACCACGCCACCACGAAGAGAAAGAAAGAAAGAAAGAAAGAAGGATGGAAGGATGGAAGGATGGAAGGAAGGATGGAAGGATGGATGGAAGGAAGGATGAAAGGAAGGAAGGAAGGATGGAAGGAAGGAAGGAAGGAAGGATGGATGGATGGATGGAAGGATGGAAGGAAGCAAGGAAGGAAGGAAGGATGGAAGGATGGATGGAAGGAAGGATGCAAGGAAGGAAGGAAGGATGCAAGGAAGGAAGGAAGGATGGATGGATGAAAGAAAGCAGGATGGATGGAAGAAAGAAATAAAGAAAGAAGGATGGATGGATGAAAGAAAGAAAGAAAGAAAGTAAGAAAGAAGGATGGATGGATGGATGAAAGAAAGAAAGAAAGAAAGAAAGAAAAAAAGAAAGAAAGAAAGAAGGATGGATGGATGGATGAAAGAAAGAAAGAAAGAGAAAGAAGGAAGGAAGGAAGGAAAGAAGGAAGGATGGAAGGAAGGAAGGAAGGATGGAAGGATGGAAGGAAGGAAGGAAGGAAAGATGGAAGGATGGATGGAAGGAAAGGAAGGAAGGAAAGAAGGATGGATGGAAGGAAGGAAGGATGGAAGGAAGGAAGGAAGGAAGGAAGGAAAGAAGGAAGGAAGGAAAGGAAGGAAAGGAAGGAAAGGAAGAAAGGAAGGAAAGAAGGAAGGAAGGATGGAAGGAAGGATGGAAGGAAGGATGGATGGAAGGAAGGAAGGGAAGAAAGGATGGATGGAAGGAAGGAATGAATGAATATGAATGCTACCACAATAGTCATAAAAGGGTGCCTGTACAGAGAGCCTGCACGTGTCCCCAAATTCAAATCCCAACTGACACTGTGAGCATCCTCTCATTCACTTCAATGGAAAGGCATGTTGGCTTCAGACAGCTCTCTCTCAAAAAGTATAAATGTCACAGCCTAGATATTGACACCGTAGGAATCCTGAGAAAATGCTGAACATTTTAGGATATGATATGTCCATGTAGCTTAAAAACTGTAGGCATGGCGACGTGTTAGAAAAAGGGTAAAAATGCAAAATTAGCAGCTCAAAAGGTAGAGTGTGGGCCCATACGTTTCAATGGGGAGCGCAGTTGCCGAACAAATCGTCACACAGCGAAAACTACAAGTCACACGGCTTAGATACTTATATTGTACGAATCAGCACAGTTATGGGAACGTTTCGATATATAATATGTGTATGAGCTGTTAAAACTGTAGGCATAGCGACAAGTTAGAAAAAGAGTAAAAATGCAAAATTAGTAGTTCAAAAGCTAGAGGGCGTTGCCATACGTTTCAATGAGGAGCGCAGTTGCCGAACAAATCGTCACACAGCGAAAACTATAAGTCACACAGCTTAAATACTTATATTGTACGAATCAGCACAGTTGTGTGAATGTTTTGATGTATAATATGTGTGTGAGCTTTCAAAACTGTAGGAGTGCCAGCAGTTTACAAATTGTGTGAATATTTTCAAAGCAACAGCTGCCACCACTCTAAAAACATAATGATACTGAACATTCCACCAGCAGTTTCAATGGCACAAAAATTACTATTAAAAGTTAAATTACTAAAAAACTATAAAAAATATCAAAAATCTGAATACATCCGGGAAACAGCTAAAGACGATGAACATTTTAAAGTTTGAATGAAGTTTCTAGCACAAAGTATGAAGAAGTAGTTAAGGGCCAAAAAACTGGGGAGAATAATAATAACTAGAAAGTACATTTCCTGGAGAAAATGTGAGGTGGGCTAGCTGCTGCAGTTGTATGTAACAGCTACTGCTAGAACTACTACGGACAAGGCAATCTCCATGCACCCACCGGCGAAGACTTTGCGTCTCTAGCCCAATCAGGGGCTGAGTTGTGGGGTCTGTGGTGTGGACAGTGGCATGGTGGTGAGACTCCGCCCCCTCAGGTCAGAGCTGGTCGAGGACAGTGTACCCCTCTCCGGGCCACCTACCCGCCCGCACCGGTGAAGACCATGTGTCTCTAGCCCACTCAGGGGCTGAGTTGTGGGGCCATGGCGTGGATAGTGGCGTGGGGGTGAGACTCCGCCCCCTCAGGTCAGAGCCAGTCAGGGACTGTGTAGCCCTCTACGGGCCACCTACCTGACTCAACCGGTGAAGACCGTGTGTCTCTAGCCCACTCAGGGGCTGAGTTGTGGGGCCCGTGGCGTGGATAGTGGCGTGCTGGTTAGGCCCCGCCCCCTTGGGTCACAGCTAGTCTGGGACAGTACAGTGACCTCTGGGCAATTTCAATGCATCCACCAATGAAGACTGTGTCTCTAGCCCACTCAAGAGTTGAGTTGTGGGGCCCGTGGCGTGGATAGTGGCGTGGTGATGAGACTCCACCCCCTCAGGTCAGAGCCAGTCGGGGAGAGTGTACCCCTCTCCAGGCCACCTACCTGACTCCACCATGAAGACCTCCAGGCAGTCTCCTTGCACCCACTGGTGAAGACTGTGTGTCTAGCTCAATCAGGGGCTGAGTTGTGGGGTCTGTGGCGTGGTGGCGAGACCACCACGCCACCACGAAGAGAAAGAAAGAAAGAAAGAAAGAAAGAAAGAAAGAAAGAAAGAAAGAAAGAAAGAAGGAAGGATGGAAGGAAGGATGGAAGGAAGGAAGGAAGGATGGATGGAAGGAAGGAAGGAAGCATGGAAGGAAGGATGGAAGGATGGAAGGAAGGAAGCAAGGATGGAAGGAAGGATGGAAGGATGGATGGAAGGAAGGATGGAATGATGCAAGGAAGGAGGGAAGGAAGGATGAAAGAAAGAAAGTAAGAAAGATGGTTGGATGGATGGATGGATGGATGGATGGATGGATGGATGGATGAAAGAAAGAAAGAAAGAAAGATGGATGGATGGATGGATGGATGGATGGAAGAAAGAAAGAAAGAAAGATGGATGGATGGATGGATGGATGGATGGATGAAAGAAAGAAAGAAAGAAAGAAAGAAAGAAAGATGGATGGATGGATGGATGGATGGATGAAAGAAAGAAAGAAAGAAAGAAAGAAAGAAAGAAAGAAAGAAAGAGGAAGGAAGGAAGGAAGGATGGAAGGAAGGAAAGAAAGGAAGGAAAGATGGAAGGATGGATGGAAGGAAGGAAAGGAAGGAAGGAAGGAAGGAAGGATGGATGGAAGGATGGAAGAAAGGATGGAAGGAAGGAAGGAAAGGATGGAAGGAAGGAAGGAAGGAAGGAAGGAAGGAAGGAAGGAAGGAAGGAAGGAAGGAAGGAAGGAAGGAAGGAAGGAAGGAAAGAAAGAAGGAAGGGAAGGAAGGAAGGATGGAAGGAAGGAAAGAAAGAAAGAAAGAAAGAAAGAAAGAAAGAAAGAAGGAAGGGAAGGAAGGAAGGATGGAAGGAAGGAAGGATGGAAGGAAGGAAGGATGGAAGGAAAGGAAGGAAAGGAAGGAAGGATGGAAGGAAGGAAGGAAAGAAAGAAAGAAGGATGGAAGTAAGGGAAGGATGGAAGGAAGGATGGAAGGAAGGAAGGAAAGGAAAGGAATGAAGGATTGAAGGAAAGGAAGAAAGAAGGAAGGGAAGGAAGGAAGGATGGATGGAAGGATGGATGGAAGGAAGGAAAGAAAGGAGGAAGGAAGGAAAGAAAGGAGGAAGGAAGGATGGAAGGAAGGTAAGAAAGAAAGAAGGATGGAAGGAAGGGAAGGAAGGAAGGATGGATGGAAGGAAGGAAGGATGGAAGGAAGGAAGGAAGGAAGGAAGGAAGGAAGGAAAGAAAGAAGGAAGGATGGAAGGAAGGAAGGAAGGGAAGGGAAGGGAAGGGAAGGGAAGGGAAGGGAAGGATGGAAGGAAGGATGGAAGGAAGGATGGATGGAAGGAAGGAAGGAAAGAAGGAAGGATGGAAGGAAGGGAAGGATGGAAGGAAGGAAGGATGGAAGGAAGGAAGGAAGGAAGGAAAGAAGGAAGGATGGAAGGAAGGGAAGGATGGAAGGAAGGAAGGATGGAAGGATGGAAGGAAGGAAGGAGAAGGAAGGGAAGGAAGGAAGGATGGAAGGAAGGAAGGAAAGAAAGCAAGAAGGAAGGAAGGAATGGAAGGAAGGAAGGAAGGATGGAAGGATGGAAGGATGGAAGGAAGGAAGGATGGAAGGAAGGAATGAATATGAATGCTACCACAGTAGTCAATAAAGGGTGCCTGTACAGAGAGCATGCACGTGTCCCCAAATTCAAATCCCAACTGACACTGAGCATCCTCTCATTCACTTCAATGGAAAGGCATGTTGGCTTCAGACAGCTCTCTCTCAAAAAGTTTAAAGGTCACAGCCTAGATTTTGACACCGTATGAATCCTGAGAAAATGCTGAACATTTTAGGCTATTATATGTCCGTGTAGCTTAAAAACTGTAGGCATTGCGACAAGTTAGAAAAAGAGTAAAAATGCAAAATTAGCAGCTCAAAAGCTAGAGTGTGTTGCCAAACGTTTCAATGAGGAGCGCAGTTGCCGAACAAATCGTCATACAGCGAAAACTATAAGTCATACGGCTTAGATACTTACATTGTACGAATCAGCACAGTTGTGTGAACATTTTGATGTATAATATGTGTGTGAGCTTTCAAAACTGTAGGAGTGCCAGCAGTTTACAAAATGTGTGAATATTTTCAAAGCAACTGCTGCCACCACTCTAAAAACATAAAATTTCTGAACATTCCAAAAGCATTTCAAGCAGTTTCAATAGGACAAAAAAATGTTTTAAAAGTTAAATTTCTTAAAAACTATAAAAAATATCAAAAATCTGAATGGATCCGTTCAAGAGCTGAACGTCATGAACATTTTAAAGTTTGAATGAAGTTTCTAGCACAAAGTATGAAGAACTAGTTAACGTCCAAAAAAGCGGGGAGAATAATAATAATAAAGAAAGAAAGAAAGAAATAGTGGGAATATCACAAGTTGGGCTAGCTTCTGCAAGCTAGCCCACCTAACTAGAAAGTACATTTCCTGCAGAAAATGTGAGGTGGGCTAGCTGCTGCAGTTGTATGTAACAGCTACTGCTAGAACTACTACGGACAAGGCAATCTCCATGCACCCACCGGCGAAGACTGTGCGTCTCTAGCCCAATCAGGGGCTGAGTTGTGGGGTCTGTGGTGTGGACAGTGGCATGGTGGTGAGACTCCGCCCCCTCAGGTCAGAGCTGGTTGAGGACAGTGTACCCCTCTCCGGGCCACCTACCCGCCCGCACCGGTGAAGACCATGTGTCTCTAGCCTACTCAGGGGCTGAGTTGTGGGGCCATGGCGTGGATAGTGGCGTGGGGGTGAGACTCCGCCCCCTCAGGTCAGAGCCAGTCAGGGACAGTGTAGCCCTCTCCGGGCCACCTACCTGACTCAACCGGTGAAAACCGTGTCTCTAGCCCACTCAGGGGCTGAGTTGTGGGGCCCGTGGCGTGGATAGTGGCGTGCTGGTTAGGCCCCACCCCCTTGGGTCACAGCTAGTCGGGGACAGTACAGTGACCTCTGGGCAATTTCAATGCATCAACCAATGAAGACTGTGTCTCTAGCCCACTCAGGGGTTGAGTTGTGGGGCCCGTGGCATGGATAGTGGCGTGGTGATGAGACTCCACCCCCTCAGGTCAGAGCCAGTCAGGGACAGTGTACCCCTCTCCGGGCCACCTACCTGACTCCACCATGAAGACGTCCGGGCAGTCTCCTTGCACCCACTGGTGAAGACTGTGTGTCTCTAGCTCAATCAGGGGCTGAGTTGTGGGGTCTGTGGCGTGGTGGCGAGACCACCACGCCACCACGAAGAGAAAGAAAGAAAGAAAGAAGGATGGAAGGATGGAAGGAAGGATGGAAGGATGGATGGAAGGATGAAAGGAAGGAAGGAAGGAAGGAAGGATGGATGGAAGGATGCAAGGAAGGAAGGAAGCAAGGAAGGAAGGAAGGATGGAAGGATGGATGGAAGGAAGGATGCAAGGAAGGAAGGAAGGATGCAAGGAAGGAAGGAAGGATGGATGGATGGATGAAAGAAAGAAATAAAGAAAGAAGGATGGATGGATGAAAGAAAGAAAGAAAGTAAGAAAGAAGGATGGATGGATGAAAGTAAGAAAGAAAGAAAAAAAGAAAGAAAGAAAGAAAGAAGGATGGATGGATGGATGAAAGAAAGAAAGAAAGAAAGAGAAAGAAGGAAGGAAGGAAGGAAGGAAGGAAGGATGGAAGGAAGGAAGGAAGGATGGAAGGAAGGAAGGATGGAAGGAAGGAAGGAAGGAAGGAAGGAAAGATGGAAGAATGGATGGAAGGAAAGGAAGGAAGGAAAGAAGGATGGAAGGAAGGAAGGAAGGATGGAAGGAAGGAAGGAAGGAAGGAAAGAAGGAAAGAAGGAAAGGAAGGAAAGGAAGGATGGAAGGAAAGAAGGATGGAAGGAAGGATGGATGGAAGGAAGGAAGGGAAGAAAGGATGGATGGAAGGAAGGAATGAATATGAATGCTACCACAATAGTCATAAAAGGGTGCCTGTACAGAGAGCATGCACGTGTCCCCAAATTCAAATCCCAACTGACACTGTGAGCATCCTCTCATTCACTTCAATGGAAAGGCATGTTGGCTTCAGACAGCTCTCTCTCAAAAAGTATAAATGTCACAGCCTAGATATTGACACCGTAGGAATCCTGAGAAAATGCTGAACATTTTAGGATATGATATGTCCATGTAGCTTAAAAACTGTAGGCATGGCGACGTGTTAGAAAAAGGGTAAAAATGCAAAATTAGCAGCTCAAAAGGTAGAGTGTGGGCCCATACGTTTCAATGGGGAGCGCAGTTGCCGAACAAATCGTCATACAGCGAAAACTACAAGTCACACAGCTTAGATACTTATATTGTACGAATCAGCACAGTTATGGGAACGTTTCGATATATAATATGTGTATGAGCTGTTAAAACTGTAGGCATAGCGACAAGTTAGAAAAAGAGTAAAAATGCAAAATTAGTAGCTCAAAAGCTAGAGGGCGTTGCCATACGTTTCAATGGGGAGCACAGTTGCCGAACAAATCGTCATACCGTGAAAACTATAAGTCACACAGCTTAGATACTTATATTGTACGAATCAGCACAGTTGTGTGAATGTTTTGATGTATAATATTTGTGTGAGCTTTCAAAACTGTAGGAGTGCCAGCAGTTTACAAATTGTGTGAATATTTTCAAAGCAACAGCTGCCACCACTCTAAAAACATAATGATACTGAACATTCCACCAGCAGTTTCAATGGCACAAAAATAACTATTAAAAGTTAAATTACTAAAAAACTATAAAAAATATCAAAAATCTGAATACATCCGGGAAACAGCTAAAGACGATGAACATTTTAAAGTTTGAATGAAGTTTCTAGCACAAAGTATGAAGAAGTAGTTAAGGGCCAAAAAACTGGGGAGAATAATAATAACTAGAAAGTACATTTCCTGGAGAAAATGTGAGGTGGGCTAGTTGCTGAAGCTGGTTGTAACAACTACTGCCAGTACTATAAACTACTAACTATTGTAAATATAACTACAATAACTGTTAGCACTACCAATACCACTAAATATAACTATAAATATATATATTTTTAACTACTATAAACTACTACAAATGGCCTACTAGTCTACTCATGACGTGTACAGTTTTAATAAGCTCAATAGCTCAAATAGGTATAAAAGGTATCGATATTAGTTTACAGCCTGAATCCCATTATGAATAAGTATTTGAATATAAGGAAGGACAGTAGTTGTGGTGTTGGTATGGAAGTTGAGGTGAGTGCTACAATACTACTGTTATATAAAGGATGCCTGTTGAGAGGATTAGCCTACATTAACAGATCATCACTGCAGTGGTGTAAGGGTTAACAGTAGTATTAGGGTTAACAGTAACCTTATTGTTAGAGTTAGGGTTTGTAACATCTACTGCCAGTTCTATTATAACTACTAACTATTGTAAATATAACTACTATAAACTCTATTGCTATTACTATTATAACTACAAATATAACTGTTAGCACTACCAATAATAATAAATATAACTAAATATTAAAAAACTATTATAAACTACTATAAATAGCCTACCACAGTTAGTACCACTGGTAAGTAGAAGAATTATAAATTTCAACTAGTGTTACAGTACAAGTAGGGTTAGAATTCATAGGCTAATGAAGGTGCTGATAAGCCCAAGTTAATTTAAGAACTATGATGTCTAAAACAGGATATTGAATAGATTTTTGAAGCCACCAACATCTTTTTAGCAGTCACAGCTAGCTCAAGAATATGTAGCCTACATTTAAGTTCTGATTTCTTAATGTCACTCCTTTTGTTACCATCGATAAATAGCAGCAGACATCAGTTATTGCAATCCCCAGCACATACAGTACTACACAAGGTCAGGTTCACAGTTCAATGCCACAGGCTTTATAATTCAGGCTTTATTTAACACATTTTACTGATTGGTTGTTGATTGGAAGCTTGTGATATCAGGATAGTCTCACCAGTCTAGAGTAATTGTGATGCTGCTTTAGGTTATCCTGAGGCTGAGTAATCGTGACTGTGCCTGCCTTAGGTTGTCCCAGAAGTTTGAATGTGGGATCTTACCCGTCATTGGCTAACCAGCCTTCCATACTCGCCTTATACAGGAACTGATTAGGCATCAGAGACTGATTATACTGTTGGTTTTAAATGTTTTGTCAAGTTCATATAAGGAGGTGCAGCAGGGGTGTGGTAACCTTTTGCTTCCAATCTCGTTGTTTTGTCAATGTTCATATATCAAGAATCAGGTCACAAGAGTCCATGATTGAGGAGGGGCAGCATGGGGTCCTGGTGTGGTAACCTCTCTGCAGCAGGAGAGCAGTAGAAGAGACTGGCTGGTAGGCAGAAGCACAGTGGTGTTGTGGATCCTTTAACAGGGGGCTCTTGCAGGGGCCTTCTCTGCAGGGGGCTCTGGGGAAGGCTTGGGGATGCAGGCTGCACTGATGGAGGTAGGGCGCCTCTTAGACACCAACACTCTCTCTGTGTTCCACCTGGGCATCGACCTCTGGTCCGCTCTCATCAATGAACTCCACCTGCAGCAAGACACATTATTCCAGAGTGCATCCCAAGGACAACAACTAAGAACATACAAAAATGTGATGTTATAAAACACCATTTTCTATTTTGACACCATACCTTGAAACAACTTCTTGATCGCCTGAGGGCTGCAGGTACAGACTGGGACTTGTCCTGGGCTGGGGACAGTTCCACCTTGCATGGCAGTTGGGGACAGGCTTGGCAGCCCCCCTCTGTGCTGAGGTGGGTGCCTGGACCCCCTCTTTCAAAGTCACCCTCTCTGCTGTGAGGTGGGATCCTCCGTCCGTCCCTCCCACCCTCCCAGCCTCTAACTCCTTCACTCTCTGCCAGGCTGGGGCAGCAGGCCAGGTGGTGAGGCCTGCTGCAACGGAGGACCCACCTACTTTGGTTACATTGAGAGTATTGTACATTTATGGTAAATTAAACTTTTGCTCTGTCAAACTATGCTCTTTCAATCTATACTTTCTTACACTACTTATCTAAACTTTAATCTACAGGTAAAATCTTTAATATAATACTTAAATTATTTAATCTAAACTATGCTGTAATACAAAAAGGTTCCACAAATGTTTGCTTGAATAATTTAGCTTCAAAAAGGTCTTGCTTCATAAGTTGGGTTTTGTTAAGTTAAGTGATATGTGGAGTATTCTCTTTTAGCCGCTAGGGGGAGACGTACACCTTTGAGTTAGATATCGTTTGTGGTTTCGTCTAGTTCAAGCTGGTCTCAGTATGTTTGCCGACAGCTGACGATGGACCTTCGTTGTTTCACAAGTTGTGCGTAAATGCAATATGTGAGTATATCATTCACCATGTTAATGTCTGTACACTGTGATTCTTTGTATTGGTAGCAGCACTGTATCTGTGGAATTTAGTTACTGCTAGTTACCTGAATTAGCTACTTACTTAGCTTCTGTTTTCTGAGCTACATTGCTGAGCTAGGTTACATTCTTACTTTGTACCATATCTTACAGTTTCTGATATTAATTTAGTAATATTTCTTGTGTTGTTATTATAGTAATTCTAATCATGTAAATGCATATCCAGATATATTTGTAATACAATCTTTATTTTTGATTGTAGGGATCCCCGCGACCGGTACTGCACTAATTACATCGTATCTTCACCTACTCAACCAGTTAAATTCAAGAGGAAACTAGCCTTTCATACAGTAATACTTACGAGATGTGGGAGGTTAATACGCAGTACACAGGGTTGTGATAGCTGTAGTAGGTCTGAAGTACACCAGATTGGAGACAGTGCTGTGGTCGAGAGATGAATATGTGATCGAGGAGGGTGTTTTTCTCAGTGGTGGCGGTTCTGATCAGTTGTGTGTATCCTCGTGACTGAAGGAGCGCAAAGATGGGCTTGCTCTTGTTGTTGGGCATCAGATCCTCGTTGAAGTCTCCACAGATGATGCTGGGATGGTGATCTAGTATCTCCAATGAGTCCAGGAGGTTGCGCAGGTTTGGTAGAAATTGTGCAAGACTGTAGAGCGGAGGTCTGTAAATGGCAGCAATCAATGCATTCACTGGGGCTTCGACCTTGACAACGAAAAACTCTAGGTCTGTCACGTTCTGAAAGTACTGCATGGGTCGTACCTGAAGGTTGTTTCTCACATATATGGCCACTCCACCACCGCTTCTTTGTGCTAGATGAGGGTTGTTTGTGTATGACACATGCCTGTTGCGTTTAAACATGCTGTAGCCTTCCAACTGGAGATTATCTGCAACCAGGGAGCCTGACAGGTGGGTCTCTGTGAAACACAAAATATCTGCAAGGCGCAACTCGTGATGAGTCTTGATATCATCAATATGTGACAACAGTCCCTCCGTGTTGTGATGAATAACTGTAAGTGTGGGAGTCATGCTTACGGTCTGAGCATTTCTGAAGAGCGGCATTGCATTGTCTAATGTGACTTTCCTCATGTCTCTCAGGGACGTGGTGATTTCAGGATTAGCATATATTTTCTTTTCATCAAAGTCGGTGATGTGCAATCCATGAAGTGAGGTAGTTCTACTCAGTGCCACATACGCCATCCCCGGCTCAAAAACTCTCTTCAATGAAACCACTGCGGACACTGTTGTCATGCCTTGGACCTTGTGAGTAGTGCATGCGAAGGCCAGTTTCATGGGGAATTGGCGCCTAACAACTCCTTTTCTGCTCAAGGACTCCTCTACTCTCTCAATGTACACAACATTGTCAGGCCCGTTGGGTATCTTGTTTCGGTGTCTCTGTCCTGCACTCACATTGTCAAGCTGAAGTCCCAGCATGTGTACAACCGTCCTGCCATCCTGAACGTGGGTAACTATTCTGGCGACATTGCCAAAGGAGCCATTTACCAGTCCGTCCTCCACATCAATGTTTTTGGTGAGCATCACACGAGCACCCTCTGCCGCTTGCAATCTGTCTGCTAGATCTCCTTTGCGCCCTACAAACGGTACACTAACTCTCTCCATCCGTCCTGTGCGAGGATCCTTCTTGTAATCATCTGCATCAACATTGACAAAATCCGAATGGAGGACAGACATTGTGTTTGTGTTGTGCTTGTCCACCTCTTTGTTGGTAGCGAATATATGCAGCACTTCAATAGGCAAACTCACTGGGTCACTCACAGCCTGGACCAGCAAAGATCTGTCTGCTTCAGATAAGGCCTCTCCTTTCTGTTTCACTCTGATCCTGTTTAGCAGCTCAGCAAAGGCAATGTCCTCTCTCTGTCGCATGATCTCTGTGAGCGTGATCATTTGGAAATGGTCTTGCCAAAAATCAAGCATGTGCTCCTCAAACACACACAGAGGTTTAGCGTTCCCAAGCGGTGGCAGTTGATAGAAGTCTCCGACAGCTAGAACTGACATACCACCAAAAGGTTTCTTGCTTCCTTTTATCTGTTGCAGCCTCCAGTTCACATAGGCAAAGAGAGGTTTGGAGACCATTGATACTTCATCGATGACGAGTATCTCAGCATTTGACAGCGTTGCCCTCACTTCATCTAAAGTGTTTCCGAGTCCTTGATATGGAGGCTTAAGGCTTCTGGGAAGTTTGAGGATAGAATGAAGCGTTTTGCCTGATATGTTGAAGGCAGCAGTGCCGGTGAATGCAGACAATAGAACAGTGGGCATTGACATGTCACTTTCCTCACAGACACGGGGGAGTTTGCACAGTATCTTTGTGGCCTCTGTATAGATGCACTTAATAAGATGTGATTTGCCAGTACCAGCGCCACCGGTGACAAAGTAGAAGAACTGTCCGGGAGTCTCACCATACACGCGTTTCATGCACCAGTCTCTGACCGTGTAGAAGATGGATGCTTGGGTCTGATTTAGGCTTTGGTACATCTTGCGCACAACTGCAGGGCTTATCTGTGGTCCCTCAATTAAGGGTGCAGTACCTCCTCTTTCCACTCTGGAAGCCGTGTATTCAGGGACATCATCTTGTTCGTTGTGTTCGTCAGGGTTTACTTCTTCACGTTCTGAAATGCACTCCAGTCTGACCAACTCTGTTTCAGGTGCCAGCGTTGTCCATGCATCCTCAATGGGTCCTTGTTGTTGAAAGTCCTCGATGGCTTTCTCAATGGCAGTGTTGTGTTTATCATACACAGACCTGTTTCTGTTGACAATTACACACACCCGCTCAGTATACTGTGTTCCCGGGAGTTGCACAGAAGCACCGGCATAAAATGATTCATACGACTGGAATCCATGACACTTCAGCTGTGCATCTGAGCGGTAGGGCAGGTAGAGTTTCAGCAACGTGCCATAAAACTTCTCTGAGTTTTTTTGCTGTGAAAAACGGGCATATCTGATGATGGCAGGTTTCCCCTTTGAGCGCTTTTGAATGAATCCTTTGTCATTATTAAGTCGAATTACATTTTTACTGTTCCTGTGTCTCCCATAGACTACTCTGTAGGTTGATGCAAAGTCTGCCATGCACATTGTTTCAAATTCAGGTGTGTGGGGCCTGGCTTTGTATTTGTCCGGTAACCCTGACATCCAAACATCCTCAGAGTCTGGCGATTTGTTCTCCAGGTATTTAACAGGAAGGCTCATTCTCAGTGCGTCGTCATCTGTGGGTATGTATAAAACGCTGCGTGAACAGGATTTCAGTTTCAAACTACATGTGCGGGCAACAGCCTCCTGAGCGCTAACCTCTCTGTTTTTTGAGTAGGCCTGCATGATCTGTTTCATTTGTTCCCGATCAGATGTGTTGGCTTGACTAGTATCTTTCATTACTGTCTTGAGATAGTCGCTCATCTCGTGCTCTGCTTTTGAAATATAGGACAGCATGTACATAATGCAACAGTAAGGATTCAGTATGAATTGGATATCCATGTTGGCATTCCAAGCCCTCAGCAAGTGGGGATTATATCCGTTCACCCAACAGTCTTTTGGATCACGCTTCATGACAATCACGCTGGCGTTGGTGAGTGACTCCACATTGTCTACATATTCCTCATAGCTTAAGTTGCATTGGGCGAGTAGCTGTGGGGTGTTTTCAAAAGTAGCTTTGGGGTCGTTAAGCAGGTCCCACACAGGTTTCAGTTTTGCTTTAGCTCTCTCTGGAGTCAACCCTGGTTGTTCATTGGCTTCACTGACCTGTGGTGGCATAGGTCTAGTTACCATTGTTTTCCTCACAGGCGGTTTGGGAAATCCAAATCTGCAGTGTTTGTTGCCTTTCTTGCATGACTTTGAATGGTTTTTGCTATGCGTCTGTACCTCTGTCACAATTTTATATAGTTCAGGGTCTGCATTTTGGTCGGGCAGTTTGCATGTTATGTACTTGTCAACAAAGTCACACACTTTCTGATCAGGGTCTTCCTCAAATACAGGTGTGTTCTGGCACCAAACCAAAAGATGGATGTGAGGAGATCCACGTGCTTGATATTCCACACGAATGAAGAAGTCTATCACTTCACCGATGGGCTGTGCAGGTGACATGAGCAAATCTCTCATCAGCGCGTCAACTCTCTTCTCAAACATGCGCATGCAGGTGACGGGGTTACTTCGCAGTATTTCACATTTTGTGGCCCAGTCTAACTCTGAAAAGTCTACCTGTTGACCCTGTTGTGCCTTTATTGCTGTTATCACTTCAGGCCATCTCATTTCTGCTGCGCTGAACGTAAGGAAAAAAGTTGGTGTTCCCAGTTGTCTGAGCATGGAAAACAAATCCCTTAGTGTTTTCTCCCAGTAGGCTGGAGTCCCTCTCAGTGGTGCCATAAATCTGGTTACATCTTTGTTCTCCACCAGCCTCTGAACCTCACGTTTGTCCTGCAGCAATCTAGTGCTTATTCTGCGTCCATCTCTGGTCGTGGGCTTGCCTTTTCTGAGCTGTATGGACATACTGGAGGTGGCCATATGCATTTCTGTGACAAACTGTGCAAAAAATATGTAATTTGTGTCCATAGCAAAACGATTGTCGACACAGAACAGCCTCGCCTTGAAATATCCGCTTGGCGATAACTTCCTCATTCTGTTGACCTCATCTAAGGTGTTCTTTCCAGTGGGGAACTGAACGGGGAAAGCCATAGCCTCCAATTTAGGAACTTTAAAAAAGCTGACTGGTCTGTTTCCCTCAGCAGGAGCGATACAATAAACACTGTCACTGTAGGTTAACATCTCATGTGCTATGTCAGCTGGCTGAAGGCACGTATCCAGGGCAACACCGGGTCTCTGCTCATCTACATCCTGTTCTGAGTCAGGTGTCTGATTATCTGCGGTCACATTTTCATCAGAGGGCAACATTTCAGTGCTGGGTTGATCTGACAGATTTGCCTCCACAATTACATGTTCCTCCCAGCTGTCCATTTCCATTAGATCCCTTTGGTCAAAGTTGTCAACAGCATCACTAACGTCAGGCTGTGGCATATCACTGTTTTGCTGCTGCTCTACAACACTATCTTGCGCCTCTGTCACTTCACTGTCATCACAGTTATCAAAATCCATCAGTTCCTGTGCTATACTGTCAACAGTTTGGTCATTAGAGGAGGCTTCATCTCTGATAGATATGTCCTTATACTCAGAATGGATCTCTTTCAACTTTGATAAGGCTGTTAGCACTTTCCTCATGTTTAGTGTCTGGAACTGGTAATGGCCTTTGTAGTTCATGCGTCTTTTCAACTTAACTTTCATGAGCTGAGATTCGCTATCGGGTCTTGGTAGTGTATTCACAGTCGCTTCCACCTCTGAAGGTACACACACCACAGCGCCATGTATCGCTCTCTGTTGTCCTTTGGGAAGGGTGATGATTTTAGCAAACGGAATGTGTCTGGCTATGACGTGTCTCTCAAGTATGTTCAGGTCACAGAGTTCAGCAGGAATCGGTGATAACTCCAGTTTATTTGCCACAGCTAGGGAGGGCATGCTTCCTGCCTTGAGATGATCATGACAAGTGAAACAAATCCACTCTTTCTTTCTCTCACTGGGTACTTGACACTCTTGTGCACCTCTGCATTCATCATTACAAACATGAACATAACTTCCTGTCAGGCAAGCTGCAACCACATTAGGATTTTTTGTGTAATTTGACCTGATGCAGGATCGTACTTGATTTGGAAATGATGCTTTATGACAGACTGTGCAGACATATGTGGGTCCGTGTTTTATTTGTGTCTGAAAAACAGCTATAGCTTTTTCAATCAAAGAGTTATCAATCTGAGGGGTTAATGTACAGGTCTGTTGCATATTCATCCTTTGATATTTTCTTTTTATTTTCATTGCAGATCGCATGTTATGAAGGATCCTAAATGCTGCTTCACTGTGATATCTTTTGTGAAGGTTAGAAGCACAGTGCTGCCTGTGACGCATTCTGAAATCTGTGTCATTTATGTACTTGTTTTGCATTTGTTGCTTCATAATTTGTTTCTGTTTCAGTCTGAATGCAGCCTCGTTTGCATAACGGTCTGTGATGTAAGACTTTTGTCTTAACTGGAAGTCAGAATCTTGACGGTATCGACTGGTTATATATGACTTTTGTTTCCCCCTATAGTCATCATCTTGACTGTAACGACTGGTTATATATGACTTTTTTTTCTGTCTATAGTCATCATCTTGACTGTAACGACTGGTTATATATGACTTTTTCTTCTGTCTATAGTCATCTTGACTGTAACGACTGGTTATATATGACTTTTTCTTCTGTCTATAGTCATCATCTTGACTGTAACGACTGGTTATATATGACTTTTTCTTCTGTCTATAGTCATCATCTTGACTGTAACGACTGGTTATATATGACTTTTTCTTCTGTCTATAGTCATCATCTTGACTGTAACGACTGGTTATATATGACTTTTTCTTCTGTCTATAGTCATCATTTTGACTGTAACGACTGGTTATATATGACTTTTTCTTCCGTCTATAGTCAGAATCTTGACTGTAACGACTGGTTATGTATGACTTTTTCTGTTCTCTGAGAGCTGTATTGTTTGCATACTTCTCTCTTTTTTTCATCTTTTTAACTTCACTTCGTCTGACTTTGTCTACCTTTCTGACATAGTGATCCTTTGCAGTTTCTTTTATTTTTTCCAAGCGCAATGCCCTCCTCTTTAACTTTTTCTGTTGCTGAATAGTCAATTTTGACACATCTGGAATATGTTGCTTGCTTAGGTTTGGCATTTCTGGTATAGGACGTTCCACCATAATGTTACAGGAGATTACCTGCATCATATTTTCATTTACAGAAGAGTCGGTGAGAGCAGAGAGCATGTGTGGGGTACTCAAGTTTGAGGTTGGTTTATTGTGAGTAGCATCATGTGTGAGGGAAGTTAATTTTGATGGACCTGACATGTCATGCTCAGCTTGTGTGACATCGGAGTTTATCTGAACCTCCTGCTCGCCTATAGGTGTTACACCAGTAGCATCTGTGTGAATACTGTGATCCATGTTGGGCACGTCATCACTGTGAAATAGCATGGGAGTCAGCTCATATTGACATGTAGGGGGTGTTTCTAACATGTTACGGCATTGGACAAGCCTCCTAATCATATCACTCAAATGGGTGAAAGTAAGCATTAAGGCAGTGCCAGCACTTTGCATGCAGTGGGA
This sequence comes from Borostomias antarcticus, assembly GCF_949987555.1. Classification (NCBI taxonomy): domain Eukaryota; kingdom Metazoa; phylum Chordata; class Actinopteri; order Stomiiformes; family Stomiidae; genus Borostomias; species Borostomias antarcticus. The sequence goes on along the minus strand of NC_140239.1, from coordinate 21,790,775 downwards.
TAGTATAGGTAAACCAACAGGACTTCTTGAGTGTGGATCAAAGAAACCATACCTTCCTGCCTTGTCCCTAAATACAGCGATGCATGATCCACCCATTATCAGCAAAGCGCTGTTCACATCCGATGTCAAACACTGAAGTCTTTCTTCCAGGTTCAGGTAGTCGTCTGCGCCTTCAGGTACAGGTGCTCTAAATTCGCCATACTTGGAAAGTAATTTCTCCACACTGTACTCTTGCCTACGTGCAGCAACTCTCTCTGGGAGCTCATCACTAGCCAAATGTATGTGAACATTGTTTGTCTCATTCCTAACACGTGTATACATAACATCACCCTTATCTAATACAAGGTCAAGGTCTACACTTGTGAGTTCTGGATTCTCTTCAAGGAATGCAAGAAACGTGAGGGAGTTGCAAGTACACTGCTTGTTCCGAGAGAACTCACCATACCTCAAGGACGCCTGGCTACGGGACGCTTGCACACATGTAACATCAGACTGACCTCCCTGTTGTACACAGTCAGCATAAGACAGCTCTGACAGATTTACCTCTCTGCTTCTCACTGGACCATGAGACTCAACCTTCTCTGCTGATGTTCCACAGTCGGATTGATCCAGCTTCCTCCAGCGCTCTTTTGCAGCCTGAGATTTCTTACCCTTCTTCACCATGGTCACGAGGAAATCAGAAAATGAACACAACCTTGATGTAGACTATCTTTTAATTGTCAAAACAGCTTGAACAGATTAAATATGATGTTTTGATGATAATATACTGTATTATAGACAACTGATCGTTTGGAAGTGAAAAAGGGTGTACAGGTAGGTATAGCACAAGGCTTTCTCAACAAGGCAGGTACAGTATAGCACAATCAAGGCTTTCTCAACAAGGTGTATGGCACAATCAAGGCTTTCTCAACAAGGTGTATGGCACAATCAAGGCTTTCTCAACAAGGTGTATGGCACATTCAAGGCCTTTTCTCAACAAGGTGTATGGCACATTCAAGGCCTTTTCTCAACAAGGTGTATGGCACATTCAAGGCCTTTTCTCAACAAGGTGTATGGCACATTCAAGGCCTTTTCTCAACAAGGTGTATGGCACATTCAAGGCCTTTTCTCAACAAGGTGTAGGGCACATTCAAGGCCTTTTCTCGACAAAGTAGTAGGTGGCACAACCGAGGCTTCTCAACAAGGGTCCGCACAATCAAGGCGTTATCAACAAGGGGATCGCACAATCAAGGCGGGGGATGGGACGTTCTTTAAAAGGGGGGTAGGGGAAGATGGGACATACTTTTCAATAGGGTGAAAAACAGGCAGAGTATTCAGAGAGAAAAGATAGAGGCCAAAATGTGGACAGCAGGGTTGAGGGGGGTGGGATTTGAGAGAGTCTGGCTTTCCCAGCAGCAGTTTTACCTGAAAGAAGAAAAATAATATAAGTCTCCTTGTGATAGCTCACATTCACTTAACATTTTATCATGTATTTGTCAAAATAAGGCTATGAACAATCGAGCGGGGTACAAAGGTGTATATATATATTATTATTATTTTTTATTTTTTTTATTTTTAGAAAATGTGTTAATTGGTCAAAACACTTCAGCACTTTGTGCACACAAATTACCGTTGAGGGTAGCTCGGATGACCAGCAGTATGTCAGAGAGAGTGTCTGATAAGCCAGCAGGATGAACCAACAGGAATCACGGCAGTAGTATGCCAGGGAGGGAGGGGAGAGAGTTTGTATTAATATAGGGTTGGAGACAATAGGCTTATCAGAACACATTTGCTACATAGGTATAACTTTCATGGAAAGTGCAGTGTGTAGAATTTTGAAAGTATTTGGTGTATCCTTGGCAGAAATTGAAAATAACATTCCTAAGTATGTTTTAATTAGTGTATAATCCCCAATCTGCAACATAACTACTAGATGCAGTCAAAACACCAATTTAACATGATTGTGGCAAACTGAGACAGCCATACAGCATGTCCTGTTGTGTGACTTACCTGAATCACTGTGAAATCTGTGAATAAAAGAGAAAGAGAGCAGGTAAGGACACATTCATTGAAATGCATCCATTATTGGGTATACATGTCAAGTTGTTTTACTTAGTTAATAAAACTATCATATGAAAGTATTCTGGTCTCCGAGTCTCTATCCGCGTATTTGCAGGCGTACTGGCGCCTGACAGCCTCTTATCAAAGATCAGTTTATTCTTCGCTATGTACACACACTAGACATTTGACTAGGGTAATGGCATACGCTGATAAAGACGACGGGACAGTGCAGACTGACAGTGTAAATGCAATACAAAGAATCCAGGGGTTGATTCCCTTATCACAAAATACCACAAAGCAGCGGTCCTTAACACCGAGACAGCCATTGTTGGCCGGTTACGTTATAAAGCCAAGTTAGCTAGCTAGGTAACATTGTTTCCCAAGCCAACCAGCTAACCTTACTACCAAACAGATGTACCATGCTTTACTGTCAGACATAGCATACTGGTAGCTAACGTTGGCTAACTAATAAAACGACCATACACTAGCTGTCAACATCACATAGAAAGTTAACCAGACAGATGTCGTTGCATATAGCCGTTTATGCCACCGGCTAAAGCAATTAGCACTTGTTGCAAGCGCTAGCTAACCTTAGCTAGCGGCTAACGTTGGCAAAACTTTACTTTGGCAGATTCAGTTTATAGTTAACTTTGTTTACGTTGGTTTAGCAACATTTACAAGATGTAATTATAATATATGGAGATATATTGGCATTTACTTGATACAATCGTTCTTTTAGCTATTGTACCACCTCACCTCGTCCGTTGCCAGGCAAGACTGATAACAGCTTGACAACAGGACGCACGCGCGACTCCCTGTAGGCCGTGAAGCTGGTCACGTGTGCCACAGTAATCGCGTGTCAAAACAATTCCTGTTCATAGATCAGACATATAGAACTGTGTAGCAGTACTGACTTGGATATTTTGTCTGTATATGTCCTCCGTCTTCGTGGTGCACATTACATAGTAATCATTTTAACTGGTACAATGGAAGTGGCTGGTACAATGGCACCTATATGGTACAATGGCCTATGCACAGGCGATATTGACTATTGCAAACCATGGATGGATTCAGACATAGGATAGGATCCTTGCCTTGTGATTCCATCAAAAAGTCACATGGCTTTATTCTATCCCTCGCTCCCCAAAAACTATCTCCTCCGTCCTCTGCTTCCCTCGGCTCCAGCCAAAACCAAAAACTCCCTCGCGTCTCACGCGCTCACCCTCTCCCCCCCTCTAAACCACCACCCCCCCCTAGTGGACACTCCCCCCACAACAAACCTAACTAAACCCACTACCCATAATTAGACACAGCGTTACACTATTAACAAATCAGATAAAACAAGTGCAGTCAAGTCTAAAACAAGAGTGTCAAAATCAACAACTGTACTACAGAGGACATAGTCAGTTATTACAAGTTACACTATCACAGCTGTGTACAGCAACATTTCACTGTAACTGTACAGTACATTACATAAGACAAAGAAATCTTGAATCTGAATAATGCCAAAGACACTTCAACTCAAACAGTCTCATAGGTTTGTAACTTTAATGTGCACACACACACACACACACACACACACACACACACACACACACACACACACACACACACACCCCAGGGCCGCAATCATCTCCATGACGTTGGGCAGGAGCGATGACTGGGGCTGACAATACGGCAGCGCTTCAGGACCGGCCTGCCCGCTTCCTCCTTTATGTGCAGGCTCAGTTTGACCGGTACCGGCCTCCAGTCACACACTGGGTCTATGGAGATCTCCTCATAGTCCAGACTGGAGGGAGGGAGAGAGGTGTGAGATAAAAACTTTTTTTAAATACACCACACAAACGCACACAGACAGACACACACTAACACAGACACTTCTGGATGTAGATGAGAATCCCCAGCATGTAGCATGTATTGGTCCACTTCCAGACCCTCTAATAACGTTGTCTTACTGTGATGAAGAGAGAGGCACGGAGTCAGACATGCAGATCAGGGCCCTGTACTACGAAGCTAGATTATGGGGTTAGCGCGATAACTTCAGGTTCAGGCCTGGTTTATCCGTATCATGATTGTTGATCACTTTCACCGTGCTATATCGCCATGGTAACTCATGCTGCCAAGCTAACCTGTTTCGGGGCAGGTTAGCTTCCAGATTATAGAATTAAGTACTGCCTGCTGACTGATAAATTCACTTGGAAAATGGCATTGGATGATAAAATCGCATATGGAACTTCAGCGTCAGAATTAAAAAATAATCTCAGTGGACGAATAGTGATCACTCTTGAGAGGTTCTTAAAATATAGATAAATAGATAGATAGCCTATATAAAAATATAGCCTAAATGTATACAGATCGCGGAATGGCTTTGTCAGCTGCTTGATTTTGCGTTTACAGTCCCGCAGACGGTAGGCTATGCACTTGCACTATGCATTTTATTGTTTCATGTAGGCTGTGGGTGACGCGTACAACCAAGTAGGCTAGGCCTACATTTTTTATTCCATTTTCAAGTAGGCCTACGCTATTGTTGAATTATTAGACTATCTTCCCGTTTTTAGGAACACTGAAATAATACTGAAATAAATAACTTATTTTCGTAGGCTAGCCTACTTCTCCACCTCGAGATTCACTCTTTCCATCTTAATATTTCTTAATTCTTAATCTCATATATATATATATATACTATAGTGTGGCGGTGTTGGCTGTGAGTCATCTGGATGGTGTTTCTCCCTGGTTGGCACACCTCAGGTACATGGGCTTATGGGACATCTTGCTGTCACCTCTTTCAATGGAGAGAGGCGTGGTGTTCACCCTCACCTGAGAAGGGGGAGAGAAAACAGAGGTACTGGTCAGACAAGGAAGGAGAGGTGCATCATAGCTAACAGTAATCTTCATCTGTCTGTCCTCATCATGCTGATACTCATGGGTTCAGTTATGAGAACAGATTGGAAAAGACAGATGACATTGTAAGACCAGTGTCTCTGATTGGCTGTGGGAGGTTCTGACCTCATCATGAGGGTCTTGTAGACGGACTCACTGAGCTGGAAGGCGTGGTTACTGACAGCCAGGTTGTGTTCCAGGTGGGTGGTAGGTGGGGCTTGCTGTCCTGCCCAGGGGACAGGTAGAGGGGCATGGAGCTGCCGGCATCATCCAGAGGAGAGCTGAGATACAATTAAATTCATGCCATCATACTGTATAAATAGGATATGAGATGAGGAGGGAGGAATTGTTCCAAATTGTATGAAATTACAAACATTTCTGAATAAAACAAATGTTCAGTTTGGTGCCATCAATTATCTTAATTAGTTATTACAGCTAGTTAATCACCGCTTTGTACTCATACTGTTAACTATACGTGCAGTAGGCCAACCTCGTGGTTGGATAGTTAGCTCCACAGTTGGCTAGCTAGGCTATGCATGGTTTTAGTTACCTTAGACTAGCTTGGCTAACGATAGCTAGCGAACGTCTCATCCGTTCGGCTGTCAAGCTTTTGAAAACAACGCATAAAGTATAGCCCACAACGCATAACACATCTCACCTTCAGTCACGAACGATCCATTATTTGTCCATGAATGTCTCGAAAGTACGTGGCCAGGCTCAAGTGATGTTTCAGCTACCTCATATGCTTCAGCGATTGTGTCTAGATGAGATACAGCTAGCTACCAGCTACGGCCGGTGTAGAAGGACGGTAAAGGCTAGTTCCCATTAACTCAGAGGCCGGGTCTCTGCATTTATGGGAACTAGCTTTCTAAACAATGCATAGAAGTGACCAGATTTTCGCTGGACATAAACTTTTTTCCCCCCATTAGACTCCGGCTGGTTTATTGATCAAAACAACCCAATGTAAACTACATATAAATATTAATAATAAGAATTTTGTAAATATTTCACAATCCCCTTGACCTTAGTGTCCGTTATATTGTAGCATTACTGTACATGGTGTAGCGCATATACATTAATGCGCGCGACACTAGGCTATATATACTCCTGAGCAAGACATCTGACATCACTCCAACTGATCTTCGAGAAGAGGTGGGTAACTCACTAATTACGTTTTGAATTATTATTTGATTATTTTTAACAAACCACTGTTAGACTACTTATTGTATATAATTAACAATTTACTACCTATGGAAAGTGGTATTCAAGTTAAAAGCCTCTGTTAATAAATGTCAGTTTGACTAACTACGCTGACGTGAGGCAAAGTTTAATTTTGGCTTGTTAATTTAGCCAAACTAGAACTAATAGGTTATGTTTAGCTGTAGGCTATATAGGCTACGTTATATTATAATACTGTCAGTTAGATAAATAGGTATATTAGGCCTACCAAGGAGAGACCCATAGACTACAGTAGGCCTAGCTAGTTAAATAACCATAGCGTTACTGACAGTAGACCTGTTGCCTACTGTCGTCCTATGTTGGCAGTAGTCTTTTTAATAAATAAATAAAATGCCATTACGGGCAATGTCAACGTCAAACTAGAATATTAGAGAGGAACAAATTCCGTTAATAGCTAGCAAAAACTAACAAGCTGTCAGTGTACCGTTAGCCAAACTGTCATTCAACAACCAACATCATTTCTCGAGCTGCCATCATATTTCGCGGGCGTGACGCGAGACAAACAGTAGGGTACCACGCGCTACTGTGAAATGCCATATAGATGTCGCACGTAGCTCCATTCGTTCAGCACATTGGACAGCGCCGGCTTATTGTGTCATACGCACGCAGGTCTATTTGTTCGGCACATTGGACAGCATCAGCTTTACGAAATGTCGTTGCTGTCCTAAGGTGCTGAAGAATAGACTTGCATGTGTTTGACACGATCTGTCTACATACAGTAGTCCTATCACAGTGGTGTGTGGTACATGATGAATAAACCAAGTATTGTTTGGAATCTAACTGTAGGCCTAGCTGTGGGATGAGGTTTGGAAAATCCCACGATCACCAATTATGTTTAGGTTAGGCCTACTCTGTATTCCACAATGTCAAAAGCACTCTAGCAACGTCCAATAAACACAACCTTGTTACCACTGAACATGCCTTGTCCAAATGAGTTTTGTAGGTCTATATTAAGATTGTTTTTATTTTATTTGTATATGTATTTTCAGAATGGCTTTACAGACACTTCTGTCCGGGAGTGGTGACAGGCGCCCACCCATAGTCCTGAAGGTTGTGGGGACCAGGGAAATGCCGCGGGTCACGAAATGGGCCATTTCCGAGGATGATGCGACTGCGGTCACCTGCAATACCAATGTGCTGGTAGCGGCATCAGACGGGGAGAGCACCACATCATTTGTGGTGTTTGAGGAGGCTGCGCACAAAGTCAAGGTATTTATTTTGATCTTATGATCTCTTTTTGTGATTGTATGTTGTTCTGCTGAATCATGTCTATCCCGTCTGTGGATGACCTGAGGATGATAATGATGATGATGATTATGATAATGATGATTAAAAAATACGAACTTCATTTCAACTGTCTTCCCTGTCTAAATGAAGGTTTCAATTAAATTCATTTCAAAGGCAGGCAGCACATATGTCATAAGGGGCTACCGCCTGAACAAGCCTGGGACCAAACTGGGCATCCAAATTTGGAAGGAGACGGCATTCTACAACACCGCCCCCCTCCACCTCTCCACGGAACTGGAGGAGCGCTGTATGCAGCTCCTCACTCCCCCCGCTCCGATGACACCAATCCGGGGCATGACAAACCCCCAAGGCCTGGTTTCTGTCCAGGGAATGATCAGTTCCGTAAGTTCACACAATAATTAAGCAATACACCTACATTAATTCATAAATTAAACATAACTCCATGGTCAACTTTGTAGTGCCAATACTTGTCAATTTCACATCACATTTAGATGGAAGCAGTTCGGACTTACACGGGACAGAGTGGCGCATACCCTGTCAGGAACATGAATATCAACCAGGTACAGTAGATAATTACTGTACCATAATGCTAGCTTCAAAGTAGACTAGGCTAATACTTTTTTTTTCTTTTAACATGCCAAATCTTAGTAATTGATTTAACTTTTAATATTTAGTTGAGGGAAATTCCATAAGGTTTTCAGGGTGTGCATTTCAATATGGTTCGGTTTGTGTTGTTGATCACTCATTTTGAAGGCTTTGTGTTTTGCAGGATGGGGCCCAGGTGAAGATTGCACTCTGGAGGGAGGCGAACCTGTCAGTGAAACTGACAATCGGCTCCAGGGTCACAATCTCCCATCTGAGAGGGCACACCTCTCAGCAGTACGACCTGGTGCTGAGTTCAACTCAGTTCACCAAAGTGGAGGTAACTAATTGGCTATAGTACATCATTTTACTTTTTTTCTCTCCAGACAGGAACAGCCTCATAGCCTGGCCTCACCAGACCCGATTTGTAAGTGATCAGGCTGGCGAAGCCAAGTTAACGTGATGAGAGGTATCATTACATTAGTCATTTAGCAGACGCTTTTGTCCATGAGAGGTATAAGTTATAATTATAATCATAATAAACTCCCTCATTGACACAATGCAAAGTCCCAATATAAAGGCCCAGTTACGTTGTCTAGCTAATTATTTGTTATTTATTTCTATGAGCCTTCTCTCCATTTAAAAAGGCTGTCTATGCATTAAATGTGTGTGCAAAAATCCTGACTGAAAACAAAATGTTTGCTTTCGACAGCATCAGCAGACTCTGCAGAGGGAGGTGGAAATTTGGGGAGTGATGCCCCTCGAAGGGGGAGAGAAGGAGGTCCTCCTGGTGGACGACTCCGTCCTCACCATCGCGGGACCTGTGTGGCAGCAGTGCTTCCCGGATGGACTGCCCAAAGTCCCTTGCCGGGTGCGGGTTGAGGAAAGTGGTGGGGTGGTCGATGGCCTATTTGTGATTTAATTTATTTATTTTATTGTTTTTGTTATATTTTTTGTGTGCCCCACCCCCACCCTACCCTTTGCCCGGAGGGTGGTACGGACGCTGGGGGTCACAGCGCCTGCCCTCCTGCCCCACCCCCACCTTTTACCCTTTGCCCGGACGGCGGTACGGACGCTGGGGGTCACAGCGCCTGCCCTCCTGCCCCACCCCCACCTTTTACCCTTTGCCCGGACGGCGGTACGGACGCTGGGGGTCACAGCGCCTGCCCTCCTGCCCCACCCCCACCTTTTACCCTTTGCCCGGACGGCGGTACGGACGCTGGGGGTCACAGCGCCTGCCCTCCTGCCCCACCCCCACCTTTTACCCTTTGCCCGGACGGCGGTACGGACGCTGGGGGTCACAGCGCCTCGCGTGATAGTAATCTGTTCTGTTAAATTTGTATAATCTATTCAGTTGTATATAGTTCTTTTACCTCATTCAGTTGTACATAGTTCTTTTACCTTTACAGTTATTTAAACTGATCAGTTCTACCTTTACCATAGTACCTGTGGTTATACACTATAGTTCTACCTTCAGTGTTGTTAAACTAATAAGTTCTACCTTTACAGCGATTTAAACTGATCAGTTCTACCTTTACCATAGTACCTGTGTTAATACATTAGTAATCCACTCAATTGTACTTAGTCCTACCATCAGTGTTCTTAAGTTCTACCTTTACAGTGTTTTAAACTGCTCAGTTCTAGTACCATGGTAACAGTGTCATGGCAAGGTGGGGTTGTGAACAGGGCTCTTGGAGGACAAGATGGACAGGACATTTCAAGTTCCAGTAAGACATTTCAAATTAGCCTACTCCCTGCCTACCTCAACGGATACCAGCCCAAACCCAGCAAACACACAACGTCAGGGAGACGTTCAGATCATGTCTTAATAACGTCCGTCGGTCCAGAACCCCGTTTGTACGTCTGCTGGACCCCTCAATATTCAAACGTCTGGCTTGGACCCCTCTAAGACGTCTGTGGACGTGCAGAACGGGTTCAATATCTGAACGTCTAAAAAAACGTTCATTCTGGCTCCTAATTGGATGTGTTTGGACGTCCGGAAAAGACGTCTTTTAGACGTGTCTTTGCTCAGTGGGAAGCACCCCAGCACATCAGAGCAGGTCCAGCACATCACCTTAATACCCATTCATCAGTGACGTAGCGGCGCAGGTGACTTCAATCCAATCTCCACTGCTGCAAGAATCCTGGTCTTCCCTTCATTCGTCACCAGATCTTCCCATACTCTACATGATTGTGGCAAGTCCTTAGCCAATTTAGCCTACTCATCAGAGTTCGCTTGCTTGTTATGGTCGTACTGTAACACTTTTTCCTCTGTCCTTCCAGAACTGGTAGCTGTGCCGCCTGCCTGCTTCCTCACCAACCCAGCCCCTTACAGCTACTTCCAAGAGCTGCCACAGTTCAGCTCTGGCCTGGCTACATGGACATCAGAGATACGTCATGGTGAAGGTAAGAGATATTTTGAAGATATGAAAAATGCACTTGCACAATGCCTTTTGGAATATAGCGTAGTTGAGAGACGTTGTGTAAGTGCACACTTTGCCATCAACAGTCTATCGAAATTGACATGCTATGCAACATTCCGTGGAGAGATCTGAGCATAAGTTTAAATGGTAATGGGGAGAGTGAACTCATTTAATGATGTGGCACAAGCAATTTAAACTTGTATATTGCATAATAATAACGCAAACATTTCTGGTGGCGCTTATAGGTAACACTTTTTATTTGGCAGTATGGTTGACTCTATAGGCTTTAGTGCTTTATTTTACACCCCGGTCAAGTGTGCATCAATGAGAAACGCCGATGCCACTATTTCACCATTTATGTTTCTTTTTCCTGCAGGCTGTCCAAAACGTCTTCCAGCAGAATCCAGTGTGCTGCCTATCCCCCACGGATTTTCTGTTCCTCTCTCTTCTGTGCTGGAGTTCTTTTACGAACTTGATGGCGTCAGCATGATCTTTATATTAAAACTGTAATTAACATCAAATGTGTGTGCAAAAATCCTGACTGAAACCAAAATGTTTGCTTTCAACAGCATCAGCACAGAGTCGATAGGGAGGTGGAGATATTGGGGGTGATGGCGCTCCAAAGTGGAGAAAGGAGGTGCTTCTGGTGGATGACTCCACCCTCACAATCAAGGGACCTCTCTGGGAACAAACATTTCCCAATGGACTGACCAATGTTCCCTGCCGGGTGGTCGTAACCGAAAGTGGCGGTGTAATTGATGGCCTCCTTGTAATTTAATTTGATTATTTTTGTGTAAATATGTTGTAACCAATTAGTCCCTCCTTTACCACTACTGTGGTTTTGCACTTACAGTACTACTGCCTTTATCTAGTGTGCACACGCGTAATCACTATGTATGCATGTCACTTGCACATACTGTATGAGACAAAGATCCCAGAAAATATGTTTGGTTAATAAATATTTTGTTATACTTTGAACCGTGGTGTCTCCTTTTTGTTGTGGCCATTTGAGCCAGGTCATGACAAGTTCTGTGATGCGCCCTAAAGTGTGATCTAATTTGTGTAAATGTCATTGTTTGTTTTTAGTGTTTTAGTGTTAGGTTTTAGTGTGTTAAATTCATAATTTGAGAAAGTCTGCATTTCCTTTTATCTTTTACAATTAAACCAGAGTAATAGCAGTTTTTCGACAGTAGGTAGTCCGTTTCAGGGGCCTGGAGGCGTGCAGGTACTGTAGGGGTGGCATTCTACAGCCGATCACCCTCTCAGCTGAGCGGATGATGCGTTGCAGTCTAGCTTTATCTTTTGGGGCGGAGAACCAGATGGTGATGGAGGAGGGGAGGATGGACTTGATGATGGACGTGTAGAAGAGTAGCATCATTGCATTTGACATGTTGAATTTCTTCAGCTACCTCAGGAAATATATCCTCTGCTGTGCTTTTTTTGGTGAGGGAGCTGATGTTCGGCTCCCACTTGAGGTCCTGGGAGATGGTGGAGCCCAGGAAGTGGAAGGAGTCAACAGTGGTGACTGGGGTGTCATTCAGTGTGTGTGTGTGTCTCTGTGCGCGCGTGTGTGTGTGTCCCAAGCTGGCTGCGTGCCTGCATGAGAAAACTATGAATGTTACAGCTTATATATTGACACCATAGGAATCCTGAGAACTTGCAGAACATTTCTATGTATAATATGTCTGTATAGATTAAACACTGTATCTTCTGCCCTGACCATGTGTAATAGTAGCCTACACAGCTCAGACAGAGAGCTAAACATACTCCAATAAACACCTGAGACGGCAGTGACAGTATAGGTGCCTTTACTGAAGCCTTTTTGTGAAACTGCAACATAAGAATGAGACAACAAACAACCATATGAATATACATGAAAACGCATGAGACAATGCAACTGATAATTACATGACATGAATGCATCCTAATTAAATGTTCCATGTGACAAGATACACACCAAATGAACCACCAAACTACCAAGACACAACACTTAATATCAATAATAATCTCTACACAATACAGGTAGCTAACGGCAGGGCTAGGGTTAACAGCTAGCTAGTAACGTTGCATTGCTAGCATAAACAACAGCTAGAGTGGCTATAACATACTAAAACAAACAAAACTGACATCTTATCACAACAATCCAAGCAATAGACAAATAAATATCCTGTTGCTACTTACAGACTGGTCCAAATCAAGGGCGAAATCAAGAAGAGAAAGAACACATGAAATTCTCCAACTCTGTTTCTCTGTCAAAAACGGAGACTCCACTGACTGACCGGAAGTTCAGATAGATAATAACATCCACCAGTAGGTGGCGCCCAAACCATGCAATTTAGCCACAGGGACCAGAATACTGTAGGCATGGCGACAAGTTAGAAAAAGGGTTAACATGCAAAATTAGCAGCTCAAAAGTTAGTGCGGCACCATATGTCTCAATTGGGAGCGCAGTTGCCGAACAAATCGTCATACAGTGAAAACTATAAGTCACACGGCTTAGAAACTTACATTGTACGAATCAGCACAGTTATGGGAACGTTTCGATATATAATATGTGTATGAGCTGTTAAAACTGTAGGCATAGCAACAAGTTAGAAAAAGAGTAAAAATGCAAAATTAGCAGCTCAAAAGCTAGAGTGCAGCACCATACGTTTAAATGGGGAGCGCAGTTGCCGAACAAATCATCATACAGCGAAAAGTATAAGTCACACAGCTTAGATACTTACATTGTACGAATCAGCACAGTTGTGTGAAAGTTTTGATGTATAATATGTGTGTGAGCTTTCAAAACTGTAGGAGTGCCAGCAGTTTACAAAATGTGTAAATATTTTCAAAGCAACAGCTGCCACCACTCTAAAAACATAATGATACTGAACATTCCACCAGCAGTTTCAATGGCACAAAAATGACTATTAAAAGTTAAATTACTAAAAAACTATAAAAAATATCAAAAATCTGAATACATCCGTTAAAGAGCTAAATATCGTGAACATTTTAAAATTTGAATGAAGTTTCTAGCACAAAGTATGAAGAAGTTATAAAGGAGACAAAAAACGGGGAGAAGAAGAAGAAGAAGAAGAATAATAATAAAGAAATAGTGGGAATATCACAAGTTGGGCTAGCTTCTGCAAGCTAGCCCACCTAACTAGAAAGTACATTTCCTGGAGAAAATGTGAGGTGGGCTAGCTGCTGCAGCTGTATGTAACAGCTACTGCTAGAAATACTACGGACAAGGCAATCTCCATGCACCCACCGGCGAAGACCGTGCGTCTCTAGCCCACTCAGGGGCTGAGTTGTGGGGTCTGTGGCGTGGACAGTGGCATGGTGGTGAGACTCCGCCCCCTCAGGTCAGATCTGGTCGAGGACAGTGTACCCCTCTCCGGGCCACATACCCGCCCGCACCGGTGAAGACCATGTGTCTCTAGCCAAATCAGGGGCTGAGTTGTGGGGCCCGTGGCGTGGTGGTGAGACTCCGCCCCCTCAGGTCAGAGCTGGTCGAGGACAGTGTACCCCTCTCTGGGCCACCTATCCGCCCGCACCGGTGAAGACCATGTGTCTCTAGCCCACTCGGGCTGAGTTGTGGGGCCGTGGCGTGGATAGTGGCGTGGGGGTGAGACTCCGCCCCCTCAGGTCAGAGCCAGTCAGGGACAGTGTAGCCCTCTCCGGGCCACCTACCTGACTCAACCGGTGCAGACCGTGTGTCTCTAGCCCACTCAGGGGCTGAGTTGTGGGGCCCGTGGCATGGATAGTGGCGTGCTGGTTAGGCCCCGCCCCCTTGGGTCACAGCTAGTCGCGGACAGTACAGTGACCTCTGGGCAATTTCAATGCATCCACCAATGAAGACTGTGTCTCTAGCCCACTCAAGAGTTGAGTTGTGGGGCCCGTGGCGTGGATAGTGGCGTGGTGATGAGACTCCACCCCCTCAGGTCAGAGCCAGTCGGGGACAGTGTACCCCTCTCCGGGCCACCTACCTGACTCCACCATGAAGACCTCCGGGCAGTCTCCTTGCACCCACTGGTGAAGACTGTGTGTCTCTAGCTCAATCAGGGGCTGAGTTGTGGGGAATGTGGCGTGGTGGCGAGACCACCACGCCACCACGAAGAGAAAGAAAGAAAGAAAGAAACAAGGAAGGATGGAAGGAAGGATGGAAGGAAGAAAGGATGGAAGGAAGGAAGGATGGAAGGATGGATGGAAGGATGGATGGAAGGATGGAAGGAAGGATGGAAGGAAGGATGGAAGGAAGCAAGGATGGAAGGAAGCAAGGATGGAAGGATGGAAGGAAGGATGGAAGGATGGAAGGATGGAAGGAAGGATGCAAGGAAGGAAGGAAGGAGGGAAGGAAGGATGGATGGATGAAAGAAAGATACAAAGTAAGAAAGATGGATGGATGGATGAAAGAAAGAAAGAACAAAAGATGGATGGATGGATGAAAGAAAGAAGGATGGATGAAAGAAAGAAAGAAAGAAAGAAAGATGGATGGATGGATGGATGGATGAAAGAAAGAAAGAAAGATAGAAAGAAAGAAAGAAAGAAAGAAAGAAAGAAAGAAAGAAAGAAAGAAAGAAAGAAAGAAAGAAAGAAAGAAGGATGGATGGATGAAAGAAAGAAAAAGAAGGAAGGAAGGATGGAAGGAAGGATGGAAGGAAGGAAGGATGGAAGGAAGGAAGGAAGGATGGAAGGAAGGAAGGAAAGGAAGGATGGAAGGAAGGAAAGGAAAGGAAAGGAAGGAAGGAAGGAAGGATGGATGGATGGATGGATGGAAGGAAGGATGGAAGGAAGGAAGGAAAGAAGGAAGGATGGAATGATGGATGGAAAGGAAGGAAGGAAGGAAGGAAGGAAGGAAGGATGGAAGGAAGGATGGAAGGAAGGATGGAAGGAAGGAAGGAAGGAAGGGAAGAAAGGAAGGATGGATGGAGGGAAGGAAGGAAGGAAAGAAGGATGGAAGGAAGGAAGTGAATGAATGAATATGAATGCTACCACAATAGTCATAAAAGGGTGCCTGTACAGAGAGCCTGCACGTGTCCCCAAATTCAAATCCCAACTGACACTGTGAGCATCCTCTCATTCACTTCAATGGAAAGGCATGTCCGATTCAGACAGCTCTCTCTCAAAAAGTATAAATGTCACAGCCTAGATATTGACACCGTAGGAATCCTGAGAAAATGCTGAACATTTTAGGATATGATACAGATGTGGGAACATAAGAATGTAACTTGACCCGCGGTATTCTAACAGGCGCTTTACGTCATTCCGCACCACCGCTCGCCTGCCCATAGGGGCGCAGTAATACCACTCATTGACCCATTGCTGGCTCGCACATTAGATGAGCCTACCGTTCTCAAACTCCTTGTTGTCTGTCTGGTTGTAATTTAATTATTACGAACAAAGCCTATCTATTTATAGTTTCTATCTCTGTAACTGTCGCCGGGTCTATATCTGTTAACTGTCGGGACAAGTAGAAGTTTAATACATTAGGCTGAGTGTTCTCATATGGAACATGGCATCAGGACGAGGAAGATGGCTAACGGAGATGACCAGAGATGTGTTTGAAATGGTTCACTCACTCCCTCCCTATTACCATGGATGTATTGAGTGCGACTCATAGTGAACTACATGGGGAATGATTTAACAGTTTTGGGACACATGGAATGTAACTGCGTAAGATATTCATGACTCAAACAAGCAGACGCGCCGATCACTGATGGCAGCAGGTTGAAATATCAGGTAGTATTCAGGTTCCATGTTTAGTTGAATGATAAATCCCATATAAATGGTTGGAATTCTAATGATGTGCAAGTGTGATTTTGTCAACTTAATGCTGTCTGCTAATAGCAGGCTGTGAAGCTGCACGATGAGACCGTGATAGCACGTTAGCTCACGACAGCAGCTTCCATAATATTAACGGTAGCTGTCGGTGGCTAAAAAGCAGATAGATAACTTTACAACGTTGATTCCTGTAGCTATTTTGATGCTATAAGTTCAACTTCTGTTTCTCGGGCAGGAACGGAGACGAACTCGCATTAGCAGCAAAGCAGCTAGAGGAATGATCGCGCGGTCTCTTTAGCCCTGAGACCATCAGGCAGGCAGCAGGAGGTCGTTGAAGGCTTTATATATTATTATGATATTATGTCTAATAATACATTCGTTGAAAGTAGGCTACACAGGCTGATCTACTATACGGAATTGGACCGAGGAGTGTTCTCATATGGAACTATGCTGCACACGCCCGCCCGCGACAAGAGCTGAATTGTAGTCAGCTTGCCCCGCTGCGCGCAGGACGCGTGCGTCCCCCGCTCCGAGCAGAACGCAGGCGGAATGTCGCTCCCCGTCTGAAACGGCCTTGACTCCTGGAATCCCAAGGTCTTTCATATTGAAATTATCTTGATGGCCTGGGAAGAGACGTGTTAAGGGAGTGCATCAGTCGTGAGCCTTGACAGTAGGCTACCAGCCTGCGCTGCGCTCAGAACAAAGTTGGATGAATGGATGGACTTTTTGGAATCCTGCAAAAATGTTTATTGCGCTCTAAAATCATGAAAGCATAAATGTAAAAATGCAGCAACAGAAGTAGGCCTAGTCTAGATGAGATGGTGGTTTAAATGAATGGCAACACATAAATTCAATGGCCGGTCATGGCAAAGCACCCGCTAACGCAGGCTACCCCCCTCCCACGATCCAGGGAAACCGGTTCCTCCAGTTTATTTGAATATAAAAGAATTTTTTTGGGGGGGGGGGTTACAATAGTCTAGTCCAGGTTCGCTGGAGGACCTGTATTTTCAGTGTTTGCTGGTAGCGGACTGCATCGATCAATGCAATGACTCTTCAGTTTTACCCTTTTCATCAATAAAACATCATTTTTACAACCATGTCTCATTGATTGGGAAGGCATTTAGAGCTGCCGGTCTATTAGCCTACATTCGGACTCAGAGGATGACATAACTGTTTATTGAGAAACAATTGGCTATATAAAGAAATACCACAATGCATGTAGTCTAGATATATTAGGCTACATTATGGTTATACACTTTATGGTAGACTGCCCTCTCGCTCGCTAAGCAGGCTACATTGTGGCTGTTTTGTTCATCGCCTATAGGCTACACATTAGAAAAATGTTTTTTTTTATATAGACCTAGAAGGAATCATTTCCTATTTTAATACAATTCAAATTCTGCTTAGAGGGAATTATTTTCAACGGAGATTATGACCTGAGCATAATTAATAATTATCTAAGTTAATATAGGCCTATGAGAACGCAACGCTTTTTACGATAGGCTAGGCCTATGCGTCTTGTGATTGTAGGCTACTGTAGCCTAGGCTACAACTTAAGGCTTGCCCTATTGAATTCATTTTATAGCCTACTAGGCTACTCATTATTATCGAATTATCTAGTTGATATATGAATAAAACAATAAGCCGTTTTAATGGCTATGGGCTACTAGTTGTAGCGATGCGCTCTGCTCTTACGCACGGTTGAGGCGGCAGCTCAAATACACAGCCAACTGGAGATGTCGCGTCTGGGGAGGCTCTGTGTCTCTCCACCAGTCCCCAGCGAGTCCAAGCTATTCCCAATGAATAATACTTAGGCCTATTTATAATAGCCTACATAGCGCGAAACTGTTCATATAATAGGCTGTAGCCAGCGCGAAACTGCGCATTCCCTATAGCCGTTCATTGAACAGCTGGCGGCCGGTATAAATAAATTAAAACATACACGATATTTTGTTATTTGAATGATCTTGAATATATATATTCAAGATCATTCAAATAACAACATATTGTGTAGCCTATGTTTTTTTCATTTATAATTTAACAATAGGGGGTGCAACAGAACACAATTTTAGGGAAAGTCATTGACAGGCGGACTTCAATGTTTTATTAAAATATAGTTATGTGCAAATGAAAACCCACAATCGTCCTATGGACCTTACCCCGATTTTGGAAATCAGATAAAGGCGTTCACAAGACCATTTCAATAATCGCATTATTACAATTATCGGTTGATGTCTCACTGTCAAACCTGCCGCTATGCACAAGATAGTTAATGTCCGGATATGATTGGCAATGAGTGATCTTTACTCATGGCGACTATTTCAATTTTGTATGGATCCACAAGTCGATCAAGCTTATTTTTTCTTTGTATCGTGCTGAAGCCATATAGCCTACTGCGCTCAGACTTGGCTACATTATGCCCTGTCTTCAAATTTACTTCCGGGGTTTACGAGTAGCCTAACAGTTGAATGCGTTCCAGAAACAAAACGCAAAACCCTCACGTTCACCATATCTTTACTAACAAATATATTTACAATACTGTTATTTTGCGCATTTGACCAAACAGCCTCCACGTCTTGACCCGACGTCAGTTGCCGAGATAGATAGGCTACTGTAGGCCTAGATATATTATAGGTGTTCGTAATAATTAAATTACATCGAGGTGGATAAAACATGTGTTTGAGAACAAGGTAATAATAACAATTAAACGTTATTTGTATAGCCCCTTTCATACAGATACCTTCAGCTCAAAGTGCTTTACAACAGAGCATTTAAATTAAAGAATGTGAAATTTAATGATGCTTCATTCGTAGACTATAGGAGAAAAACAGAGCCCAGCCTGCTAAATCTACTCAAAGACGCCACCTGGCGGTAGTGCATCACTAAAACGAAATAACACCCGTCTGAAATCCCACGAGATTTCCAACGGGATTTCCCTGCCAAATACCGCGACGTGAAATGCTGCAGCAAGTTACATTCTTATGTTCCCACATCTGTATGTCCGTGTAGCTTAAAAACTGTAGGCATGGCGACGAGTTAGAAAAAGGGTAAAAATGCAAAATTAGCAGCTCAAAAGGTAGTGTGTGGGCCCATACGTTTCAATGGAGAGCGCAGTTGCCGAACAAATCGTCATACAGCGAAAACTATAAGTCACACGGCTTAGATACTTACATTGTACGAATCAGCACAGTTATGGGAACGTTTCGATATATAATATGTGTATGAGCTGTTAAAACTGTAGGCATAGCGACAAGTTAGAAAAAGAGTAAAAATGCAAAATTAGCAGCTCAAAAGCTAGAGTGCGTTGCCATACGTTTCAATGAGGAGCGCAGTTGCCGAACAAATCGTCATACAGCGAAAACTATAAGTCACACTGCTTAGATACTTACATTGTACGAATCAGCACAGTTGTGTGAATGTTTTGATGTATAATATGTGTGTAAGCTTTCAAAACTGTAGGAGTGCCAGCAGTTTACAAAATGTGTGAATATTTTCAAAGCAACTGCTGCCACCACTCTAAAAACATAAAGTTTCTGAACATTCCAAAAGCATTTCAAGCAGTTTCAATAGGACAAAAAAATGTTTTAAAAGTTAAATTTCTTAAAAACTATGAAAAATATCAAAAATCTGAATGGATCCGTTCAAGAGCTGAACGTCATGAACATTTTAAAGTTTGAATGAGGTTTCTAGCACAAAGTATGAAGAACTAGTAGAGGTTCAAAAAACGGGGAGAATAATAATAATAATAAAGAAAGAAAGAAAGAAAGAAATAGTGGGAATATCACAAGTTGGGCTAGCTTCTGCAAGCTAGCCCACCTAATAAAGAAATAGTGGGAATATCACAAGTTGGGCTAGCTTTTGCAAGCTAGCCCACCTAATAAAGAAATAGTGGGAATATCACAAGTTGGGCTAGCTTTTGCAAGCTAGCCCACCTAATAAGTCACAATTAAGCACTCCCTTACCGAGTCATTCCGTATTTCCACCCCATTCTTCTAGCAGCCTTCCCGATGGTCTTGGTAGATTTTCTGTATGTCTCTGGCTGACCGCTCGTCCTCGGCTTCAAGAAGTCCGTTGATGGTTTGCATGATCTGACTATATACAAATACAATGAATTATATTAGAACAGTGCCTTATATAATATAGATAGATGTCGGACAGCTAGTGTGCATTTATAGTCTAGGGCTAATACAGGTCTATAGTCAAGGTCTACTGTACCTTGTCAGTTTCCTTAGCCTGCGGGGTTTGGCCACTACAGGTGACTTGCTGTAGTGGCGCCGGACTGAATTAGCGGTCACATCAACCCCCATTGCATTCAAGACCGCTCTTATCTGTGTGGTGGAGTAGCCGTTCATATGGAGTGTCTTGATCTGCTCACTTTGCTCAGTTGAGATCTTCATCTTGATCAAGCGATGTTGGGTCTGCTGGTGAGGTCAGCTGCATGATCACAACATTTATCTTCACAATAAGGGGGCGGGGCGGAGGGAGCCGATGCGCTGTTTCCCAGAGCCTTCTTAGCCAAGGTACAAGGGATACTTTAAGGGCGGGCTGAACCCATCGTAAGCTGTCCCTTAGCGATGTGCTCCGTTCAAATGACCTAGTTGCATTTGATTAGCACATTATGGTCGATTAGGCTACATTAGCAAATACTTCGATGTGGCATTTACAGGACAATACAGGCTAATCGATTGGGCCTATAAAATGTTCACAATGAATGGAGGCCAAGCAATTTGTTTTCAATGGAATGGAAGCTAAAGACAATGCAAGAGCCATGAGCCGTTTTATGAAGTATAAATTAGGCTTTATAGCGCCCATATTATGACGAGACTTGAATATAACGAGACAGGCTATTGAACAGGTTTATGTCAGTAATGACGCAGAAGTTTGTACTTAACAATTAAGATTAGGGTGTGCAAATGTTCTTTTTACGACTACGCCGACGTCTGCCCATGTCTCGCATGTTGTCACTCTGTAACATCACCTTCAACAGATGAATAGGCCTACTATTTTAAACCTCGCTGCAGATATGGGCAAAATAGGCATATTAATTCATTACAAACGTTCATTTAAAACTCACTGAGGGACACCCTCAATTTATCCGTAGCCTAAATCGACGCAAGCCCTTAGCCCTATTTAACATAGCCTACTGAGACCAGTAGATGATGTAGCCTATGCTATGGAAAGAAAAGGCCTACTGTAGCCTTATGTCACTCTGCTGCTGTAACACCCCAAATCCCCAGTGGGGATTGATAGTTATTTTATCTTAATATAGCAAAGACAAATACATAAGTAAAACTTATGATCAGGCTAGCCAACGTTAACCCATACCCTAACACTGGCATTCATTGACGTCACCATGACCTAGTTGCATTTGATTAGCACATTATGGTCGTTGTCTGCATAAATAAAGGGAGAAAAAGTATTAGGCACACCAATTTAGGCTTAACAACAGATTTTTACTCAATGAGTGCTTTGCGTGTAGCCCATCGTTACAATGGCCTACCTTGAAAAAAACGATGCGTTGGTCCATTCCAGTTGTTTTTGTCACCATGACCTAGTTGCATTTGATTAGCACATTATGGTCGATTAGGCTACATTAGGCTACATTAGCAAATACTTCGATGTGGCATTTACAGGACAATACAGGCTAATCGATTGGGCCTATAAAATGTTCACAATGAATGGAGGCCAAGCAATTTGTTTTCCATGGAATGGAAGCTAAAGACAATGCAAGAGCCATGAGCCGTTTTATGAAGTATAAATTAGGCTTTATAGCGCCCATATTATGACGAGACTTGAATATAACGAGACAGGCTATTGAACAGGTTTATGTCAGTAATGACGCAGAAGTTTGTACTTAACAATAAAGATTAGGGTGTGCAAATGTTTTTTTACGACTACGCCGACGTCTGCCCATGTCTCGCATGTTGTCACTCTGTAACATCACCTTCAACAAATGAATAGGCCTACTATTTTAAACCTCGCCGCAGATATGGGAAAAATAAGCATATGTGACAGCGGCTGGTAATTTGGTCCGCAACTCGGCAAACCCCTAAATGCGCTAGAGGGCAAAATAAATCAAAAAACGTTTTTTTTTCGTTTTTTGTTTTTTTGTGTATTACCAAAGTTGAAGTTGTGAAGAACCCACTTACTATAGTTTTAGGTTCACGAAATACGTATAATTAGTCTGCAAACCAAGCTCGTTTTTAGCTGATTTCGAGCCGGGTTTGGGGGCGGGCAGATCGATTAGCATGATTTGGTTTCATTGGCTATTGCTTCCAGGTTCTCCGCCACCCACCCTTCCCCAACACGCCGGCTTTGTTTACATTCAGTCCCAAATTTAACAATGGATGCTACAGCTTTTGCTAAAGAGAAGACGGGGATGGCATCCAGAACATGGAAAGAGTTTTAATAGCAGCTAAAACTCCAGCAGAGCAGGATTCGTTCGTACACAGAGTTTTATTCTTGATGACCTGTGATACAGAGATGACTGTATCAGCAAAGCAAGTTGCTACCAAGCGCAGAGTTGCGTCGAACGACGTACCAGATTCACACCACCGCCAAGCATTCTGCTTTGCTTTGGGGTAAGCTGATCTTTATACTTTCTGTGCTGTTTACATTACATTAACGTTAGTCGTTTAGCAGAAGCTCCTTTCTAAACAAGTGACTAAGTCTAGCTAGCATAACAAAGGCACTAGCCCTAACTAACAAAGGCTAGCTAGCTAACGTTAGCTAACATGCTAGTTAGCTGAGCTAGCCCTTTGTTCCTAAACTAGCCAGCTAGTCTATTTAATCAACACATTCTGGTACTATTTTATCTATATGGAGTGCCAGTACTGTGGGCAATAGTTTAATGTACTTTCTTCCTTCTATTCTATTGCAGTTTTGATGCTGAGAGACCTGGCATGGTTGTGGCCAGAGAACACCGTGATGCACCGGCAGTCGAGTTTCAGCTGCTGCGCAAGCCTGATGTCCTGCCCCCCAGAGAAGGTCTTC
Organism: Borostomias antarcticus; assembly: GCF_949987555.1. NCBI lineage: Eukaryota > Metazoa > Chordata > Actinopteri > Stomiiformes > Stomiidae > Borostomias > Borostomias antarcticus. The sequence goes on along the minus strand of NC_140239.1, from coordinate 21,767,604 downwards.
TTGTGCAAGCCCCACCCCGACTGGACATGGCCAGACAGACGTATCTCTTTGACAAGATCAGAGAGTTCTGTTCTGATGAGGGACGAGACGTCACATGTCCCCCGCCAAACTCCACAGCAGCTCAGAACAAGACTGTCCGCTTGTAGATTCACTGCAGATCATCAGGACGGACAGCACTGCAGGAGAAAGGCCACAGCCTTTTCCTGTTTGTATACTGAAGCGTTGCTTGTTCTCTTGCACAGACTTGCCCACACTTGCACAGACTGCATTGTCAAACTATTGAATACTGAGCCGAGTACTGTTGTTATTACCTTGAGTATTGAGCTGGGGACTGTTATTACTTTGTTGTACACTTGATCACAATAAACACTATGCACCTTGTCTATAAAACAGACAACTGACTGTACACTTTAACACTTAGACTGTTGCCTTTTTTTGTACACTTTACTACTTATGCTTGTACTTTATATCATGTATGTGACAATAAAGAATGTTAAATTTGAACTTCATCTTATATTGTGTTGTGAATGCAGTTAAGAACAAGATTAATACTGACTCAAAGAGTGTGGGGTCATCAGTGAGAGAGCACCTCACTTGGTAGCCACTCTCAGGTAATACCCCAAGTTGACAGCCACTCTGACAGATAATGACAGATCGTCCAGTGGGGGAGTGGCTGGGGGTGCGGTTACCAGGCTATTGTTCACGCCCATTACCTGGCAGTCAGAGGTGTGAAAATGTTGGAGAACTTTGGAGGAGGAATTCTCAGCTAAGTTGATTTGGCAGTACTAGCATTCAAATAAGCATATCTTCTTCAACTATGTTCAGATTTCAATGTATGAGACCTCATTTGAAAGCTTACAATCTGCACTTTCATAATATGTTAAAAACTGAAAAATGACCATTGCCTAGTTGAGGACCAAATTACCAGCGGCGGTCACATATTAATTCATTACAAACGTTCATTTAAAACTCACTGAGGGACACCCTCAATTTATCCGTAGCCTAATTTGACGCAAGCCCTTAGCCCTATTTAACATAGCCTACTGAGACCAGTAGATGATGTAGCCTATGCTATGGAAAGAAAAGGCCTACTGTAGCCTTATGTCACTCTGCTGCTGTAACACCCCAAATCCCCAGTGGGGATTGATAGTTATTTTATCTTAATATAGCAAAGACAAATACATAAGTAAAACTTATGATCAGGCTAGCCAACGTTAACCCATACCCTAACACTGGCATTCATTGACGTCACCATGACCTAGTTGCATTTGATTAGCACATTATGGGCGATTAGGCTACATTAGCAAATACGTCGATGTTGCATTTACAGGACAATACAGGCTAATCGATTGGGCCTATAAAATGTTCACAATGAATGGAGGCCAAGCAATTTGAACAAACAATTTGATTAAAGGAATGCCGATTAGGCTATTTCGGCTATTTGGCATTCATTCACATTAGCAAATGGCCGGACAATCCGTAGAAACTAGTAGCCTATATGCCTAAGTCTTTTGTCTAGGCCTATTTCATGTTCCAATGTTCCAATAGTCCTTCATCAGTTCATCAATTCATCAGTTTGTTTTAAGCCCCACAACTTTTACCAAGAGGGCAAAATTAAGTCCACCCATTCACCCAACTTGTAGCCTCGCCTACTTGGTTCACCGCATCCTCGGGTCGTTGACGGGCCTCCCATCTTCTTAAATTATTTTTTTTCCCAGTAGTCCAAACTCCATATCCAATTCTTATTTTTAATCATTTACTCACTCAATCATTGTTCAATGATTACAGATCAGGATTGCTGACACAAACCCATTAAATAGCCTACCTCTCGTCATATTTAAGTCTCGTCATAACATGTGAGCTATAACGTCAGGGAACGGATGAGGGGTTTAACGAACTGATTATAAGGACTCTATTGAAAAATTTGGACTGAATTACATAATTTAATAGAAAATATTATTCAAAAAGAAAGGAGCAGGATAGCTGGGACGTTCAGACAGGTGATGAAGGTGCTAGGCTATTTGTTTTTATCGGGTACACAAGCTGAGCTGGGGAGCCTAAACACGTAGGCTAAGCGGCATATCTCAATAAAGTGGTAACTGTCGTCGGGTCTAGCTATATCTGTTAACTCATATGGAACAAGGTATCGGGACAAGTAGGCCCTAGAGGTTTAATAGAGTAGGCTAACTAGCTAGCTAGCTAGCAGAGTGTTCTCTCTATTCAAACGGGATCGGGAAATTATGTTTAGCGCTGTTGACTAGCCTACATATTTTTTTCGAAATATGGTCTCATGGGACAGCTCTTCCTGCTTCCATTAGGCACTCTATGGCATTCATTCACAAGATGATGGCCCAGTCCGATTGTCCACCCTTACATGAATTTGCATACTCTGGGACACACCCAGAGTCACACCTTTCCGGCCACGCCCTTGCCCAGCCATCAATAAATACTCTGCCTACAACAGTGTCTACCCTACAGACCCACTGACAATGAACACCAATCGTTTCTACAACAAGAAGAAGCCAGGCTGCGATGCATCCTCGTCTTCTGACAACCTACCGAAAAGGCCGGCTCCAAATGCAGGGGGCCCAGCACTTGGCCCTCCTGTCCAAGTCGGTCCTAGCCAATCCAAGAGGATTTTGAGAAAGGTACGTTTGGCTCAGCTATTATACACAAAAAACAACCGTAATGTTCTCTATTCCAAGTACTCAACTGATCTTTAATGGCTGTTCTGCTTATTAACTGCAATATTCTGTGTCTGTTTCTTTTACAGAGAAAGAGGCTGGCTTCAAATGCAGGAAGCCCAGCACTTGGCCCTCCTGTCCAAGCCGGTCCTAGCCAATCCAAGAGGATTTTGAGAAAGGTACGTTTGGCTCAGCTATTATACACAAAAAACAACCATAATGTTCTCTATTCCAAGTACTCAACTGAGATTTTAATGGCTGTTCTGCTTATTAACTGCAATATTCTGTGTCTGTTTCTTTTACAGAGAAAGAGGCCGGCTCCAAATGCAGGACTCCCAGCACTTGGTGATGGTCCTACCCCCCGCCCTAAAAAGCGGACTCCGTGTGGGCCTACAGCTCCAGAAGAAGCATGCAAAGATACCCCACAGCGCCCTAAAAAAGGATGGTGGCAAAGAAAGCGGTACGTTTCTCTGTTTTCTCTACATTTCTAATCAGTGTTATTGCCAGGTAGTTTTTACATGTGTCGTTATAAATAAAACATAAAATAGCATACTGATTGTCTGAGGATACAATGTTTCTCATTCCATTTTCATTATTCTGGTTACAGGCAGTGACCGGGACCAATGCCACTCTCGAGCCCAGCAGTGTATGGTGACACTGTGGCAGAGCAGCTGCGGCGGACAGCCAGTGAGGTGGACAGCGTCAGGGCCGAGCTAAAGGCTGGACAGACTGCAATGAAGGTGGAGCTACGGAGGGCCATGCAGCAGAAAGACAGAGACATGCAGCAGAAAGACAGAGACATGAAGGAGCTGCTACAGAAGGCCATGCGAGAGATGGAGGAGCTACGGGGGGCCATGCAGCAGAAAGACAGAGAGATGGGTGAGCTGCGTGCAGCGTTAGCATCTGGCACCCCCAGCCCCCTGAGAACCCCTTCCACCCCTGGGAGCAACACCCTGGCGAGGCACACCCCTGGCAGCTCAGCGAGTTACACCCCTGGGACTATGGCACACCTCACCCCGGCAAACCTCACCCCCAGACACCCGCTGCTGCCTGTCCCTTCAGTTCTCCCTGACATCCACATTCCTGAACTGGACATAGATTACTGCCGGAACCTCTGGCAACGGACCAACGGTCGGCAGGTTTGACAGTGAGTGCGTTCACATGCACAATATACACAATATTTTGTTATTTGAATGATCTTGAATATATATATATTCAAGATCATTCAAATAAGAAAATATCGTGTATGTTTTTATTTATTTATACCGGCCACCAGCCGTTCCATGAACGGCTATAGGGAATGCGCAGTTTCGCGCTGGCTACAGCCTATTATATGCACAGTTTTGCGCTACGTAGGCTATTATAAATAAGTATTATTCATTGGGGGAGCTTGGACTCGCTGGGGACTGGTGGAGAGACGCAGAGCCTCCCCAGACGCGACATCTCCAGTTGGCTGAAGAGCTGCGCGCTCCGGCGGCGCCCCTCGCAGTGTCCACAGAAGAATACCCCCACCAAAATACCTGCATGGTGAAGACAAGCTGCAGCAAGAACAGAACTGTCTACCAATGCATGAAGTGCACCTAGCTGTCTGTGAGAGGCTATAGCAGAGGATATGTGCGAAGTGTATTTGAGCTGCTGCCTCAACCGTGCGTAAGAGCAGAGCGCATCAACTCGTGTATAGCTACAACTAGTAGCCCATAGCCATTAAAACGGCTTATTGTTTTATTCATATATCAACTAGATAATTCGATAATAATGAGTAGCCTAGTAGGCTTAAATGAATTAAATAGGGCCAAATAAGCCTAAAGTTGTAGCCTAGGCTACAGTACAATCACAAGACGCATAGGCCTAGCCTATCGTAAAAAGCGTTGCGTTCTCATAGGCCTATATTAACTTAGATAATTATTAATTATGCTCAGGACATAATGTCCGTTGAAAATAATTCCCTCTAAGCAGAATTTGAATTGTATTAAAATAGGCTAAAATAAAATTTCCACATATTATGATTCCTTCTAGGTCTATATAAAAAAAAAACATTTTTTTAATGTGTAGCCTAGGCTATAGGCTTCTGCGATGAACAAAACAGCCACAATGTAGCCTGCTTAGCGAGCGAGAGGGCAGTCTATCATAAAGTGTAGGCTATAGCCTAACCATAATGTTATATATCTAGACTACATGCATTGTGGTATTTCTTTATATAGCCCAGCCTGCAATTGTTTCTCAATAAACAGTTATGTCATCCTCTGAGTCCGAGTAGGCTAATAGACCGGCAGCTCTAAATGCCTTCCCAATCAATGAGACATGGTTGTAAAAATGATGTTTTATTGATGAAAAGGGTAAAACTGAAAAACATGGAGTCATTGCATTGATCGATGCAGTCCGTTCAAAATCCTTTGATAGGGTTTTTTCCCGCTATACTGCCATTTATATCCGAACATTAACTATCTTGTGCATACAGAGCACAAACAATGAAACGAATAGATTTCCTCCCTGTCTGTCTGTGGCATTCGCTACCAGCAAACACTGAAAATACAGGTCCTCAATTTATTTAGATTAGACTAGCCTATCCAACTGGACCACTCCAATGAATGTTGAACGTAGCCTACTTTTATTCTTTAGGTTTTACAGAATCGGCCTACAATGTCCACACATGCATGCGCCATCTGACTAGCTCGTCACTCGCCAGCGAACCTGGACTAGACTATTGTAACCCCCCCCCCCCAAATTCTTTTATATTCAAATAAACTGGATGAACCGGTTTCCTAGCCCTGGATCGTGGGGAGGGGGGTAGCCTGCGTTAGCGGGTGCTTTGCCGTGACCGGCCATTGAATTCACTAGTTTGATTGATAGATGGATGGATTTAACCTCCAAAGTAGATTGTGCAAGTATTGTATAGGCCCATGTGTAAGAGATGGATGGCTGTAACCATGAACTCAGCCAGAGGTAGGCCCTACTGTAGATTATCAGCATTATCACCAGTCTCAATTTATGTCTCAATTTATGTGTTGCCATTCATTTAAACCACCATCTCATCTAGACTACTTCTGTTGCTGCATTTTTACATTTATGCTTTCATGATTTTAGAGCGCAATAAACATTTTCCAGGATTCCAATAAGTCCATCCATTCATCCAACTTTGTGCTGAGCGCAGCGCAGGCTGGTAGCCTACTGTCAAGGCTCAAGACTGATGCACTCCCTTAACACGTCTCGCAACTTCCCAGACCATCAAGAGAATTTCAACATGAAAGACCTTGGGATTCCAGGAGTCAAGGCCGTTTCAGACGGGGAGCGACATTCCGCCTGCATTCTCGCTCGGATCAGCGGGGGGCACGCGGGGGGCACGCGCAGCGGGGAAAGCTGACTACAATTCAGCTCTTGTCGCGGGCGGGCGTGTGCAGCCTAGTTCCATATGAGAACACTCCTCGGTCCAATTCCGTATAGTAGATCAGCCTGTGTACTTTCAACGAATGTATTATTAGACATAATATCATAATAATATATATAGCCTTCAACGACCTCCTGAGCTGCCTGCCTGATGGTCTCAGGGCTAAAGAGACCGCGCATCGTTTTCCTCACCCTAACTATTGGCATGCTATCAATGAAAGAAAATACATTGTAAATAAACATGGTTTTAGGCTATTGTTTTTATGTAGGCCTATAGGTTAAGCTATTTGTGTTCATAAGGTAACGTCATTGTAAACGAAAGTAGCCTATAGCCTATAATCCAATTGACTGGAACCAGGTGGTTTGACAAAAGTTAAGAGGCAAAATAATTGGTCTTGACTGCATTCAAGATGTATCTTTCACATTAAAACTACATACAAAGCTGGGAATGCTAAGAAAATTGCATATGTTTGCAAACTAAAACAAGTGAACACAATTTTACAATCGAAAAATGCTTATGAGGCCATTATTTTACTTATATGGGGCAAAAGTGGTTTCTGCCTAAGCCCTCCACAATACCACAACACAGCAGTGTCATGTTTTACCGAAGGAGAAGTGAAGAAGACGGAAGCTGCTAAAGCAGCTAGCTAATGTTAAGATCATTCCTCTAGCTGCTTTGCTGCTAATGCGAGTTCGTCTCCGTTCCTGCCCGAGAAACAGAAGTTGAACTAATAGCATCAAAATCCAAATAGCTACAGGAATCATCGTTGTAAAGTTAGCTATCTGCTCTTTAGCCACCGACAGCTACCGTTAATATTATGGAAGCTGCTGTCGTGAGCTAACTTGCTATCACGGTCTTATCGTGCAGCTTCACAGGCTGCTATTAGCAGACAGCACTAAAGTTGACAAAATCACACTTGCACATCAGTAGAATTCCAACCATTTATATGGGATTTATCATTCAACTAAACATGGAACCTGAATACTACCTGATATTTCAACCTGCTGCCATCAGTGATCGGCGCGTCTGCTTGTTTGAGTCATGAATATCTTACGCAGTTACATTCCATGTAGTGTCCCAAAACTGTTAAATCATTCCCCATGTAGTTCACTATGAGTCGCACTCAATACATCCATGGTAATAGGGAGGGGGTGAGTGAACCATTTCAAACACATCTCTGGTCATCTCCGTTAGCCATCTTACTCGTCCTGATGCCATGTTCCATATGAGAACACTCAGCCTAATGTATTAAACTTCTACTTGTCCCGACAGTTAACAGATATAGACCCGGCGACAGTTACAGAGATAGAAACTATAAATAGATAGGCTTTGTTTGTAATAATTAAATTACAACCAGACAGAGAACAAGGAGTTTGTGAACGGTAGGCTCATCTAATGTGCGAGATGAGCTACAGCAATGGGTCAATGAGTGGTATTACTGCGCCCCTATGGGCAGGCGAGCGGTGGTGCGGAATGCCGTAAAGCGCCTGTTAGAATACCGCGGGTCAAGTTACATTCTTATGTTCCCACATCTGTAACCTAAGTAGACAGTAGATAGACAGTTCTGTTCTTGCTGCAGCTTGTCTTCACCATACAAGTATTTTTTAGGGGGGTATTCTTCTGTGGACACTGCGAGGGGCGCCGCAGGTGGCTGTTTTGACGCCAGAGCGCGCAGCTCTTCAGCCAACTGGAGGATGTTGCGTCTGGGGAGGCTCTGTGTCTCTCCACCATTCCCCAGCGAGTCCAAGCTCCCCCAATGAATAATACTTATTTATAATAGCCTACATAGCGCAAAACTGTGCATATAATAGGCTGTAGCCAGCGCGAAACTTCGCATTCCCTATAGCCGTTCATTGAACAGCTGGCGGCCGGTATAAATAAATAAAAACATACACGATATTTTGTTATTTGAATGATCTTCAATATATATATATATTCAAGATCATTCAAATAACAAAATATTGTGTATGTTTTTTTCATTTATAATTTAACAATAGGGGGTGCAACAGAACACAATTTTAGGGAAAGTCATTGACAGGCGGACTTCAATGTTTTATTAAAATATAGTAATGTGCAAATGAAAACCCACAATCGTCCTATGGACCTAACCCCGATTTTGGAAATCAGATAAAGGCGTTCACAAGACCATTTCAATAATCGCATTATTACAATTATCGGTTGATGTCTCACTGTCAAACCTGCCGCTATGCACAAGATAGTTAATGTCCGGATATGATTGGCAATGAGTGATCTTTACTCATGGCGACTATTTCAATTTTGTATGGATCCACACCTCCGATCAAGCTTATTTTTTCTTTGTATCGTGCTGAAGCCATATAGCCTACTGCGCTCAGACTTGGCTACATTAGCTGGTGCCCTGTCTTCAAATTTACTTCCGGGGTTTACGAGTAGCCTACCAGTTGAATGCGTTCCAGAAACAAAACGCAAAACCCTCACGTTCGCATTTGACTTAACAGACACCACGTCTTGACCCGACGTCAGTTGCCGAGATAGATAGGCTACTGTAGGCCTAGATATATTATAGGTGTTCGTAATAATTAAATTACATCGAGATGGAGAAAACATGTGTTTGACAACAAGGTAATAATAACAATTAAACTTTATTTGTATAGCCCCTTTCATACAGATAAATTCAGCTCAAAGTGCTTTACAACAGAGCATTTAAATTAAAGAATGTAAAATTTAATGATGCTTCATTCGTAGACTATAGGAGAAAAACACTGAGCCCAGCCTGCTAAATCTACTCAAAGACGCCACCTGGCGGTGGTGCATCACTAAAACGAAATAACACCCGTCTGAAATCCCACGAGATTTCCAACGGGATTTCCCTGCCAAATACCGCGAGGTGAAATGCTGCAGCATGTGACATTTCTAACTTGGATTTAACTTTGAAACAGTTTAGGAGTTTATAACTATGACTATGACTGATGGTATAATTTATGATTATACCGCGGTTATCACAACTCTGAAGGAAAATAGATTTAAAACATTAAATGAACTCGTATGGGGCATCAATAGTCTGGTTTTATCAATCTCGATCTGAAAGAGGAGGCCTTGACTCAAGCAAGTGACCTAGAGACCCGTTGACAACACTACAACGACGTGATCAAAGCATTTAATATTTAAATATTTAAATAATATTTCAAGTATACTAATCAATTATCAAGATAATATGAAAACACACAATTCAATAATAGATGGAAACACAAATGCGGCAGTATGGAAACAAAGCAGAAGGAAAATGAATGATATAAGATTGCAGCCTGTCCTAATTCTCTAAGCTCAAAACAGCAAAGCAAGCCAGCGAATAAAATTGCGTGATCGCGTGCCCTGCGCGATGTGGGGGTTTCTGGGGAGGAGTCATGGGAAAGGGATGCCAGCGGACCCTGCTAGCTAATGCTAGCTAGCTTGAAAATATTAACGGTGTGCTGACTAAAGCTACTAGATTAGCTACCTGCCTGTTCATATCATTATGTAAAGTTAGGTTTGACAGGCATGCACTTCTGGATGTGGTCTGAAAACAGCAGGATGCTGGTCAAGTCAAGGTACGTCACTTATAGAAGCTGGCACTAAATGTTTGTAAATGCCTGCTATAGAAGCTAAGTGATCTAGCTAGCTATGTTATTTTGCTAATACTGTTGCTAGCTTTCCATCGTAGCTTGGCTGTCATAGCTGACAGCCAATAACGTGTTTTATTAAAATACCCCCCCCCAATCAAATATCTTCCCTCAAATAATTCATATTTTAGGAGGGAAAATGGAATTATAAAATGTGAGATCATACATTCCTTTTCATTCAACCCTGTATTCCACTATGGATCAGCAAATGCGAGTTAGACAACTGTGTGGCCTATCTCTGACTCCGTTTACACCTTGCATTAAAATGCGTTTTTGGTGATCAGATTGCAATCTGATTGTGCTAAACCACATGAAAATAAAGGTGTAAATGTGCCCAAAACGTTTTAAGCACAGATTGCGATCCGATCCGGAGGTGGTCAGGGACGCATTTCAACCACATTTAATATAAGTGTAAATGGAAATGCGTTTTTAATCCACATTTCAACAACGTGGGCGGAAATACGTAGCCATTGGAACGCGCCGGTTCCAGACCAGCAAGGAGCAGGCTTCCATGGCAGCTAGCAAGAAAGCACTAAAATGGATCCTGGTCAAGGTTGGAGTCCAGACGAGACAAAAGTGTCTACTCTCTATTTGGTCGCATGAAAATATTCAAGCACAAACAGGATGTGACGTTCGATTGTCAGCTGGACAGAGTCGATCGGATCTCAAACGGATGGGGTTGAAGATAATCAAAATGCATATTAATGCCAGGTGTAAATGTAATCAGGCTAAATCATTATCTAGATACAATCTCGATACGAGACGCATTTTAATGCAAGGTGTAAACGGGGTCTCTGGTTTATCTTGCATGGCAACGGAGGCGCAGATCCGTGTGGGTTCATCCCATTCTGCAAAACTGGAGCAGGCATGGAGAATAAGACACTTGATCTGCTGTATGCAAATGCCAAGGAAGCATACACTGCCTCAGCTCTTCCACCAATAGGCAGATCAGATCACAACCTGGTGTACCTTCAGCCCTGTTATAAGCCTTGTGTCCTGAGACTGCCCATAGCCACCAGGACATTCAGGAAGTGGACTCCAGAGGCAACGGGAGCTGAAGGGGAGCCTGAAGCAGGCCAAGGAGGACTATAAGAAGAAGGTGGAGAGGAGACTGCAGCACAATGACACCAGAGAGGTGTGGAGGGGAATGAAGAACATCACCAGCTACAAGCAGAATAACAACAGCCTGGCTACAGCGGGAGATGTGGACAAGGCCAAAGAGTTCAACCAGTTCTACAACAGGTTTGACCCGGCAGCTAGGGTCTGTTCTGCCTCTGTCAGCTCTGCCTTCGCCCTTTACAGTAGATGAGGTGAGGGAGGAGCTGCAAAGACTGCGACCAGGAAAGGCGGCTGGCCCAGATGATGTGTGTCCGAGGCTGCTGAAGGCCTGTGCGGACCAACTGGCGGGGCCTCTCCAGCGACTCTTCAGCCTGAGCCTGCAGGCAGTTTTCTGTGGAAAACATCATGTCTTATGCCGGTACCCAAAGCTGGGTGTCCGGCCAAGCTCAACGATTACAGACCGGTGGCCCTCACATCACACATCATGGAGACGCTGGAGCGGCTGTTCCTCTGTCGCCGCCTGAGACCACAGACCAAACACACACTCGACCCCCTGCAGTTCAGGTACCAGGAGTGCATCGGAGTGGACGACGCTGTCCTCTATTTCTCACACCGGGCCCAATCCTACCTTGATGAGCCAGGGAGTGAAGTGAGGATTATTTTCTTTGACTTCTCGAGCGCTTTCAACACCATCCAGCCTCTGCTACTCAGAGGGAAGCTTGGACAGATGGGAGTGGATCTCGCCTGCATATCCTGGATCACAGACTACCTGACGGGAAGACCACAGTTCGTCAGGTTGGGGAGCTGTGTCTCTGGAACGGTGGTGAGTAGCACTGGTGCTCCGCAAGGGACTGTGCTGGCTCCGTACCTGTTCACCTTGTACACATCGGACTTGTGTCCTGCCACATCCAGAAGTACTCTGATGACACGGCTATTGTGGCGTGCGAGGAAGGGACAGAGGAAGGTCCTTCGACATCTGCAGGGAGATTCTGCACGTGTTCTACCAGTCGGTAGTGGCGTGAGTTCTCTTTTATGCTGCCGTCTGCTGGGGAGGTAGTGCGACGGAGAGGGAGATCAGAAGGCTGGACAAGCTGGTGAAGAAAACTGTCTCAGTGCTGGGGAGGAGCCTGGACACAGTGGGGGCCGTGGTAGAGAGGAGGATGCGGACCAAACTGCATGCACATCATGGACAATGCCAACCACCCTCTTCACCATACCCTGGTTGGGCAGAGGAGCAGTCGCAGTGGGCGGCTCATCGTGCTGTGCTCAAGGACTGAGCGCCACAGGTGGTCCTTTGTCCCAGCAGCGATCAGGCTGTTTAACAGCTCAGTTGAGGGCAGGGGCCGCTGACCTGAGCTCAAATGACCCCCTCATCTGACCACCACCCCCTCCTTTCGTGTGCAATTTACTACTGACACTTTTTTAAATTAGTTTATTACTCACTTTATGCACTCGTTTTCCGCTGCCTATTTACCAGTATGAGATACCGGTGTTTCTAGTTGAAGGGTTACTTTGTAATGTCAGCACTTCTGCCTTTTACTTGTGAGAGATACTTTCTGTTTCCCATGGTTCTGTGGCTGTTAGCCAGAGCTGCTCTTGCCTCTGGAACTGTCTTTTCACACACACAATCCGGTTGCGGGAACGTCGTAGCAACGTGCTCAATAGATGTCTGCTCCACCTTATGAAATGACGTGATGTGCACGTAAACATTGTTATTTCCGCAAAGTAAATTGAGCACGTTGTGATGACATGGGCAGGAAGTAACGTCATATACGTACTTGGCCGAGTCGTGTTCTACATGTCTTTATATTGCTGCATTATCTTTTTACAACACTGCTGACACTGGTCTTCATTAATGTTGCTGATTGGTCACTTACTTACTAAACCCTGACCATACATTTTTAATGCAAGTATTTTTTGCATTAAAAAAGGATGAAATGCCATTGCCAAATTATGTAATTCATAATTTCAAAGTTTATTTTCAAATATACTCAATAAATGTCAACACTCACATCTCATCTCCACGGAACTTGTCGAATGCAACTCCACTATAAACTAAGACAGTGTATGAGCGCGCTCTACAGGGCGTATATCAAGTGCCCTGCAACAATACATTATCCCAAGTAAGGATTTTTGTTAACTTAAAATACCACAGTTACACACATCAAGCCCAAATAGCATTGAGATCAGGTTCAACTTACTAAGTGATAATAGTGGTATGGCTTCTGTCTTGTATGAATATGGTGGTATCTCTAGAAATTGTCCTGTTGTCCCTTCCCATACTGGTCAGTTATATGGTATTGGCTTGTCCATGTCTCTGTCTCCAGGTGGGAGCCGGGGTGAGGAGGGTAAACCGGACAACCACAATCACGGATAAACGGTACTATGACAGTGGCTATCAACTCGTTAAGTCTACCCAGCTGGTCCAATCTAGCTATGAGCGCGTTCACGGTAAAAGGGGAGGTATTTGCTCAAAATTACCAATCGCATACCTTAGTATGGGTATTCGGACACGGCCATGGACACGGCAAACAATACGCATAACCAAGTTCCGTCCACTGCATTTTACACAAGAGGAGCATTATTGTAGAAATATGAACTAAAGACGGAACACAGTCGCTACTACCAAAGGCAGGAAGAAAAGCTGGAAAAATACTGCCGACTGCCTATGTTCTATCATTATCCTCCACATGAACACGAGTAGGCTAGATCATTGGGCTATGCCTATTCTTATGGCGTGTAAAACAATTGTAGCCTATATCTATATATCTTTTTCTTTCAGCTGCAACCCTGTGAGACTGGCAAGGGACGCTTAAATAAAGCAAATGTTGGCTATAGTTTTTAATAGTTTCAGGTTGGAGTACACAATGTGATGTCTCTATACAAGAGGAACTAGAGATAAAACAGGCTATTAAGATGGGAAAAAGTGAAGTTCGAGGTGGAGAAGTAGGCTAGTAGCCAGCCCGGAACTGCTGATTGTTTTTGTGTTGGTTTTTGACCTCACCCTCATGTTGGCCTGCATTTCTCTGTTGGCACCACAAGAGGCAGTAGTCCCAGCACACCAAAGTCAACCTGCCGAACTCCACTGCACAAGTAGAGTAGTGGTGAGAGCACTGGACTCACACCTGGGAGACTGGGGTTCAAGACTTGGTGGGGATGACTTTATGGGACTATACCTCAAACCTCCACATGTTCATCCTATCAATCCGAGCTTTACCCCTTGCCTTATAGGTCAGATCCTGTCCCAACCAGTGTTCATTTCGTTGACGAGAACTATGAAGAAAACTATTCGTCAACAACATTTTTTGGGTTATCGTCACGAGACGATAACTAAATAAAAATGAATGTATGATGACAAAAACTATGACTATATCTATTCACATTTTCGTCAACAAATAAAAACTAGACTAAAATGGTTATGGAGGGACGTATGGGAAAAGTTTGAATCAGAATGTCGAGGTTCGGGATGTGCGCAGTTGGATCATGGATGTATAAATAGAACGAGTTGGATGCAACCTACAGGTAGCCTGTGTGTATTTAGCCTACATTTGAATAGTACCGTTGCTACACCGGCCGGCGGGAAGTCAACTAACAGCATACGACTGCTGCGCCTGAACTGTTCAGTAAATGACCACAGTTCAGAAATGTCTTTGTCAACGTTCGCACACACCGGGAGAAAGAGGAGAGCAGACATCTGGATAAACTTCATATTTGATGCAAAGGAAAACAAAACCATTTGTAAACCGTGTGGGGTGAAAATGACTGGCAAAAATACAACAAACTTAAAGCGACATTTGGAGAACAGTCATCCCGAAATTCATGAGAAGGTAAGCACCCCCCCACCCCCGGCTAACGTTACTGTATTAGCTAAACCCAAGCTGGTGTGTTTCTGAAATACTTCAAATACAATACAAGCTAAAAGAAACCAGTGTTTCACGTAGGTTTGTGGCGGGGGAGAACTGAAGTGTCTGATCATTGCAACGCTAACGTTAGTGGCTAGCTAATGTTAGGCACAGGTTAGCTAACGTTACACTGTGTAGCAACAAGTGGGGCTATGCTTGTGGCGGCTGGCGGGGGTATCTAGCGTTAGCTAGTCTGGGTAAGCTAGCTAAGCAACTACTGCTGCTGTCTAATGTTATACTGTAGCTAGATGGATAAGACACGAACAGTTAGCTACCTGGCGCCGCCATAGCCCCTCTCCTCCGGTGTGACGTTAGCTAGCCTGTGCCTGATGTTAGCTAGCCTGACTAGCCAACTAGTGCTGACATGATAATGTTATAGCTTGCTATATCAGGCACAAACACAGTTAGCATCAGACTGGGGGAGAGGAATGCTTCATTATGAAACTGTCTGACAGAAGCAGCCACGCTTCTGTCAGTCTGCCCCAGGGCAGCTGTGGCTACAGATGTATCTTACCACCATCGGTATGACTGTCTGAATGAATACTGGACTCTGTAAAGCGCTCTGGGTTTCATGAAGGGCGCTATATAAATCCAACTTGATTGATTGATTGAACTAAGCCTGTTAAATTTGAGTTGTCTAAATCTATGGTAGATTTTGTCGACTTAAATCGTAATGATATTTAGTCAACTAAAACTAGACTAAAACTAAAACAAGTCAGATGACTAAAATATGACTTAAACTAAATGGCATTTTAGTCAAAAGACTATGACTAAAACAAAATCAAAATTAGCTGTCAAAATTAACACTGGTCCCAACCCTTATTCTAACCCCAACCCACACTAGGGACTGGAAGAAGGACACCAAAAGCAACCCGCTGATCTCCACTGCACAAGTAGAGTAGTGGTGAAAGCATTGGACTCCCACCAGGGAGACTGGGTTTCAAGAGACTGGGGTTCAAGACCCGGTGGGGATGACTTTATGGGACTGTACCCCAAACCTCCACATGTTCATCCTTTCACTACAACCTTTACCCCTTGCCTTATAGGTTAGATCCTTTCCCAACCCCAACCCTTATTCTAACCCCAACCCACACCAGGGACTGGAAGAAGGACACCAAAACCAACCCCCCGATCTCCACTGCACAAGTAGTGGTCAGAGCATTGGACTCCCACCCGGGAGACCGGGGTTCAAGACCCAGTGGGAATGACTTTATGTTATCATCAGTATAACTGCTTTAGCCACTGACCGCTACCATTAATGTTATGGAAGCTGCTGCTAGTTGTTGTGAGTTCATGAGCTAACTGGCTATCCCACTCTTATTGTGCTGGATTAGCATTGGAAGCATTGGAACTGATGTGTCCAGGCGATAAGACCTATCTTAATTTATCAGACATTATTTCATTTCAATTGACAGCTATTTCAGTGGCATGACTAGCTTCCGTCCTACCAGTCCTGAACAGAAACAAGCCAAACACGCACATAAGCCTGGACCTGGCCTGGTTGGATAAAACCTTTGTTGGTTTTATCCTTTTTTCTGAAACCCTAGTAAAACTTGTTCAGCACCTCTCAATTCCGTTCCGTGTCTGCTTTGATATGATATTTTCATTTATAATGCGCCCCCCATCCAACTTTTATATCGGCCTGGGGCGCAGCCCGACGGAAGAAAAAAACAAATGTACAGGACAACATTTAAGATGACAATTACAAACAAACAACCAATCAGAGAGACAGGGAGGGTCATTTAAACATTACACCTCAGCCATACAACAGCACCAAACTAACTTAGAGACCATCTTGGTCGAAAAGGTCGGTTTTAAGCAAGGCCTTAAAAGTCCCTAGGGAATTTGCGGACTTGATGTTCAACGGTAGCTTGTTCCACAATTTTGGCGCCATCACTGCAAAAGCCCTATGTCCTTTCGTTATCATGTTGGCCCGTAGGATCTTCAGACCCATTTGGTCATTTGATCTGAGGGACCTGGAGGATCGGTGTAGGAGTTCCTCAATATAGGCTGGAGCAAGACCGTTGAGGGCTTTGAAGACGAACATGAGGGTTTTAAACTTCACTCTCTGCCTCACCGGGAGCCATTGATGGGAGCGGAGGACTGGGGAAATGTGGTCTCTCATTTTGGTGCCTGTGGCCAGCCTGGCAGCTGCATTTTGGACGGGCTGTAGGCGGAGGATGGTTTTCTCTGCAATACCAGAATAGAGGGCGTTACAGTAATCCAGGAGTGACATGATGAGCATGAGGATGACCCTCTGGAGGTCGCTGGGGGAGAGGAAGGACTTGATTTTTGCAACGGTCTGGTGGAAGCAGGACTGTACCACTGTACTGTACTGTCCTGTACTTTGGGGTTAACTTTGCCATTCCTAACACATCTACTTTGTGTTGCTGCATTTCTTTGTTTTATTCTTTCTTGTTCTAGAGCTCAATCAACTTTTACCAAGAGGACAAAGTGCATCCTTCCACCCAACTTTGTCCTCAAGCGCAGTGTTCCATAGGCCTATAGGCCTGCCGTTTTTGCCTCACCACGGATCTTCCTAAAGTTCTTCTTTTCAATTTGTCCATTAATCCAAACTCCATATCCAATTCCGAACAAACCAATTCCTTGTTCAATGAGCACATATCTGATTTCAGACTATTATTCCCAATTTAACTGACAACATAACCTATTTGAGGGGTTCTTTTGCAAAAGCAGACATCTAGATAAGATAACCTAAATTATTTGTCCATATCTGTTGTGGGGTTTAAAATAGTAGGCCTAGTCATCTCTTAATACAGAATGACAACATGCGGAGAATGACAACATGTGGGACATGAACAGACAGTACAGACAGATTCGTAAAAACATTTCCACACCCTAATATTTATTCACCATCACAAACTTCTATCAGGATTGCTGACATAAATCCGTTCAATAAGTCTTGTCGTATTTAAGTCTCGTCATAATATGGGAGCTTTAACATAAGGGAATGGATCAGACATATTACCGAACGGGCCTACTGGGCCCAGGGGCCCAAGACCTCAGGGGCCCCTTTGCATTTCTTGTTGCAGGGACACCAATAGAAATTTAGGGTGAGATTCCTAACACAAACATAATTATTTTGAACGGTTTATAGGGGCCCACATCTTTAAAAAGAGAGAGAAGCTTGTGTGGGCTACATATTTACTATAGCCTACTTGTTAATCCAATGGTTGGGAATGTAGGCTACCTTTCCATGCGTTGGCTATAAAAGTAGTCTATAGAGGGCACTATGAACATCTGTGAACTCTAGAGATCACACAGGTGCAGGTCACAAGGTCAATTGGTTCAATCTGTTTGATCATGACAAAACCGTACATGTAAAATGGAGCACCGTCACATATTAAGCGGAGCGGCAAAACAAAAGATCCGAAAAGAAAGAGTCAAGGCAGTAAGATACTTTAAAGCAGGTTCCTCGCATTTTGTTTTTTAAAGAGAACAAACGATGAGAACAACAGTGTTGCAGCAGAGGCTGTAGGGGTTTGCGGGGAGCTGGCAGGGAGGGGGCCCCTCTACACGTCCAGGCCCAGGGGCCCGTTTTTTCATAATCCGTCTATGGAATGGATGAATAACTTAGGTCTTTTTCGTGTAAAATGCCGAAAAACGCAGTAGTGTAATCCAGGCCTTGAGGGATACTTTAGCAAAGGAGCTAAAGTATCCCAAACTTCTATCAGGATTGCTGACATAAACCCGTTCAATAAGTCTTGTCGTATTTAAGTCTCATCATAATATGGGAGCTATAACATAAGGGAATGGATCAAAGACATATTACCGAACGGGCCTACTGGGCCCAGGGGCCCAAGACCTCAGGGGCCCCTTTGCATTTCTTGTTGCAGGGACACCGATAGAAATTTAGGGTGAGATTCCTTACACAAACATTAAAAAAACATTATTATTTTGAACAGTTTATAGGGGCCCACATCTTTAAAAAAGAAAAAGAAAAAAGAGAGAAGCTTGTGTGGGCTACATATTTACTATAGCCTACTTGTTAATCTAATGGGTGGGAATGTAGGCTACCTTTCCATAGATACATGAGTTGGCTATAAAAGTAGTCTATAGAGGGCACTATTAACATTTATGAACTCGAGAGATCACACAGGTCAGGGCTGTACATTAACTTTTTTAGCACATAGCACTGGTGCTACAGGGGTTGATGGTTCTGTAGCACAGAGCCAGAAAGTTGTAGCACAGGTATAAAATGTCCATTATCACCTCTACTGAACACAAGTTATGCAGTTCATCACTTAAAACAACCTGGAAAGGGATGTTACTGTACGTATACAATATGAAATAATAACAAATGTTTTCAGACAAGCATCTTTAGGTTTTCCCGGCTTTTGATTTTGCGGTGTCTTCATGATTTGGGTTATCTTCTTTTTCATTAATAATTTCAACATCTTTTTCCTTTGCTCGTTTGTTTGGGTTTTTCTCTATGATCTGAACAAGGAACCAGTGTTTCCTGTGGAATTGATCTCTTGGTGTGGTGGTGCCAAGCTGAAGACAGCCAAAATAGGAGGATTTCTATACCAAAGCGGGGGTCTGGGCGTCCTCCCCCCAAAAAGTTTCAGAGACCTAGTTTCCTGTATTCTGGTGACTTTTAAAGAATGAAAATTACAAAATCATGAGACATATATAATTGAAAAGTATACTGAAACAGCATGTTTAGCCTACATGAAATATGCTTTCTTTAATTTTGAGTTATGGGGTGAGAATAATAGATAGAATGTTTTATTTAATTAAAAAAAAGTTATGTTTGATGCCCATTGATGCTTAACTGCATATTCATTCCTTCTAAATCATCACTCTTTCTAATCTCTTATCCTGCCCTGTCCCCTTCCTTCTCCTCTCTCTTCTCCTGCTCTCCTCTCAACAACCTATATCCTCTCCTCTCTCACCTGTACCTCAACTCTGTGCTGGTCCTGTCTTCTTCTACCACAATCACTGCCTTTTTACATAGCTTACATAAATAATAGGCTAGATTAGGCTACGCTTAACTGATATTTCGTTGCATTTGCTGTTGCTTTGACTGGCACCTTTAGGTGGCTGGAGGAACATTAACGCGAAGCTAGTGTCGTTTCGGTTCAGCCAGCCAAAAAGACGGTCGCTCAATCAGTCAGTCAGGGCAGCGCCTCTGATTCACATGTTGTAGGCTACTCGCGCTTGTGGTGTGGGCCGTCTCCTTGACAAATTATGCTTGCTGACTGACAGACAGCAGTGTGTAAGCTATGGAGGCTTCGCTTCGGCTCAAACTTAGGCTAGGCTACTGGGTGCATGTGTAGCTCCACGTCGTGTTTCTAGACTGTATTTTTTAGATAACGTTACATATTTATCACACTTCAACTATAGGCTATTTTTTTACTTGTCTGATCAGACAACTGCATGAGGCACTTGCCCGAACAGAGTTTACTGGTCCGGGGGAAGCTATCGGCTAGCCTACCTGACTGCTCTCACTTCATTTCACCTCACTCGTCCTCCCGGCTTCAACACGGAAAAAAACGCTAACGTTACATACAAGCGGCTCGCCGTACATGTAAAATGGAGCACCATCACATATTAAGCGGAGCGGAAAAAAAAAAGATCCGAAAAGAAAGAGTCAAGGCATTAAGATGCTTTAAAGCAGGTTCCTCGCATTTCGTTTTTTAAAGAGAACAAACTATGAGAACAACAGTGTTGCAGCAGAGGCTGTAGGGGTTTGGGGGGAGCTGGAAGGGAGGGGGGCCCTCTACACGTCCAGGCCCAGGGGCCCGTTTTTTCATAATCCGTCTATGGAATGGATGAATAACTTAGGTCTTTTTCGTGGAAAATGCAGAAAAACGCAGTAGTGTAATCCAGGCCTTGAGGGATACTTTAGCAAAGGAGCTGTTTTCCCTACGGGTGTTTCCCAGACTATGTGTGGTTTTGGTGAGTCAATCCAGAAGACAAACTGTTTGTTAAGTAACTTTACTCAATTATCTCAGCAGGTCGTACAACTTAACAGTAGCCCACTTCTCTCGGTAGATCGCCTACATCTTCTCTACCGGACACTCTCTGCACCTCTCCTCCGTTCACATTCTCTAGCCGTCTATCTCTCAGTCTACAGTGCCACCTACTGGTGAGGGTTGTAATTCAGTATGCAACACAACATCTCCTGTTACTCATGAAAATGCTACTGCTCCTATGAACTGAACTTTGCTTAACCATTTTCCTTCTTAAGCAAGTAAAGTCAGAAACAAACAGGTTTCTGTAACTAGATTAACTTATCCAAGGTATCCTTGTCAAGTGCAGCTAAAGTGCATCATGTAATGTACTCAAAATTCAATCTGAAATTCCAATTACTGTCAACTTAACTCAAATTCACAACACTTTTTCAGTGTAATGTGAATTTGGTTTTCTCATTAGTATTGAAGCCTATTCAATTGCTTTTCTTTACATTCATTTTTTTTACATTCACATTACTATTGTATTCCATTTCTTTTCTTTATATTCACTTTCTTTTTTTTTCAAAAGGGCAGCGATCAGCCTACACCCTTTACATGTCTTCTTACCTTAGACTCAGACTTATGTCATCACATAATCTTTTGTCCAAGCTGGCCGCTGTCTCTCTCTACGAGCATGTTGTCTGGTTGAAGTCTCTGCTGGGCAGATGTTTTCCTCTGCTGGGCAGATGTTTTCCTCTGCTGCACCAGCTTGTGGTGACTCCTCTGTTCTCTCTGGGCAGAGAGAAAGGCATGCTACATTCCAACTTTTCCCATCACTCAGGATGAAGGTGTTCATCCTGGTCGGTTGCTGCATCGACGAGGGGTCAGTGTACTGGCTCTCTCCCTTTTTCACATGGAAGGGCTTACGTACCTGCACCTTATCACCGACTGTGACCTTGGAGCGTTTCGCAACTCTCCTGGCATCTGTGTAGCGTTTACTTTTGGCCTGCTGTAGGACCACTCTGTCGCTGACTTGATCGTATGTCCCTCTGTCCTCAGGAGGTGGTAGGATATTTAGCTTTGTCCACATTGGTCTCCCATTCAGGAGCTGAAAAGAGGATTCACCGGTGGTTGCATGGGCTGTGGCACGGTAGCTCTGAAGCATCTCTGTGACTGTAGGCTTCCATGGTCATTGAGTTGCCTGTGCAGCTTGAATACAGTCCTTCAGAACTCGCAAAGCGTTCCACACACCTGTTAGCTTGAGGGCGGTAGACACTCTTTCTGAGGTGCTTGATGCCCCTTTCTCTCAGGAACTCAGTGTAGGCAGAAGAAGTGAACTGTGGCCCGTTATCTGTTGTAATGGCACAGGGGTTACCTTCACGTGCAAAGATGGAAGACAGAAACGTCACAACTGTAGCTGTAGTTGCAGTTGAAGTGAATGCTACTTCCGGCCATTTGGTGAAATAGTTAATGAGAGTGATGGCAAATCTGCAGTCATAGGTCCCACGTTCGAACGGACCCACGATGTCGACAGCCAGATGCTGAAAAGGGCCTCCTGGAAACTCCACCGGCTGCATTGGGGCTTTGGCTGTTTTGTCACAGGACTGACAGGTTGAGCATGACGACAGAACTGTGTGGACTAGGTCATCCATGTGTGGCCACCAGTAAAGCTCTCTGAGCCGCTGTTTGGTACGAACTATGCCCTGGTGTCCTTCATGCACCAGATGTACTATTCTCTCTTGAAGGGACTTGGGGACCACCAGGCGTGTTCCACGGAAGATCAGTGGCGACTCAACAGCAAGTTCATGTCACACTAAGAAGTACGGCTGCACATCAATTGGAAAAGACTTCTTCCCCCTAGGCCATCCTCAACTGATGACCTGCCGCAGTTGGCAAGCTGCTCAATAACTATCCAATGCCATGATTAATGTTTCAAACTGGCTGAAAGGTTCTCACCTACATCTCAATGTCTCAAAAACTGTATGTATATTCTTCTCAAAGAGAGCAAGTACTGCTATGGACCCTGATGTGCATGTGCTTGGAACTAAGCTAGAAGTAGTTAAAATCTTTAAATACCTAGGAATCATCATTGACTCACAACTCTGCTTCAAGCAACAGGTAAAGAAAACTGTGAACAAACTCAAATTCAATATATCAAACTTCAGGTACATTAGAAATAACCTGACCATTGACACAGCTAAATTATACTTTAATGCCATGATTGTGTCACATATGACCTACTGTATGACAAGCTGGACACGTGCATGCAAGTCCACACTGCAGCCAATTGAAATAGCCCACAAAAATGCTCTCAAAACCCTTGATAAAAAAAAACTCCACATACCACATCACTGTAATATCCTGAAGAAATATCAAATAATGCCAAAGCTTTACACAGAACACAAAAGACGCAGGACGCAGCAAACAGCCAAATGTAGCCTACACGCCGACGAAAGACACCCGTGGACACCGTCTAGCCACAAACACACACACCCAAGCCAACAAACAAAACGAAACACAACAAGGCCTTCACGACTTACTTACAGATGTGGGAACATAAGAATGTAACTTGACCCGCGGTATTCTAACAGGCGCTTTACGGCATTCCGCACCACCGCTCGCCTGCCCATAGGGGCGCAGTAATACCACTCATTGACCCATTGCTGTAGCTCATCTCGCACATTAGATGAGCCTACCGTTCTCAAACTCCTTGTTCTCTGTCTGGTTGTAATTTAATTATTACGAACAAAGCCTATCTATTTATAGTTTCTATCTCTGTAACTGTCGCCGGGTCTATATCTGTTAACTGTCGGGACAAGTAGAAGTTTAATACATTAGGCTGAGTGTTCTCATATGGAACATGGCATCAGGACGAGTAAAATGGCTAACGGAGATGACCAGAGATGTGTTTGAAATGGTTCACTCACTCCCTCCCTATTACCATGGATGTATTGAGTGCGACATAGTGAACTACATGGGGAATGATTTAACAGTTTTGGGACACTACATGGAATGTAACTGCGTAAGATATTCATGACTCAAACAAGCAGACGCGCCGATCACTGATGGCAGCAGGTTGAAATATCAGGTAGTATTCAGGTTCCATGTTTAGTTGAATGATAAATCCCATATAAATGGTTGGAATTCTAATGATGTGCAAGTGTGATTTTGTCAACTTTAGTGCTGTCTGCTAATAGCAGCCTGTGAAGCTGCACGATAAGACCGTGATAGCAAGTTAGCTCACGACAGCAGCTTCCATAATATTAACGGTAGCTGTCGGTGGCTAAAGAGCAGATAGCTAACTTTACAACGATGATTCCTGTAGCTATTTTGATTTTGATGCTATTAGTTCAACTTCTGTTTCTCGGGCAGGAACGGAGACGAACTCGCATTAGCAGCAAAGCAGCAAGAGGAATGATCTTAACATTAGCTAACTGCTTTAGCTACTGCTAGCTACCGTCTTCTTCACTTCTCCTTCGGTAAAACATGACACCGTTGTGTTGTGGTCATGGATGTATTAATAGAACTGGATACAGCCACTCCATTCACTGACCGCTATCAACAATGAAGCCCTATTGAACCGCGCCATCTTGGCAAATTTGTAGTCATTTGACTATTTCCGGTGACTTGTACTTGCGCAGTTGAGCTTTTCTGTCCGACGCGCGTCCACGAAAAGGTTCACCTTTATGTGAAATGTAGACGCACGTTCCCGGCTCTCCCCGCTTTGATTTAGCAATGAAAACCGGCTTGCATATTAACCTGTTTTTGTCAAATATATCCATTGGAGAAATTATTTTTTCATCCAGGCATCTTAGTTTTAACAGGTTAAATATAACTGAACATGTTTTGTTTGCTAGTAGATGGTATTCATTCCATTCGCGATAACGTTATTGCAGCCAGGCTAAATTCCTCCAGGGAGCCAGTGACCGGCGAGTTGAAGAGCTTCACTCCCCGCCAGCAGGAGCTTTGGCCGCGGCTACCGCATCTCGGATAACCCGCTGAGTTCGTGGCTGCTATTTCACATTCGCCCTTGATCAATCGAATCTTATCTCCGTATAAATACACATTAAGCCTATATCGCCTTATTCACCACAAAATATGTTTCAATCTGAGGTTATTTTCATAGATAGATTTTGCCTGATAATTTACTGCCATGCAGGCCGTCTGCGCTGTCCCCAGCACCACCTTAACAGAGGAAGTTTGAAATGTCTAAATATTCCCAAGCATGTATTTCCATTCGTAAATCACATTAGCCGACCTGCCCGGACAACTGCATCTCATCCGATAAACATAGCCTATGAACAATACATCCATGATGGCAAGACAGAAACGCAGACACAAGTTCAAGTACCACAAATAAAGGTAGCCTATTAATTCTAACATCAACGGGGTCCCGGCTGAAGTCTTTTAATACCATCCATCGTCATCCGCTTATCGGGGGTCGGGTCGCGGAGGCAGCAGTTCCAGCAGGGAGCCCCAGACATCCCTTTCCCTAGCAGCATCAACCAGTTCTGCCTGGGGAATCTTGAGCCGTTCATAGGCCAGTGCGGATGTTTAATCAAATGTGTTAATGAAAATGACCACAAAAAAGGAGAGTAGTCAAAGCACACCGCTCAAAAAGGGCTTAATACATACAACAAACTGATCAGGCTTATCATTTTTTAATGAAAATGACCACAAGACAACCTCTTGTGCATAGTTGAAATGGTAGTGGGATACGGTGATAAACTGGAGTGATCATTTGATAGCAATTATTAGCCTTTTCCAGGAATGGACAGAAATGGGATATTTTTTAGAATAACTAATTTATTCACATACAATGGAAAGGAGTTGATGTGTAGGCATAAAGATGAAACGATACACTGAGTTTGGGTGTTTTCAGTCAACGTTGGCGTTGACCGCTTCTAGCTATCGAATGGCCGACTGGTGTAAGATGGATAGCCTAACGTTAGAGAGATAAATGTAGGCTATGGTTATGTTAATAAAGCTAACAATGATGTTGTAACATGCATGCAGCACTGCCGATCTGAACGATTGATTCATTATTACCATGGATCGGTATTGGGATTGATCAAGGGCGAATGTGAAATAGCAGCCACGAACTCAGCGGGTTATCCGAGATGCGGTAGCCGCGGCCAAAGCTCCTGCTGGCGGGGAGTGAAGCTCTTCAACTCGCTTGTCACTGGCTCCCTGGAGGAATTTAGCCTGGCTGCAATAACGTTATCGCGAACGGAATGAATACCATCTACTAGCAAACAAAACATGTTCAGTTATATTTAACCTGTTAAAACTAAGATGCCTGTATGAAAAAATAATTTCTCCAATGGATATATTTGACAAAAACAGGTTAATATGCAAGCCGGTTTTCATTGCTAAATCAAAGCGGGGAGAGCCGGGAACGTGCGTCTACATTTCACATAAAGGTGAACTTTTTCATGGACGCGCGTCGGACAGAAAAGCACAACTGCGCAAGTACAAAAGTCACCGGAAATAGCCAAATGACTACAAATCTAGCCAAGATGGCGCGGTTCAATAGGCCTTCACTTTAGATTTCGAATCCTGGGGGCTTGGTTGTGGTATTGTGGAGGGCTTAGGCAGAAGCAGGAAGAGAAACCACTTTTGCCCCATATAAGTAAAATAATGGCCTCATAAGCATTTTTCGATTGTAAAATTGTGTTCACTTGTTTTAGTTTGCAAACATATGCAATTTTCTTAGCATTCCCAGCTTTGCATGTAGTTTTAATGTGAAAGATACATCTTGAATGCAGTCAAGACAAATTATTTTGCCTCTTAACTTTTGTCAAACCCCCTGGTTCCAGTCAATTGGATTATAGGCTATAAGCTACTTTTGTTTACAATGACGTTACCTTATGAACACAAATAGCTTAACCTATAGGCCTACATAAAAACAATAGCCTAAAGCCATGTTTATTTACAATGTATTTTATTTCATTGATAGCATGCCAATAGTTAGGCTGAGGAAAACGACGCGCGGTCTCTTTAGCCCTGAGACCATCAGGCAGGCAGCTCAGGAGGTCGTTGAAGGCTATATATATTATTATGATATTATGTCTAATAATACATTTGTTGAAAGTACACAGGCTGATCTACTATACGGAATTGGACCGAGGAGTGTTCTCATATGGAACTAGGCTGCACACGCCCGCCCGCGACAAGAGCTGAATTGTAGTCAGCTTTCCCCGCTGCGCGCAGGACGCGTGCGTCCCCCGCTGATCCGAGTGAGAACGCAGGCGGAATGTCGCTCCCCGTCTGAAACGGCCTTGACTCCTGGTATCCCAAGGTCTTTCATATTGAAATTCTCTTGATGGTCTGGGGAGTTGCGAGACGTGTTAAGGGAGTGCATCAGTCGTGAGCCGTGACAGTAGGCTACCAGCCTGCGCTGCGCTCAGCACAAAGTTGGATGAATGGATGGACTTATTGGAATCCTGGAAAATATTTATTGCGCTCTAAAATCATGAAAGCATAAATGTAAAAATGCAGCAACAGAAGTAGTCTAGATGAGATGGTGGTTTAAATGAATGGCAACACATAAATTGAGACATAAATTGAGACTGGTGATAATGCTGATAATCTACAGTAGGGCCTACCTCTGGCTGAGTTCATGGTTACAGCCATTCATCTCTTACACATGGGCCTATACAATACTTGCACAATCTACTTTGGAGGTTAAATCCATCCATCAATCAAACTAGCGAATTCAATGGCCAGTCATGGCTAACGCAGGCTACCCCACGATCCAGGGCTAGGAAACCGGTTCATCCAGTTTATTTGAATATAAAATAATTTGGGGGGGGGGGGGGGGGTTACAATAGTCTAATCCAGGTTCGCTGGCGAGTGACGAGCTAGTCAGATGGCGCATGCATGTGTGGACATTGTAGGCCGATTCTGTAAAACCTAAAGAATAAAAGTAGGCTGACAGGGAGGAAATCTATTCGTTTCATTGTTTGTGCTCTGTATGCACAAGATAGTTAATGTTCGGATATAAATGGCAGTATAGCGGGAAAAAACCCTATCAAAGGCCAAGATTAGAAGGGATTTGAAGATGTAATTGGTCATTTTAAATGGGTCTACTTTATCTTTTGATGCCTATTTGAACGGACTGCATCGATCAATGCAATGACTCTCCATGTTTTTCAGTTTTACCCTTTTCATCAATAAAACATCATTTTTACAACCATGTCTCATTGATTGGGAAGGCATTTAGAGCTGCCGGTCTATTAGCCTACTCGGACTCAGAGGATGACATAACTGTTTATTGAGAAATAATTGCAGGCTGGGCTATATAAAGAAATACCACAATGCATGTAGTCTAGATATATTACATTATGGTTAGGCTATAGCCTACACTACTTATGGTAGACTGCTCGCTAAGCAGGCTACATTGTGGCTGTTTTGTTCATCGCAGAAGCCTATAGCCTAGGCTACACATTAAAAAAAAGTTTTTTTATATAGACCTAGAAGGAATCAGAATATGTGGAAATTGAATTTTAGCCTATTTTAATACAATTCAAATTCTGCTTAGAGGGAATTATTTTCAACGGACATTATGACCTGAGCATAATTAATAATTATCTAAGTTAATAAAGACCTATGAGAACGCAACGCTTTTTACGATAGGCTAGGCCTATGCGTCTTGTGATTGTACTGTAGCCTAGGCTACAACTTAAGGCTTATTTGGCCCTATTGAATTCATTTAAGCCTACTAGGCTACTCATTATTATCGAATTATCTAGTTGATATATGAATAAAACAATAAGCCGTTTTAATGGCTATGGGCTACTAGTTGTAGCTATACACGAGTTGATGCGCTCTGCTCTTACGCACGGTTGAGGCGGCAGCTCAAATACACTTCGCACATATCCTCTGCTATAGCCTCTCACAGCTGGCGGCCGGTATAAATAACTAAAAACATACACGATATTTTCTTATTTGAATGATCTTGAATATATATATATTCAAGATCATTCAAATAACAAAATATTGTGTATATTGTGCATGTGAACGCACTCACTGTCAAACCTGCCGCTATCTATGCACAAGATAGTTAATGTCCGGATATGATTGGCAATGGGTGATCTTTACTCATGGCGACTATGTCAATTTTGTATGGATCCACAAGTTGATCAAGCTTATTTTTTCTTTGTATCGTGCTGAAGCCATATAGCCTACTGCGCTCAGACTTGGCTACATTATGCCCCGTCTTCAAATTTACTTCCGGGGTTTACGAGTAGCCTACCAGTTGAATGCGTTCCAGAAACAAAACGCAAAACCCCCACGTTCACCATATCTTTACTAACAAATATATTTACAATACTGTTATTTTGCGCATTTGACCAAACAGCCACCACGTCTTGACCCGACGTCAGTTACCGAGATAGATAGGCTACTGTAGGCCTAGATATAGGTGTTCGTAATAATTAAATTACATCCAGATGGAGAAAACATGTGTTTGAGAACAAGGTATAGCACCTTTCATACAGATACATTCAGCTCAAAGTGCTTTACAACAGAGAATTTAAATTAAAGAATGTGAAACTTAATGATGCTTCATTCGTAGACTATAGGAGAAAAACACTGAGCCCAGCCTGCTAAATCTACTCAAAGACGCCACCTGGCGGTGGTGCATCACTAAAACGAAATAACACCCGTCTGAAATCCCACGAGATTTCCAACGGGATTTCCCTGCCAAATACCGCGAGGTGAAATGCTGCAGCATGTGACATTTCTAACTTCCCACATCTGTAGCTAACCACCCGGGGTTTCAAACAAACTCTCAAACTATCACAGCCATCTCCGTTGTCGTGCCCTTCACAACTGGAGTAAAAATCCGCATTGAGTCGCGCAACTCCACGACACAGAATTAAAGGCTTTTTCGAGGTAATTTAAATGAAACGGTCATGCACGTGCGAAACATAAATCCTTCACTGTGTAAAGCAGAACACATAACAAACCTCATGTAGCCTACTGCAGAACATGGAACCATTTAACCGGCACGAATAAAACCCATTGTCTAAGATAACACAGCTGAGCAAATAAAGGGACCACTATAAACTTGATTCAAACGACGTACCAGATTGCAGCAAGTTCCAGACCAACCATGGCCTCGGGGTAACATCCTACCAGCTACGATAGCATCCCTGAGGTTGAGGTCCCATGCATTCCAAGAAAAGAACACCACCCGTCCGTGTGGTCGGCCCAAACATGCTGAAAACAAGTAGTCGCCCCAAAACTTACACGTCGCCAAATTGTGAATTAAAAATCTTACTTGGTTTAGTTGAGATTTCAAAGAACACGCTGAGTGGTCGGTCAAGCTGGTTTCAAACAAAGACAATAAGTTTATTCTATGTTACGATTTGCAAAAAGTACAAATGCACAGGAAGTGAATCCAGGCAAGAGTGAGTGACTGGGGAACGAAAGCGATAGTTTATAACGTGAAAAAGGAAATGACACAGTTTCAGGATGAAGAGGTCAGGGAAGTGATGTCACACAGGAACAATTTGTAGTTTTAACAGACTGATTCTAGAGGAACAAACTACAAATTTAGAACAAGTCAAGTAGGAAAACAAAACACATTGGTGAGACTTGAATTTCATTCACATGACTTCAACCCTCCCTGTGTGCGAGTAATGTAGACCGTTGCTTCTAATTGAGACCGACCTTTATCAAAACGTGTACCCAAGCCCGGCGAGTAAAAGGGACAGGCGTCTATTTGGGACTTAGCTTTTAATTGAAGTTTTACAGTGTAACAACAATCAAATGTAGGCTAATTAGGCTACTGTAGTTGTATAATAATAGTTTGTTTCTGTAGGCTATTCTATGTGCAGAAAAATAACTGGCCAGTACCTGGCATAATCAGTTTGTTGGCAATTCGTTTTGACAGTTGATGTTGCACAATAAATGCAGTAGCCTACATTCCGATCATATAGTCAGGTCTGGCTTGGTCATGGTTGAAATCAGGTCTGGCCTCTATTAATCAGCCAAAAAAAACTGGAACTTGCTAAAGTTAGTAGCAACCCCCTCCCCCACATCCATTAGCACACTGGCTATGAAACACATCCATCCAGCTAATTTGAATATGAACAGGTAACAGGGGGAGGAGGAGGGGTGTTGCAACAGCAGTCCAGGTTTTTTGCGGGCGAGTGGTGGTATACAGTAGCAAGTCGAGCCATGCAAGTCTAGCTGTATGCCAAGTTAGGTAATATGAGCAAACATATATCAATTGACCAGTTATCAAAAATACCATCAAACAGGCTTGCTTGCCGTTTCCAAATAAATGTCAAGCTTGTTTGATTTGACTGCCATCCATGCGCAATTTACAGTCAAGCGGTTGCATGTCTTCTAAGCCAGTCAGTCTTATCAAAACAAGGCTAGGCTACAGTAGCCTGACAGATACAAATCGATGTCCTCTCTGCAATAGCCATTCCTAAACGAATGGTTGAGTCAAACCCAATAGCCTACACACAAACAAGTTTTGTCTAAAGGCTGTAGCCTATGTTTTTGAGATCATCCGACGGTCTTGGGGGCAATTCTATTGAAATAAAAAATATGTTTCCGAATGTGTGTAGTCTCTTTATCAGCATATATTTTTGTTATCTCGTTAGATGGTGTATATGATTATGTATTTTGCTGCTCGAATTAGTTATCTTATGCTAACAGACTTGACAAGTAGCCTAGTCGCAGTTGACTGACGTCACCAGAAGTCTTTTGAGCTACGAGCGTCAAACTTGATAAAAATAGAATATTATCCTTGATAATATTTAATTCCAGCGGTTCGTGACAACAACGCTAATGATCATGGTTGTTAGATTTATTAGCTAACATTACTTACCATATATACGTTATACGTATATATCATGCGGCAGTTTAACTTAGGCTTCACGTATGCTAGCGTATTTGAGACATATATTGAGTACTTGTGGGTTGTCTATTGAGATAACAGATATTGAAAATTACGAGGGACAATCTAAACTCATGGAACATGTTATCAGAACACACAAACACCCACTACAGCCTCCGTAGTAAATCAATGAAAATAGGGTATTTTTAGCATTAGGTCTTCCAGTACCTTACCACTCGATAGGGGCGCTGTCTGATATTAGACCACATTTTGACGAGAGATTATTTCCGCTTGGTGAGGTCTGTATTTGGGCTGTATTTCAAACCGAAGGGCTCATCCCTCATCCCTAAGCCCTCTTCCCTTCGTAGTGAGCACTGTTAAGGGCATAGTAGAGTGTCAAAATAATGCTAGTTTGGAATGCCCTTCAAGTCATTTTCAGGAATGTCGCCTGTGTCAACAGCCTGTCATAAGCTATATCGCTAACCATAACAATTGTTAATGAATACTGTAAATCCTATCTTAAAGGACAATGCTTGTTTTTGACAACCTGGACCTTATTTACGACATATTATAAGACGTTTGACTCACCGAGATCACTTTGGTGTAGTTCGAGGCATGTAGAAGAAATTTAAAATCCAGCGCGAGCCAGTATATCCATGTAATGGCGATGGTCGGGGCACTTAGAATGCAGTTTCTAAAAATCTATTTTCTGCCGCGAAACGGTTGTTTTCATCAATCTGTCTTGATGAATCGCTCAGTCAAGGGCGTAGGTTTGCGTATGGACGGTTGGGACATGTCCCTACCAACATTTTGGGAGGCCCAAATTGTCCCTACCAACTTTTAAGCAACCTTGTTCGCATTATCTTTGGAGTGCAGTTATATTAGATAATTTAGATGACCTTCCAATAGAAAGACAGAATTGACCGTACCATTTTGAGTGAGTTAGTTTGCATTGTTCGGAGTTACATATTAGACCGTTAGCCTACCCCTTTCCTCCACCGTGAATGTGCCATCCCAGTATTATTTTGATATTTTTTAAACTCACGTTTGATTGGCTCATTTGGCTAAGATAGATCATTGCATTTTTTTTACATTTTGCTGGATCTGAAGACCAACAGCCTTACAGATAGACGCTGACAGCAAGCCACAGTTGTGATTCTGACAGCCGTTCAGGTACATCCACCACAATGTCGCCTCCCCCTCCGAAGAGGATGAGGGATATCAGGAGCTTTTTCTTCGCAACTGTAAGTAACGTTAGCGTTAGCTAGGTTAGCTAGCTACTGGTAAACTAAGTAGCTAACGTTAGGCAGTAACCACATGAAAACCAGCTAGGTTGGTGCTAGCTAATGTTACCTAAACTAACATCACTTGTCTTTCCATTGTGGCAAATTATCAACTGCTGATGCTGTCTAGCTAGCGAACTGTTAAGATGGCTTCTATCATACTGTAACATTAGGATTGCAGCAGCCATTACATTATCATACATTAGCTGCCCATCAGAGATTTAATTGAATGGGACATCACGGCGTCCTTACAACTAACGACTGTTAGTGTCAGCAATGAATACTAGCCGATAGGCTATTAGCTAGCTATAGCTTTGTCAAACCCAGATAGACGTGATGCAAATTTTCACCATATTAAACTCCCATTAACTTATGCTAAAAAATGTCAGTGATATTAAAGTCGTAAGTTTTGATATAAAAATAAATACATTGTTTTAGCCTGACAGGGGTTCTTGTTACAATTATAGGGGAAACTGAATACTCATACGTTATCTAGAGGTTAGCCAGCCCGTGAGAGCTCTTAACGTTAGTTTTATGAGGGCTCAGGTCTGTAGTTCTTTATACAAGCCTGTCCCTGTGTAGCCTGGTTTCCTACAGGTATTAGCTAACGTATACTTGCCAACTGGAATCTCATAATTTTCCTCTTACTATATTGGCTGGAGGGTGTTTTAAACAAAGTAGTGTATGTTGAAGTATTTTTTTTCCCCCCAACTATGGTATCGAACTGGGCATCCAGGATTGTGGAATTTCACAATAGGTATTGCCTACTGTCTGGTATTTTGTGACTCCCCTAATGGACAGATATATCAATGTATAAATTGAATGTCAGTTTAAAAATCCAATGAAAAAATCTCAATTTTAATACAATCATTTTTATGCATGAAACACAGCAGTAGAGAGAGAGAGAGCGGAGATACACAGCAGCAGCCGAGAGAGAGTGGAGGGACGCAGCAGCAACCAAGAGAGAGAGAGAGAGAGTGTGGAGGGACGCAGCAGCAGCAGAAGTCGAGAGAGAGTGGAGGGACGCAGCTGCAGGCAGGATGTGATACACTTAGAACATTGTATTGGTATTATTCAATTTCATAAATATATGAATATTTAAGAGGTTTAACCTCTCGTCCCCAGCAAAAATTGTGTATGCAGGCTACACTGTTATATGGTCCCTACCAATGTTGAAACCAAACCTACGCCCTTGCCTACAGTGTATGTTGTTCACTAGGCCTATGGGTAACACTACGGTACAATACATTTAGCTACATTTACGCTTCCTTAAAAAAGAGGAAGTGTTTTGCTACAGTAACTGGTTCTTGTCGAGGGGCAAAAGTCCCAGTAGCAGCTTCAATAATGTGTTGCCTTCGTCTTGCTTATTGACTATGTCAGCTACACAATATACAATACGATGTACAATATACACACAATATAATACAAATAATATAGCCAACCAGTTAACTAGTCCCACAGTTAATGCCAGTCGAATTGAGTTTGCTGCTCAACGACGCCTCCTGGCGGCTATTGTGCTACACGGAACAAGGAGGCAGTCTGGAGTGGTCCGCACGGACCTCTAAAACTGCACCGCCGCTGTCGTTGCTGCTCTCTGCTCAAAATGCGGCGCAAACGGTTACTTCTCATGACTGTACATGAAACACGAGTTGTCTGTGATAAACTAAATAGAAGGGGACCTTAATTAATGTAATCAATTAAGCCTGTGTCCACCCTACTATGGGTCTAGCAGGCCTCATTAGATTAATCAATTTGTCTAATATCTGTCTTCTTCTTCGCGTGGGTTTCGATGTTGTGTCCTCTCCCCCCCAGGCTCGGGGCCGAGGGGCTATCCTTTTACCAATTTATCAATCAAGTGGGAAAACAGAAAGAAACAAATTGGGGGGTAACACATTGGTGATACTTGAATTTCTTTAACAGCAGTATTCACTGGTTGAGTACCAGCATGTTTGGACCAGTCGCCTCATCAACGTCACACGAGCTGTTACCTTCTTGCGCAGTGACTCGAGGTGTCGGCGGAATGTGAGCGACCTGTCCAATGTCATGCCGAGATAGGTTGGTTCAATCTCCTTTTCCGGAGGTATGCCGCTAGTGTCTGCATGTCCTGGCTCAAGGTCTCCTCGACGCCCTGCCAGTCTCCAGCGGAGTACACCAGCGCAAGGTTGTCTGCGTAGGCATACTTCCTGGAGACCGTGTTCGGCAGGTCGTAGGTGTAGATAAAGCAGGGGGGCCAGGACATCCCTGGGGGACACCGTTCTTAAGTCTGGTGAAGCCAGGCTAATGGACGATGAGAGAAACACTAACTATGGGTACAAGTGTCTCTTTCAAGATGGAGGGAAAGGAGACAAGATTTCACATCCTCTTCAAAACAATATAATCCAAAGCCTAGGGGCTAGAAAACCAGCCATGCAGTGAAAAACAGGGGAACAGAAGAACCATCAGATCATTCTCTCTGTTATTAGAGGCCACTTTGAGGCCGGCAGATAAAATGCAGCTACAACAGAGTGACATGCAGAGAAACAGAAAGCCGTACCAGCGCCAGCTCACTCTCAGGATGGCGCGTCACTGACTGAAAACTGAGAATGCCTCTGTTCCACCGTCTCCACCCCCTGCCTCTGTGACCATGCCTGCTGGGAGAGTTTGTTGATGTCTTTGAAAGGACAGGGAGGGTTGTGGAGAGAAGCAGCCAGAGGCCAGCTTTGCTATCTTCCTCTCTGCCTTCCATTAATGGTAATGGCTGTGTCTGACTGATGGCCACATGAAGCGAGCTGATGACCCAGGTCAGCTGAACACCAAAGACCATCATGACATTTACCTCTCCCCAGGGCTACCGGCTGTGGGTTTGGTTCACAGGGAAAAGTTAAAACCGAGTTTAACATTTGAGGGAGGAAATCACTTGGACCAGCGTTCTAACCGCCACGCAGAGCTTCACGCCAGATCTCAGGGTTGGGAAGGGACATCACTTCTTGTTCAATGAGCTGGGGGATGGAGACGAGCTCCATCAGGGGTTACACAGCTCAGTCGAACTCAATTAGCATCAGATCAACAATGGAAGGTAATCTGTAATCAATTCTGCTGACACAGGTTGAAATCCTCAGAGGCAGATGTTTTGACTAAGGGCGGAGTTGAGAGATGTATAATACGCACATCGGCAATAAGTGCTGGGTTAAAGATGAGTCATAAGTTGTAGGTAGAACCCGCACACCGACTGTAGTTTAAAATACTTCTTTATTGAGCAACGTTTCGACTAAGGACGGATTCAATTAAATCCATTGGCGCAATGAGTCAGATTGATTGGTGTGATGTCCTGCTAAATCGGCACCAGCTGGTGAGCTGGATTCACAGGACATGACGGGGGGAAAGGTCAAATGACTGGCGACCTCAGTTTGACCTCTGTCCTGACAGAGACCGTCTCTCTTATTGCTCTGTCAAAACATCAGAGCACGCCAGCGATGCTGCAAGAACGATTTCATCCTGACGTCTCACGGGCTACGCAGTGCCGTTACATAGCAAAATAATAATTGTGCTGTGTACGGACGAGGTCTGATGCTTGGCTGTGGTGCTTCTGAGGTGAGGTCTAGACAGCAGCAAGACGGTGTGTCCGTGTGTGCTTGGTCACAGCGGCCAGTGTTTGCTCTGGTTCAGACATTTGGGTTGGACATTAATAGACACTGACCCTCTTTCTGAATTCTCTATAGGCTGCATGGTTCCTAATCACTGCACCTAAACCTTTTAGAACGCTCCTCAGCCCAGAATAACACACCCACACAAGGTGACACCTCCTTCCACAATAACTCACCACTAGAAATGGTTTTGATGTCAACTTCAATGTTATTGTTTTGGTTGTTGAGGAGATTGTGGAGATATTGATTCTCCTCAGGTAAATTGGAGGGTTTTGCACACACCTGTTTATGTTCTAACACCATGTCCCCCTGCAGACATTGTGCTGATAATCATCATTATAGAGCCGGTAGCTAATTGACATGCTAGCTAAGCTAATGGCTTGATAGCCAAGGTAATGAACTACAGCAGCAGGCCAATCCCACACTGCTGGTTTTCAGTTGTTTCAGCTAGGTCCTCCATGCCAAGGTTGTTAATATTGTGAGTGTTGAGTACTCTCACTAATGCAGTTGAATCTGTCCTGACTGAGGCCCTCCTGTGTATGTGATAGTGAGTAGAAGCACGGAGTGGTGTTAGCTGTGTGGACATAGCTGAGGTGAGCAATCAACAACATCACTGTAGCTCTCTGGGAGTGTTCTTTATAAAACATGATTGGCTCTTTGTTGTAGAAAGCCTTTACTGCTGTCAGAAACTCGATGCACGGGCCCTTATTCAGTAATCACACTTCCAACACACACACACACACACTGGAATCTATACACACACATTTCATTTTCCAAACTGAGGCAAGATTAATGTTTCATTTAATATTGTCTTAAATAGCAGAACCATGCTCTCGCAATGGAGGCCATTCATGCATTTATTTCCAGTGATAAATATTCAGAGGATTGTAACTTTCTTCAGTCTGTTTCTCTCTCTCCCTGTCTCTCACTCCTTCCCTCCCTCTCTCCTTCACTCTCTCTCCCCTCTCTCTCTTCCTCCCTCTCCTTCCATCTATCTCCCTCTGAGTTACAGCAGCATCATATAACTATTTGTCTTTTTCCCATCCTCCCCTTAGCCCTCCCTCTCTTCCACCCTGCCTTCATCACTCTCTTCATTTCTTCTTCCTCTCCCTCTCCCTCCTCAGCTCCCCAGATGAACAGGTCTGATCTGTCCTTCCCACATCTGTCAATCCTTCACAGAAATAGATGTTTAATTAGATATGTTAAAACAATGTCAAATGAATCTATCCTGACATGATCTAGATCCCTTCGTCCCTAAGCACCAACACAATTAAAACAGACACACAGAGGGACAGATACCTTCATGCACATACAAACACACACAATATGCATTTGTGTGCATTACTCACATGAAGGACTGTTGCGCAGATCTGATATTGCAAAGTTGTGCTCAGTCAATGATTCAATCACTATGATTTACAGTAATTAGAGTGTATTCTCAACACGTGTGTAAACACAAGTTATGACTAGATAGATTAGTGTCTTCTCCTCTGACGGTTAGGGTCAGGGAACCTGGTTAAGGCCTGGGGAACCAGGCTTAGGGCTGGGGAACCTGGGGGTTGATACTTGGCACCAATCTGCATGCACGCACTACACAGTGACATTATGTCCCTTCTTTCATTTTAGATTCCTTGGTCCCCAACACCACGTCCCTTCATAGAGTAGACTTGAATGTGAATTTATTGGAAGGATAGCCCCTTGAGACAAGATTAAAATAACGGCTGAAGGAAATACACAACATATTAGCATCAGCCCAAAACTGTTATGGTGCATCTGTGTAGTCAGCCACGCAGGCAGTATCAAGGCTGTACAGTATGTTTGACAGTGCTGGGGTTTTATCAGTTTTATAGACATGCACGAAGCACACTCCCAGAAAATGTGTTTCTCAGTAACTGCACCTATAAGCCCCACATCCTGGGTTTCCATTAACAACCATTAGCATGCCAGCATGTTCACGTCTCTGGGTTTATTAACATGCCAGCTTGGCTGCGTCTCTGTGCCTCAAGGATGGTGGTGGTTTGCCTGTGTGTGTGTGGGTGGGTGTGCGTGCGCACGTGTGTGAAGCAGTCTTGGATAATCAGAGAAGCTGTGCAGTATCTACACCTGCTGAGCCGTCTGCCAAAGCTCTGTTTGAATCGCTCTTTTAGATGTTTTTTTTGTACTGTATCACCGCAAAACAACAGGAGAGAAACCAGGCAGGCGCAGGACCGTATCTCTCCTGTGGAGATGGAGGGAGTAACAGAAGGAACAAAAATGGAAGACAGAGGGAGGTATAGAAATGCAGGCTTCGGGGTGCTATGATAGAGGTATAAAGAAGCAGCCCTCTGAGGTGCTATGATAGAGGTATAGGCCTCAGGGTGCTATAATAACTAGAAAAGACCTCCGCCCACAGATGCATTTCATGGCTGTGTGCACACGTGCATGCGAGCAGGAAACCTTCCCATGTCAAGATATGGCTGTTTCAATGCCCCCTATTGACAATGAATGGGGGAAAATTGAATGAATGGTCGTGGACCCACCCCATGATTCAAAACTGCTCCAGAATCTAATGGGTTGTTAGTTGATCCATGCTACACCCCTCCACCAAGTTTCATGAAAGTGGTCCGGTAGTTTTTGTGTAACCCTAGTCTAAAAAATGAAGAGGTGAATGGCCGGCACGGCCGTGTTTGGGCGGCTTGTGGACCTGCCCCATGATTCAATGCTGCTCCAGAATCCACTGGGTTGTTAGTTGATTCATGCTATATCCCTTCACCACGTTTCATGTAAACCAGTGTGGTAGTTTTAGAATAAACCTGGTAAAAAAAGAGGAGGTAAATAGCTGGCTGTGTTTTGGCGGCTTGTAGACCCGCTCTGATTCAGATCCACTCCAAAATGTAATGGATTCAAAGTTGGCCCATGCTTAACCCCACCACCAATTTTGATGAAAATCGGTCCAGTAGTTTTTCCGTAATCCTGCAAACAAAACAAACAAAGAAACAGCTTATGGCCCTGCCATGTGATTTGGATTTTCTTAGTTGACCCATCCCACACCCCTCCACTGAGTTTCATGAAAATCAGTCCAGTAGTTGTTGAGTAATCCTGGTCCAAATAATGAATGCTGTAGTAATAATGAGTGGAGACCGCCTGTGCACTCTAAATAGTATTGATCACCGTCGGAGAGTCCTCTACCAAATAAACTCCACCGTTCAATAGCCAAGCCACAAGCGGCTGCCCCAGTGTCAGAGGAAGAAAATCGAGCCCTCCGCCTGAGACAGTGCATTGAAGCATGGGGCACGAGTCCACAGATGTCATGGCCATAACCTCCGCATACCACTGCACCCAGTGCCAGTCCGGTGCTATCAGAATCACTGATAAGCCCTCCAACCAAACTCCTCCCTGCTGGTTGATGTGAGCCACTGTGGTCTGGTTGTCTGACTGCACCATCACATCGCGCCCCCGCACCAGGTGGGTGAAGTGGCACAACACCAGTGATACCATCTCTAGCTCTAGTAGGTTGATGTGGCACTGTTCTCCGGCGGCACATAAACAACCTACAGCCTGGGACAGACATGTACCACCCCAGTCTTTTAGAGACACGTCCGTGAAAACCGTGACGTGAGCCGACACACTGCCTATTGGAACACCACATGCCATTACGCGCCGGGCTCTCCAATAGCTGAGGTCCGCTTCCAATGACCTCTGTACCAGTACAAGGCACCGTCTGTGTCTCACAGTAACTAGAGCCGTGCAAACTACCTCTGGGTGCGTCTCAAGTGCAGCAGACCCAGCGATACCACCACGTGAGCTGCCGCCATGAGACCCAGAAGCATTACTGACAGAACCGAGACCTTCACAGAGGGGTGGAAAAT
Organism: Borostomias antarcticus; assembly: GCF_949987555.1. Classification (NCBI taxonomy): domain Eukaryota; kingdom Metazoa; phylum Chordata; class Actinopteri; order Stomiiformes; family Stomiidae; genus Borostomias; species Borostomias antarcticus. Next base: position 21,727,406 of record NC_140239.1, on the reverse strand, counting down.
GCTGAGACTCTTCTCCAGCATCTCATTACTCAGTTCGGATAGGCACGCTCTCATGGTGCCCTTTCCAGGCTGATACCTAGGTAAACAACCTCACGGGCCAGCCATAGAACACTCTTTTCCCAATTGACAGCAGACCCCAGATCACCACCATGACGGTATGCTTCAAGGCCAGAAGACGCAACGGAGCCAGAACCAGCAGGTCATCCAGGTACGCAATCCCAACGTTTCCGATACAAATGGAACGCAGCATTACTCTGCAAGTTTGTTGTTTTAATTCAGGTTTACATCTTTGTGTTTTTGTGCATGGCGATGCACCAAAGACAGCAAATGTCTGGTTGTCACTCCCTCCTTCCCTTCCTCCGTCGGGTTGTTGACCTGCAGTTCTATGTTGCTACCACGAGGCAGTGGTCCCAGAACCTGCAGTTCTATGTTACTACCACAAGATGGTCCCAGACCATCACATTTTCCCAATCCTCCGTGGCCTAGTGGTTAGGGAGTTTGCCTCCCATGCCGAAGGTCCCGGGTACAAACCTTGTGGGTTCAAGCTTCGGTGCGGACAGTATTTTGTCACTGGATGTTATAGATGCTATGTAAAAATGTGGTGACCTGGTGGTGCTATGTCAGTTATTGAATTTATGTGCAGTAATTGAACATTTGAAATACTCCTGTTTTGAAATTATACCTAGTTATATTATACCAGTATAGGTGTCACAGTAATTACCCATTATATATTAGGCTATACTAGTGTTAATTTCGTTGACGAGAGCTATGACGAAAACTATTCATCAACGAAATTTTTTGGGTCATCGTCACAAGACGATAACTAAATAAGAATGAATGTATGATGACAAAAACTATCTATTCACGTTTTCGTCAACAAATAAAAACTAGACTAAAATGGTTATGGAGGGACGTTTGGGAAGAGTTCAAATCGGAATGTCGAGGTTCCGGAGGTGCCCATGCAACCTACAGGTAGCCTATGTGTACATTTGAATAGTAACATTTCTACACCGGCCGGCGGGAAGTCAACTAAGAGCATACGGCTGCGGCACCTAAGCTGTTCGGTAAATGACCACGGTTCAGAAATGGCATTGTCAACGCTTGCACACACTGGGAGAAAGAGAAGAGCAGACATATGGATACATTTCACATTTGATGCCAAGGAAAACAAGACTCTTTGTAAACCGTGTGGGGTGAAAATCACTGGTAAAAATACAATGAACTTGAAGCAACATTTGCAGAATAGGGTTACATGTCTTTATTCCGAAGGTTCGCTATTCCGAAAAGCTGATTTCGATAATCCATAGCTACTACGGCTTTTTTCATGTGCATCTTGTTGTGGTTCGGCCGCCCTGAAGTGCTTCCCTGTCTAGGAGCGCGTCATCACCGGGCTCGCCTGTGCGCGCTGCGCGTCCTTCCACCTCGGCTATGGGGGGTGGAGGCAGGCGTGCTGAGAGCGCAGTGGTGCACCGGTGGCTCGTCAGTAATCAACACACCTGTACTCCTGCGTCTCTCCCCGAGTTCTCTGGACATGATCGCCGTAGGGCTCACACCCTCGCCTACACACACACTAACAACACTCCCCACATTTCCATTCGGCACACACACCACACCCGCTCTGCACTCACACACAGTCAGTAATACATCTCATATCCAGGACTCTGGTCGCACCATACACATCCCTCACTTCCCCTCCCGGTTCTAAATAAACACGCCTACGGGCTTGACTATTGCAAGTCTATTCTATTGCAATGCACAGTGTCAACATTATAAGGAAAAGCATGACGTGCATAACGAAATGCAATAAGCGAGAATAGAATAGGGTTAGAATTATTATTGCCTATTGCAAGCAGTCTTGCTGTGAATCTTTGGACTGAACTGGGCATTAGAATAGGCTACCTATTATTCTTTAATTATAGGCCTAATGTCTAATGTAGGCCATTAGGCTGTGTCCACCAACGAGCTGTATGTAGCTGAACAGCGCCAAGCTTACAGCTGCGTAGAGCGCACTAGAGCCGGAGTTTAGCGCTGGCTAGGCTACCGATGTTTTACAGCTACGTTAGCAATGAGTGTCGTGTTTTTACAGACTGCAGATTAACTATGCTAGCTAGTGCTAACGTTCGCTGTCTCTGCAGTTTTGCCAACGTCTGTCATTGTCAGAACAGCCATTTACGGCCTGCGCTCTAGCCCAAAAAGTTAAACTTTTATTTTTTTTTTGCAAAGAAAAGCCTAAAGCTCATGGCGCTGTAGCGCTAAAAAGCACTTGGAACACAGCTCTCGTCTCTATAGCACCCTAGAGCTCATTACCCATTGTAAACAACGAGAAAATAGCGCCAGCTCTAAAATACAGCTCCCCGGTGGACACGCACCCTTAGGCTACTGTAGTTGTATAATAATATTTAGTTTCTGTAGGTTATTCTATGTGCACTTTACCATCAAATCTAGGCACATAGGGCCTATACTTTAATAATAATATATGAATTAGTTCATGCATGCACAAATGCTCTTTGTTTGATGCCCATGGCATAGGTAGGCCTATGTTTGTGACTGAGGATTGCCGTATTGCGTATTCTTATAGTGAAACGAAGATTGCCTCCGAAAGACATCCTGGTCTGGGCTACATATCTAAACGTTGTTGTTGTTGTGTGTTAGCCTACTGTGCAGTGCTGACGATTTAGTTAACACTGCAACCAGCAGTTTGAAACGCACCCTCCGACCGTCAGCGGTCTAGTTTTCGGAATAGCGGACCCCTTTTTATTTTCAGAGTAGCAGGCCCTATTATTTTCAGAGTAGCGGACCCCTTTTTATTTTTGGAGTAGCAAGCCCTTTTATTTTCAGAGTAGCGGACCTTTTGCCAAAAGGCTTGGGGGCCGCTCATCTGATGAATGGAAATCAATCTTCCCAATAGCGGACCTTCGGAATAGCGGTCGATAACCACAGAATAGTCACCCCGAAATTCATGAAAAGGTAAGCACCCCCCCACCCCCGTCTGTATTAGCTTAACCCGAGCTGGTGTGTTTCTGAAATACTTGATATACAATACAAGCTAAAAGAAACCAGTGTTTCACGTAGGTTTGTGGCGGTGGAGAACTGAAGTGTCTGATCTTTGCAACACTAACGTTAGTGGCTAGCTAATGTTAGGCACAGACTAGCTAACGTTACACTGGAGGAGAGGAGTTGGAGATGCTATGTGTAGCAACAAGTGGGGCTATGCTTGTGGCGGCTGGCGTGGGTATCTAGCGTTAGCTAGTCTGGGTAAGCTAGCTAAGCAAGTACTGCTGCTGTCTGTCATGATTAATGTTATACTGTAGCTAGATAGATAAGACATGAACAGTTTGCTACCTGGCGCCGCCATAGCCCCTCTCCTCCGGTGTGACATTAGCAAGCCAACTAGTGCTGACATGATAATGTTATAGCTTGCTATATCAGGCACAAACAGTTGGCATCAGACTGGTTGAAATGTAGAATAATATCTTAAGTAAACAGAGAAGTAACCCATAACCTGCATGCTAAGCTAAGTTCAAGAATTGAAGCCTAATGATAGCTAGCTAACGTTAGCTAGTGTTATAGCTTGCTAGTGTTATAGCTAGCTAACTCAAGGCCCGGGGAGTCGGGGACATACTCTGCACTTTTCTCTAAAAGTGCTTTAGCTAAGGTTAGCTAATACAAGTTAGCTAGTCCTTGTCCTCAACCCTTGCCTCCCTCACTACCCTCTCCTTCACCATGCTGTGAGGTGCACACTAGTTAACCTAATACCTAACGCGCTAGCTAGCATCATCTACACACATGTGCCCCCTTCCCCGCGCTTTGACTTGAGCATCTGAGAGCACTTTATAAGCAGCGTCAGCTTAAGTTAGTTGGTATTATTTGGCTAATGTGTATCTTGCTATTTACAGGTGAGATGTCACTGGATTACGAGAGTCCTGATTTTGTGTCCTTGTTTTTTTCTTACACAAAACAAAATCAGAACCCCGAGGCAAAGATGGAAAGGTAAGAATAATAATTAGGCCTTTCCCTTCCAAATGTGTTCCCTCTTGTTGCATTTTTTGAGGTTGTAGCTGCTGGCTTTGAGAAAATGTGGCTGCAAAAGACATATGTAGGGGAGACTGGGGTGAATTGAGCATAGGGGGAAGTTGAGCCATTCCTTGTTTCCAGGAAACCGTAAAAAAATTGAGCATGTGACCAAATATTTAGGAGAAAGGCACCATTTCATGAAGTCTGTGAAGGTAAGAGCCACATGAGTAAAGTGGTTATGTACATACATTTATGTCCAAAAAAACATTTTTCACTCATGAAAGTGAATTTAAATGTGTTTTATACATCAGTTAGGGTATTTATGAGATGAAAGTGCACCATTTTAGTTAATTGGGACACAAATAACAACAATGTTGTTGTTTTTTCACTGACCAAACAATTTTGTTTTTTTATGAGCCTCTACCAAATGGTTGAGCCAGCCTTCTATGGTAAAAGTGCATTTTAAAGAATAACCATAGATTTGTATGCTTAAATTGAAATGAAACATTTTTATTGATTGAAATAAAACACATTTTTATTGATACAAAATGTATTCAGTGGAAAAAGAGTAAGATACATAACCAGATATAATCTTAAAAAGGACTAAATTATAATGGAAATTATATCAAAAAGTAGTGTAAATGCTCAGTTTTGCATAATAAAAGAAAAAATGTTTCTCATTCATGTCCTTTATAATATAATATTACGGGGCCTTCTTCCATTAAATAGTTTAGTATCCATCTATCAGTTATGAAACAGAAAGAAAATCGAAATTACAAGCTATTACATTACATTAGGCCTACAGTCATTAGCAGATGCTTTTATCCAAAGCGACTTACAATAAATGCATTTAATCGAAAGAACTGCTAGTCACCAGAAAGTACATCTTCCTACTTAAAAAGCATCCAAGAGTATAACTACTGCTGAATTAGCAGTGCAAGGACAAGTCACAATATCAGCTAAAAGGAAGGGTCTGGGAAGTACTTAGAACATGGGTCTCAAACTCTCGGCCCGCGGTTTCTCATGGCCCCCTAGTGGATATCAGTGTAATAGTGTTAATGCAGCCCAAGAGAGAGTTTCTCATTGCCCCCTACTTAATATCAGTGTGTTAATCTGGCGCGTGTGAATGAATTTCAAGTCTCAACAAAGTGTTCTGTTTTCCCCCTGGACTGTAATTCTAAACCTTGTAGTTTGTTCTCATAGATCAGTCTGTCAGAACTACAAATCCCTCCCTGTGTGACATCACTTCCCTGTCTTCCCCCTCAAACTGTCACTTCCTCTTCTCCTGTATAAACCAACGAACCCTATTCACGTTCGGCACTCTTGCCTGGAATCACTTCCGGTGCGAGGGTCCGCTTCTGCAGAATCGTAACATAGAATAAACTATTGTACTTTGTTAAAACCAGCTTGATCGACCACTCAGCGTGTTCTTTGACAATCTAACTAAACAAGGATACAAAATCCTTTCACAATATGGCGACGAGGAAAAAGTGAATTGAGTCACTTTAGGGACATCTGCCGGTTTTTCAGCGAGCTGAGGAGGAGGAACGTGGGCCCACGTCAACTTTATAGTTGCGGAACGACTCCGGGGCACCGTCGTAGCATGGGGGTGTACTTTCCCGGAGCCTGCTGTTCCGAGGCTCGCTGAGAAACCTGGTACGTTGATCGAATCTCATAGTGGTCCTGCATTTTTGCTCAGCTGTGTGAAAACTTAGACAATAGTGTTTATTCGAGCCGGTGTCGCGCACACGTGTCCTGGGTAGAAAGCCGGTTTTTGAACCGCATGTTCGCTTAAAGACCAATATACCAGGGTTGATCTTGTAAGTGTGCATTTTAGAACGGGTGTGTTAGTACTACGCAACGTTTCACTTTCGGAAAGCCTGCTCTTTTGATTGTTTTTGGGATCCGCGTTGTGTGGGGTTGCCGCGGCGCGAGAGAGCTTTTATCTTGGGCTCATTATTTCTTTTTATTTCGGTTTCTCGTGTTGTGAAGGAGCACGACACGAAGATGGCTGTTTCACTTCGAAAGGTTATTTGGAATCCCCGGGGGGGTTAGCTAGGTAGTCGTACCTACGACGTAATCCTTATTGTTTTGTTTGTAGTCTTGGATGTCTGTTTGTGCTGCGTTTTGTGTTTCATGTGAAGCTGAGGCTTCTTAAATGTTTGGTCCATTGTATGTTTGAGTCTACGCCAAGGTAGATCTGTTTTTGTTTTGGGATTTGAGGTCCTGTTTAACTGATTGAAACCCATGGTTATGCTGGGTGTTTTGGGGTTATGCTGGGTTTTGGTTTGTGTACATTTGTGATTGATTTTCGTGCTAGCTGCATTCTAGCTAGGCTACTGTTCTTGTTCTGCTCAAACTAGCTACAAACTAGCTTTCTCCTCTGTTCTATTGTTTCAATGCTAGCTGGTTCATCCACATGTTGTTTTACCCACGTGTTAGTTAGTTCTATCCTCTGTGCCCACGTGGTTAACTTCCTGGTTTGCTGCTTGTGTGAAAAAAAAAAAAAGAGAGACTTCCTGTTCCTCTTTTCCATTTGAGGGTCGACCATTTTGGCTTCTGATGACTGCCATCTTGGGAAAAAAAAATATATATAACAGGATAAAAAAACAAACAAACAAGTATCTCTCAGCACAGCAGTAATTTGGTTGACTAAACGTGTTTAGTTTTTTTTCTGTAACTTTTTATTACATTGTTTGTTCTCATATTTTCTTTTAAAATGGGAGTTATTTTTAGTGCACTGAAGCATGTGTGTGAGAAGTGAAGGGACAAAAAGGCCCTCTTCCTGTTCTGACCTCTTATCCAAACAAGAGTTTTGTTGTTTCAGGCCATGTCCCTTGTTAAGCAGATGTAAACTATTTCAACCAACCCCCAATACTGGCCCCTCCTCCTTGTGACACCTCAGTAGGGAAAGTCTAGGGAGAGTGAGAGTGTACGTGACATGGGGGGGGGGGGGAGGGTAAAGGTAAGAGAAAAAAGAAAATATTCATATTTGCCAATATCTTAGTCTTATACATAGTCTGACAACCCAATTTTGAGAATTTTGTTTTGTTTAAGATTTCATGTTTTACTGATTTCAGATGCACATTCATTGGTTTTGAGTTTTACAGAGAATTGACGTTCCTGGACTACCGGATAAATGCCAAACCGGTTGGAACCGCAAGTATTTTAATAATTTGAAATGACTGCCATTTATTTTGTTATGTTTATGTGCCTCCGGCGCATAATTTCTAAGAATTGGTGTTACCCACAAGAGTGGTGAGAAATTGAAATGTCTTTTATTTTGTCTGTCTTTTATTGTATGTAAACTGCCCATGCTGCTCTGTCTGTGCGTCTGACGGCCCACAGAGACAGCTGCATGGTAAATGTGTCACATATTATTTCTGAAGTTTGATTACAGAGTAGACACAGGCACGGGACGAGAGATGGAGGCTGCCCCAAGAATTGGATACAACCGGGGTATCGGACTTCCCATTTAAGATGGGCTGACAACTTGGTTCGTGGGGACGCTGGTCAAACGCCTCACCCCCACGTTGCCCAACTGACTGTGGGTAAGAGATAGATATGATCTAGGCTAAATTTAAGAATAGTAACCAAGTGGTTGTCAGACCCAAGGAACCATCACGTCCTAAGCGTGCTCATAACCCTCTGTCCTCAAATGCAGAAATGTGGTTATTGAAATTGAGCTCAACTTATAACACCTCTAGTGTTCTTTTGAGAGCGGTTTAGATAAATTATATTTGTTCATGATTTGAGAACCCCATATGAAGCTATTCATTTATTGTTTTGGTTTGAGTAATGCATTTTTTCCATTTGTTCACCCTGATTTAAGGGAATTTTTGTTTTCACCATTAGAGGGCGCTGTTTTACATAATGTGTTGGCGCTCCCCTTTTTAAATGATTATTTTGAATAACAATTTCTTGTTAGAAACAAGGACTTATGGTTTGATGATACGAATATGTTGTTTTATTTTAGGAAATGGCCATAGAATTTCTAAGACCTAAATCTAATTGGTGCGTGAGCAGGTTAATTACCTTGGTCACTTACTAATGATAAATAAACAAAGGCACTGCTTGGTAATAGACTACTGCAGAGTCTATCCCTGATTTAGCAGACAACCCTCATTAGACAAAAGCTAGCTCCACTTGACAAGATTACATGGACTGACGAGCCCGACTGGTTTTGACGATGACTAATGCACTCTGTTTAAGTATTTCTGACTAAAAAGACTTGACTCTGTTAAAAGGACTTGGGTCCTACTTGAAACCAGTGGCAACTACCACTGATGCTGTTTTAGACCTAGTAGCATTGCGCAAGCGATTTTATCCATGTCCTGCATGTTGTGACTATTCATAATTTACATCGCACCTACACACAGCGTGGCTGCTGCTTTAATAAGAATGAACTGTTGACCGTGCATTTCAAAGATGCACTGTTCTTAACTCTGCTTCCTCCTCCAGAAGGCAGAGAGACATGACTCAACATATTGACCGAGATCAATTAAGCCACGCTCAAACCTCTCAGATATTCTCCTCTCACTCTGATTTTGAATGTGAATGAATGCTCATTTCATAGTTAGCATAACCTATACTGCATATTCCATGCTTTCATTATGTTTTCAAATTAGCACACTGACCAGATCATGTTTCAAAAAAGAGGGGGAGTAAAGGATGTTATCAAGTTAACTGGTTGTTGCTAATGAAACAGACTACGGTAGTAGTAGTGAAGAAGGTAATGAAGAAGTTGAATTGAAGGTAGTGAGGAAGTTGAATTGAAGGTAGTAAGGAAGTTGAATTGAAGGTAGTGAGGAGGTTGTAGTTGAAGGAAATTAGAAAGTAGTTGAAAGAACGAGATGCAGAGCTGAAGAAGAAACTTAATGTGTAATATTTTAAGATGGTGGCAAAGGCCAAGCTCCTATTGAAACCTCTGATCCTGTGTCCAGTATGGCTGCTGATCCTGTGTCCAGTATGGCTGCTAACTCCGCTGCTAAAAGCTGCGGTCCGGTCCTGTTTTGTCTATGCTGTCTCATCTGTGGATTCACAGGTCTACCGACCTGGGAGAGCCGACCTGCATCATTTCCAACCAGGCCAATGGGTTGTGAGCAGAGACCTGAAACCAGAGTGCCCGTTGGCTGGGCCCGTACCAGTTCCTGCTGCTAACTCAGACGTAGCAGAGAGGACTTTGCGGGTACACGCCAGCCACTGCAGGCTGGTTCCAAACCAGGACGAGGCCACCCGGCCTGAGAATTCCAACAACCAGGATGCAATATCCTGTGTCACCACCAGGGCGAAAGCTCACTCTCTGGTCTCAGATGAGGAATCAGACAAAGAGTAATGCCTCATTGCTGTCAGGATGACAACTCTGAGCGCCACTTCAGCAAAACACAATCATGGGCCACCACACTGTGGCTTCCTCTGAGGAGGAGCTATTGAAAGAAATGACCTTGCCTGTCACCTCCTTCTCAGGATCATTATGGCAACGTGGACAAGCGTTTGTCCTATTTGAATGTTGCACTCCACTTGACTGTTGAGACGAAGATGAATGGAAAATACTACATTCTGCATATATAAGATTTGAAAGCAACAGAGATTTCCAGGTTATACTGTTGAAACTGTGACTGGAGTTTAGTTTAGAGTGGGTATAGAAGTATTGAAAATTCATAATTATAAAGTTGATCTTTGTAGAAGCTGTTCCAGACTATTCTCAGGGGACTGTGTTTAACTGTGTTTAACTGCTATGCACCTAACTACATCAACCAAGTATTAAAATGAAGCCTAACAGAATTGCATCCACAGGGCTGAACTTGAAAAGCGAGTTAAACAATTTGAAGTGACCTCTTCAATACATCACAGCATGTATTAATATTTTCAGATACAACACATAGATTAGGACAAATTAGTGTTTAAGCAGATTTATGAGATGTGAAATTAAGGTTCAGAGAGCCATTCCAAATGGTGTATTTTTGAGCTATAGGGAAATAGCGTATTTAACTTTAAATTGCAACAGTGTCATATGAATGTTATCTTGCTCATGTAATGTCCAGGAGTAAGAAGATTGATCATACTCAAATGCAGGGAATTCATCAGCAATCAAACTAGACACCATAGAGCTGTCTCAAATTTTCTATTTAGTTTCAGTATATTATTTCTCTCATGAACGCATGACACATGATCGCACAATATCAAGTAATTTCAGCCTTAGCTACAGAAGTAAATTACATGGAAAAGATTGTGCTACAAAATAGACTTCCCTTAGAGATAATACTGGCTATATCTGCTGTTCGGTTAGTTCAGATCCCAATGCTACATTGAGTTCCATGAAGCAAACGATAAAGGTATTCAGATCTTAGATAATGTTCCTAAATGGAATGCGTTTGCAAGTCCTGGATATTCTCAAATATGTGTGTTTTCAGTTGTATGTTCTTCATCGATATTATTTTTTAAATATTCTTAAGTGTATGTTTAAATGCTGTTCCAGATATGCCTATGCTGCCTAAATAATGATAGAAAAAGTTAAATTTACTATTAATTCAATTCAAGATCTTAATGATGTCTGTGCCATTGACATTGACTATTTGGAATATTTTGATACATAATCTGTTGGTTCTAATTTGAATTTAAGGGTTTTCTTCTAAAACAAAGAGGTTTTTTTTTCCCCACTCAGTCATGAAAATATGATGTCTTAGATTAATAATCATATTATCTTTTTACCTTGCTTATGCCAAATTAAGGTGAGGAGTTTTGGTAAGTGATTGTATATGAGAAGAAAATGATCTTGGTGTGTTAAATAACTTGAGTTTGTTAAATCTTTATTATGCTCCACCTAGTGGAGAAATAGATTACTTCCTTTCCGTATGTGTAGAATAGGGTTTTTGCCAAAGATGTTGGATTATTTTTATGATAGGCCTATTTTATAATTTGATTTCACATTGTTGATTCTTTCATTTCTATTATAGTTGTGGATATTTAATCCACAAAGTGGGGAATTGTGAATGAATTTCAAGTCTCAACAAAGTGTTCTGTTTTCCCCCTGGACTGTAATTCTAAACCTTGTAGTTTGTTCTCATAGATCAGTCTGTCAGAACTACAAATCCCTCCCTGTGTGACATCACTTCCCTGTCTTCCCCCTCAAACTGTCACTTCCTCTTCTCCTGTATAAACCAACGAACCCTATTCACGTTCGGCACTCTTGCCTGGAATCACTTCCGGTGCGAGGGTCCGCTTCTGCAGAATCGTAACATAGAATAAACTATTGTACTTTGTTAAAACCAGCTTGATCGACCACTCAGCGTGTTCTTTGACAATCTAACTAAACAAGGATACAAAATCCTTTCACACGCGCGCGTTTTCTCATGCTGTATCGTTGTGCGTGCCCTATACTTTGATATTTGTATCCCTCAAGGGCTGCCATATAGCCCAGGCTCGCTTTGGATATCAACACCAGGCGCTAAAGCTAATCCCAGAGTGACACTGTGGAAAGTGGAAAGAAAAGTCGACGAGTCATGTCTTTCTCAAAACTTTCAACAAAAAGAAAGGTTACGGACGAGCACAGACAATTTCAGGAGAAGTGGGAGACAATTTTTTTGGGTCGAGTACAGGGGCAATCCAACGTGCCTTATATGCACAGAGAAAGTCGCTGTACAAAAGGAATATAACATCAAACGTCATTACTCATCTAGACATGCTGATAAGTATGCAAAATACCACGGAGATGAGAGGGAGAAACGAGTCGCAGAGTTTAAAAAATGGCTACTGAAGCGACAAAATATCTTCAAGAAAGGAAGCAATGAGGCTCATGCAGCAGTCGGAGCTAGCTATGTGGTGAGTGAGATGATTGCTAAGGCGGGAAAGCCGTTTAAGGAAGGCGAGTTTGTCAAAAAGTGCATGTTGCAAGCTGCAAGTATAGTTTGTCCGGAAAAGAAGGGTCAGTTTAGCAATATCAGCCTGTCAGCTAACACAGTGGCAGAGCGCATTTCTGACTTATCAAGTGACATATATGATCAGTTGCGTGACAAAGCCAAACATTTCCATGCATACTCTGTGGCTCTTGATGAGAGCACGGACATCACTGACACCGCACAGCTCGCAATGTATATAAACTTTATTACAGGCTCGTAGCCCACATAGTAAAGACAGTACATTACATATAAATATATAAAAAAAACAATTAGACACACACTTCTACAATTTGAAGCACATAACAGGCACAAAGGCTAAAAGAGGCACTCATGCCAGTGTTCCCGGATGGTAGACAAGTACCTGACAGAGCTACGGCCAGGATCTGTCATCAGTTCAATGATGTCATTCAGAGAGCGGTCAAGTCTGCACATAAATTTGAAGGTCAGGTTCCTCAACAGGGCCATGAAGGTGGCAAGTCCAAGGTTACAAAAAAGCTCACTGGCTCTGGTACTCCTGGGTTTCTTCAGCAGAATCCTAAGGCAGTCATTGTAAGCTACCTGCAGCTTGCGCAAGCTCTCCTTCTTATAGTTCACCCAGAGGGGAGCTGTATAGAGAGGGGTGCAGTAAGCTCTAAACATGTTCACTTTAACATCAACAGTACAGTAGTGAAATTTTCTGACCAGCATATTAGCTTGGACATAGAGCATTCTCCTCTGTCTGTACATATCAGCATCATCCTCCATGGAGTCAGTGATATGTATTAATTAATGTATGTCCGTGGTGTTGACGACAAGTTTGAAGTGACGGAGGAGTTGCTTACAGTGCATCCAATGCATGGCCAGACCACCGCTCAGGAAATATTCCAGCAACTGTGTGATGCCATTGCGGATGCCGGTCTGCCATGGAAGAGATTTGTTGGAATAACGACTGATGGAGCGCCGTCAATGACAGGGAGGAGAAATGGGCTGGTGGCACTTGTTTAAAGAAAACTTGAGGAGGAGGGTGTGGAGGAGGCTATTGCTCTGCACTGCATTATCCATCAGCAGGCCCTTTGCAGCAAATGCTTGAAGTTTGACAATGTGATGTCTGTCGTTGTGAAATGCATCAACCATATCAGATCCAGAGGCTTAAAGCACCGCCGGTTCCGTGCCCTACTTCCTGTGCTCTACTTCACCGAGGTACGTTGGCTCAGCAGGGGAGTCGTCCTTAAAGGAGAATGCTCATTTTTCATATTACAGAGGCATGTGAAAAACCACAACAAGCCCTCACTCTATGTAAGCACAACTAGCGATTCATAAAGACAGATTCAACCGTTTCGCGGCAGAAAATTGATTTTTTTAGAAGCTGCATTCTCATTGCCCCGTCCGCCGCCATTACATGGATATACTTGGCTCGCGCTGGATTTTAAATTTCTTCTACAGGCCTCCAAATTACACCAAAGTTATCTCGGTGAGTCAAACGTCTTATAATATGCCGTAAATAAGGTCAAGGTTGTCAAAAACGAGCATTCTTCTTTAAGAGGATTTTTGAGTTGAGAACAGAAGTGAAAGCCTTCATGGACAAGTGTGGGATGGCTGTTCCTGAGCTGAGTGATCCCAAATGGCTCATGGACTTAGCTTGTCTTGTTGACATCACACAGGAGCTGAATGCACTGAATAAGAAGTTGCAGGGTCAGCTTGTCAGTGCAGCATATGACAATGTCAAAGCATTCTCCACAAAACTGGTGTTATGGAAAGTACAGCTCTCAGAAAAATCTCTGCAATTTCCCAGCATGCAAGGCTCTCGTGGGCACAGCATTCAGTGGTGAGAAGTATGTTGATGCCATTGTGAAGCTACAGGAGGAATTTGATCAGCGGTTTGCAGACTTCAAGATTAACTTTTAATTGTTTTTGTTTTTTTACCACTGAAATTTCTGGTGGAATGTTCAGAAACTTGATGTTTTTAGAGTAGTGGCAGCTGTTGCTTTGAAAATATTCACACATTTTGTAAACTGCTGGCACTCCTACAGTTTAATAGCTCATACACATATTATACAGTAGGACCCCACTTATCCGAACTTCAGAGATCGGAACCTCCCGGTCTACCGGACAGGCTTAAAAATTTGCTATTTGGTTACTGGTGGGATTTTTATAACAGTACTGTAGGCCTACTTGCATTTAAATCTGTCATAATAAACATGTACTGTATCCTACTGTGAATAAAAACAGAACTGTATGTAGACAGGACCAAAGTGACAAAAAAAAAAAAATCAGGCTTGAAGGCTGAGGTTTTATCAGGTTTAAGGGAGAAAAAAAAGGTTTTATTAGGATTAAAGGGAAAAAAATTTTTTTATCTTCTTGTATCTTATATATCTTATCTTATATCTTATATTTATTTATATAAGATAAAAATGTTGCAATATGGGTCAAAAACTAACAGCAAGGAAGAAGGAAAAATTAGATAGTCCTGATAATAAATTTGAGGAAGCATTACAGCGTGGAAGTACTGTAATACAACAACACAAATTATGGGAACTGTATGGTTTTCCCATGGAGGGAACTGTAAGTGTGAGATTGTCAGAAATTGAGGAAAGAATGACTAAAAGAGACCACATCTGTAGAAGGCAGGTTCCTCGTCTCCTGGTCTCCCCGCGCAGATTTGAACGATGACCTGCCACCTACGCCACGGGTCCCGCAGTCCTAGGCCCATCAACAACCACCGCCGCAGCAGCCTCCGGGTGCACAAGGAACCAGAAGGCAATCCGCGAACTGGCTTTCACCAAGGGGAGCATCGACACCATCCCCATAACCTCCTCTACGCCATCTACACCCGCCTCTACGCCAGCCATGAGTCCTCAGCCACCGCTCTATACACCCATGGCCGACCCTAACCTCTAAGGGTCCCTACAGGCTCAACTACAGGGAGCCACGGGTGGAAGTACAATGGACTCTGACAAAAGCGTTTACCAAATCACTTCCTCACCAAGCTCTGAAGACAGTCTGGGGTATGTGGGGGAAGGTAGGGAGAGGGGATGGCCGGAGGGAGCCCCGGTATGGGGTTGGGAAGGGACCAGGCTATGGGAGGACAATTTCCAATGATCGAAGTTCCAGATGGCAATGGTCACGTCCAGCTAGTGAGATGGAATTGGTCATCAGAGGAAATCAAGGAACTGGCTAAAGACTTCCCAAAGCCTGGAGAGGTGGGGGGTATTGAGTATGCAATCCCACTGGAATACTTCATTGCTGAGACTTACTGCACCTCGGAGGAATTGAAGAAAATGATTTTGTTGCAGATAGGGCTAGGCTTCAAGTGGGACCAAATAAAACCCATATTCCCGTTAGGAGGAGGATTATATCTGGTACACCCCGTGTTCCAGGACCCGAATAACACACCGTTCCTAGCCTGGTGGGCCCAGCTAAGATTGGCGCTCCAACAAGTTTTCCCACTCGGCTGGACATGACAAAAATGACGAACCGTAAACAGAACAAAGGTGAGAACATTCATGATTTCCTTGCGCGACTGAGGGGTGACTGTGAGAAATAAATGGGGATTGTGCCGGCCAATGGAAATCGAAATGCTTTCTTAACTCATTTGAAAACGTACTTCCTTCAAAACATGCACGAGTCCATATAGACATAAGTCAAAAAGACTTGTGTGGGGTGGGAGATGGCTGATTTGGAAATCATTTGTTCCCATGCCTACCACGTCGAGATACTGGAAGAAGAAGGAACGAGCAGCAAAATGAGGAAAGGAAGTCATGGATAAGGCAATGTTGGCCGTGTTAAATACAGTGGCCAAAGGCGAGAGGCAAAAGGGCCATCGCAACAAGAGAGACGACCGGAATGGAGTAAACAAGAAACCGACTGGGAAGCGCATACCGTAGAATTATCTGTTTGCTATCGGTGGGGAGCTGGGACACTGGAGAAATGAATGTCTGGACGCTGAACCAGTCCACACTGCGTGTTGCATACGGAGGGGAGAACACCAGCACTGAGGCCAAGGGAAGCAGCGGGACAGTGGTGGAGATTGACGGTGGGGGCAAGGAGTGAGTGCCAACTACTGTTAGACGAGGATATGTACACACTGATACAGGCCAAGATCGATCGCTTAGAAACAGCACACCGCATGAGGGAACAAGCCTGTATGTTAAGTATGAATCAAAGCTAGCTGAAGTTTTACCTGTTATCTCTGTACTTGTAGAAGGAACACAGGTTAACTTTAGGTTTTAGTAGATTCAGGAGTGGCACACAGTGGTTAGAATGGGGGCTTTACCTAAAATTCCAAAAATGAGTGGGAGATTTCAGGAAATGTTAATGCTTCAGGTAGGAGTACAAGAGAACAATACATGGCACCTCTAAGACTTGAGATAGCTGATTTGCCAGCAATCAAACACAGTGTATTGATGTCACAACACTGCTCAGTTAATTTATTGGGGAGGGATTGAATGTTGTTTAGGAATTTGTGTCATACCTACATCACAGGAGGTGGAAGTGGAACATATTTCTAATGTGACGTTAAAGCCACCCAGACAGCATGGTACATTTGTACAATATGACAGAAAGGGACCACTGTATGTGTATCAATGGTCTCCACCCTGATTCCATATCCCATGTGAGCAGGGATATGTTAGACAAAGCTCTAGCACGCATACACAAACACGCTGATTTCATGACAGAATGCGAGATTTGTTGCATTGCTCACGTGCACAATGGTTATGACAAGAAATGGGAGTTAGTGCAGTCAGAGGGTGAAGTGATAGGGTGACACAGAATGTTTTGGACAGGTCATAGATGTGCTGTGTCTGTTGTGTTCCCATCATCACTCAGTGGTTCAAATGTGCATAGGGGGCTGTAGCTCAGTTGGTAGAGCGGGTCGTTCAGTGATCGAAGGGTCAGTGGTTCGAATCCCAGCTCCGACTGTCCACATGTCGAAGTGTCCTTGAGCAAGACACCTAACCCCAAATTGCTCCCAATGAGCAGGTTAGCACCTTGCATGGCAGCTAACGTGAATGTGTGTGTGTATGGGTGAATGAGAGGCCATTGTAAAGCGCTTTGAGTGCCGCTAAGGTGGAAAAGCGCTATATAAGTGCAGTCCATTTACCATTTACTCTCAGACCGACGGCTGTCGGGTCTGGAAAACATGATTTGTTTCAGGTCAAAGGTTCTTTTCCACATGTATCTCTGGCAAAGGGCCAGACAGACCAATGGCGTGATTTGGGTCCTTGGGTAAAGGAATTCAAGATAATATGTGGCATCAGTGGGGGGAGGAAGGAATTGAAAAGCTTGATCCGGGGGGTGGGAGAGCCCCCACCTACAGGGTGATATACAGGGCAAAGGTTCATGTGGGGAGGGAAGTGATTCTCGCTACGAGTGAGAGATCAAGGGAAGCCTGGGGGGGCTGTAAAGAGGTGGGGGGGGTTCTCTCAGGGCATCTGGATTTAGAGATATTACCAGGCGATTTATGGGCTACGGGGAAGTATGATGACTGGTTTTAACAGCATCACCAGTGGTAGTTACACCCAAGACTGATTATAGGCCTTGTGTGAAACAATATCAAGTCAAGCAAGAAGCTTTAGATGGCATAAGGCCTGTGTTTGATGCATTGTTAGAGAAAGGAGTGATAGTTGAACTCCCGGAGAGTAGCACAGTGCAAACTCCTATATTCCCTATTAAGAAAATTCACGGCCCAGGGGAACCTGTTGAATGGAGATTCGTGCAGGATTTAAAAGCAGTCAATGTGGCAGTAGAGAAAATCGCTCTGATTGTGCCAGATCCGTATACCATACGCAGTGGTATTAAACCTACAGCTAATTGGTTTAGCGTAATTGATTTGTCAAATGCGTTCTTCTCCATACCAGTGCATCCGAACAGTCAGTACTGGTTCAGGTTCAGTTATAACAAAAAACTATAACTGGACGAGAATGCCCTAAGGGTTTACAAACAGTCCGCAAATTTACAATATGTCTTTCGCTAATGATCTAGCTGATTTCGAGACTACAGAGGAGACCAGTATTTAACAATATGTCGATGACATTCTTATAACCAGCCCAATTGAAGAGGAATGCATTCAGAACACACTCGCTCTCTTACGTCACCTCCATAAGGGGGGTCACAAGGTATCTCATAAGAAACTACAGTGTGCTAAGAAAGAAGTTAAAAAGTTAGTTCTTAGGTCACATAAATGCAGAAGGGAAAAACGCCTTTCCCAAGACAGAGTAGAAGCTATCTTGAGTCTCCCAAAGCCAGTCACAGTTAAAAAAGAAAGGTCCCTACTGAGCATGACAGGGTACTGCAGGATGTTCATTGCTAATTACAGTGAACTAATAGGCGCCATTGAGGAACATGGTTAATTCCTGTCCAAGGGGGAACCCCTCCTGTGGTCATTTGAGACACTGAAGTATGCTCTGACACAGATTCCATGTTTGGGCATTCCAAAACACGACAGACCATTTGTACAGTTTGTTAACCAAAGGAGAGATTAAATGACATATGTTTTATTACAGGAACATGGCGGTAAGCTGAGACCGGTGGGGTATTTGTCATGCGAACTTAACCCAGTGGAGCGAGGTTTTCCTTATTGTTTACAGGCTGTGGCGGCTGCAGAACTGGCTGTGCTGGCAAGCTGTCAGCTAGTGGGGTATGATGACCTCACTCTCTTTGTCCCACATGCAGTGTCACACCTCCTGTTGGAACAGAGAACCACCCATCTCTCTGCTTCTAGGTGGCTGAGGTATCATACCATTCTCTTAAGCCTGCAGAACATTACTGTGAAAAACCCTGCCACACTCCTCCCCATCCCAGATGACGGTGAACCACACCACGACTGTGTGCAGACAGTGGCTACTGTCTGTACACCTTGTGGATCTTAGAGGATCCAATTCTTAACCCAGATTTTGAGTTTTTCACAGATGGTTCAGCGTCCAAAGATGAGCATTAGGTTAACTGCGTGGGCTATGCAGTGGTCACAGCACATGAGATGGTAGCAAGTGGTCGCCTACCCTCACATTACTCAGCACAGGCTGCTGAGCTTGTCACTCTTACAGAGGCATGTAAGGCGGCTGAGGGTAAGGCAGTTAATATTTATGTGGACTCAAGATATGGTAGGGAGGGGGATTGGGCACCCCTGAACCTAGCGTATAACAAGCTGGGGCGGAATTGCAAAGTTCCGTGGGCACGTTAAAGACTGAATATAGTGCTGGGGAGAAGACTGAAGGCCCCCGTGTCTGATGAAGTATGAATTAACATACTGCCCTGGCACCCCTTAGTAAGCACCGTGTCGCTGTTAAGGGTGGTTGGCACGGTGTGGTAAATGGACGAAAGTCCACACCTAAGCAGAGGGGCGTAAGAGACTACAGATGTGGGAACATAAGAATGTTACTTGACCCGCGGTATTCTAACAGGCGCTTTACGGCATTCCGCACCACCGCTCGCCTGCCCATAGGGGCGCAGTAATACCACTCATTGACCCATTGCTGTAGCTCATCTCGCACATTAGATGAGCCTACCGTTCTCAAACTCCTTGTTCTCTGTCTGGTTGTAATTTAATTATTACGAACAAAGCCTATCTATTTATAGTTTCTATCTCTGTAACTGTCGCCGGGTCTATATCTGTTAACTGTCGGGACAAGTAGAAGTTTAATACATTAGGCTGAGTGTTCTCATATGGAACAGGGCATCAGGACGAGTAAGATGGCTAACGGAGATGACCAGAGATGTGTTTGAAATGGTTCACTCACTCCCTCCCTATTACCATGGATGTATTGAGTGCGACTCATAGTGAACTACATGGGGAATGATTTAACAGTTTTGGGACACTACATGGAATGTAACTGCGTAAGATATTCATGACTCAAACAAGCAGATGCGCCGATCACTGATGGCAGCAGGTTGAAATATCAGGTAGTATTCAGGTTCCATGTTTAGTTGAATGATAAATCCCATATAAATGGTTGGAATGCTAATGATGTGCAAGTGTGATTTTGTCAACATTAGTGCCGTCTGCTAATAGCAGGCTGTGAAGCTGCACGATAAGACCGTGATAGCAAGTTAGCTCACGACAGCAGCTTCCATAATATTAACGGTAGCTGTCGGTGGCTAAAAAGCAGATAGCTAACTTTACAACGTTGATTCCTGTAGCTATTTTGATTTTGATGCTATTAGTTCAACTTCTGTTTCTCGGGCAGGAACGGAGACGAACTCGCATTAGCAGCAAAGCAGCTAGAGGAATGATCTTAACATTAGCTACTGCTAGCTACCGTCTTCTTCACTTCTCCTTCGGTAAAACATGACACCGTTGTGTTGTGGTGTTGTGGAGGGCTTAGGCAGAAGCAGGAAGAGAAACCACTTTTGCCCCATATAAGTAAAATAATGGTCTCATAAGCATTTTCGATTGTAAAATTGTGTTCACTTGTTTTAGTTTGCAAACATATGCAATTTTCTTAGCATTCCCAGCTTTGTATGTAGTTTTAATGTGAAAGATACATCTTGAATGCAGTCAAGACAAATTATTTTGCCTCATAACTTTTGTCAAACCCCCTGGTTCCAGTCAATTGGATTATAGGCTATAGGCTACTTTCGTTTACAATGACTAGTTACCTTATGAACACAAATAGCTTAACCTATAGGCCTACATAAAAACAATAGCCTAAAACCATGTTTATTTACAATGTATTTTCTTTCATTGATGCCAATAGTTAGGGTGAGGAAAACGACGCGCGGTCTCTTTAGCCCTGAGACCATCAGGCAGGCAGCAGGAGGTCGTTGAAGGCTATATATATTATTATGATATTATGTCTAATAATACATTCGTTGAAAGTACACAGGCTGATCTACTATACGGAATTGGACCGAGGAGTGTTCTCATATGGAACTAGGCTGCACACGCCCGCCCGCGACAAGAGCTGAATTGTAGTCAGCTTTCCCCGCTGCGCGCAGGACGCGTGCGTCCCCCGCTGATCCGAGCGAGAACGCAGGCGGAATGTCGCTCCCCGTCTGAAACGGCCTTGACTCCTGGAATCCCAAGGTCTTTCATATTGAAATTCTCTTGATGGTCTGGGAATGCGAGACGTGTTAAGGGAGTGCATCAGTCGTGAGCCTTGACAGTAGGCTACCAGCCTGCGCTGCGCTCAGAACAAAGTTGGATGAATGGATGGACTTTTTGGAATCCTGGAAAATGTTTATTGCGCTCTAAAATCATGAAAGCATTAATGTAAAAATGCAGCAACAGAAGTAGTCTAGATGTGATGGTGGTTTAAATGAATGGCAACACATAAATTGAGACATAAATTGAGACTGGTGATAATGCTGATAATCTACAGTAGGGCCTACCTCTGGCTGAGTTCATGGTTACAGCCATTCATCTCTTACACATGGGCCTATACAATACTTGCACAATCTACTTTGGACGTTAATCCATCCATCTATCAATCAAACTAGCGAATTCAATGGCCGGTCATGGAAAAGCACACGCTAACGCAGGCTACCCCCCTCCCCACGATCCAGGGCTAGGAAACCGGTTCATCCAGTTTATTTGAATATAAAAGCATTTGGGGGGGGGGGGTTACAATAGTCTAGTCCAGGTTCGCTGGCGAGTGACGAGCTAGTCAGATGGCGCATGCATGTGTGGACATTGTAGGCCGATTCTGTAAAACCTAAAGAATAAAAGTAGGCTACGTTCAACATTCATTGGAGTGGTCCAGTTGGATAGGCTAGTCTAATCTAAATAAATTGAGGACCTGGATTTTCAGTGTTTGCTGGTAGCGGACTGCATCGATCAATGCAATGACTCTCCATGTTTTTCAGTTTTACCTTTTTCATCAATAAAACATCATTTTTACAACCATGTCTCATTGATTGGGAAGGCATTTAGAGCTGCCGGTCTATTAGCCTACATTCGGACTCAGAGGCTGACATAACTGTTTATTGAGAAACAATTGGCTATATAAAGAAATACCACAATGCATGTAGTCTAGATATATTACATTATGGTTATACACTTTATGGTAGACTGCCCGCTCGCTAAGCAGGCTACATTGTGGCTGTTTTGTTCATCGCAGAAGCCTATAGGCTACACATTAAAAAAATGTTTTTTTTTATATAGACCTAGAAGGAATCAGAATATGTGGAAATTTAATTTTAGCCTATTTTAATACAATTCAAATTCTGCTTAAAGGGCAATGCTCGTTTTTGACAACCTGGACCTTATTTACGACATATTATAAGAAGTTTGACTCACCGAGATCACTTTGGTGTAGTTCGGAGGCCTGTAGAAGAAATTTAAAATCCAGCGCGAGCCAGTATATCCATGTAATGACGGTGGACGGGGCAACGAGAATGCAGTTTCTCAAAATCTATTTTCGGCCGCTAAACGGTTGTTTTCATCAATCAGATTGGATGAATCGACAGTTGAGATTCCTCAACGCGAGGCATTGTAGTGGTTTTCAAATACGGGGTCTTTAGCCTCTGTAATATGATCTTTACACGCCTTTCCCCACTTGCTCCAGCACGCATGCGCACAGGCCAGCGCGCAGACTGGCTATTCTCCGGCTCACATTCTCTGCGCTACGATCGGATTGTTGCTGACGAATGACGACGACAATATTCTCGGCACCAACAACGATCGTAGCGCAGAGAATGAGGTGAGTCAAACTTCTTATAATATGTCGTAAATAAGGTCCAGGTTATCAAAAACGAGCATTGCCCTTTAAGAGGGAATTATTTTCAACGGACATTATGACCTGAGCATAATTAATAATTATCTAAGTTAATATAGGCCTATGAGAACGCAACGCTTTTAACTATAGGCTAGGACTATGCGTCTTGTGATTGTACTGTAGCCTAGGCTACAACTTAAGGCTTGCCCTATTGAATTCATTTTATAGCCTACTAGGCTACTCATTATTATCGAATTATCTAGTTGATATATGAATAAAACAATAAGCCGTTTTAATGGCTATGGGCTACTAGTTGTAGCTATATGATGCGCTCTGCTCTTATACGCACGGTTGAGGCGGCAGCTCAAATACACTTCGCACATATCCTCTGCTATAGCCTCTCACAGACAGATAGGTGCACTTCATGCATTGGTAGACAGTTCTGTTCTTGCTGCAGCTTGTCTTCACCATGCAAGTATTTTTTGGGGGGTATTCTTCTGTGGACACTGCGAGGGGCGCCGCGGGTGGCTGTTTGGACGCCAGAGCGCGCAGCTCTTCAGCCAACTGGAGGATGTCGCGTCTGGGGAGGCTCTGCGTCTCTCCACCAGTCCCCAGCGAGTCCAAGCTCCCCCAATGAATAATACTTATTTATAATAGCCTACATAGCGCAAAATTGTGCATATAATAGGCTGTAGCCAGCGCGAAACTGCGCATTCCCTATAGCCGTTCATTGAACAGCTGGCGGCCGGTATAAATAAATAAAAACATACACGATATTTTGTTATTTGAATGATCTTGAATATATATATATATTCAAGATCATTCAAATAACAAAATATTGTGTATGTTTTTTTCATTTATAATTTAACAATAGGGGGTGCAACAGAACACAATTTTAGGCAAAGTCATTGACAGGCGGACTTCAATGTTTTATTAAAATATAGTTATGTGCAAATGAAAACCCACAATCGTCCTATGGACCTTACCCCGATTTTGGAAATCAGATAAAGGCGTTCACAAGACCATTTCAATAATCGCATTATTACAATTATCGGTTGATGTCTCACTGTCAAACCTGCCGCTATGCACAAGATAGTTAATGTCCGGATATGATTGGCAATGAGTGATCTTTACTCATGGCGACTATTTCAATTTTGTATGGATCCACACCTCCGATCAAGCTTATTTTTTCTTTGTATCGTGCTGAAGCCATATAGCCTACTGCGCTCAGACTTGGCTACATTAGCTGGTGCCCTGTCTTCAAATTTACTTCCGGGGTTTACGAGTAGCCTACCAGTTGAATGCGTTCCAGAAACAAAACGCAAAACCCTCACGTTCACCACATCTTTACTAACAAATATATTTACAATACTGTTATTTTGCGCATTTGACTTAACAGACACCACGTCTTGACCCGACGTCAGTTGCCGAGATAGATAGGCTACTGTAGGCCTAGATATATTATAGGTGTTCGTAATAATTAAATTACATCGAGATGGAGAAAACGTGTTTGAGAACAAGGTAATAATAACAATTAAACGTTATTTGTATAGCCCCTTTCATACAGATAAATTCAGCTCAAAGTGCTTTACAACAGAGCATTTAAATTAAAGAATGTGAAATTTATTGATGCTTCATTCGTAGACTATAGGAGAAAAACACTGAGCCCAGCCTGCTAAATCTACTCAAAGACGCCACCTGGCGGTGGTGCATCACTAAAACGAAATAACACACGTCTGAAATCCCACGAGATTTCCAACCGTATTTCCCTGCCAAATACCGCGAGGTGAAATGCTGCAGCATGTGACATTTCTAACTTCCCACATCTGTACCTCTGTGAATAGGCAAGGCTGGTGAAAAAGGTCAAAGTTCCTATATCCATAGCCAAGTGGAATAGGGATCAGACCGTCGGCTCTGGGATCGCTATCAACTGGGTCACCGGCCGGTCTGGTCGCAGATGGCAGTAAGACCACGAGATGGCCACCGCACTCGGCTCAATGTACAGTCAGGCCACTACAAGCCAAAAGCGAATGTGTTAGTAGGTGAGTAGTGCTTTTGTGATCGGTGGGCTTTGAAAAGAAGACACTGGGAAGCAGAAGGCTGAGCTCTCACTTCAGGGGAGCCTGGGTTGAGGCCTCGGACAGAAAGGGGTCTAGCCCGGGATTGTGCCCTGGGTTGGGAGGTCCGAAGGACTCAAGTGTACAGCCAATGATTACTCTGTGTGGAAACAGGTGGGTTGTAAGGAGATCAATAGGGTGTGGAGATGGGAGGCCTTGCCTGTCACAGGCTTTGTTCCAAGGGGCCAGGCTGCGATTTACTTCCTGAAACATTTTGATCAGCGCCATCTTGCGCAATTGTGCTTTTCTCAGACCCCGCCGCGTTCACGAACAGTTTGCACCATGCAATTATTATTTGCATCATTTTTTACAGTTAACAATGCTAATGCAGGGACATGCAATACAGCGGGGAGAGCGGTGAACGCGCATTAAAAATCCACATGAACATGTAAACTTCATGGACGCGGCCGGGTCAACAAATCACGTGGTTAAAACATGAGAAAAGCACAACTGCGCATGCCTGTGACGCGAGAAAACTGCGCATGTCAAAAGGGGTCGGTGGCCCTGTTCAAAAAAGCTTCAATCTCAAGAATGAGGCGTCAACATCTGATGATGGACTACATTGAGTTAACACCTAGTGAAGGAAATAAATAATGTCTAGTAATTGTGGACATGTGGTCAAAATGGGTGGAAGCTTTTCCAACCAAAAAGGCAGACACAGGAGCGGTAGTGAAGGCATTATTAAAGGAGATTCTACCCAGGTTGGGAATACCTAGGAAAATTAGCTCAGACAACAGCAGCCATTTCACAGGAGAGTGAATTTGGCATGCCGCCAAATTGGTAAGTAATTAGGAATCGACATGGGTACACATTGTTCCTACCATCCTCAGTCGGAGGGGGGGAGTAGAAAGAGGGAACGCAACACTGAAAAACAAACTAGCTAAAATGTCAGCGGATACAGGGCTTCCATGGACAAAAGCTCTGCCTCTTGCTCTGATACAAATGAGAATTAGAGAAAGACCGCGCATGAAACTAAGCCCCTTCGAGGTAGTGATGGGTAGACCGCCAAACGCAGGGATAGGTCCACCCCAGACACCATTGCCAGATTCGACCTACTGTGATGATGCTATGTTGTGTTATTGTTGCAACATGTCCTCTGCTTTATCTCAAATAAGACAACAGGTGAAATAGGCACTGCCAAAGGAAGCCACCGGTCCACTGCATGATATCCAGCCAGGAGACTGGGTATTGATCAAGGACTTCCGCCGAGCCAAGTGGAAATCGGAGAGGTGGAGGGGGCCCTTCCAGGTTCTGCTGACCACCTTCACAGCTGTGAAGGTAGTGGAGAGAGCCACCAGGGTGCACGTGTCTCACTGCAAGAAGCACAAGGGGCTAATAGAGCAGGGTGCAGGGTGAACCTACATGTGAGAAGAGAGGAGCAGAGGAGCAGGTTGAACCTACCTGGGAGAAGAAAGAAGCAGATGAATGGGGTGAACTGACCCGTTCTTGAGAAAGGGAAGACATAACTCATTCCAAACTCTTTCAAACAGGCCCAGCTGGCAGAGGTGCAGAGTAAGAGACGTAGCACACGATTGGCTGAGAAGAAGAAGCCAGAACAGAACAAGGACGAGAAGTAGAGGTGGCGGGGTGAACCTACCCGCAGAAGAGCAAAACAGGACATGGACGAGAAGTAGAGGTGGCGAGGTGAACCTACCCGAAGAAGATGGAACAATCAGGATCATGGCATTCAGGCCTGTGTGGAGGGCGTGGGAAAATATGTGCTTTATTATGTATGTTTCATTATTGTGTTTCCTATAATCTATATCATACCAGATCAAGTGGGAAGTGACACTACGGTGGGAACACTCAATGTTACTGTAAAACTATTTGTAGACTCCAGCTTCACTATAAGCAGAGTTAACCGAGCCATGGAAGAAAACCTAGCTGAGAACCTGTTCTATCAGACTATGCTAGTGTCAGCCGAAAGTTGAGAGAGGACTCATGTTATGTTTGCTCTCTAATACCTGGCACTGTAAAAGGAAGTGTTCCATTTATCACAGTGCCACTTAACTCATCTGAAGTTCTGGGGGAAATGATTGCCTTAGCATCAACGAATGATGGCCGTATAGTTGTGGAGGAGAAGATCTCTTTTAAATTGAACTAAATAAATGAATCAGCTAAGAGTTTTGCAGGTTATCAGGTCAGACTGCGGAATGTTTCAGTGGTAGATGATAACATAACTTAACCACTGTTCCAGGCACACCCCACTAGGTTTGTATCTCAGGTCTGTTTCAAACTGATATGTGTCTCGGGAAAACGATATTTAAGGACATCCTCTAATTGTAATCAAACAGTTGCCGCTACTTGTGGTCTCTTAAACCAGATAGCGGAACAGCTATTCCCTTGAAACCAGGTAGGACGCAGGGAACCAACTCTAGAGTTAACCTACCTAGTTCTGATGGGTTTAGATTCTTTACAGCACCATGTATGGGCCTGTGGACGGAATGTGTACCACAGGGGTCCCCAAACTTTTTCCTGTGAGGGCCACATAACTTTTCCCTTCTCTGATGGGGGCCGGGGTCAGTACAGTGCGTCTGGTGATTGTACTCGCCGACAGACTAACGGCATTAAAGACATCTTTCTTCTCGGGACACACCTCTTCCGCGACAGCATTCAAACATTTCTTGACAAACTCTCCATCAGTGAAAGGTTTACCGCTGCTTGCCATCAGTTGAGCAACCCGAAAGCTGGCCCGAACGGATGACTGCTTCAGCTGAGCTTGGCGTACAAATGTATTCTGCTGAGCTAACAGTCCACTTTTTAGCTTTGAGAGTTTGTCTGCTCGCATTTGGCCTTGCAAGTTATCATACTTGTCTTTGTGACGGGATTCATAGTGTCGGCGCAGATTTTATTCTTTGAATACCGCCACCGCCTCTTGACAGATGAGACAAACAGCCTTTTCTTTGCATTGAACAAAAAGATAATCGTTTGACCACTGCAGGTTAAATACCCTGCATTCTGAATCAACTTTTCTCTTACCTAACCTTTTCGCAATTATTCCGTTCTATTTGACAGGGGCTAGTCTAGGATTCACTTGGCCAGACTGAAAAAAAAATCATAATGCGTCTCTGGTATTGTTCAGGGGGCCGGGCCAAATGTGGAGGCGGGCCGTATCCGGCCCGCGGGCCTTAGTTTGGGGACCACTGGTGTACCACATCCTACCCCCTAGATGGTGTGGATTGTGTCACATGGCTAAGTTCCTCCCAAATCTGCGAGTGATGGACAACTTAACTTAATTTCACACTCAGCATTCTCATTATGACCCATCGGGAAGGCCGGTTCAGGGCGTGGAAAGGAAACGTAGTGGTACGAGAATATCAGGAGGGAAAATGTTTGCAGGGGGTTTCTTAGCATGGTATGGGACAGTAGCTAATGCACATGAAATTGATGCCCTCACTGTGGACTTAGAAAACTTAACAGAAATGATGATAGAATGATTTGCCACACTCCAGCCTGAGATCAAAGCTTTGCGACACATGGCACTACAGAATAGAATGGCCTTAGATGTCTTAGCATCTCAAGGCGGAGTTTGTCATATATTTGGTAGAGAATGCTGTAGTCTTATTCCTGATGTATCGGATAATATAACTAATGTAGTTGATCATCATCATGTAGTTGCATGCCCAAAAGACTAGATACTCTCCTGGTCTGGAAGGATGGGATTGGTGGGTATGGATGATGAGTGGGGGGTGGTGGAAGGTATTACTCAAGTGGGCTACACCATTCATTACCATTATATGTTCATTTATGGCTTTGATGTGTTGTGTGATTCCATTTATAAAGGCCATGGTTGCAAGGACTATTAGTGCGGTCATCGGTATGTACAGATACAAAAAATTCCTTCAGAAGAAATAGGCCTCTTAGAGCTTCCAGAGTACCCTGATTCCTATGATAGTGACTAACCATTTGCTGACAGTCTATAACCAGGTATTCCAATATGTGTGGGTTTTTTATAATCAAATACTCTGAAGTGTTTTATTTTTTATTCATGCATAAACTAATTTTTACAAGGTTGATAACTAATGTAGATTTTTTTAATCAAAGGTAAGGGTAAAAATTAGTTCTGTACGACGCTACAATGAGAAGACAAGGGGTTGGGGTCACAGAGAGGTTTGGAGGATGTGTGTTTGTAAAGGAGGGCTAAGTGCCTGGTTATCTTTACAAACAAGGTGAGATAAAAAAGGACAGGCTTCAGGGGTCTATGTCTTTGAGTGGGCAGGACAGGGGGAGCGCAGGAAAGGGGGCGTTGCACTTATCTGCCTTAAATTGTGGGGCACAGATTGCACTGGGTGCTCTCAACTGACCAGCCATGCTGCAGGTTGCTTGTCAAGAAGCCACACTCAAGTGTTTGTAACAATCCTTGGATGAATAAACTCTGGTAACTCTGCTGAACTGTTTTGCTTCTTAACCCATATTGAACGAGAAATTCTACAACAGGTTCGTTGCATCCATCATTTGGACTTTGAGAAATTAGAATAGGTAAGAAATCTACGCGCCTTGGGAACTGTATTCCTACTTTGTGAGTAGTGTAATCTACAGTATTGTTACTGCATAGTAGCTAATTTGGAGTATTTTACTTTATTTGGAAATTTTGCAGAACCGAGAGTTTACTGTACTATTCCGTAGTGGGGTAGACTGAAGGAGGAACTGAATACAGGATACAGCCTAGTTTTTACAGTATTTTATTTTTTACACTACTGGC
Organism: Borostomias antarcticus; assembly: GCF_949987555.1. NCBI lineage: Eukaryota > Metazoa > Chordata > Actinopteri > Stomiiformes > Stomiidae > Borostomias > Borostomias antarcticus. The sequence continues at coordinate 21,698,044 of NC_140239.1, read as the reverse complement.
CTATTTCCTATTGTGTTCTGTGCAAATAATTTTGCACATCCAGTTGTGTTAGCTGTGACGTAAAGGCTACAGTATTTGGGGGAAAAAAAGTTATTGTATATGTGTGTGTTGTTTTATATTTCAGTATAAAAACATACAGCAATATTTTACGCACAACAGGAGAAAGTGTAACACTGAACATGCAAAGGTATAATTCTCCTGATTAGTCCTTCATACTAGTGTTTTCCATTCAGCACATCAGTGTTCAATTGGTGCTTAGAAATGTCTCCTCATATGATGTCTGTGTCTTTTGAACACATTTTGTGAAGAGTTAAAATTGTTTTGAAGGCAAAGTGTCATTTCGCAGATGTATTGAGTTTTACATTTTTTGTGTGCTTTGTGGTTTGTTTGTAGAGTTTTGAGGAAATTAGGTTTTCTTTCAGAAAATGTGTTTAAACAATTGAGAAAACTGTCATATTAACCCAAATCAATCTAAACCAAAATATAACCACAACTAATAGCAACCAAAAATCCTAGAGCCTCCTACATAATAGTGTAACATACAGTAGTAAGAGAGGGAGAGGTAGCAAGAAAAGAAAAAAAGGCATGTGAGACTGAGATGGAAACTGAAAGAGAAAGTTTTAAAAAGAGAAAAACAGAAAGATGTGATTTATAATGCATTAGATATTTTGTCACAGGAGGCCCTTCCCAAAGAGAAAGTTTTAAAAAGAGAAAAACAGAAAGATGTGATTTATAATGCATTAGATATTTTGTCACAGGAGGCCCTTCCCCCTTCCCTGGCAATTAACCCAGGGTGGATCAGCCGTGACTGGGATCAGGCAATCAGCTAACTCCACTCTGCCCAGTGCCTGGACCAGGCCTGGTGACCGGGTGACTGAGAAGAATGGATAGACTGTTGGGAGACATGGGGTCAATGTAAAGGCCAATTGAAAGAGCCTGAAGATATCTGTATGGCTAAATCAATAGAATGAATTATACCCTACAGACGAAGAGCAGTCATAATAAGAGAGCAGTAATACCACAGGCATAGATATGACCTTACTCTGTCATCTGATTATGACCTTTCTCTCACACACACGCAAACGCACGCACACAGGCCTGCAACCTGCATGCGCACACACATACACACAGACAGACACACACATACCACAACAGCACAGAGTGTTTTATTGTGCCCCTGCCCTGCTGTCAAGTGAAGGTTTTATTCTTCAAACCGCCTCCATGTCAGCGTGTCAGAGATAGCAACCTTGGGAAAAGAAGCCAGTCTCTTTCTCTCCTCTTTTCCTCTCCCCCACTCTCCTCCTCTCCTTCTTTCCTCTTCTCCTCTTGTCCGCCAGCCCTCAGGCTGATATTCATTCTCTCTCTCTCTGTCTCTGTCTCTCTGTCTCTCTCTCTCCCAGTCTGCTTCTCCATCACCAAACCATGTTAACTGATGAATTGATACTGTACAGTATGTGACATCTGTATACAGTGGGGATCTTCTAGCACTTATCAATGTTGCAGCATTTCACCATTGTGGTATTTCACTGGGGAAATCCTGTGGGATTACAGACGGATGTTATTTCATTTCAGTGATGCACCACCGCCAGGTGGCGTCTTCAAGCAGATTTAGCAGGCTTAGTTCACATTGTATTTCTCCTATAGTCTGCAAAAAAAGACACGCCTGATCATTGCATCATTAAATTCCACACATTCTATGAAGGCCATGCGCAGTACAGATACACAGCATGCCGTTAGATGAGTACCTTACGTGTGTCTTGAATCAAATAAATGTATCATGCACTGGTAGCCTCCCTTCACCCACTGTAGCTGTAGCAAACTAACTAGGCTAGGTTACTGCCGTTTCTCTCATTCTACAAGGCTACTCGCTTCAAAAATGACTGAATGACTTGTGCTACAGCTGTTTAATTGTGAAAAAATAGGGCCTATATTTTCCTGAGAGGATAGATTTTTTTTACTTTTGAAATATTACATATTTATTTCGATAAAAATTTGTTGAAAATAGGGGTTGAAATGAGGGATTTCTGAGTCTACGGGTTTGAAACTAAAGAATGAATGAAGTCCAATCAGTTGGTAAAATCATATATCACCGCAAATAACATATTTTATGTAGGCTACTGTCAATCCAAAAAATCCGTTTGCAATTCAGACTGGTCAAATTGAGAAGCGTAGCCTACATTATAAGTGACGGAAACCAGCTTGTCAAAGCAGCCTAGTAGCAGTTTACTTGCAGTGCTCGACCTCATGGTTGTGGGTTCTAAAATTGTTTTACCGCCGCTGCCAATGTTGTTCTTGCTCTCACCACGTGGTAGGACTAAGTATTGCAGTTTGGCTGAATGTAAAGGGCAATACCCATTGCCATAATTATTTTAACAATTAATAATATATAATTTGAAATAAATATTTGAATGCCCGTCTGACTGTCTCCTCTTGGAATAACAGGACTGTTAGCCAATAGAGATTAAGCGGCAAACTGAGCACCTCGTCTCTTGTTTGCCGTCTGATTTCAAGCAGTAAGAAGTCTGCATCAGCACTCGGGCCACACTACACTACGATAAGAACGATTGTTTTCCATAACTATAATTTTGCCAGGTGTCCACTACTACTGTACATGAAGATAAGACTATACTTGGAAATTAATCTCACAGTATCCTTCTTGCGGTTTACTAGTGTTATCTCGAGAATTTCACATTTGGCCAGCTAGCATCTAGCAGGTAGATTAGCTGATTCGTTCTCAGATTGTTTTGTAAGTTTGGACAGCCCTTGAGAGAAATAACTATTTCAATGAACTAGAAATAAGCATGTTGTATCGTATGGAATCTGCTTAGCTTAGTTTTAATTGTTGCGCTTGTCATTGTTTAATATATCAACATATTTGCCAGCAGACATGCCTCGGAAAGAGAGTAGGAAAAATAAATATAAAACGAAAGGAATTGCGTGAGTCAGGCAAGGGCAGCTGATCCCTGACCAGATGGATCCAAAAAGTGTAATAGTTAAGAATGAACACAGTAGCCTACACAGTAGTGCTCTGCATCTTGTCCCGAGTAGTTAGTACACTGACTTCCTACGTTAAATGCAATTATTGTAAGTCGCTTTGGATAAATTGTAATGTAATGCTCTGGTCTCTCTGCTCAGGTCTCTCTGCTCTGGTCTCTTTAGTCTGGTCTCTCTATTCTGGTCTGTGTCTGCTCTCTCTATCTGCTCTCTCTCTCTATCTGCTCCGGTCTTTGCTCTCTCTATATGCTTTTTCTTCCCATTCTCTCATCAGAGCCGGGTTTCAACCCCCCCTACTGTATCTGCAGTGGTAGTGGCTCACACATGAATAGATATAAAAACATTATACTGTACCACTCATGGTAATATACAGTAATGTGATTCCTGGCTGTGTTAACGGCCCTTCAGTCCAGAGACTGTGCTCATCTGTCCTCCCGCTGGTAAAAACACTCCACAACATGCTTTTTGTGTGCGGGGCCTCCCTGCTTCACACGCCACATTGATGAGATGGATTTGGGTAATGACCCAGCAACTGTCCGGGTGTCTGCTTCTCTGGGCGGAGAGAGAGGGCCAGCTGAACCCCCTTAATAAACATATACATTGATGGATAGTCCAGGCTGTCCAATATGGACATTTTATGGTTGGAGATTTAGTTTTTTCATATAAGCTGGGTAGTTTTATTCATGCAAATGATCCCCATTTTCTCCAGCTCCAGCCCCAATCCCAGTCCCAGCCCTAAGCTCCAGCCTCAGCCCGAGCCCCAGGCCCAGCCCTAAGCTCCAGTTCCAGCTCCAGTTTCTGCAGAGCTGCTAAGAAGGCCAACTGGCCATGAACAGACAAGAGGAGATAGTTGAAGGAGAAAGAAAATGCATATTATTTGGTTCAAGCTAGGTCAAATAGATTTATAAGCCTCTCACCTCTGCTCTCTATCTCTCTCTCATCCCTCTCTCTCTTTCCTCCATCTCTCTGCCCCTCCCTCTCTCTGTCCTCTCTCTCTTTCTCTCACTTTCTCTATCTTCTCCCTCTCTCTATCTCTGTGCATCTGTAACTGTGTGCCTTTCTGTGGTTGTTGTATGTGTGTATAAATATGTGTCTCGGCCTCTGTGAGGTCATGTGTGTCATCTGTGTGTGCATGGGATGCTCATATGTGGTTGATTGTGTATGTGTGCTTGTGTGTGTATGTGTATGTATGTATGTATGTATGTACAGTATGTGTGTGTGAATGTGTGTACTGAGATCCGTGCTGAACTCTGTCCAGTAGTTCACCCCCAGCCTGTCCTCATTCTGGGGTAGAATGTGCTCGATTAAGGAAGGTGTCGGTCAGGAAGGCTGGTCACTGCGCTTCACAGAATCCCAGGCCTGGCGGTGACACTTAGCCTGTCCCCCTGGTGGGGGTGATTGATCAAATAGCTTGTGATGTGATGCTCGGTGTGTGTGTGTGTTTGTGAAGGAGAGAGGGGGAGGGGAAGGGGGTGCAATGAGGAACAGAGAATGTGTGTATGTGTGTGTAGGGGGGGGGGGTGCTTGTGCATGTCAGTATGTATTTGCGTGCAACTGTCAGTGTGTCCCGACAGCGGGGGTCACAGCCAAAGCCGCTGGAAGTTTTCGTCTCGCACAAAGGCCTGTTTCCCTCCATTGAACTGTGAAGTACAGCAATTTATTTTTTACTGTGAATTGATGGCTTGTGAATGGGCTGTAGATAGGCTTGTGTTATGATACATGGACATTCCCCGCTCACCTTGGGGTCTCCTTCCCTGCTCAGCGCTGGCGTCACCACTGCCTCTCTATCAGAACCCTGTGAGAATCTCACAGAACATAACCCAAACATACAGTAGTCACACGGTGCCCTTGTCTTCTGGGAAGGATAGTCTGGTTTCGACTCTTTTCTGTCTTTTATTTTCTTGTTGTGTGTTCCTTGGGGAGACAGGATTCGGGATTTCTGTGAGCTTTGTGACGATGTCCCTTTGCAGCAGGGGGCTATTGGACTGATGCTGCAGAAACAAAAAATCAATACCTTTTCAGAAACATCGCACCAGAGACAAGTGCATTCATCAAGTGAAAGCTGTCTTCCTCATGTCCCTCTCTCTCTTCCTCATTTCACTCTCCTTTTGTTTATTACCTCTCTCTCTCTCTCTCTATGTATATATATATATATATATATATATATATATACAGGGTGCGATTTGTAAAAAGGGGGGGACATTTTCAAATAAAATGTAATATCCAGAAATTGAACAAATGTCAACATCAGAACAAAGGAAACAACTGTATGCTCTTATTGTATTCTTATATATACACCCAACAAAGTGCTAAAAGAAAGGACAAACCATACTATGTTAGGTTGTTGATCACACTGCTATGAATGTAGAGCTATCCCATCCTCATCATAGACCTTTAGACCTCATTAAAAAAAGTGATATGCGTAGGCTAGTTAAAGGTAGGCACTATGTGCATTATAGGCTACATCAAATCACTGTTACAGTAGGCCTGTGCCTTGAAAGCAAATTTGAACACCAGCCATCTATCCCGACAAATCTGTAGGCTAACATTCAGCAGGGATCCATCTTGGTCCACAATCACGCGCACTTTCACCGGTAGGCCAGGCCACAAGGCTGAAAAGAAAATCTGGACCACAAGATAAAATGTAAATTGGTATTGGTCTCGTGAAAAAGAGGCTAAATTGGTGGCCGCGACAATGTGCTGCGCTGACTTGGCTATCGCCTAATATCGAGCATGAGAATAGCAAAACAAAAGCAATACATGCTGACGATTGGCCGCTTATCACCCACAACAATAATTGTATTATAATAAATTATTCATCCTGCCACTTACCGATGTTTAGCACTAGCAGAAGAGTCTGCTTTGGTGACGGACCTCTGGAGTTTTGGGCATCCTCCAAAATCGTTGCAGCAAAATATGACGAAATGCTTTGTTGACCCCGTTTCATTGCTAATTCTTGCTAGTTAGAGTAGGCGCTTGGTTGACAGTTGCCATGACAATCAAACGCATGGTTAGAACTAGCTGTTGTAAATCATATTTTTGAAATAGCTAGTGTATTTTTTTAAAATTGCGCCATCTATTTTCTGGCACAGGAATTGTAGCTATATTCAGTCTGACCAGAAGCAGGGATAAAAACGTATCCTCACCGGCGATAAAAATGAATGATCAGAGGAGGGGATGTCAAAACCAGAGGAGGGGAAATCCCCCCATCCCCCCCAGCAATTCGCATGCTGTAATATACACACACACACACACACATATATATATGTCTGTCGCCTAACTGAATGAATAAACACAATATCTGGAGATAATGGTACAGAGGAAGGAAAATTAAATTCTCATCATGATTGTATGCTGGCTTGCTTTGTGAAATAGCTACAGTAACATTACCTCACACACAAAGACCCAGTAGTCATCATCATCATATTCACAAACAATCATATCTGATTTATGATTTTACTGTATAATATCGTAATATATATAATAATTACCAGAACAAAACTGGCAAGATTATTTCCCATGTAATGCTTTGATATTGAAGGTTTGGTAGAATTGACTATTGGAAGCTTTTGGCGAAAGCACTGTACAGCTACAGCATGTGTTGCCTTTATGTGATTGTTTATTACACATGAGTCAATGTGAATAAATTAGAGGTGCCTTAGAGAGGAGAAGGCAATATGTTGCTTTAGTGTATGGTCTTGTGTGTGTGTGTGCTGAGCTCCAAGGGCAGCCATAATAAATGTTATGGCTTGCTTCGTTCTGTATTCCCCCTGGCAGTGACTAACGACTTGGCTTGGAGCAGCATAGCCCCATGATCTAGCCTCCATCGCTGACCTTCAAACCAGGGGGTTTCTATTCATTCATAAGTAACTACAGCACTTGAGTCAGGAGAGCCTGGGAGCCCGTCCCTAGAGCCATCCTGGCAGTCTGTTTCATCATGTGACTCAGCATTAGAGATGCTAAAACCCTGGGTTTAGTGCACTGAAGAATCTCTCTACCGATGGAGCCCTTAAAAAAGAAACTGAACAAGCCTACAGGTCAGTTGTATCTCTGTAAACATTACATGTAGTGACTTAATCATGTTGCAAAACCATTAATCAGATCTGAAAGTCTGAGTTACTGGTCCTACTCTTTCAAAATGGTGTTTTACTGTACCAAAGGGAGAAGCCTGCTGTTCTGTATCTTAAGACATGTACATGTTTCACTACCTATCCTCTACCCACCCCTGTTAGAATTCCCAAACATTCCCTATTCCGACTCCATCCTCATCAGTATTCCCAGATATCCCCAAAGGAAGTGTTCAGGTGAGGAGCGAGCACAGAGATGGACTTCCCCTTCTCACGGCCCTCTGGGTCCCCAGCTCAGCTCAGCTGCTACAGCCAGGAATACCAGTAAAAACACTCTCTCTCTCTCTTCTCCCCCTCTCTCTCTTTCCCTCTCCTTCCCTATCTCTTTCTCCCCCCTCCTCTCTATCTCTTTTTTCTCTCTCCCCTCTCTATCGCGCCCCCCACCCGGCTCTCCCTAGCTCTTCTCTCCCTCCCTACCCCCACCCACCCCCCTCTCTGCTGAGTAACACAATGATAGGCTGCCATCTGTTGTTCTCTCATTAAACTGGAGCATATGCTAATCCATCTCCTCTGCCTGCGAAGTGAAGGACAACATTAGATTGCTTCTCAGATTGCTCCCCATATGCCTGCTGTTTTGGCTACGACTCACTGATTAAAACTTTTCCTTTCCCACTCCCCCCACTGATATTTCTGCAGGCTGTTTTGGTGAGGGGGAGGTGAGTCAGTGGAATTTGAGGGGGAGGTCAGGGGCAGGCAGTGGGAAGGTGTGGGAGAGTTGGGGGAGAGTCAGGGGTAGGTGAGGGGGAGTCGGGAGTGGGGCGTGAGGGGGAAGTGAGAGGGTGTGAGGGGGAGGTGGGGGGGTGAGGAGGAGGAGGGGGAGGTGGGGGGGAGTGAGGGGAAGGTGAGAGGGGGTGGTGGGGATGTGGGGGGGAGTGAGGGGGAGGTGGGGGTTGAGGGGCGGGGTAGGGGGTGAGGGGTATTGTCTGATTATATGATTACCTTTAATACTTGTCATTTTAATAAATAAAAAATCATAGAAAATGCAAATGTATGTCAGTCAGTCCAGATAAGAACTATTGTATGTCTGAGTCACTCAGTACAGCCAAATTCCTTATAGGTAGAGCTGTCAAAATGAGTCTTTCTCAGTTCTGGTGCAGAACTTTGAAGTGAGTAACTAGTGGCCTTCTGATAATCTATAAATAGGTTTATCAGTAGTGAAACAGCTCTTCGATACAGAAGACTGGTTCTACGCATCATGACACTGAAATGTTCTCACGACAACACTCTGTCACTAATATAAATAGAATGTTTTATGCTCTGACACTAATTATAAAAAAACACCACAAATGCTGAAGTGGTTTGAATTAATTAAAAAATGCATGAGGTTACGGCATGGTTATTTTTCATTTCTGTCTGTTGTGTTGACAGCTCCATATTTGTAGGAGAATGTAGGTCATTTGTTATTTCCTGACATTGTTGTTTTACCTCTCTATTGGTAAGGTTATTTAGTTGAAAAACTGGTCTTTTTTCTGCACTCTGTCAGCAGAGAGGGGAGGAGGTAATGTTGTCAGCTGGTCCATCTGTGTGTGCCGCACGCTTCATACATTTTTCATCCGGTTGAGATGAATGATTCTGAGCCATCAACCTTCATTTCACAGTGGTCTACTTTCCTTTCAGGCATAAGTGAGGGCTCTCCCACCCATTAGACCCCTAGCTGTTCCTGTGCATGACATGAGGGGTGAGTCAGAACCATGTTCTGGTGGTGAGATAGCCCCGCTGTGTTGTCAGTCCTCAGACCACAACGGTGTCCTCTTGGTCTAATTCTCCTTAATCACACAACCGCCATATTGGTAAAGTCTGATGTAATTGGTTGGGAGAATGCAAAAGTGTCCGAATTACAAACTCATCGTTACCAGACTCCGATGGTTTTTCACTGCTGTTGTTTTCGCGTTTGGAAGTGAATGAGCCAGTGAGCAGTCAGCTGCATTCACTTCCATTTATTTCCAAATGCAAAAACAATGGCAGTAAAAATTCCGATTCTGCCTGTTATTTTGAATATTTTGGTTCTTGAAGTGATATTTTCATAGCAATCTTTTAACACTGGAGTCAATGGACACTTCTGCATTCTCCCAACCAACTACGTCAGACTTTACCTATATGGCGGCTGTGTGATTAAAGTAAATTAGCTAGAGTCTTGACTGACTGCCTGGCTGAATGGCTGACTGGCTGGTTGACTGGCTTCTTGACTGGCTAACTGGACGACTGACTGACTGACCGACTGACTGACTGACTGACTGACTGACTGACTGACTGACTGGCTGGCTGGCTGGATGTTTTTGTATTTCTGCACTATATGACCCACATACCTGGATTATATTACCCAGGGTGCAATGTACTGCCACCTAGGAGGGAGCCTTTTTTTTACTGGAGTTGGCCTCTCCATCCAGGGTGTGAGGCTGACTGTTTAAGCCAGAGTAACTGTTTACAATAGGGTCTGTATGGTTAGGACTGAGGCTTTCTTGACAAAGGGGCTGCCTGTCTGAAACCAACACACAGACTCATGCTGAATACCCAGTAGTGTTATTTCAAATGCATGGAACCTCTCATGTCGTGTGCTGAGACGCGACCACTCTGTCTGCACACCAATCAGACACAAGCATGTACGAAGCCACCACCCTTTTCAATGCATTTTCAAACAGGTTCTCCAAATGGACGTCTATCCGAGAGATAAATGATGAACCCAAAGCCTAGCCAGAACAGGCCAGTGGTGTTGATGTGCTGGGGTTTATGCCTATGTCAGGTTATATCACACACACACGCACACTCATAATATTATGTTGTTGGCGCAAGGCTGAGGTGCCAGAACCCAAGCATTTTACTCCCTGTATGAAGGACATAACTATAAAGAAATCTTGAATCACAGACATACACACACACGCACAGACATGCACACAGACACACAAACATGCACACACTTTTCAGAGATGCTTTTACAAATTATGTTTACACTCTCATTAACTCTAGGAGTGACGATCCTTTCTTACCTACTGATAGCGCTGCTTGGTGGTCCAAAGACCCCTACGTCTTCAAAATGGGAGGCTGTTACTGACACATGATGATTGCTAGATGGCTCTTCTTGCACGTAAGATCATAAGATCAACTCCAGTTCTCCAATCTCTCATTCATTTCTCGTGTTGATAGTCAGTGATTATTTCATTAGAACGTTTGTTGTTATGGCTCCGCGGCCCTCACCTCCACAACTTCCCCTCTCTGCCTCCTCCCGGATGCACTGTGTGTAATCCTGTGCGCCGGCCCGGCTCTTCCCCACAACATTCGGACTTGACTAAGTACCCGCCCTCTGCCTCCGGGGCTGGGGCGCATTCTCACTCCTCCTCGCTGGAATCCGATCCAGAGTTGCTCACTTCGGCACGCACCTAACGTGCACTTTTTCACAGATGAAGGCATTTGGAGCTGATTGGTGAATGACTGATCTTACGGTTCGGCGCTGCATACCTTTATCCACTCATCATTTACTCAACTACCTTCATAAGCCTGGTCAACTCTTCTGTCGTTGCCAGATCTTCTAATAGAATCCCTGTGGTAAGTACTAGCCAGTTTAGCCTACTGATTGTTGTTTGTATCTGTAGAGCTTTCTCCCTCGTGTTTTTTCATGTTTACTTATCCAGTTTTTGTCTTTCTGTTTTTCCCCCAGACCCAGTGTGCAGTGCCTTGCTTGCCTGCCATTTCTACCTGTGGATTGACACTCGGATTCCCTAACCCCCCTACTGGATATATACCTCCATTTTGAATTACGGATTAATGGACTGTGGGATTATTGGACCCTTTTTCTGAACTTTGACTTGATACTGAATTACGCACTTGGTTGTTTGGTGCATCATTAAAAGCCCTCTGGGCATTCATATTTTCCCCCTGCCTCCTGTGCCGTGCAGTTTGGGTCCTAACCATCTCAACCATAACAGTTTGTTGTCTAGCCCTTCAGTCATTCAGCAATATGTCTGATGTCTGAACAAGACTAGTTCAGCCAACCTTTTTATATAATCCGTAATTCAAAATGGAGGTATATATCCAGTTTTCAACTAAAACATGGTGCATCCTGTTTTCATTTGTAGCAGACCCAGAAGGCATTTCGTTTATTCACATGTGAATAATTTTGGATCAAGATTGAATCACTGTTAAATTTTGAAAGGCAAAGCAATGCTATTTGTTGATATGTTGCTATGCTGCTGCTCTAAATTTGTGATGTCAGCCAGGAGTACAGTAATTCTTGTTCTTCCTACACAGTGGCATTTTTATCACCAGTCGCCATTGAGAGGGCTGGAGTGGGTGAGGAGTGTGATTTTGTCCGTCTCACGGCTCATCCCTTTTCAAGGCTCTCCCAGCTTACACTGCATTGTTTCCAGCAGATAGATTTTCTCTGGCCCTCTGCAAACAACACCCTAGAGCAGCATTGTAGGTGCTGGGCTGTGGTTCTGCACCAATGTCTGGAATGGATGGCCCACCAAAGACACACACACCAGACTGCAGATCGTCGGAAGTGCTGAATTAAGACACGCCCCTGCATGACAGCTAGGCTGATGTCACAACTGGTAAGATAGGAGCAGTTATACTATGGCCGTGTCCGAAATGCCTGCTACCTGCTATATAGCAGGCGAGAAGTAGCATGCTACTTCAAAACTGTGCCTGCTACCTCTCGCTTGCTATATTGGCGAAAAAAAACGTGAAAAACATAGCATAGTTCAGAGCATGCTATTCAGGAATTCACGTCACTGTTCAGCGAAATTTTCAGGACAGCTGTCATGCCCGATGCCGGTGACTGTCAGGCGGGGCAGAGCAAAGGAGTTTTTAAATGTAAGTATTGACTTAATTTGTCAATGAAAAAAATATGTTTTCTATCAGATATCTTAGTTATAAAGACAGAGCTACAAATGCAGTTTTGTGTATATATGTGGGGTAGAAATTAGATTTTGAGAATTCACGATGTCGTAGCTAACTACAGTAGTAGCCCTGTAGCCATGGAAACACAACGTTACCGGCTAAGTTAGCCAGGTGGTGTACATAACGACATAACCCACACATTCCCTACTTCTCGCCTGCTATATAGCAGGCATTTCGGACACGGCCTATGACTTTTTGATAGAGCAACAGCGTGTGTGTACCTACAGAATGGTGAATGTGGAATGGAGAATGAGATGCAACTCTCATCTGCTCTCTCTCTCTGTCTCTCCCTGTCTCTCTCTCTACATATATATATTGTTACGGTCAATGTGAGAAAACGGGGAATGTGAGCTTTTCCCGGTTATTGCGCACATTCCCCGACCTCGCGGGGAATGTAGGAGAAACGTGCGTTTCTCACATCTCCCGGGTAATGTCCACAATCCCCGACCTTGTGGGAGATGTGAGAAATTGGTTAGTATTTCTCACATCTCCCGCAAGGTCGGGGATTGTGCACATTAACCGGGAAATGCTTACAATTCCCGACCTTGCGGTAAATCTAGCAAAGTCCAACCGTATGCAAAACCTCTGCGCAGCCGGGTGGTGGGAGAGGGCTCGTGCGCTTAGAACGAGAGGCGCTTAACATTTTGCCCATGGTTTTCGAATACATAGCATCAATTGCATTAATAGAAACATTAAATTGGGTCTAATTATACGTGTTGAAAGTTAAGATAATAAGCCTACAAGCCGCGAGGCTACGCAACACAATAAGCAAAACAATCTCACTGTTTCACTCGTCCCACTCCTGTTTCACTCGCCCCGCACGGAAGGGACAAGAGAAACAATGCACATCTTCTGTTCTCGGCCGTCTTGAATTGAACTGTTACACCACAGAATGAAACTTACAACTAATAGGTTAGTAAAGGACATGTAAAAGTTGTTTGTCATCAAAAAATGTAATCTCCATCTTTATTAATTTCTGTGTAAATCTGATCAAACCAAAAAGTGTTTCATTCGTCCCGGTCCTCCCCTACAGTTAATAACAGTCTGTGGTCTACTTTGAACAGTAATATAGCCTATGCTGCATACAGTGTAAGTAGTATTAGGAGGATAGGCCTACACTGGTGATCAAGTTAACAAACGCAAAAGGAACATTGCAACAACAGGAAGGTGGGAACCTCCAAAGGAACCCTACACGTTAGCTAGCCGAAAGACGGACGAAAAGACGAAAAATCTCACAGGTGTGCGCCAGTAACGTTAGCCCAACTACCGTGGGTGCCTCTTATGGTGCACGCCATCTGAGGCGTCACATAAGCCCTCTCCCACCACCCGGCTGCGCAGAAGTTTTGCATACGGTTGCGCTTTCCTAGATTTACCGCAAGGTCGGGAATTGTAAGCATTTCCCGGTTAATGTGCACAATCCCCGACCGTGCGGGAGATGTGAGAAATACTAACCAATTTCTCACATCTCCCGCAAGGTCGGGGAATGTGCACATTACCCGGGAGATGTGAGAAACGCACATGTTTCTCCTACATTCCCCGCGAGGTCGGGGAATGTGCGCATTTACCGGGAAAAGCTTACATTCCCTGTTTTCTCACATTCACCGTAACATATCAACACATATTAACACATATTAACCACTTAACAGTAACAGTTACTAACATCAAAAGACAGACTAAACTGTGGCTACATTACTTATGTATGTAGTTACATGAACTGCAAATATTTTCATTCCAGCATCTCTCACTCCCAGACAGAAAATGCCTACTAATTACGATGCTAGTTTTCACTGTGTTAAACTCCTTTGACTTCTGCTAAAAAACGTTAGCAATCTAAAAGTCTGCGATTGTTGGCATTCATTTTTTTGGGGGGAGGGGATCCTGTTGGCGGGGGGGTGGGCAATGGTTGGGGAAAGACTGTACAGACTAATTTATAATAATGATAATGAGTGTTACCTGCATCTTTAGCCTGGCTCGCGAATCACACCAGCCTATCTCCCAGTCTTCCCCCACCCCTGCCTCTATGCTGGCGACTTCAATTGCCAGCATGAGGATTGGGGGTACAGCAGTAATACATCCGACAGAGAAAACCTGGCTGCTTGGGCAGCTAACAACAGCCTGGCCCTGTTGTACGATTCCAAGGGCGCAGCCAGAGAGTTACCGCCCAATCTCTCTGTTATGTATCCCCTTCAAGATCCTCAAGCATCTCATCTACCTGCGTCGAACCAATCATCGACCCGCTGATCCCACAGGAGCAGGCCGGATCCCCATGTGGGAGATCGAACGTAGATCAAGTCACTTTGATGACTCAAGACATCGAGGACAGCTTCTCGGCTAAAAAGAAGGCCGGAGCCATCTTTCTAGATCTGACGGTTGCCTACGACACCATATGGCACCGCGGCCTCACCTGCAAGCTGCTCAGCCTGCTGCCAGACAGGCACATGGTCAGCATGATCATGGAGCTTGTCCGAAACTGCATCTTCACCCTCAACACCAGTAGCGAACAGCGAAGCAGGCTGCAACATCTTAAGAAAGGCGTCACCCAGAGATCTGTCCTGGCCCCCCTACTTTATAACATCTACACCTACTACCTGCCGATCACAGTCTCCAAGAAGTATGCCTACACAGACGACCTTGCGCTGGTGTACTCCGCTGGAGACTGGCAGGCCGTGGAGGAGACCCTGAGCCAGGATATGCAGACACTAGCGGCATACCTCCGGAAATGGAGATTGAAGCTCAAAGACGGCAAAGACGTGTCGGCAGCCTTTCACCTTAACAACAAGGAAGCCAAACGTGAGCTCTGAATGCACATCGATGGAACACTCCTGCCATGCCAAACCAATCTTTCTCGGTGTGACATTGGACAGATCGCTCACATTCCGCCGACACTGCGCAAGAAGTTAACAGCTTGTGTGACATTGATGAGGTGACTGGTCTGATCAGGCTGGGGCGCTGATGCAAAAACACTGCTTACTAGCCCTGGTCTACTCGACCAGTGAATATTGCGCACCAGTTTGGTCTCGCAGCGCTCACATCTGCCTCATCGATCTGCCAATCAACGAAGCCTTATGCGTTGTGACAGGATGCCTGCAGCCACTCCTGTCGACAACCTTCCCATCCTTGCAGGCATCCAGCCTGCTGGCCTCCGCTGCACAGGAACCACAGCACGTCTCGCCTGCTGGGCTGTGGAGCTTAACTACCTGCTCCACGACAGGCTCACTGCAACAACGGAGCCTCCCCAGCGTCTCAAGTCGCATAACTCTTTTGTCGCGCAGGATCTCCTGCAGCAATGCAGAGATCTTAACATCAGCGAGGCAGGATGGGTGGACAACATCTCACGTGTAGAGTGGGAGGTAAACACCTCCAGACTCGTGATTTCATCCCGGCCACTGGTCCTTCCCCTCCCGGGATGGACATACCCCGACTGGCGTGGGTGAGGCTTAATTGTCTCCGGACCAGCGTCGGACGCTTCCGCTCATCGATGCACAGATGGGGCTTTGCATCCTGTGCAGCGTGTGAGTGTGGTGCCGAGGAACAAACAGCAGACGACGTCATCCAGTACTGTCCGACATAGGTGATTTTACCCTCTGAGAGTAGGGGGGGCAACATTTTGACGTGAGAAAAGAAAACAGTTCTGCCGTCCCGTCCCATCTATTAACAAAGAATGTAAAATATCAGTATGCTAATAAGAAATCTGTATGACAATTCAATATGCACAACGCATCGAACTTCATCTAGACACCACAAGCATGTCAATATGACTATATGACCGAGCACCAAGGTTATAATAGTTTTGCATTTTTCATTAGTTTTTATTTTCGTTTAGTTTTGAGTTTTTTTTCCATTTCAGTTTAGTTTTAGTTAGTTTTCAAAGCTGGTTTTCTAGTTTAGTTTAGTTTCTATTTTTTGAAAATGCTTAGTTTCAGTTTAGTTTTTTATTAGTTTCAGTATTAGTTTTAGTTTTGTAAAAGGGTGAGATTCACGAAGGTCAGAAAAAGTATTTTACACTCAACAAATTCTAAATTTTTAAATCAGTATTGTAAAGAACTGTACATCCAGAAATACTGACATACAAAACAAAGGTTTTAAACAACCTTTAAACATATTTCCTTTGTAAACGTGACGTGTGTGTTAATGATTGTATGTCTGTTATGGTCTGTAATTGACCCCAAACACACAACTCAGAGGCAGCAGTCACAGAAAGCCAAAACGGCACATTTATTAAGGTGAAATAAGATCAATCTCAATGGTAAGCCCGGAGCAAGAACCTAAAGAATACACTCACTCAGTGTTCATAACGTAGTTAAAGTGGGGTGTTCACCGTTATCAACAGAAGAACTCCTATATGGAGCAAACAATATGAACTCGCACTGAACAACTGGTCTCTTAAACACTCACTAACAACCTATGAGTATGCATGTCTGTCTGCGTGTTGTGTGTGTGTGGGGTGGGGGGGGTGTTTGTGTGTGTGTGGCAGAGGAGAAAGAGAGATAGGTGTCCTTCAGTCAAGGAACAACTTCTTGTTGATCTTCAGGAACACACGCTGCTCGAGAGATGTTGTCGTTCTGTTTCTCAGCCCAGATGAGAGCAGTCCACAAACACTGAAGATTCGCTCCACAAAGGCTTGAGAGGCAGGGGAACTAACCAGATCCAGTGCCACAGGGGCAAGCTTTGGATCAAACTGTGTGGAATCAGGGTTAAGCATGCAAGCGAAATGTTCCCGCAAGGATTTCAGCAGCACTTGAGCTAACTGTTTCCCAACACCAGTCGTCATCAGGTGTGCCTCAAGGTTGAGTAGGCATGGCACTACTTGTGAGAGTGACTGGCTGTCATTCTAAAGCTGGTCTGTGTGGATGGCAAAGGGCTCAAGCAGGTTGTTAAGGTTCTCCAGCTTAGCCCAATCGCTTGTGAGAAGTGTGTCCATGCCCAAGTCCTCAAGTACTTGGTTTAGTTTAGCTTTGGTCTCCAGCAGTCTTTTCAACATATCAAAGGTGCTGTTCCAGCATGTGCTACAATCCCGGATCAGAGTTTTGCCACACTTCTTCATCATTTCTTCATTTGCCACTGATGATTTCCTCACAACGTATACCAGCCTCCTTGCTCTCGTGATGACTGCATCAGCACTTGGGTGCTTCATGGCATCTTTCAGTACAAGCTGAAGGGTGTGGGCCAGGCATGGCATCCTCTGGAACTTGTTGTTCTCCCCATGGTGAAGTGAAGTGCTGAACTTTCTGAAGGCAGTCGACTCACACAGTCGCGTAGACATCCCAGTCTCGATAAACATGTGCACCAATGCTTCCTCCCGCTTCCTGTGTTCCTGCGTATTTACTGACCAGTAGCTATTGCCTCGCCGTTGTTGGAAGCACTGCTGGAGTGTTTTCTGGATGGTTCCGTCGTGCTCCATGCTCGCGTCTGACTCTGGGCTTGGGTTAGCTTCTGCTGTGCGGGAGGGGGACGGCCCGCTCTCCCTGGCCTTTTCAAGGTAAGCTAAGTTAGCCTTACTGTGATAGCTTTTCAAATGTACTTTCAGGTTTGTGGGATTTTTACCTTTGATGAACGACCCACACACTTTGTCACCTTCTACTACGCACAGGCATTTGCTTCGGTTTGTCACGCTGTCATGCTCAAAATAATCCCAAATTGGGCTATGGCGCTTCCTCCCTAATCTCGCCGCCATGGTCTCCGTCGCCTAGGCTTCCATGCTTTGCGGAACAATCGATCAGATAAAAAAATTAAAATAAATGTATAGGCCTACCGTAACCTAGACATTTTTTCGATTATTTTATTTTCGTTCGTTTTGTAAACACACAATACAGTTTTAGTTAGTTTTAGTTTTTTGTTTAAGACTCGTTTCTATTTTTTATTTCAGTTTACGAAAATGTTTTTTCACATCTAGTTTCATTTTTCGCTTCGTTTTCGTTTACGATAATAATGGCGCGTTCCAGGCAACCCGTAACTCGTGTTTTTCCGACCTCCTACACGTGAAAATGCTCTGGAATGGCAGTCAAACCTGTAACTTCCCACCCGTGAACTCGTACAGATCGATGTACTCCCAGTTGCGCTCTCTGACGTCACAGCCCTCTAAGTAACATGGCAGCCCCCATGGGTATGGCGACGAAGATAATTTTAGGGCAACGTAAAGATAATTTGTACGTTGTAATCAAAATAATACAAACGATTATATGCACTACAACCTGCTATGTGTATGTAATGATGCCCAAATATGTTGACAAGAGATAGCTAGTGCTAGCTAGCTAACATTAAGGTAAACCTGAACGTGACCATGCAAACGGCGAAAAGTCGATGATGTCAATAAATAAAATGTAACGTACGATTTCTTAGCATAGCGAAATTAGGCATACAATGTTTATCTTGCCAGCTCTGACAATGTGCCAAATCTCAAGCTTTTACCATATCGGCTTGTTTACATTTATCCAGAATGCCACGCATTCAGACAGTTTGCCTGGAACGCTATGAAGTCGTGAGTCGTGACTTGAAGTCGTAACTTACGAGCTCAAAATCCTATCTGGAACGCGGTATAACCCTGCCGAGCACTAGGCCATACCCAACATCACAACATCAAACTGAAACTGCGCACGTAGCAGAGCAGTGAGTGTAGGCTATCACACACATCAAACAAACAATCAAATAATTAAATGAGCTCTTACCTTATACGATTAATTGAAGCTTCCTGCCTTTTGCTTGTGCGTGTTGTTCAATGATTCGGGAGATTTTGATCTTGTGTGACTTCTCTATTTGTAGAATCCCCAAGTTCGACACTCTTGCATCCGTCATGGTTGTCCGTAAATAAGTTTTTAGTTGTCTCAGAGTTGAAAAACTGCGCTCTGCTGAAGCAGACATGACGGGAATGGTGAGATAGAGCACACTTGTTTTAACATAACAAATGCATCGTGCAGTCCCTTCTCGTGAAAAAAACATAGTTTCTTTTCAAATTGTGACGTTCTCGTATTCTTTGGGCTGTGTCCGTGTGTGTTCTTCGAACATGGAATTCATTAGAATGATTTCATTGTTAAGAATAGTGGCATCAAGATTATATGTCTGACAAACGTCTGTCACACTGTTCTCTGATGGACTGTCAGAGGATACAACATCGGCAAGGCACTGCAAAATATGTAAATCGTTTTCTGAAAAACGATCCTGGAGCTGTTGTATAAGGGTATCCAGTGTTCCGTACAGAATCTCACATCTGAAATAGTCCTCTGGTTTGTCAAACAATGACCTGTGTCCTCCCAGTCTGGATGGAATACCTCTACGTGGCATACTGGGACCTGCAAATCCGTTCTTGTCACATTGTTGACTGACATACTCGAATAGCTGAGATGCAAATTTTCCCTCTCTGAGCTCTTTAATGGTTTTGACAGTAGCTTTCACCATTGAATATGCAGTGTCATATTTGTAGTTTCTCGTTTGCAACAGTTTGGACAGAGCATCTGTCACCGTTAGGACTCTGCGGATGAATGCCATACAGTAAATAAAGATGAAGTCTTGCATACTTTTCAGTAGTGCATTTGCCTCGACACTTGTTTTTGGATCGGATTCGGCTATTTCTGTGAGAGTGTTAATGATTTCATCATAGTTCTCCAGCACAGCTTTGATCGCCTCCACGCGACAATTCCAACGGGTGTCACTGAGTGACTTCAGGGTCCTGGGCCCGCCTGAGAATAGTTTATTAGCTGTCATCAGCTCGAAAACGGCATGTCGCTTTGCACTCCCTTCAATAAAATTCCTCTGCATTTGAAGTGTCCCGAATGCATTTCGAACTGCAGGCACGTTAGAAACCATGTCAACAATACATAGGTTCAAAACATGTGCATGACAGTGGACATAGTAAGCGAGGGTGTTTTCTTGTAGGATCCGTGAGGCGACGCCCTTATACGGGCCTCACATGCTGGCAGCCCCGTCGTAACACTGCCCTCTCAGAGATTTGATGTCCAGGCCTAAATGCTCCAGCGTGTCTTTAATCAAAGCTGAGAGTGAAGCACCATCAGTCCGCTCTGTGCGGTAAAATCCGATGAACCGCTCATTGACCGAAAGTGAATGGGAGACATAACGGAGGATAAGAGCTACTTGCTCATGTCTGTATGAATCCATTGTCTAGTCTGCAATAATGGAGAACACACGCATCCTTAACTTCAGCGACGATTGTCTCTAGAACCTGTTTAGCCATTAAATCGATAATTTAATTTTGAGATTCAGTGTTGATGTATGTGTAGTGTTTCTCTCTCTTGGTAAAGATGCGTTCGATTAATTCATTGTCGGTAGCACGCAGTTTCATTAGTTCCCTCAGATTTCCTTTATTTAAGGAGTCTTGGCCTTCATCATGCCCTCGTAGTGGTATACCCTGGCGAGCACAGAACAAAACGCTCTCAATGACTTGCTTTAGATAGTCTTGGTTTTTCTTCCACTGCCGCGCGTCTCTGGGTATCCAGCTGTGCCAACACGCTCCCCTTCTCCAGTGATTTCAAGTACCCATTCCATTTGACTGAGGCCTCAAGAAGACTTGACCGCTTACAATGTTCACGAAAAGTTTGAGTTGCCTTTTTCCACGATTGAAACCCCCTCACCGTGAACGCTTGCTCGTGAGCGTTACCAAATGCCCGGCAGGGGAAGCAGAAAGCCCGGTCATGAGACACACTATATTCCAGCCATGTAAATTCAGCATACCACTCCTGCCGGAATTTACGAGCAGGTAGCTTTTCGTAAGTGGCTTTTGATGGAAATTCCACATTTGGTTGATATGGACCCGATGCCAGATGCTGCTTGGCTTTATCCGGACCATGGCAAGGGTCTCTCGTTGGCTTCACGTGGCTCGGTGGTAACGGTGGAGCTGCTGGCGCTAGCTTCCTCGCCGATGGTGATGTTGCTAGTGCTATTGCTAGCTTCGATAGCTTCTGGAGCACTGCATTGGATTGCACCTGCTGCGGTGTCATTTTGACTTCGAGTTGTAGCTTCTTCATTAGCATTAGCAGTTTTATTTTATTTAATGAAGAAGTGGTCAATTGTTTTTACAGGTCTTTTCACCATTGTGAGCAGACTAGTTGTAGCTTGAGCACTGAGCAGTGTCAGATCTCATTTTTTTGCGGTAACAGATCAAACCGGAAATAGTTGAGGTCGACGGACAAGTTGTGCCATTGGTGGATTATGAATATATATTTTTTAAAGGTAGCCTAGTTTAAGTAATAAATACACTTGAACGAATGAATGAATAAACACAAACTGGTACAAATCACAATTATGTATTTAATAATTGTGTTAATTAGTAAAATAAAATAAAAAATAACATTTTTTAAGAATTTGAGCAGAGTTGGGCTGGCCAATCAGGGGGGGCACTTGCCCCCCCTATAAAATCGCCAATGCTGCGTGGCCTGACGGTTGTGGATGACGAAACGGTGACATGGCTCCTGGAGGTGTGCCTGGATATATAGCCCAGGCTTGGGGTAGTAAAAGGATAGCCCCTCGGCACCGAGCCTGGGAGGAGAGGACAACTACACCAAACCCATACGACGAAGCCTCACTCATCTGCTACTGCAGCATTGCTATCGGAGCCACGAGCAATAGCATTAGCTGCTTCACTAAAGCAGTCAAATACGCTGCATTGCTTCACATTTACCAAATGTGAAACTTGTAACTGTTTCAGTGTTTGTTGATGTTTTAACATGTAATTGTGCAATATATGTTTATATTCTTATATGTCTCTCTGATTATAGCAATGTGTGGACTTTAACAGCTATTTTACTTTATTTTTGTTAGCTAACGTAGTTAACAAAGATAATGATTAAATTGTCTATGTGTGGGTGAGATTATAGTAAATGCATCTCTTTTGGGTTTCAGTGTACGCAGATAAGGACTGCAACCTGTGGCTTGATCAAGCCAGAACACAGGCACTACAATTGCCACTGTATCAAGCAGCTCGGAGGCTGGGAAATTACTTCCTTGATAAGGATATGACCACAATATTTGGTAAAGACATTTCAAGGCTATGCTGTTTTACTTTAGTTGAAGGTTGAACAAAATCATAAAATGAAGTTATGACAAGTAATTTTTTTATCTAGGTCTCAAGGCCATCTGTGAGGGAGATCAGCAAGAGCCAATAGAAATAAATCAGAAACAGGCCTCCGCTACCTCAGCCCCCCTGCCACCCAAGCCTGGTTTTAGTAGAGCACAGACCCTTTTTTTAATTGACCAGATGTGACAGCATTTGGAGGGAGACTGCAGGGGTTTGCCTAAAACCCTAGCCAAGTTGAATGCCAGGGTGAATCAAAGGGAGTCAGTCAAAGGGAAGAAGAAGCACCTTTGGGTGGACCAGTTTAGTAAAACCTTCGACCCAGATTGTTGGTAGGAAATGGGCCACACTTGAGGAAGGTTACAAAAAAGTGTGAGAAAACAATCGCACAATGGGGCAAGGCACAATGAGATTTTTTTTTTTTTACTAAGATGGAAGTGCTCTTGGGGGGAAACCACAACCTTGACTACACAGTAATAGGTACACCAGAGGTGGTGGAAATAAGGAGACCAGAGGCTGTGGGACTTCATGGCCAAGAAGGTAGTTGCACTGACCCTGAATGCCTGTTTAGTGTTTAAGTTTGTTTTGTTATTGCTTATAGTGTACAGTTTAGTGCTATAGTACCTTTGCTGTCATTTCTACTGCTCTAACACCCAGATTTCTCCACTAACAAAGTCTTATCTTAAGAGCTGCCCACTGAGGAAGGTCCATCAACTTCAGCTGAAAGGCGCACACCCATTCAACTGAACTGACCCCTCTCTGGCGTAAAAGAAGAGAAGAGGATGGACCCTCTCCTGCAATACCTGAGAGAGTCTGAGACCAGATGTGAGACCGCCAGGCAGAACAGACATGAGGAGCTGTTAAAACAAATGAAGTTCTCACAGGAGGGTTTCCAGTCTACGATGTCTGCATTCCTTGACAAATTTTATCTCCACTGTTTTTTGTGTTTGTTTCATCTGGCTCTTCCTAGTTCCAACTTATTGTACAGTGGTTAGAGGCTTTTTGAGAGGCCTTTCGAGAGATACTTTTGACTTTATATTTTCAATATGGGAAAAAAATCCTTTTACACAATGTGTACAGAAAGTTTATTTAAGTGTAATTCGTCTTAAAGAAAATGGTATGTTGTAATACCTCTTAAAGACAATTGTATGTATAATTGTATGGGAATGGGACTGGGCTGGGAGCAGGGGGTGAGGGTAGACCATAACAATATCATTGTGGAGGCTATGGTGATTAATCATTCCTGTCACGTTCCTGCCTTGGGCAACCATGAGGATACACAGCAAAATCCAAAGTGTTAGATTTCCAGTGTTAAGAGTTGAGTGTAAAACAAAGTTATTTCAACACTGGCTTTGTGTAATTCAGTGGTGAATTACACAAAGCCAGTGTTGAAATAACTATTTGTTACTTAATTTTCAAAAAGAGTTGGTGTTGATACAGAGAGTTAAACGTGTAGTGTTGATTATAACAATTTAGAGCGTTGATTATTTAAGCAATTGACCACTCGAGGCAGTGGGTTACACAGGATTTTACCACAGCTACGGGGCATTGTTAGGCCCGACGCGATAGCTGTCGGGAGAGACTCCTCGAACTCCGGTCTGCTGCAGCAGAGGTGGCGGAGAGAGACGTGTCTGCTACGGTCATACCCCCTGAATTAAGATCAGGAAAAAGGAGGAAGAGAAGCCGCAGAGGCGGCATGAAGGTCAGAAACAGACGGCGACACTTCAAACCATTCTTTCCTTCAGTCATCATGGGAAATGTGCGCTCCTTATCAAATAAGGTGGACGAACTATCAGCGAACCTTAAATTTGATCGCCTATTCCCGCCAGTGCAGCCTCCTCTGTTTTACGGAGTCGTGGTTGACGGATAACACCCCTTCCTCGTTCGTCGAAATGGATGGATTTACACTGTTTCGCCTGGACGGTTTCGCAAGGACAAACAAGAAGTCTGGAGGAGGCCTGTGTCTGTACTCAAATGACAGATGGTGCCTCCCTGGACACATCAAGGTGAAATGGACTGTCTCAGACCCAGATATTGAACTCTTGGCGGTGAGTTTCCGGCCATACTACTTGCCTAGTGAGATTTCCCACGTTATTGTCTTGTTGGTTTACATACCCCCGTCTGCTAACGCAAAATCGGCAACAAACACTATATATAGCGTTACGCATGAACTGCAGAGCGGCTCTCCTGACGCACTGGTGATTGTAAACGGTGACTTCAATCACTGCTCGCTCTCCTCCGCTCTACAATCGTTACAACTTGTCACCGGCCCCACCAGGAATGACTGAACAATTGATTTGTTTTATTGTAATATTAAGGACAGTTACATATCGCACCCACTACCTCCCTTGGGACAATCTGACCACAATCTAGTGTATCTGAGCTCTAAATACACCCCAATTGTGCGCAAGCATCCTGCTACTACTAGAACTGTGCGGGAATGGTCAGACGAGGCTAGCGACAAACAAGGGGAGCTTGATTGTACTGACTGGTCTATTTTCTTTGGGGACAGTGATGCGTTCTGTAGAATCACTAGCTGGGTTTCCATCCATATGTATCGCAAATTTTATGCTCATTTGAAAATCCGCAAAAGAAAATGCGAATTCACGCACGTTTCCATTCAGTTTTGGTTTGTGAATGTTGGGAGTCAGCAGGTCGAGCAGTAGGTGGCGCTACTCTAAAATAAAAATGCAAAAAACATCTCTTGTCTCATGTCAAAAACTTTTTGGTCACAGTAGCCTACTGAACAACGACGAGATGGAGAGATTCTTCTTTGTAAACTTGATGGCTCTTGGGAGAACTCTAATTACTGTTATATCAGCGTTGTCAGCTTACATCACCGTCTTAATGCAGAGACGAGAAAGATTAAATGTAATGACCAGAATGACCATGTCGGAAATAGATGGAACTTGGGGACCACCGCGTCGTTGTCCGCGTGTCTGGGAACGTAGGCGCATTAAGGACTTTGGGGAAGTTGTTGTCCAGCAGCATTTCACAACCAAACTCTGGGTCAAACATTTCCAAATGTCAAGGGCCACATTTGACCATCTGTGTGCCACGATCGGACCATTCGTTGGACCACTTGGTCCAAGCCATCGACCACCTGTGCCAACTCACAAACGGATCGCCATTGCTATATACAAGCTAGCATCTTGTGCAGAGTACCGGGTCGTCGGTGAAGCTTTCGGCGTGAGCAAAACGACAGTTCACCGTTGCGTGTACGCCACATGTGAAGCCATCAAATCAAAGATGATGAGTCAGTACATCACATTCCCCGACGTGGCGGAAGCACAATAAATAGCGGAACGTTACCACTCCGTCCATCATGTACCACAAGTCTATGGCTCAGTGGATGGAACACACATCCCAATACTTGCTCCAACAGTTGGGTACAGGGACTATGTAAATAGGAAGGGATGGCCATCTATTGTGCTACAGGCGGTTGTGGATGATCAGCTGCTCATCCGTGATGTGTGTGTTGGTACACCAGGCAGCGCACATGAAGCAGCGGTATTCAACATGTCCAGTCTATTCAGGTCAGGAAATACACTCACCTGACA
The DNA here is from genome assembly GCF_949987555.1 of Borostomias antarcticus. Classification (NCBI taxonomy): domain Eukaryota; kingdom Metazoa; phylum Chordata; class Actinopteri; order Stomiiformes; family Stomiidae; genus Borostomias; species Borostomias antarcticus. Next base: position 21,672,446 of record NC_140239.1, on the reverse strand, counting down.
TTTGAGTAATTACCTCTCAAGTTCTCTAATCAATTATGTTGATGTGGTTTGCTTAGTATTGATTCCAAGTAGCATTGACTGTTTTTGCAAACTAATATCCACTATGCTTACAGATTTCCAGAAGAACATCCCCAAGCTTCGACAGAAATACAAGGAGTCCAGGTACCTCTTCTGATTGCTGGGGACCCAGCTTACCCGTTAATGCCATGGCTAATGAAGGGATTCTCAGGGCCCAACCTCTCAGAGGAAAAACAGATCTTCAATGAGCAGCTGAGCAGAGTACGTGTCAAGGTTGAACATACGTTCGGTCACCTGAAGTCGAGATGGAGAGTCCTTGCCAAGCGTTCAGACATCCACCACTCGTTCATGCCAACGGTAGTAGTAGCATGTTGTGTGCTGCACAACCTTTGTGAAAAGGACAAGCATTTACCAGTACTTGCTGCACTACCGGTCCGCCAGCCCATTTTCCCCCAGCAACCACCTCACAGAGCTTGTCAGGACCAACCAAACCACACAGCCATGGCAATCAGAGATGCTCTAGTTCAACATGTGATGCTGAGAGTTCAAGGTGGTCCTTGAAGGGGAATGCTGTGTACATTCATAGCTAGTAGACTGGCACTGTTTTGCAGGGAGGTGTGTGTGTGTGTGTGTGTGTGTGTGTGTGTGTGTGCGTGCGCGTGTGTGTGCGCGTGTGTGCGTTCCAGGCCTAGCGGTGAGCAGGGAGGAATGTGGGACGTTGGCAGGAGAGAGACTACCACCATTACACCTCTCAGGAGAGAGAGAGACTACCACCATTACACCTCTCAGGAGAGAGAGAGACTACCATCATTACACCTCTCAGAAGAGAGAGAGACTACCACCATTACACCTCTCAGGAGAGAGAGAGAGTACCACCATTACACCTCTCAGGAGAGAGAGAGAGTACCACCATTACACCTCTCAGGAGAGAGACTACCATCATTACACCTCTCAGGAGAGAGAGAGAGTACCACCATTACACCTCTCAGGAGAGAGAGAGAGTACCACCATTACACCTCTCATGAGAGAGACTACCACCATTACACCTCTCAGGAGAGACTACCACCATTATATCTCTCAGGAGAGAGAGACTACCACCATTACACCTCTCAGCAGAGACATACAAAATTTGATTTAATTAGTTCCCCCCAGATTTTAAAGTTGATATTTGCTTTTAAGAGTGGTGTTGGTGCATCACTGTATTGTTTGTTTACTGTATTATAGGCTTGGGAGGTTTCGTACATTGTTCACTGACCTAATGGAGCAAAACCAACACATTCATTGTTTTTTACTGCCTTTGTTTATTTTATTTTTTAAAGTGCAAAACTATAGCAGTTGAACATACCCAAGTGGAATTAGTAAAAGTGAAACATGCAAGTATGTGTTTCATTTATGAAAAAATAAATAAAGATTCAAATAAAGCATAGAAAGACTGGTCTTTTTTGGTCAGTTAGACCTTTAGTGCCATAAATAAACATCAAAATACAAAATTAGTAGCTTAGCATGAACATAATAAAGCATAGAAAGACTGGTCTTTTTTGGTCAGTTAGACCTTTAGTGACATAAACAATCATCAAAATACAAAATTAGCAGCTTAGTGTGAACATGTGACTTGATGGATATCAGAACATCAAGCTACTTAAACGTAGAGTTACTTAACTAATTTTTAACAATATCTCAGCACACACAACAAATTGACTTCTGAAGCCAAGTGCCAGAAATAAATTCTGTAAACATTGTTCAGCTCAAAATTTTATACTGCAATAGCACTCTCTAAACATAGAAAAGTATAAAACTGAGGCGAACTGTTGAACTTTAACCAACCAAGTTCAAGTATGTAGGGAATGGATCACTGCACTCATCTGATCTCCCCTGACTGAAAGGCATAGGTGAGTGGGCTTCTGGTCTCCCCTGACAGAAAGGCATAGGTGAGTGGGATTCTGGTCTCCCCTGACTGAAAGGCATAGGTGAGTGGGATTCTGGTCTCCCCTGACTGAAAGGCATAGGTGAGTGGGATTCCGGTCTCCCTTGACTGAAAGGTATAGGTGAGTGGGATTCTGGTCTCCCTTGACTGAAAGGCATAGGTGAGTGGGCCTCTGGTCTCCCCTGACTGAAAGGTATAGGTCAGTGGGCTTCTGGTCTACCCTGACTGAAAGGCATAGGTGGGTGGGTTGTAGAAGCATGTGCATGGTGTGTATATGTAGATGGCAGTGGGTGTTGAAAGGGATACTGTGGATAGGATGTGTTGTAACTGCCCTGCCTGTTCATTCCTGCAATAACTTCTGCAGCTTGTGTACATCTCTCAAAACATTCCACAGCTTTGTTTAGGACATTTGAAATTGAGTGCAAAGTCTCTTGCTCTTTCCCAGACTGCTCCTTCTGCATTTTAAAGAGAGAATCCCACATGATATGATTGGTTCCACTATCAGAAGACCTGCTCTTTGCTTCTCACTGAAGACCGTCTCCAATAGCCTCTGGAACTGTGTGTACTGTTGTGTTGTCCCGTGTTATCATCCAAATCATCTTGAGGGCTGGAGTCATTCTTGAGAGCTGTTGTAACATAAAAGGGAGAAAAATAACAGGGGCCAGGTGTTTAGTGGACGATCAGTAGAACTGGACCTGATAGTGAACCAAATGTTACCCCAGGGGATTCTTAAAAGATCTATAGATCATTGTCAGTTGTTATTGTGGGCCCTAATCTAAAGTGAAGACTATTCATTATTTAGAAATGTCATTTAATGTTTATAAATTATTTGACTTTTTACTCACCAGTTATGAACGATCTGGCTTTTATGAAGACACAAAGCACTTACTAGACTTCTCTTATCATGTTTAACAAATTATTTGATAGACATTTAGTAAAGATCTATAAAACATTTGCAGACGCTATTGTGTGCCCTAATCTAAAGTGAACACTATTCATTATTTACATTTCATACATTTAGAAGAATCCACACAGTTGAGAAACCATGTCAGTGTGAGAAATGTCTGACTTTATCCCTTTTTTATAAACAATATTGTGTCTTGTTAATAAAATGTATACATCATACAGTACTCCCTATTCTCTCACTGATGTCACAAAGAAGGATGGATACCAAAACTGTCTACGACATTTATAACATGAGGAAAAAGTTTACAAATAATTAGCAAACATTATTAGACATTTGTTTATAGTCTTCACTTTAGATTAGGGCACACAATAGCATCTGCAAATGTTTTATAGATTGTTAATGGATGTCTAACAAATCATTTGTTAAACATGATAAGAGAAGTCTAGGAATTTTGTGTATATTTATAGAAGTCGTAACGTTTATTACAGGTTGAGAAAAAAGTCTACAAATAGTTTATAAACATTAACAAACATTTGTAAATAATGAATAGTGTCCACTTTAGATTAGGGCACACAATAGCGTCTGCAAATGATTTATAGATTTTTACTAAATGTCTATCAAATAATTTGTTAAACATGATAAGAGAAGTCTAGTAAGTGCTTTGTGTCTTCATAAAAGCCAGATCGTTCATAACAGGTGAGTACAAAGTCCACAAATAATTGATAAACATTAACTGACATTTCTAAATAATGAATAGTTTTCACTTTAGATTAGGGCCCACAATAACAACTGACAATGATCTATAGATCTTTTAAGAATGTTTTATAAAGCATTTGTTTAACATGAAAAAACAAATGCTACTACACATTAGATAACATCTTTCAACATTTCACTAATAATTTACAAATAAGGTTGATCTTGTGTAAAAAATGATCTACTGATCATATGAACGATGAAGTAGTAAATTTTCAAATTACTGTATGTACTAATGATTTATAAATTATTGGATAATCATTAACAAATGTATATTCATGGTTTGTTCATGATGAGCAAATTATCTACTAATAGCTTACAAATGATTTATAACTTAAGTTACAAACTATTAAATAAACATTTTCAAATATATACAAATGCTTAATTCATGATTAGTTTACTATCTACTAATGGTTTGTTCCTGATGAGTTAATGATCTACTAATAGCTTACAAATGTTGTATAACTTAAGTTACAAACTATTTATTAATAATTTACAAACATATAAAAATGCTTAATTCATGATTACATTACTATCTACTATTAGCTTATAAATGTGTTATAATGTTATTATAAAGTCTTACCTCATAATCTGTAAAAAACTGAAATTACCTTGGCAGACATCAGGACCAAACCTCTGGTGGTATATATATGTGACAGCGGCTGGTGATTTGGTCCGCAACTCGGCAAACCCCGAAATGCGCTAGAGGGCAAAATAAATAAAAAAACGTTTTTTTTCGTTTTTTGTTTTATTTTGTATTACCAAAGTTGAAGTTGTGAAGAACCCACTTACTATAACAGACAACAGTTTTAGGTTCACAAAATACGTATAATTAGTCTGCAAACTAAGCTAGTTTTTAGCTGATTTCGAGTCGGGTTTGGGGGCGGGCAGATCGATTAGCATGATTTGGTTTCATTGGCTATTGCTTCCGGGTTCTCCGCCCCCACCCTTCCCCAACACGCCGGCTTTGTTTACATTCAGTCCCAAGTTCAACCATGGATGCTACAGCTTTTGCTAAAGAGAAGACGGGGATGGCATCCAGGACATGGAAAGAGTTTTAAGAGCAGCTAAAACTCCAGCAGAGCAGGACTCGTTCGTATACGGAGTTTTATTCTTGATGACCTGTGATACAGAGATGACTGTATCAACTTGTTGCTACCAAGTTGCTACCAAGCGAAACGTCGAACGACGTACCAGATTCACACCACCGCCAAGCATTCTGCTTTGCTTTGGGGTAAGCTGATCTTTATACTATCTGTGCTGTTTATATTACATTAATGTTAGTCGTTTAGCAGTAGCTCCTTTCTAAACAAGTGACTAAGTCTAGCTAGCATAACAAAGGCACTAGCACTAACTAACAAAGGCTAGCTAGCTAACGTTAGCTAACATGCTAGTTAGCTGAGCTAGCCCTTTGTTCCTAAACTAGCCAGCGAGGCAGCTAATATCGAGCTAGGAAGCTATATTATAGAGAGAAACAGAATGAGAGAGCATGAGAGCTATGGTAGTCTGACACCTTTTTCTTTGTTTTGGTTACAGGATGAGCAAAAACAAGCTCCAGCTTGTAAGGAATTGCAGCTCTCCCTTCATACCAGCCAGCAAGAAGATCACTATGCACTACAGCTTTGATTTTGCACAACAGGTGAGAATACGTTCATCCTATCATGCATTAGCTAGTCTATTTAATCAACACATTCTGGTACTATTTTATCTATATGGAGTGCCAGTACTGTGGGCAATAGTTTAATGTGCTTTCTTCCTTCTATTCTATTGCAGTTTTGATGCTGAGAGACCTGGCATGGTTGTGGCCAGAGAACACCGTGATGCACCGGCAGTCGAGTTTCAGCTGCTGCGCAAGTCTGATGTCCTGCCCCCCAGAGAAGGTCTTCTTGTGCAAGCCCCACCCGGACTGGACATGGCCAGACAGACGTATCTCTTTGACAAGATCAGAGAGTTCTGTTCTGATGAGGGACAAGACGTCACATGTCCCCCGCCAAACTCCACAGCAGCTCAGAACAAGACTGTCCGCTTGTAGATTCACTGCAGATCATCAGGATGGACAGCACTGCAGGAGAAAGGCCACAGCCTTTGCTGTTTTCCTGTTTGTATACTGAAGCGTTGCTTGTTCTCTTGCACAGACTTGCCCACACTTGCACAGACTGCATTGTTAGAATATTGAATACTGAGCTGAGTACTGTTGTTATTACCTTGAGTATTGAGCTGGGGACTGTTATTACTTTGTTGTACACTTGATCACAATGAACACTATGCACCATGTCTATACAACATACAACTGACTGTACACTTTAACACTTAGACTGTTGCCTTTTTTGTACACTTAACTACTTATGCTTGTACTTTATATCATGTATGTGACAATAAAGAACGTTAAATTTGAACTTCATCTTATATTGTTCTTAACTGCATTCACAACACAAGATTAATACTGACTCAAAGAGGTCATCAGTGAGAGAGCACCTCACTTGGCAGCCACTCTCAGGTAATACCCCAAGTTGACAGCCACTCTGACAGATAATGACAGATCGTCCAGTGGGGGAGTGGCTGGGGGAGGGTTTACCAGGCTATTGTTCACGCCCATTACCTGGCAGTCAGAGGTGTGAAAATGTTGGAGAACTTTGGAGGGAGATTTCTCAGCTAAGTTGATTTGGCAGTACTAGCATTCAAATAAGCATATCTTCTTCAAATATGTTCAGATTTCAATGTATGAGACCTCATTTGAAAGCTTACAATCTGCACTTTCATAATCTGTAAAAAACTGAAAAATGAAAATGCCTAGTTGAGGACCAAATTACCAGCGGCGGTCACATATATATATATATATATATATATATATATATATATATATATATATATATATATATATATATATATATACCACACACACACAATCACCACACACACAAAAGACAGACAAACTAATACACTCTTTCTCATCCCTAACCCGCCCCCTATCTCTCTCTCTCTCTCTCTCTCTCTTTTCCTTCCTCTGTTTTTCTGCAGTCCTCGTTGTCTCCTGGGGAGGATAAATCTGGGAGCTCCATACTCATCTTTTATAGTCTAATTCAGATGCAGCATTATAGCATGCATGACACCATAAACAGGCCATTACACCCATCATGCCCACATGTCCCAGCACTCTGTTCAGTAAATCATGCAATTACAGTATGCCATGCAATAAAACTGCCTAATGGTTGCTGCTCCACAACTCTATTCTGCAGAAGTAATGATACAACAGAGCAAAATAAAATCAGTAATTCATCTCATCAAATCAGTAATCACACACAAACACACACACACATATGAGCTTGTCCCAGTGATGTTGCTAACGACTGCTTCAACCCCTGCTCATGAACACTATGGGTATGTTTACTTTTACTCTCCTTCCACTCCAAAGAGACTACAATAATGTAGAGCTTTCTGAGTGGACAGCTGAGGCTGCGGCAGAACGAATCAAGCTAGCTCTGGCAGCAGGAGTGTGACTAGACGGCTGACAGGCTTGGAAAGGCTAGATGAATGAACTCCTTTTGGCCAGAGTCTTGAATTAGGCTGCTAGATATGTGCATGTCCCGAAAGAGAGAGAGATGGAGGGGGTGTGGGGTATGAATGCCTATAGGGCAGCACTGTGTCTTTCATAGTGTATCCTTTCTCTAGGGCCCTTTCTTAGTAAACACATTTGTATAATACTGCAGTATGGCTGTTTCTATGGTAGCATGAACAAATTATATTAACACAAACAAATCAGTACCTACAACATTTTTCTTCCACACAGATACAAGACTGCCAAGCTGTTCTAATCTGCATGTGCGCTTAATTAAAGCTATTTAAATGCATGCCGTAAACCCACACATTAACGGCACTACACACGTTGTCACAATTTACTTATACCAAATACTTTTCAGCAAAATCAATTGAGACTTTAATGAAACTGAGGATTGATATTTTCTCTTCCACGTTTACCCTTTACCAAGGAAATCGATCATGTCATGCTGCCGGTATCTCTCTGGCTGTGGCTAATCAATAGGGAGAAATTAAACTGGTGGTGTTAATCCAGGATAGCCTGGAGCAGCTGCTTATCTTCCTTTCCTCCCCACCTGACATGATCCGTCTGAAGTGGGAGACTGTGGATGCTAGATTTAATTTGGATATTTAGAAATGAATAAAGAGTAAAACGTTTTACCGAGGTTCAATCCGAAAGTTCAAAGACTGGTTCTTTATTCCAAAAAATACATATAGTTGCAACTAGGCTCTTGAATGGAACACAAAAATAGGGATTCACCCAAGAACTGACTTTCTCTCTTGTGCACCGCTCTTATATTCAAAGTTAGGTCCGGATATGACATTTCTAGAATCTGATTGGCTAACCCATCATTTACACGTCATCAACAATTGCGATACGTCATCAACAATGGCGAACCAACAGGGTCGAAAGTTCAACATGTGCTACAACAGAGTGATATGACCAGGTGGTTCTGTAAAAACATTGACACAATGGGAGACCACAGTTAAGTAAACACTAGGATCATAAACAAGCTCTGGAGATGTTGTTTTAATCTACCCCCTAGAGAGGTTATCCTGCCATAAAGAAAGAAATGCACAGGCAGGGTTCTGTTCTTACAAGCTTCAAAGGATGGCACACAGAGGTCAGTAGGTTGAAACAGGATGGCCAGGTTAGTAAAGAACAGCTGAAACTCATCTCTTTATTTAGGCCCTGAAATCTCTATCACAAGATGCAAGGGAAAACACCCTGGCATTACATATTTTTATATCACTATATATCCTATCAATATCTATCCAATCAATATCATTATATAACTATCTATCCTACAGACTGGAGGAAAACAAGCTTAGCGCCGCAAGACTATTGTGATTGGTTTAAAGAAAGCGTTTTTCCAGCGTTGCAGCCCCTTTTCTCCAGCGCAAAAAAGGTTTCACGATAGGTTTGGCTATGTGAGACTAGGTTAGTCCTATCACAAGAGAGCAGTCTTATCACACCACGGTAGTCTTTCACATCAGGGTTGTCCTATCACACCAGGGGCTTCCTACCACACCAGGGTAGTCTATCATACCAGGGTAGTCTATCACACAAGTGTAGTCCTACCACACCAGGGTAGTCTATCACACCAGGGTAGTCTATCATACCAGGGTAGTCTATTACACCAGGGTAGTCTACCACACCAAGATGGTCTATCACACCAGGGTAGTCTATCACACCAAGATGGTCTATCACACCAGGGTAGTCCTACCACACCAGGGTAGTCTATCACACTAGTGTAGTCCTATCACACCAGGGTAATCTATCACACCAGGGTAATCTATCACACCAGGGTAGTCCATCATACCAGGGTAGTTTATCACAACAGGGTAGTCCTATCACACCAGGGTAGTCTATCACACCAGGGTAGTCCTATCACACCAGGGTAGTCCTACCACACCAGGGTAGTCCTACCACACAAGGGTAGTCTATAACACCAACGTAGTCCTACCAGACCAGGGTAGTCCTCCTACCACACCAGGGTAATCCTACAGTATCACGTGGCTTCCACTATTTCACAGGGAGTCATCAGTGTAAGCTTTGACAACTGAGATGTTTCTTGGCACTACAGTGACAATGGGATCTGTAGAGATGCATTTAACAGATACTGTAGCTCTGATGAGCATGATAATTATGAGGATAATCATCATTAAGGTAGATGAGAGTGTCATACCAGGGAGCAGACTGGGACTGGGCCAAACCTGCAGATTTCTAGAAGCATCCCAGTGGTCGTCATTAGCAATGGTGTGACAGAGTTCTATATCATAGTTATTTTCTCCAGCTGACGGAGCCTGAGTAATGAGACATCCATTAGACCTGTCATCAGCCGCTTATCACCACACACGTATACACATACACACATGCACGCACACGCACGCACACACACACACACATACACACACACACACACACACACACACACACACACACACACACACACACACACACACACACACACACACACACACACACGTCAGATGGTCTCTCTGCCTCCCTTCCAGCTGTTCTTACAAGTCTTCCTCCCTACATCATCCACTCATCAAGTCCACTGCTGGACATACAGTCCTCAGAGCTATTAGTCGGCGCGGCTGTGCAGCGGCAGTGATGGTAAAAAACATATTACAACTGGCAACCACAAGAGGCAGTAAAGCACTGCTACAGTGAGGCTACTTGGCTTGTCTGACAAACGGTTGCCGTTGCTTAGACTAATGTAGGCTACGTTTCTCAGTTCGACCGGTCTGGATTCCGAACTGCTGTTTTGGATTAGCTACATCAGAGACAGTAGCCTACATAAAATTGGTTATTTAAAGGGTTATCATTTTACCAACTGATCGGACTTCATTCATTATTTAGATTAAAACCCGGAAACTCAGAAATCCCACATTTTCAACCCCTATTTTCGATGATGCAGTCAGAGTAACAACACTACGATATACAATCAATAAATAGTGCTAAACCAGGGAGACTAATTCATTTCAACCTGTATTTACCAACCCATGATATATTTATTTGATTCAAAGCATGCGCTACCACAGCTGCCCAAGTGGCTCAATTGATAGTGTTACAGACTTGTAATACAAGGGTATGAATGAAAAATCTTACTTGGTTTAGTTTAGATTTCAAGAACACATTGAGTGGTCGGTCAAGCTGGTTTCAAACAAAGACAAAAGGTTTATTCTGATGGTTTGCAAAGCGGACTCTGAAAACAGGAAGTGCTTCCCCAGTCACTTGCTGTCCTAACTGAAACCGTTAAATTTCCTGTTCTGTTACGTCATGTGTCTATATTCCCAAGTGAAGACAGTTAAAGAACGAACGCCTGTCAACGCGAGCGACAGGAGGAAAATGAGAACAGGGCGAGCATCAAAAGGGCAGTTAAAACGTCGCACCGTTTCGTGCTGCGTCGCTTGCGTCCAGTTAGGACATAACAATAGAAAACAAAGCAATGGAACACATTTTGTCGCTGACGCTCGCTCGTGTCGCGTGTAGTTAGGACATGGTGTCAGAATGGTGTTTCTGGCTCAGGAGTGATACCTTATAACGTGAGAAAGGAAGTGACATGCAGTTTCAGGATGAAGTGATGTCACACAGAAACAATTTGTAGTTTTAACAGACTGATTCTAGGGAAATGAACTACAAAGTTAGAACAGTCAGTTAGGAAAACAGAAAAAAACAAATGTTGTGGGTAACATTAGTGAGACTGAAATTTCATTCACAATTTCCCCTGTTTTGTGGATTAAGGGGAGACACCCCAGGTGAATAGGAAAAAAAAAATCCTTAATAGGTATCACCATCAAACTCCCCCAGTTTGTTAGGTACATTAAGGAGCATCTTTTTTGTATTACAAGTTTTCTGAAATCTTTTGGATAAATATGCAAATTAGGCATTATACGCTAAATATGCGCTAATTTGCATAATTTCGGGACATCAATGTTTTTAACTGGTTCAAGCCAGATTCAAAATTATTGTTTCATTTTGTTCACATATCCCTATTCAAAACTTTGTTCAAGGGGGATTTTCGATATATCTTTTCTTCACTTCAGAAATCATAAAATACTGTCAACAGTCATAAAAAGACCAATTTTCGCCATGTTTTAGGGATAAACTGTTATATAAATCAGGCTATGAATGAAATTTAAAAAATCCCCCTTGGCCAAACCCTTCAGAATATGGATTGGAACAAAACTGGAAAGTTAGGTGTATGTAGGTGCTACTCAAGTGGTGGTTTTGATGTCCCTAAGATGAGAAATAACTCATTTTGAGAAAACGGGCTTTGAACATTTGTATTGTAAAAAAACATACATTTGCATTGTAAACCAATATTTACAAACACAGTATCCAATCACATCATTAGTAACAACATTACACAACATCTGAAAACACATAGAAACTGAAAACTGAATAACACAGCATGTTGTGGATTCAGAATAGTCCAGGAGTAGACATTTTGTATAGAGAAGCAAGACCTGTTTAGTTGGAAGCCCACTCACCACATCAAGGTACAGGCCACGAGTGGGATGTTAGTAAGACAAGACTAGAGACGAGACAATGTTAGTAGGGAAGAGAACATTCCCTTTTAGAAAGCTTGTATTATTTTGTCAAACAGATCATGGACAAAGATAGACACATTTGACGAGGACATGCATGAGAAAACAGATTATCTAACTTTTTGTGTTTTTTTAAGCGTTTTACATGGAGAAAACATGAATGAATGAATGAATGAATGAACATGAAGAGTAAGCTGATTCATAAATACACAGGACAAGATGTGGTAAACAATGCAGGGTAAACACCAATAGAAGCTAAATATAGATTGCCAAACAAACAAGTGATATAACCATCGTCAAAAGCAACACCATAGGAGACATCAAGCTACGCCGTTATAGGTCTACAGAGTCACTACTCAGATGGCACCACACTAGCTATCCACAAAACTGTTCTAGGCAGCTAGTTTGTAGAACCCACTCAGCTGCAGTTCACAAAACTGTTCTAAGCAGCTGGTCTGTAGAACCCACTCAGCTGCAGTCCACAAAACTGTCCTAAAACCACAATATGTTGCGCATGGGGTTGTCATCAGTGAAGCAGACTACCCCATATTGCCGCCTTCATGTTGTCCACTGAACGCTGGTTATTGAGAATTATTGTAATAATTCTCAATAACTGTAATAATTTTGTAACATTTTGCATTTATTGGCAGTCAGCTTACCTACCTCTGGGTCCACATCTGCATATGCCTGCCTAATCTGCTCTCTGCTTCTGTGCAAGGACTCCAGACCTCTCTCTATTTCAGCAACTGAAATTAAAACAGTTTATTTGGTCAGTTTATGGATGCATGTAGAAATGCCACAGGTAGAGAGAGGGAGACTACTATGCATATGTATAGGCTTCTGATATTGGCTAAAGAGAGAGAGAGAGAGAGAAAGACAGAGAGGGAACACGTTTCAATAGCCTACCTGTCACCCTCTTGTCATGTTTCTGATACGTTTTCAGATGAAGCCCTGGGATCCAACACTTTACTAATCTTTTGGAGAGCTGCATACCCCAACCCTAACTCGTGCGCTAAGAGGACCATCCTCACATTGACATCAAATGCAACATCATTCCTAGTTGTATCATGAAGCCGAGTCGATGTGTAGACACTTTTGCGATAGCCATTTCTCACAAAGACTGCACTCTAACAGCAAAGTACTACAGAACCCACTATTCTGAGGATCTATGTTAATTTTAAGACCAGTCCCTGCACAATTAGGACAAATCAACCCAGTTATCAGCTCATTCAAACGCGCCGCATCTCTCTGCTGCTCACTGGACATGCTAACGCTAGCCTCATCTCCCTGCTGCTCACTGGACATGCTAGCACCGGCTAATGACAACTTGCGCGAATAGGCACTTTATATCTCATAAATGTAAACCTTTCCATTCAGTTTCTCTTGTTTTCTGTTCAACCTTGCGGGCAAACACTGTTGTCGTTGTTGCTTATTACGTTTAGAACACTTTACAGACGGCATTGTTTGGATTAGATATAAGGAAGTGGAAACGTGTCACATGACGCGCTGAACCAATCACGTTCTCAGAAATCAACAACAGCCAATGAGATTTCACGGTTAGCATCAAACCCGCCTTTGTATTTCCACGATTGGTTGCTGATAGAAATGAAACTATCGAGCCAGATCTTTCAAACGATACCCGGCATGACCGGGTCCAAACGAAAGAAATGCTGCGAGACGTTCCGAAAAAAGGCTAACTTTTGGTGATTTTAGGAAGAATGTACAGACGCAAACAGACTAAATGAAGTAAAATAAACATCTAAATGTTTATTTTTGATGTTTTATTTCCACTAGTATGAAAGAAGACATGTTATGGAAGCAAACTAGCACAAAATCTCAAATTTGACCAGGGTGTTGAAAAACGATGTTTTCACCTACCGTGTCTCCCCTTAAACATCCACAACTATAATAAAAATGAACGTCTCAACAATGTGTATAATCAAATTAAGTAATATATAAAAATAATCCCAAATAAATTTGGTAAAAACTTAATGCTACACATATGGAAAGGAAGTAATCTATCTTCTCCACTAGGTGGAGCAGACTAAAGATTCCTGGAAATTTAACAAATTCAAGATTATTTCCTCTCCTCATGCAACCATGCACCAAAACTCCTTGCTTCAAATTTGATGGAAGCAAGGTAAAAAGATGACATGATTACTAATCTAATGCTCATTTCACATATTCATTAGTGAGTGCGAAAAAAACTCTTTCTTTGTTTGAGAGGAAAACCCTTAAATTCTAATTAGAAACACATCAGATTATGTATCAAAATATTCAAAATCCCCAATGTCAATGGCACAGACTTCATTAAGGTCTTGAATTGAATTAATATTAAATTTAACTTCTTCCATAATCATTAAGGCAACATAGGCATACCTGTAACAGCAGTTAAACACTTTCCAATATATATAACAACTTCCAAAAATAATAAAGATCAAAATAATAACCATAAAATTGATACACAGATTTGAGAATATCCAGGACTTGAAAAAGCATTATCAAAAATTCCCCAAGCATTCCATTTATGAACAGTATTTAAGATTTGAATACCTTTCTTGTTTGCTTCATGGAACTCTGTTAATGTAGCATTTGGATCTGCATTTCAGCGTGATCAACCTTCCTAATCATGGGAATTAAATGAGCAAGATAACATCCATATTACACTGTTGCTATTTAAAGTTGAATAAGCTGTTTCCCTACAGTTCAAAAAAACGCCTCTTGGAATGGCTCTCTGAACCTGGATATAACATCTCATAAATAAGCTTAGATCATTAATTTGTCCTAATCTGTGTGTTTATCTGAAAATCTCAATACATGCTGTAACATATTGAAGAGGTCACTTTGAATTCTCTAACTCGCTTTTGAAGTTCAGATTCCTGTGGGTGCAATTTGGTAAGGCTGTAACGATGCAATCGACAATTTTAAATTTTAATCCAGAAATGATTTTTTTTTTTAATCCAAGGAACCGTAGTGGATACACCTGTACAAGTTCCTAGTACTCAGTGCATGATTTTCTACTTGGCTTGAATATTGTGAATTAATCTTGGTCCGGCTATTTCAGAACACTGTGTAACCTTGAATAGAACAAGGTGAGATTATGGTTCTCATTAACCTCTAGTGTCAACCCTGTTTAGAATAGTCGCTTCTATATCTGTATAGGAGTTACTCAGTCTGTCTACTTTTTTCATGAAAATGACAAGCTAAGGATTGTCCAGGAGTGGAGGGAATATGAGTAGCTAAACCTTGCCAATCATAATGTGATTATCTGCTTGGGTTAAATGAATTTGGTAAAATATGGGTGCTGAGGTACTAAGAGGTATATATTTTTCAAATCCAATAGTTAGAGTAGTTCATTTTAGATGCAAAATCTCTGACTAATCTAATAGCTTCAATAGGATGTGTCTTTTCATGTGCAATTTCAGAGCAGTTAACACGGTACCCTGAGGATAGTCTGGAACAGATCTACAAATGTCAACTCCATAATTATGACTTTTCAATACCTGCATAACATCTCTAGTCAAAACACACCAATAAGGCGATTCTTTCTCTAAATTAACTTCAGTCACAGTTACAACAGCAGAACCTGGAAATTGATTGTTGCTTTTGAATCTTATATAAACAAATAGTAGTATTGTCTATCCATCTTCGTCCATCGAAAAGACCCAACAGTTAAAGGAGTAGTAAAGGGAAAATGCATGTTTAGCCCTGTTTTAAGGTTACTTATGATCATATACAATGGTTCAGATGAAAACGTTGACAAAGCTAGCATTTTCGAGAAAGTTGATAATTGCTCTACCACCGTTCCAGGAGTAGAAAATAAGCCTAAAATACCAAGACTTCTTGAGCCGTGCAACCCCACGACACTGAATGCAAAATTAAAACTCTCAATATCAGGATTCCCTTCGAGCCATGCAATGCCACAACTCAGAACAACAAGGCTTGTCACTTCCTTTTTCACGTTATAAACTATCACTTCCGTTCCCCAGTCACTCACTCTTGCTCGGATTCACTTCCTGTGCATTTGTCCTTTTTGCAAATCGTAACAGAATAAACTTATTGTCTTTGTTTGAAACCAGCTTGACCGACCACTCAGCATGTTCTTTGAAATCTAGACTAAACCAAGTAAGATTTTTAATTCACGGTGACAACACTATACGGTGGTCTGTCTGACATAACATGAATGATTCAGACCAATCACAATTTTAGTTAGTTTTAGTTGAGTTTTTAAATGATGCTCAGCAGCCCTGCCCAGCCCCCGCTGGAAGGCGAGCACAAGTCGAATAAAATGAAAATGACAGAGAAAGGGGACGATTTAGTGGTTAAAAGAAAGTAAACGTCTGACATTTGGCGTTACTTCGGCTACCGAAAGGCTGATGTAACATCAAGCCTGGCGACAGCACAGGTAGCAATTAGCAAGATGAGAAGATGACGAGAACTAATCGGGGGCTCCCACGACTTGTTTTACATATCGCAATATATATCGCAAAAAGTATATTGCTGCAATGTATGTTTTTGTCAATATTGTGCAGCCTTAATTAGAAGACAAAATGCTGGACGGACTTCAAGCACATCCAAACTGTAAGTTTGGTTCTACAACTGTTAATGTCACTTTATTAAGTTTATGTTATGTCTTTTCAGGCAAGAAAGTATCCACATTGACGTTAATCTCTTCTATATCCCCCGGCTAACGTTACCACTGTGTTATTTAAGGTAACGTTATATGAGCATAACATTACAGTAATATGAGCATAGAATAGTACCTAACGTTAGCTCTGGGCCAGATTTAGAACTACTGTTTAGTGTAAGCGATGTACATTTAGCCAGCTAGAGAACTCTTTAATTCACCTCGTTTTGTTTCGCCTGTACCAGCAGCAGTGGGCCTTGCTGGCTTGGCTGGATATGCAAACGAGGTGACAAGATTCCCTGTGTTACAGGACACCGCCATTTTGTCTGAATGGACAAATCGGCGGAAGGTTGCCTGTGAAGCACATGGCTAACTCATTCCATCTTTTTATGAATGAAGTCAGACGGATGGAATGCCATTCACCCTGGCACAGATGCATCCTATGGGGATTCCTCATGTGCCTTTCAAGGGCGGCCCGCCTTGAACCGAGACACTGGAGTTTATCCGGTGTCCGGTGGTAGTCAGGACCAAAAATGAGTTATGGCCAATTCCTCAATCTAATGCTCCGGTCTCTGGCACCGCCTTGCAGTCTGGCAGCAGAGGTGCTTCCTGGACAGCTGGCTACAGCATGTTCTGACGGAAGGTTATTCCATTCAGTTTCACTGTTCTCCCCGCCTTTCATGGGCATTGTGGAGACTGTGATGCCAGGACTATAGATGGGTCTTTAGCACGTTTTTGAAAATCCCTAAGGTGGAGGCGGACTTGATACTCAAGGCAAGTTTGTTCCACAGCTTCGGGGCCAGCACAGCAAAAGCACGATCACCCCTTGTTGTATTTGACCTTGGAATCCTCAGCCACATCTGACCACCAGATCTGAAAGATCAGGAGCTGGAGGATTGGTACTCTGACAAGTGGGCCACTTTTACATGCTGGTGTGGTGAGAAAGATGTCACTCCTGAGTCTTGCTTTGTCGAGAGATGATTTTGGAATTATCCAACATCTGGTAGATCATGAGGATGGATGATCTACTAAGATGATCTACTATTAAGGTGTATGCGTGCAATATTTCTGTGTGCCATGAGGAGTTCACTAAAACTGCGGTCTATGGGCATTCCTGAGCCATGTGTTTTTTAACTAGTGTGTGCCGTCTTTGCCCTGTGTGCAAAGCTACAGCGCCACCTTGGGATCTGCTTTTGATCTTGAACGCGCTTTGTGGAGCTCCGTTTGAACCAATGGGGCAGGTTTCTGACAGAGCGCTGACAGTCTTTCTCATTATAGGTGTTGGGAGCAAGGCTGTTTTGCGCACAGATCCATCTTTCATTCTGAAAGTGGTCCAGAGCGTGGATTTGGAGCTGATTGCCTTCCATCCTCCGCCTCATGCGAGCAAGAACGAGGCTTGCTTACACTTATTGTGTCATGTGCATGTGTTGACTTGTTACGTCCAACGCACGGCTACGGTCCGGACTACACCCTAGTTCTTGGTTTGTCCCGGGGAAGGTGGGTTTGCCGCTGTCCAAACAGTGCCTCTCCCAATGGATTTGTGAGGGCATATCCAAGTCTTACGAGACTGTGGGTCGCCCTCTGCCTGGGACTGTTCGGGCACACGAAGGGCATGGCCACATCGGTTGCCCAGTTCAATAGAGTGTCTGTGGAAGACATTTATGTGGCTTGGTTGTTACAGTCTCCTTTTGTCTTTGACTTTATCTTTTGTCCATGTCGTCTGTCTCTGTGGTGTTGTCTGTGCTGGGTACAGCTGCCAGCTCCACTCATAGAACTAGGGTTACAATAACCGTCGTTCACCATTAATTTCCAGTCCATTCTGTCTCATTTGAATTATATATGTATTGCTATTGACTGTTTCAGGCCCTTGTTTGAGGATCTGTGTAATGGATAGCTCAAGGTAAACCATGAGTTTTTTTGTTTTTTTTTAAATAATAGGACAATGAATTACACTGTACACTACAATATGCAAGCAGTCTTTATTACAGTACATTGCGTTTTTCCCCCCATCATTTTCCTCCCATCCGCCACACACATACATACACACACACCGATGTGTTACTGTAATGACCAATCCATCTATGATCGAGGGCATCAGAATGTTCTCATATAAGCAGGCAGATGAGGTGTAATTACAGCAGGCCTCATCATTCTGCATTAGGTGAGAGGAGTGTTACATTGCCTTCCTCAGTCCCCGTCCAATACACATCATTATAGGACTCCCCAGGCGAGGCTAGGTTGCTGGGGTCATATTTCATAATGATGGCTCTGATGGTTGCTCTACTGCATTATAACATTATGAAACCAGAGAACTGAGAACCTGAGAACTTTAACACATTTAGATTACATGCTGTTAAATAAGATGAAGTATGTCTGCATTGAGCATGTGTTATTCTGCAGCATGGTTGTGCAGCTCATCTGTGTATTAAATGTTCTGTATATTGTATTGTATATGTATTTGTGTATTTGTATATAGTGTATTTATATTTGCACCTTTTGTTCTTTGTGTTGATGTCCCTTGAATGTGGCTGGTATAACAGTAGAATTCCCCCTCTAGGATTAATAAAGTGCCTACTGTACCTACCTACCTACCATGTAATAACACTGTACATACTCTGTTACACCTAAACTAGTAATGTTACTGTAACAGGTACGGTATAACATTATCTTAATCTTACTCTTAAAAAAATAAAAGTAAATAAAACTTTTTGTAGTAGCCAGGAAGGCAACTTTGTGGACCCAGCAGAGTAAACAGCAGCTCTGGGCTAATATCTAGATAATGCAGTGGAACCAAGCAGAGCTCCATCTTCTGCCCGTGGCCCTCCTGGTCCCTGATATCACTTCTAAAAGAGGTGAAAAAAAGAAAGCTATGCATCACTCATCTCACAGCCCTGGACTCCACAGGGCAGAAAGAGTAAAGTTTGTCTCCAAAAGAATCATTGATCCACTTTTTCAAAGTTACCCACAAACCACTGTTAGAGAAATACACTCTACTCTGAGGTTAGTTGGCCAAGTTTGCCATGCTTAAAAAACTATGATCCCAGGTGAAAAAAGACAGTGCTCAGCTACATTGTAAAAAAAAAAAATCTGCTGGTCTAACAAATTATTTTTCAGCAACTAATTCCCGGGCTTTTGTTAGTTTACTCAATTTTTAAGTTCAAGTAATTGTCTGAATTCAAAATTCTTAGTTGGCTTCAATTTGAGATTGTATGTATGTATGTATTATATGCCCAGTCAATTAGAAATGATTCATTGGGCATTCCAACTAGAAAAAGTGTGGGAATTAGTTGCTAGAAAATTATTAATTGATGCCACCAGCACAGAATTCTTAATTGGATGTGATAAACTAAAAATACTTGTGAATAAAAAAAAAACTCTAAACAGACAACAGATGCATTTTTTGTCAAAATTTGTGTATTTTAAACACTTTTAAAAACATCAAAACTGACGAATAGAGTTGTCCATCTATTAAAACCCTCATGCAAACAGTTTGAGCAGGCCCAAATCCTACAGTATGTATGACTGCACTGTACACTTCAATATTTAAAAAAGAACTTCTGGAAACAAGAATGATCTTTAAAGGTGCTCTGTTCGATTTACTGCACTTTTTGTAAAAAAAATAAATAAATAAAAATTCCAATAAATGCATACATAGGTCCAGGGGGTCATAACTATCTGTACAGAAATTATAGCCAACAGTGTAGTGCCTGTGGAGCAAATGCAGAATTTATTTTTATTATGAGCGAAGCCGGCCTGGCGCTGTGCCCCACCCCCTGAACGGCAAGGCAGCGTCATCTTGATTTACGTTTGAGACATGTCCGTTGCTGAATATGGCTGAGAGAACTTATGCTCTGGGAGCAAAGACACCACGGTCTTCGGCTAAAAAAAGAATCAGACAAAAGAAGATCACATACACAAATAAATATTGGACTGGCTTTTACTATCTGGAGAGAGGTTGGAGTTACTTCACACGCAGATGTCGCAGTAGCTACAAACTGTGGTGGGATGCGGAGTGTGAGAGTCTCTACTGTGCCTTCTTCTGGGCCACCCCAGGAGCTTAGTCAGACAGACTTGCTTCAGCCCTGGTCAATGCCTGAGCTATGGGCTGAAATCTGTGCCACTAGAAATTGAATTTGTATTATTTGTATCTGAATTTGAATTGCACAGTTTGAATTTGAATAGCACAGTTTGAATTTGAATTGCACAGTTTGAATTTGAATTGCACAGTTTGAATTTGAATTGCACAGTTTGAATTTGAATTGCACAGTTTGAATTTGAATTGCACAGTTTGAATTTGAATTATTAGTGTAATTCAAATTCAAAACTTGTAATTCAGATTCAAAACTTGTTATTCAGATTCAAAACTTGTTATTCAGATTCAAAACTTGTTATTCAGATTCAAAACTGTAATTCAGATTCAAAACTGTAATTCAGATTCAAACTGTGAAATTCAGATTCAAAACTGTGAAATTCAGATTCAAAACTAAACTACCACCATCCGGGTCCTAGCCGGAGGAAGAGCAATCGATTTACGAACTGTTCATCGCTTCATAGCATCGCGAGCATAGACGTACTGTGCAACGTCATCATGGAGGATGGCGGTGCGGGACTTTCAAGCACGGTAATATAATAAAACCACATATTTACTAGTGTCTTTGCTTATGTAGAGTAAGAGATTGTATAACTGTAGCTGTTAGATTTGGTTAACATGGCACAGCGTATGTGCTGTTTTCGGGCGCAACGTCAGTTAGCAGCGCGAGCATAGTTAGCATAGCCGTACTGTGCTATTACCAGCACGTTCTGGATGGAGCTGCTGTTAGATTTGGTTAACATGGCACAGCGTATGTGCTGTTTTTCTTGATTTTCGGGCGCAACATCATGCATAGTGTAGCGGCCGGCCAGCTATGATCCAGCCGGATATTATGGGGCGTTCCAGGCAATACAACCCGTAACTCGTGTTTTTCCAACCTTCTGCGTGTGAAAGTGACGAGGAACGCGTGGTCAAACCCCGTCAAACTACGCGTTCCTCATCATTTTCATGGGCAGAAGGTCGGAAAAACACGAGTTACGGGTTGCCTGGAACGCACCAGTCTGGGGAGGGACTTCCGGGAAAGGGAAGTGAAGTTGTTGTTGTGTGTTGTTATGGAAACTAGTACGGATGTTATGTTACGAGACTACTATGGCTGCATGATAGCATCTTACACTGAAGAGAGTGATATAAATAAACTTGTTGCCTAAACCATTGGATACGTCTCTGCCTCCGGTTCCTGGAAACGTTACATTGGTGTCAGAAGGGAGGACCCGTGGAGCGTGCCCTTGCGTGAGGGACGTGATGGACCGGCCGCGTGCAGTGAAGCGATTGTATTTAAATGTACATTTGCTGTCAAACACCTGTGTTTTTTACAAGATGGCGTTGTTATATTTTTTGACAGGGAGAAAACACAAGACAGGTCTTGAATTCAGCAAGACAACTTCTTCACTTGATCACAAATCTAAGTGACCCAGAGACTCCCAGGTGTTGTGTATAGTTTAATTGCACACACCCAGATTAACATGTCTAACCATTCACCATGATTCACCATTCAAACATGTTACTCCAGTATTATTGTACCCATTCATGTAAATGTTAACTATTCAGCATTAAATGATGTGATGTGTATTCTTAAAATGATATCATTCCAGCAGACTGGGAGGGAGTCAGGAGAGAGGGAGAGATGGCCAGGAGAGAGGGAGAGATGGCCAGGAGAGAGGGAGAGATGGCCAGGAGAGAGGGAGAGATGGCCAGGAGAGAGGGAGAGATGGCCAGGAGAGAGGGAGAGATGGCCAGGAGAGAGGGAGAGATGGCCAGGAGAGAGGGAGAGATGGTCGGCCGAATGTCCACACGGAAATGACCAGGTCTCTTGCAGTATTTAGTTTCTTTGTCAGCCTGTGACTCATTGTCCCTTACATTAAGTGTCTGCTAGTGAGACAAAACTGTACAAGAGTCAAATACAAACATTCTCATCATCACAGGTCTTTTCCTGCCCTTTTCGGAATGAAGAGAAAGCGCCGGTGCCTCCGAGGGCCTACCAACCACTGCACACCGGCCAAAGAGCTTTCACTGTCATTTTATCTCTTACCCAAGCTTACTGAACGCACTCCCAAAGGAAAAGAAGAAATTTTCCATCTGCAAGCTGGTTTGGGCCGCAGGTCTACAGTGATGACCGAGAACTACACTCATGATGAGGTGAGGCACTGTTCCACATTGACAAGAATTGGTTTTGTCATCTGATCTGGTTAATATACAATGGGTTCAGAAAATATTCAGACTCCCTCAATTTTTTCACATCTTGTTATGTTGCAGCCTTTTGTGAAAAGTGTAGATTGAAATGTAGTGTAGATTGGTGAGATTAAAAACTAATTTAAAAGATTTTAGCAAAAGGCTGCAACATAACAAAAAGTGAAAAAACTGAAGTGGTCTGAATATTTTCTGAACCTATTGTAGTTATCAAACACTGCTCTTCTTTTATCAATGTAATGATATGTTTTATTACTCCCGAAGGTATTTTCAACACTCAAAGATCTATATCCAAAATTGGAAAGTGTGTCTGGGGGCTGGTTGATTTACAAAGCTGCAGGTAGGTAACATAGTGGCTAATACATCATTTTGATCAATAACTGTATAATCATTTGTGTCAATACAAAAATTTGATTGTAATCGGTATTGTTACATTTCAGTAGAATTCAACTATTGCATAACATTTTTTGTTAGGGGGATGGGGTTCGAGAAAAATACATATGGTGTCTCCTGGGGACCATGGATATACAGGGTCACTCTTGAAGACTGCAAGTGCAAGTGGAAAGGGTGTCCTGTACATTGCTCCACTACAGGAGGAGCTAGACACTCAACCACTGCCCCCCGATTCCAAGTCCTTCTCCAATATGCCAAGAGCAATGTGCCAATCCTGTCACACCAGCTACCCATTACAAATTCTTGCGCTGCATCTTGAAACATGTGAGCCTTCAGATACCAATGCACTCACGGTATGTATAGACCCATTTTATGTTGGGAAATTACTTTATTTTACAAAATGACTGCCGCATATTATTAAGCTTGCTACTAGATGGTTAATGGACATTATACATCAGTTAGTTTCGACCGGCACCAACCAAGCGATCTGATTGAACAAGAGGCAGTCCAGGAGTGCTGATATTCAGTACAACATCACTCCCTCTCATGTGATATTGCTTAATGCATTCTACTCACTTGTTGGAAGTAGTAATATTAATTGAGAACATCCTACTCTCTCCTTTACCAGATTAGTGATGATGACCTGGATTCCAGTCACCCCAAGCCAGATATGGAAGACAGACTGACGGTGAACTCAAAACAGAAGGTGAAGTAATTTATATCTTTACTAGCATCAATTGTAGACTGTGTAAGGTGAGCCAAAAGGTGTTTAGCCAAAATTCAAGGGACACAATTACAGTCCATATGTACTGACAGGTGCATACTCTAGATCAGTGGTTCCCAACCTTTTTTCCTACACAAAATTCTCTAAACTCCTTGGTCAATGGCCCCAGACACACACACACACACACACACAGTGGAGCCAGACCATCTGAATACTGTTGTCTTTTTAAACCCCCCCCCCCCCCCCCCCATTTAATTTATTTTGGCAGCCAACGGAGGATGATGTGGTGACCCTGTCCTCTAACACAGAGGTATGTTATGGTTTGTGTATATTCTTGAGGTATTATTGTTACGTTTCTTGAATAAAGTGCGTGAGACAAAACTGTGAGCTAAACGTGCAACCTGTTTATTAGCCTTCAGCTTCAGCTAAAACATAACCACGTCACACATGCTGTCTACTATTGGTCCGTAGCCTACTACTCAGTCTTGCTATTGGTCAGATCAACCTGACATCTCTGTTATGTATTGTCATACAATAACACCACAATTGTGTCCACCTATCATGTTAAACATTTCAATGGTTTCATTTTCAGACCATGTGCCCAATCTGTGGCCGGACTTTACCTCCAAACGAGTTGGAGGTTCATGCAAGTATTTGCGGAGAGAGGTAATGGAAACTTTAAGCACAATTTCAGAAAAATATATCATTGTAGTGTCTTTGGGATCTCCCTCCAAGCATCTGACCTTCCACCAATGTAGTATCTTTGTTTGAGATCTCCCTCCAAGCATCTGTCCTTCCACCACTGAAGTAATGTATTGATCAGTTGGATTTAATGCTTGGAAATTGACTGAGCTGTTACCATAAGGACTGACTATGGTATATGTCATGGTCACTGGCTTTCAACACTACTCACTGTGTCATTGCAGCGATCAAGACTTCGTTCTTCCAAAGTTCCTTCCTTCACCTCCAAATTCAAATGACAACAAGAGCATCTCTAGGTGTGTATGCTTCAATAGTCTCCTTCAACACCTAATTATCACCTGACTTTTTTTTCTTACTTTTGGGGCAAAGTACCTCTTATTTAGATGAAAAGTCAAGACTGCACACACTTGAATACTCTTTGCATGTGGTTTTATGAAAAGGCTGACGTTTCGGTCACACTGTACCTTTTTGAAGGCATACATTATTTTTGCACTCAAAATACCTCTAATGTCAATGAATCCAGTTACCAGAAGTAACAAGTCTATCACACACATACACACACACACACACACACACACACACACACACACACACACACACACACACACACACACACACACACACAAAACATGCTTTCAGTTATCCATTTCTCTTTCAGCCTTGATGATATCCTGAAAACCATCTCTGCTGCTGTTAACAAAGAAAAAGATTTTCTCATCATGGTGCCAAGATCCCAGGTGGTAGAGCGAGGCCTAGCTCAATGGAAGCGCCAAAAGAAGTCAGCCCCTACCAACCAGTTAAAGGTCCAGTTCATAGGAGAGGCAGGCATTGACACAGGGGCACTCAGCAAGGAATTCCTCACAGGTAAAATATGACTGAAATTCTGTTTTAAAAATTGCAATAGAAGTGACAGTACTTAAACAAATGGGGTGATTCTTGGTGTTAAGACATGGTTGCAGGCATTGAACGGAGGCTGTTTGAGGGTGACCAGACTGGAAAATGTCCCAAATACTCAGTTTTGGATCTCGATCAACACAACTTCAGGTATGCCATATGTGCCTATAATAAAATTATGTATACAGTGGGACACACATGTCTCAGTTCTCAAATAGGGCTGGACGATATAAAAAAAGAGTATATCTATTTAAAAAAAGATGATCATATTGATCGATAATGATACTTATCGATACTTTTTTTATTTTAAATATATTTTTGGGGTATTAATGCTTAAGGAAGATCACAAGAAAAAAACATTGAATTCAAGCTCTTTGTTCCACCACGTTATAAGAGCACCAATACAGCTACAATGGTTATATAAAATAAAGGGAAATCAAGTGACCTGACATCACAGTACGATCTGATAAATATTAATCTCTTGATCCTTGAACAAATAAGCAAAGTGCAATCAACAAAAGTGAGTGTTACACACCCTAAATATGTTTAGAACTACAAATGAAGTTTCTCCTGTTGATTCTTCTTTTCTTCTTTTTTTGGCCATTGACATAGGCCAGTATTTCTCACAATAACTTCATGATGACAACAAATTATGTCTTTGGTCTGTTCAGTGAAGCTAGTCCTTAACCTTTTTAGTTTGTGTTTTTTCCTTCAGCATATCAATAAGTATTAATGCACTCTTCCTGTTCTAAATATATGACACATGTTGTATCATACTAGGAAGGGAACTAGGAAGGGAACTCGTGCGTTTACATGCATTTTTCGATTGAAGTTTTTATCGAGCTGTTTTTTCTATCGATCAAGTGTCTATCGATAGATATATATCGTTACTGAATTATCGTCCAGCCCTAATCTCAAACATGATATTGTTTACATGTTATTGTGGCAATGATTTTTATGTTTTATTGGCTAAGTGCTTGTAAGTAAATAGCTTGTTATCTTTACTACACAGTATTGACGTAGTCTTCAGGGCAGGACTATATTACTACGACTACTACTGTATATATTCTGTCTCTTTTAGGAGTGCTGGTGAAATTTGGGCTGTTAGTCTGGCACAAGGTGGACCACCACCCTGCTGCCTCAAACTTTGGTGCTTCAAGTACCTCTGCAGTGGGCAGGTGCAGGTAGAGCACCTTTCAAAAGAAGATGTCTGTGATTCTCACTCTACAGCACTTATCTCCAAGGTAAGAGGTTTTACTGATGTACTGAGGTCACTGGTGTAGGAACCTTCTCTTTCTCAAAGTGATTACACTTTCCTCACTTTGCAATAAACTTTAATTTTGCACAATGTTTCGGTCAGTATGACCTTATTTGTACCTGAAGAAGGTCATACTTACTGAAATGTACAATATTAAAATGTATTGCAAATTCAGGAGTGTGTGGGAACTTTCTCTCACTCCTCCTCTCACAACGCTCCGACGCACCTGTTAGGAGTAGGGCTGACCCAAGAGGGGCCTTGAACACAACATACTTTTCTCCGACAACAAGTGCAGACTGATGTAATATATATATATAGTATTTATATATATAGTATAGTACTATAGTATTATTATAGTATAGTATTATTATCCTGCTTAAAACACGGACGACTAAACAACACGCACGTTGCGACCGGACTACGCCGCCGTTGTTTCTCTCTCGTGGGTTCAGAGCAGCGAGAGGGAGAAACACAGACTGGTTGCGTGAATACTAATTAGCCACATGGTGGAGGAGAACGCAGCGGTGGTTGAGCAATGTATAAAGTGAATGAGGTGAGAGAGTGCCTGTGCCACTACTGTTGTCTTCCCGTTCTTCTTTTTCTTGCATGACGTCAGCGTTTTAACCGAAAACTCCGTTACATGAGCTGTGGTGTGTGTCTCTGTCTGTCTGTCTGTCTGGATTTTTAAGGTGGAGTCAGCCACAGAAGATACGATGACTGAACTGGTTGATGACATTTCTTCCTGTGGCTATCAAGGACCTGTTAATGTTGAGAAGAGAGAAGACATTGTTCGGTATATTTCTTGCCTTTACACTTGGATGTGTTACAATTGAGGTTTTGATTTTTCACTTTTAACTTGGTACTCTCCACTATATTTCAGTGCTGTTGTTCTTCATGCCATACTTCGGCTAGTGGCCCTCCTCTCCCAGCTACGTGAAGGTCTAAAACTTCATGGTCTCGCAGATCTGATGAGCCAATACCCAGACATCTGCCAGCCACTGTTTGTCCCTGGGTTGGAGCTGAAGGTGAGTTAATGCTTTAGTAGGGGTGGACTGGTATCACTTTTAACAGGTAAAAGTGGTTGCAAGTCCTTTACTTAAACTTTGGACTCTGTGAAAAGAAATGCATCATTAACTGTTCAAATGTAATTGTGTAAAGGAATCAGGTTTGCCTATTTGCAGAATTTGAATGTACCTCTGGTACCTATTGATATCTGCATCCCTGATAGATGGGTATCAATGAGATGTATATTATCCCAGTGGCCCAGTTTATCTAGCCCTTTTCCAGTCCCTGGACCATTTTTGGTCCATTTTGGGGTTTCTGGTGTTGAGTTTATGATTATTCATGGCTGTGTTGAATAGGAAAAAAAGTGGGTCAGGGATGAAAAATCTAAATTTTATAATTTCAACAACAAAACATTAAAGACAATTTTAATCAATAGTGTCACATTAACTACTGCTCCAGGTCCTTAGGGGCCATTTTTGGTCCACTGTAAATAAAATAATTGCTGCTTGATTTAAAATCAATGTTGCATGTTATTCATTTGGATGAACTCGGAATGTTGTTTTTTTCTCGCACCAGGCTGATGCTGACTTTGTTTTTGCGGCATGCCATCCTGAGTTCAGTGAGAAGGGGTCCAACAAAGAACAGCTGGAAGTGAGCCTTATGAACCATCTGCAGGACTTCTTACAGGAGCTGGACGAATGTAATTGTAAATATAGTTTTCTTCTTGCAAACTCTATGCACTTACTGTCGTTTCTCTCTATTGCACATGTCATGACATTTCCATTATAACTTTATTATTACGTAACCATAAATCAATTCAATTGTTTGGTTTCTGTCTCTGAACAGTTGAAAGTCCAGAGGTGGGTGATGGTCCAGATCCCCTCTCCCCGAGTACATTTATGCAGTGGCTCACAGGACAGGGCCACATTCCTATCTTGCCAGAAGAGAAGAGAGACTTCAGAGTCGATGTGCAGTTCAATCACACCTGTCACATCCAGTATGGTGCTCATACAGTTTGCTACCCAACAGTTGCTGCATGTACTAAAACGATCCGCCTGCCTGTTCTGCATATGCAAACTTATACTGAGTTCAGACAAGTAATGACAGAGGCCTTCCATCATGGACAGGCATTTCTTCAGATTTAGATGGACAGGAATAGTGAGGTTCCATTCATGCCAGTAACTGCCAGTAACTTGTTTTTAGACTTTCACTTGTTGTTGTCACTTGTTCTATTGGCAGAAGTTTGTAATTATTACAAGCAAAAAAACAATCTTCCAATTCCTACCATTTTGCCAATGCATTCTATAGCAGAAATAACTACTGTAGTGTTGCTATGTAGGCCTATATAGCAGAACTTGTAGGATATGTTTAACACATTAAATGGTTTGCAAATTCTTTTGCCATACAAAAAAAGGTACTGAATCATAAATATCCCCAAGTGGATACATCCCCCACAATTTGAAGGCATTGGTGGGGAATATGGGATTTCTTTACACGTGGATGTTTACGCGATGGTTACGCGCTGTGTGTGAGACAAGAAAGACCCAACATACATACATTACTTAATGTTTTACGGTCCAGTTTGTTCGTCATGTTATTTATTTTGAAATACATGAAGTTTAAAGAACTTTGAAAAAACTATTTCTAATTAAAGTACTTTTAAAACTAAAGTATTGTGTGATTTATTACGTACACAGCAGGAACGATTTCTGTGACAGCAAAGTGGGATTCCAGGACTACACTTATATAACATTTATTAAAAGGTCTTATGTAATTGTATTTTTCCATACAATGTTCCACTATTGTTGTCAGGGCCCTATTGTGTCCTATTATAACAAAAAGTGAAATACTTGTAATTATCCACCCTTGTACGTTTCTCTGCATTCCTACATAGTAAACTACATTGTGTTGAAGTCCTGTAAGCCAGTTAAAAACTGTATTGAGATGGACGGATGACAGTATAGAGACACTTTGGGGGTTGCCTCCTCAGCACTGATTGGAGCATTTTTCACAGCCTAGAGCTTGAAGAGGTCACAACAACCATCACCGATTACATACATTTTTGTGTGTACTATGTAGATGAGAAAAAAGAAATCCTACATTTCCCCAACAATAAAGTTTATATAACTAAGGACATTAAAGCATGTATCAATAAGAAAAAGCGTGCTTTTAAAAACGATCATGCAGCTGTAGTTGTGGTACAAAAAGAGCTCAATCACCTGCTGAAAGAAGCAAAAGATAAACACCACACTGTCATGGAACAAAGCTTTAGAGAGATGGACAATAGGAGATTATGGGACTGTATGAAAAAATATCACAAACATGAACCCCGGTAAAAAACAGCTGATACCCCTGGATGACACAGCAAGGGCTAATGAGCTGAACGACTTCTTCCTCAGATTTGAGGTCCAGGACTTCTCCCCCAGAGGCACGGAGGTTTTCGAGTCTGACTAGGCTACATTTGAGTTGGAAGTTGGAATGGGGTTTCGGGGTTCTTCTTACACAGATAGACGGTTACACTGTGATGTCCGATCCACAATGACTTGTCGCCAACGTTTTAAATATAAAACAAGTTTCTGCCATAATCCTAGGCTATAGTGTGCCGTATAGCCTGTGTGTGCAGAAGCACCGGGTAAACAAACATTATAGGCTGGTGGTGACACCAATTTTGAGAGAACATTCAATGATTCTTCGAGATTAAGGTTTGAATTAAATTAGCTTTCGTTTTTATTAAAACTGTCCCGACTATGTCTATGGGCGTTATACCAGTATAGTATACCAGTCAATTATTGGCACAGACACGGCTGTCAATGATGGCGAAGTAGGTGACAAGCATGTGACAATGTGGTCAAGTAAATGTCTTTTCCAAAATTATTGGAATGAGAAAGAGGATCAATGGTGAAACGTAATGTTTCTATGTCCTCTGCATTCAACGGACATTCCAGTTCTGGCACAGTAACACCCGGGGTGGCTGAGTTAGAATGGGACAGCCCTGAGCACTCCCAATCAATGTCATCGATTTGGATTCCCTGAAACCAAGAGAAACAAAAAACGATCAGGAGAAAATCAGTATGTAGATTCACAAATCATATTTAAAAGCGCGACGACAATACAATGCTGTAATTACTCAACTGCCACATTGTCCTCGGACGTGTCTGGCTCTCTGTGGGGGTGCAGGAGCATCCCTAGCTCCCACATCTGGTTAGTAGAACGGTAACCCGCTGTCCTGATGGGATGACTATTCCAGCCAAGAGAAAACCTGGCCAAATCAGCCTGGAGTCTAGGAAGGAAGGTGTACTGAGCACAGAAGAGATGAAGATTATCCGAGATGTCGAGGGATCCATCTTCCTCCAGGCTGTGCAGTACGTCATAGTAAACGTGTGTAACGCCTGTCCAGACGTCCCTCCATAGGCGTTCGATTCTACAAATACATATACAAATACATCAATCAAACTAAAATAATATCCAAGCAGTAATTCAGCTGGAGTTAAATGTCACACAAAGGCACACCAATATGGCATGTAACTACATTACTTGGATCTTGAGGTAATATGAAAATTATTATTGCAAAAAGAATACTTCACCTCTGGTTGTGCACACTTTTTCCGCTGATAAAACTTCCACATCCTGTGCCTCTCACACTGAACATCAGCTGGGCAATGTTGACATTTTCAACTCCCTGGTCACCTCTTACCCTGTAACACATCCAATTTTGAAATGAGTATCCATACACAATATAATAAAAAAAAAAAGTACTCTAACGCAGGATAATTTCCTTTCACAAGAAGATTATGAAAATGCAACAGAGAAAACATCCTAAATAAATGGCTGACTTTCTATAGGTATACTAAGAGAAAACATTAAATAATAATAATAATAATTAACTGCAGCATTACTCACTTGTAAGGCCATCCAAATCTCCTCACTCCATCCAGAAAAAAATGAAGTGCAGTACTGGCTCTGTTGTTGGGTGCAGCATCAAGGTACATGACCTGGATGGGAGGTGGGGGTTTATGCATTAATAATAATAATAAATACACGATTAATCTCTTACATCTCTACCATTCACAGAAATGTACAAAATTAATCTACAGAAGAACAAATAAAAGTTTTGTAAATAAACTGATAAAAATAAATAAAAGGAAATTTAAGCTGCACGCAGCAATGTTCAGGCCCTCGCACCTCTGTGCACATCTGGGTCTGCCATGTTATCGGAAGCCGATGGGTCGGGCCATAGATCAAAGGCAATACTGAACCGACTTTCACAAAACTCGGTGGAAGGGTGTAGCATGGCCCCACTTAGAACCCATTACATTTCGGAGCCGATCCGAATGACGGGGGTCTGGCTTTGATGTACGGGGTCTGAGAGGAGGCCACGCCCCTTCTTCAGATCAAAGCCCGGAAAAGAGTGATGTCACAGATCAAAGCCCGAAAAGAGTGATGTCACGATTATGTCATATATCAAAGGCTCATGCTATAGAGACACACGGGCGCCTACAAATTCACGCCCCCAAGTGAGACAGCGGCACCACATCGGGTAAGGTGAATAGTATACTGCAAGCCAGCCCATAGAAGTCACTGCAATTCACCTTTAGTTAGCCTACTTTTAAAATAATCCTACATGAACTGAAGACTATATTAATTTAAATAAAAAATATGTTTTCCAATGTATGGACTGTCTTTGTCAACATATCTTCTTGCTTTCTAAATAAATGATGTGTCACATTTAATTTGCCACTTAAATGAATTACCCATAATGTTAACAGAGCAGAGGAGAGACGGTAGACAGAGAACCTGTCGCTTTTCAGTGACATCATTGGCTTTACTGCTATGTATTTATGAGCGCCGACTTTGAAGATCCCGACATTTTCAACTACAGAGTGAATTCTCCAGGTTAGTATTAATCCAGAAATATGCCTTGCAAGACGCCAGATGGAAGCATGGAAGAGGGAAGATCCCTAAATGAGAGCCTAATATACATGATAGAAAAGCGTATCCTGGTATTGAAAACCTCAAGGGATGCGTTCGTGACGTATATACCATGCGACCACTTAAACTTAAGATTTCCAATGCTAGCACTTTTGACTCACTGATGAAGTAAATTATAGTATGTTGTGGGTTGTATATTGTGATGGCAGTTATATCCCATTAAAAGGGACAAATCAAACTAATGGGACCCTTTATTAGAATACAAAAAAGATTGCTACAGCCTCAGTAGGCAATCAGTGAAATCATGGTATTTTACGATGCCTCTCATAAGGATTGCACTGACAGCTGCACTACACCGTTCTTCCTTACCCGATGTGGGGCCGCTGTCACTTGGGGGCGTGAATTTGTAGGAGCCCGTGTGTCTCTATTGCCATGGTAATATGTAGCATGGCCCCATTTAGAACCCATTCAATTTCGGCGCACAGAGCCACAAATTGCATTCATTTTAATTGCAATTTTTCATTAATATATGCTTCGTGAGTACTTTACTGTAGGAAACATACCTTCCTGGAGAAGCCATCAATCCCTCCAAATATCACCATGTTATATCTGTTGAAAAATTGAACGGGTTAAATTAAAAATAAAAAGGCAGAAGATGATTTACCCACAAATAAAAATTAATTCCAATTATATGTTTCTTGTCATTCTATATTCAACCATAAAACACACCTGATGAGCTTATGATTGGTGTCTATATGTTGCAGAAAATGTGGGCCTTGAACAGAGTACTTTCGCCGGACAACACAGCCCATACTTGTCATTCTTGATAAGATTCCTTCTGTATCAACTCTATGCATAGAGGCTTTGATTCTAGTCCATTGTACACGGTGACCATCTGCTTGAAGACACCCCTTGACAGTCTGGTATCCAGCATGAGGTTGTCTAGATTTGATTGCTCTCACTTCCATATCCAGAGCATCATCAGTCATGGTGGAGTACAGGCTCCCAACTGACATGTTGTACTCCTGCATCATCCTATAAAGGGTACGTCTTGAGACTCCAACCATGTCTGCTACACATGTAGCAGACAGACCCAGCTGAAGAAGACTTTGTAGGTGTTCCTCTGTGATCTGGAGCCTAAAACGTCCACAGGGACCCAGCATCTTCACCACAGAGTTACAGGGAGGTGGTTCGTTCCTCATCTCAAACAACATGCTCAGTTCATCAAGTCTTTCACGGACCTCATTAGGCAGACCTACATTCTCTAAGGCACTTAAGAAGACCCTCTCCTGCGTCACTATATATTCTAAGTAATCCAGATCAGGAGGGTTGCTGTTGAGGGCCCATTGCAGTCGTTCCTTGAATCTCTGCAAACACTCCTGAAGGACAATGTTCTGCAAAAGTAATGAAATTAATAGTTAGCATAAACCATCAAGTACTGCAACCCCTTCATCAGCTGGCGTTATTATGATATACTACTTCTCAGTGTCCAAAATTAACTTTTTGACTCACCTGCCAAATGGCTACTGAATGTTCAAATTTGACCAGCCACTCAACATTACATTACCATTGTTTTTCTTGGCTGGTGAATTAAACAAGTCTACCAGCCACTTGCATACTTTACCAGCATTTGGCTGGTGCTTGGTGTTAATGTCAGACCCTGCTACTGCTGTGAATCATTGGCAATACTAGCTACATATTAGCCTTTTCATCCGTTCCAAACATGCAATGACATGATGTGACTGATTGATTAAAGATTGTGATGTGCAACAGGGGTGTCTAAATATTTTATGGATCATGGCCATGGGCCGGGTCGGGCCGGGCTCGGACAGAGAATCTAAGCTCTACTAAAGGCGGTACTATAAGGCAGCGGTGGCCTAGTGGTTAGAGGGGCGGCCTTGATACCGGAAGGTGCCCAGTTCGATTCCCCAATTAATCACACATCAATCATGAATCACCGCTGAATAGCCCTTGAGCAAGGCTTCCTGCAGTGTCTGGCTGTAGATAAGTTAGTAAAATAACAGTCCAACACCCTGGGTAAACAACAAACTTTGCTTTGCTTTGCTTTTACTGGTAACATTAGCACGGTACAGCAGCTTATGCTAACAATGCTCGCCATGACGTTGCGCCCGAAAACAGCACATACGCTGTGCCATGTTAACCAAATCTAACAGCAGCTCCATCCAGAACGTGCTGGTAATAGCACAGTACGGCTATGCTAACTATGCTCGCGCTGCTAACTGACGTTGCGCCCGAAAACAGCACATACGCTGTGCCATGTTAACCAAATCTAACAGCTACAGTTATACAATCTCTTACTCTACATAAGCAAAGACACTAGTAAATATGTGGTTTTATTATATTACCGTGCTTGAAAGTCCCGCACCGCCATCCTCCATGATGACGTTGCACAGTACGTCTATGCTCGCGATGCTATGAAGCGATGAACAGTTCGTAAATCGATTGCTCTTCCTCCGGCTAGGACCCGGATGGTGGTAGTTTAGTTTTGAATCTGAATTTCACAGTTTTGAATCTGAATTTCACAGTTTGAATCTGAATTACAGTTTTGAATCTGAATTACAATTTTGAATCTGAATAACAAGTTTTGAATCTGAATAACAAGTTTTGAATCTGAATAACAAGTTTTGAATCTGAATTACAAGTTTTGAATTTGAATTACACTAATAATTCAAATTCAAACTGTGCAATTCAAATTCAAACTGTGCAATTCAAATTCAAACTGTGCAATTCAAATTCAAACTGTGCTATTCAAATTCAAACTGTGCAATTCAAATTCAGATACATATAATACAAATTCAATTTCTAGTGGCACAGATTTCAGCCCATACTGAGCTGACAAAAATAAAACTAGCAGCGGCAACTGGCAACAAATACAATCAAGTGAAGTCCAAATGGAACTGAGTAGGTCTGCAACCATCAACTGTATGGAGAATTAACAATTCTACTACTTCTACAAGAAGTAGCCTCTGACCCAGACCGACCACGAGCCTGACTCTGAATGTCATCATCTA
The DNA here is from genome assembly GCF_949987555.1 of Borostomias antarcticus. NCBI lineage: Eukaryota > Metazoa > Chordata > Actinopteri > Stomiiformes > Stomiidae > Borostomias > Borostomias antarcticus. The sequence continues at coordinate 21,636,909 of NC_140239.1, read as the reverse complement.
AATTACATGGATGGAAATGGAGGTGTTCCTGGAGGTGTGCCCGGATATATAGCTCGGGTGACCCACACCCAAGCTATGGGTGGTAAAAGGATAGCCCCTCGACCCCGAGCCTGGGGGGGAGTGAAACATGTCCACCCAAACGAAGAAAAAGAAGAATGTAAGTAGTTCAGCGCTGCTGTAGGGCGATAGTTAAAGCTTTGTACATACATGATTTAACAAAACCCATTAAGATTATTTGAAATACAATAAAAGGATATTGCTATTCCTGTTTATTGCTATTCTTGCTCTGGATGTGACACCAGTATAGCTTCACTCTGCATTCTGGATGTGACACCAGTACATGTTCCCTCTGTGTACTGGAGGTGACACCAGGTCCCCACACCGCCATTCCATCATCATACAGTACCAATGTGTCAAAGCGGTATCACCATGGAAACTGTCTTCAAACAAGGCTATAATTAGTCTGACTACTGCTCCAAGCCTCCAAGGTACTGTGACAGGAATAACATGAAGGGAGGAGGAGAACAGAAATAAACTAGTCATGCAACTGAAATAGCTGTGAATTGAAATGACATGAAATAATGTCTGATAAATTAAGATAGGTCTTGTCGCCTGGACACATCAGTTCCAATGCGTCCAATGCTAATTCAGCACAATAAGAGCGGGATAGCCAGTTAGCTCATGAGCTCACAACAACTAGCAGCAGCTTCCAGAACATTAATGGTAGCGGTCAGTGGCTAAAGCAGTTACACTGATGCCTCTTGTGCAGGTCAACTACGGGACGGAGGGAAAGAGGGAGGGAGGGAGTGACACGCCGACAAATGCCATCTATGGTGCGCTGAACGGTGGCCCTGAAGTGTCACAACACAACATATCAAAAGAAGTGACAACGCATCAAAAAAAGTGGCAACGCATCAAAAAAAGTGACAACGAATCAAAAAGGTGACAACGCAACACAAATCGGCCACAACACAACACAAACCGGCCACAACACAACACAAATCGGCCACAACACAAACCAGCCGTGGCATTGGTTTAGAGAGGACCCTAAATCTACCTGGCTTGCCCTAGAAGCTGAGTCAGTGGCCCCTATCCCTCTTCGTAACATTCTATATGCCTCTCTAGGAAGTGGGTTTGTAATAAAGTAAAGGGTAATATTATCCTACAGAACACCCTGAAAGTTTGGAGATTGACTAGGAAGCTAGAGAACCAGGAGGGCCAAATCTCTCTTCTCACTCCTCTTTACTTAAACCCAGATTTCCCCCCTGGTCTGTCAGACCATGCCTTCTCTCTATGGTATGAAAAGGGGGTAATGACTGTAGGCGACTTGATGTTAAATGGTAATATTATGTCTTTTGAGCAGCTCAGGGAGAAATACAATCTCTCTCGGAATAATTTCAAGAGTTGTGGGGTTCGTGGCGTGGTGGCGAGACTCCGCCCCCTCAGGTCAAAACCATTCAGGGACAGTGTACCACTCACTGGCTCACCCACTGGTAAAGACTGTGTGTCTCTAGCCCACTCTGAGGCCGGGTTGTGGGGTTGTGGCGTGGATAGTGGCGTGACGGCGAGACTCCGCCCCCTCAGGTCAAAACCATTCAGGGACAGTGTACCACTCTCCAGGCCACCCACTGGCAAAGACCGTGTGTCTCTAGCCCACTCTGAGGCCGAGTTGTGGGGTTTGTGGCATGGATAGTGGCGTGATGGCGAGACTCCGCCCCCTCGGGTCAGAGCCAGTCAGGAGCAGTGTAGCTCTCTCTGGGCCACCTTCCTGCACCCACCGGGGAAGACCTTATGTCTCTAGCCCACTCTGAGGCCGAGTTGTGGGGTCGTGGCGTGGATAGTGGTGTGCTGGCGAGACTCCACTCCCTCAGGTTAGAGTCAGTCGCAGACAGTGTAGCCCACTCTGGGCCACCCTCTGCACCCACCGGGGAAGACCGTGTGTCTCTAGCCCACTTAGGGGCTGAGTTGTGGGGTTCGTGCCGTGGATAGTGGCGTGATGGCGAGACTCCGCCCTCCCAGTTGTGGCTCACTTCTGTTGTGTTGTGGCTCACTTACGTTGTGTTGTGGCCGGTTTGTGTTGTGTTGTGGCCGGTTTGTGTTGTGTTGTGGCTGGTTTGTGTTGTGGCCTATTTGTGTTGTGTTGTGGCCGGTTTGTGTTGTGTTGTGGCCGATTTGTGTTGTGTTGTGGCCGGTTTGTGTTGTGTTGTGGCCGATTTGTGTTGTGTTGTGGCCGATTTGTGTTGCGTTGTCACCTTTTGGATGCGTTGTCACTTTTTTTAATGCGTTGTAGGGGTGTAACGATACACTAATCTCACGATAAGATACGATACACGATATTGGGTTGACGATAACAATACGATACGATACACTTAGGGCAGGTGTGAAGCATTGCAGTAGCGCTGCTGTTCACACCAATAGTGCATTTCTCCACATTTCTACTCCAATACACTTTGTAAATTTAGAGCTTAACTGTTATAATATCATGGATAGGGCTAGACCTTGGGTTCCCAAACTGTAAGGCGGGCCTCCCCTGGGGGGCCCCAAAGAAATTCAGGGGAGGCGCAGAGGGATGGTTAGAAAAAAAAAGGGAAAACATGTTTTTTATTTTTTTAAATGTCTTTATCAGGTTTTTATGAATGAAATGTGATTTTAAAGGTCAGAAGATTGAAATAAATAATGGGAGAGATGTATCCCAAATTTGTGGATAGTGCAGAGAGAGCCTCCCCCCGCAGGCATGAATGTATTGTGCGAAAACGTCATAACGTTAACTAGCAACATGTGCCACCGAGCTAACTTAGCTGTGTAATGTTATTGGATAGCTAACGCTGCCTTGTAAAATGGACAAATTTGGGGGATTGGGGGGGCGCGGGTGTGTCACTGTTTTCAGAAGGGAGGCCCACATTGATGGAGTTTGGGAACCCAAAACTCTCTCTATTATATAGTATATCTCTGGAGCATGATTATCTCGAGATCCAGGTTGTTAGGGCTGGTTTGTAAACTGTACCCAAATGTACGACACAGGAGGTAGGAAATTAATGCAAGCCCAAAGGGCATTTTAATATAAACTATTCAATCTGCAAATCCAAAAAGCCGTAGTCCAGAGTCAGAAAAGGGGGGGTCAGGGAAGTGTTGTGGAATTTACATCCAAACACCTTTGGCGACGCGGATGTAAAGGGAGGACTACCTGTGTGTGGCTTCGGGATTCCAGTGGATGAATTGGTCGACAGACGTGTCGGTCCATAGCGGGCTTGGAAAGTCAATTTTCTCTCTTGCGCCAGAGCGCACGCTGAGATTATTTCCTCAGTTCTTCCACTGGATTCTTGAAACTCACAGGTACGTTTGAACGAACCCTCTTATGGTTTTGAGTTGTATTTGCCTTGTTTTAGTTTCGGATTGTGTTGGTCTGGCGTGTTCTGAAAACAAAAGCCCCGCGGGGGGGGGAGTTGGGTGTTTCCTACCGAGGGTAGGGCGCTCGTTGTTGTTGATGCTTCGTTTTTAGAACGATTACCAACTAGCTTAAGCCTCATTGTTGATGTTTCGTTTCAGAACGATTACCAACTAGCTTAAGCCCCGTTGTTGATGTTTCGTGTTAGCACGATTGCCAACTAGCTTCGAAGTGATTGTTGATGTTTCGTTTTAGAATGATTACCAACAGATGTAGCTACGGGAGTGATTGGTGTGTCCAATCCGCGTTTCTTGGAGAAACGTTTTCCCCTTTATCCCGGGTGGTTGGGTAGCTTCCAACCAAGAGGCTGGTGGTTTCAGCCGGGCAGGCATATGTTTTTTTGCTTGTCGTAAACGTGGGCCTGTGTTCGTCCCCTTTGTTCGTCTTTTGTGTTCCGTGTCCCTACACGGGGTTGTTCGTTTTGTTGTTTACTGTTTGAGCTTCGGCTCTTGCCTTGTATTGTTTGTTAAGCGCGCCTGTTATCCAGGTAAAGTATTGTTTACATTTTCGACACTATTTCGACTGCCATAAATCGTAACTGCTAGATTTCCAGTAGGCTAGCTGGTTGTCTGAGAGACAAAGGAAACAACAACTACCACTCCGCTCTCCCGTGATCCACCATCGAGCCAGAGGGAGACCAAAGGACCAGTTGCTGGGTGAGTTACTTAGCGGTTTAATGTGTCTTTAATGTGTCTTTGTTTCTTTCGAAATTGTTTCTATTTCCTGTGTATTTGAGTTTCATTGCTATTTTAGATTGTATTCTTGTACATTATGGGTTCCACTACTAGCTCATCGCTTGATATTCTTAAATTGTCTGGTCCAGCTAAAATTGTTGCCCTAAAGTATTCTGCTAGTGACTGTTGGCAGATGGAATAAGCATAGCAGTTTTCCGTCTCCATTTGGTACCCTTAGCGTTAAAGCTTTGGCCAACGTTAGGGCTCAACTAGAAGCGTTTGAGAAAACTAAGTTGGGGAGGAAAAGTGGTAATGCCATCGATTGGGCGGCGTTTAAAATTTGGGAGTCAGTAGCGCGGGAAGGGTTTTTGAAGTCAGAGAAAAGAGACAAAGAAGCTATACAGCCAACGGCGTCTCCGCCACTTCCCCCATCGAATCACTCTGACCTAGATTTTTCCCCCTCGACTCGTTGCTCCGTGATCACACCACCTAACCAGGCTGTTGTTCTCCCCCCTTTTCATGCTCCCGCCATTATAAGACACGTCCCTTCTCTCTCTGCCGTATCCCCTCCCAGTATTGCCTCTGCGCCAACCGATCAGGCGCCTCCGCAATACGAATTAAGCGCGCCCCTTTCTACGAGGTATTACACCGAACAAGAACAGGTCAGGAAGGAAGAATTGGCTAGAGCTATATCTGAGGCTAAGTTTAATTTGGAACAACTGCAAATGGCTAGAGATAGTCTGGAGGGACCGCAAATACAAGCCCCACTGATACGCTGCCCAAACCCTGTTCCTCGCCCTTCACAAATAAATGATGCAAAATAAATATAAATAAATAAATAAATATAAAAAAAAAAACCTTGCCCGATCCGACTAAAGACATTGACGAGTTTGAAAATCTTTTTAACAGTTTAGTTCGAATGTATGAGCCTCACGCAGAGGAAATCGCCATGATCATGAGACAATGCCTTGGGTTAAAATGGGGGGATGTGAAAGATCCGTTTGACATTGCGTTGCCTTTTTCTCATGCCGATTTTAATGGCCAAAACGCTGCGCTGTTAAACAGAATCAAAACTCGATTCCCTAAAAAGATGAATTGGGACCGTATCACATATTGCAAACAAAATTCCGATGAACAGTTCGAGAAATTTTGGGAACGGCTAGAATCAGTTTGCCGCACACAGTGGCATGGACAAAGCGAACGCCGATTATAAAAAGATTTTGAAACAACAATTGATGAATAACTCTCTCCCCTCTTTGTCCGACCAAGTTAGGTTGATGTGCCACACCTGGGAATCGACTTCTCTCGAAGAAGTTGTTGACCATTTCCGCTATGCGGAGCGTCTTCGTGATCACATTGAAAAGAGGGAGTTGAAAGAAATGAAGCTAGGTGCAGCCAGATTACAAGCTGCTCAGTTAAGACAGCTGGAAGACAGGAATGAGGGTGCATGTTTTCATTGTGGTGAACCGGATCACTGGATTAGAGAATGTCACAGCTACCGCAGGCAAATTGAAAGGGAGAATCCTGCAACCTGGGATTCCGCGCCACCTGCTGGAGTGAACAACCCACAACAGTCATGACTAGGCCAGGAATAGACAGTCTAACTGAGGGACCGTCAGATAGAACAGCTGTGCAAGATGAACAGAAGGTTCATATTTGTCAGTGTCTTAATCTGAATACAGCATCTCCTAACCCAATTATATATTTTTAGTTTATGTTAGATATCTCATGTTTATAGTTTGAGGTACATTCATCAGGGCTGAGTGTTTTTCTGAGTGTTTTTACAGACAACTGTCGTTCCGGGAGTGATGGGTGAATGCCGAACCAGGAGACGGGCACAGGACCGGAGGTGGAGATGGAGGTTACCGGCCTGCTTCCCTACAGATGGGCGACCTGTGGTTCGTGGGATGCAGGGCCAACGCCATGTCACCGACTCACCGTGAACGACAGATAAGTATGACAAAGGGAAGAGACCATTTTGTCCGAAGCGTGCCCAATACTCTGTCCTCAAATGCAGAAGATGGAAGTTTTAGATGTACAATATTTAATAATTAGCTATACAAATAAAGCTTTGATAGATTTTTTGATTAATTGATAATTGATGTTTTGTTAATTGTAAATGAAGCGAGTTCATTTTAGTGTTATTTTATTTGAGTGATGCATTTTTTTTCCCCATCTCTGTTTTATCCTGACTTCAGGGAATTTGTTTTCACCCTTAGGGGGTGTTGTTTTGTTGAGACGAGAATGTTTTTATTTTATTTTTATTTCATAAAATCGCGAGAGAAATTCTAGAGCAAAATCCAATTGCCTTGATCACGACTGGAGACTGGGCGTGTTAAAGTAATTCTTACACTGCCCCTGATGTCACTGTAGGCTACTGCAGAGCCTAGATCCCTGCTACTGTCCGATTCGGTAAATGGACAAAAGCTAGTTCCCCACTGACAAACTACATAGACTGACGAGCCCGACTGGCTCTAATGACACTTGAACAGACACCCTGTTTAAGTTTTCCTGACTGAATAACACAATTTTTCCCCAAAGCAGGATCATCTCCTGCCAGGAAGAGGGGATGATAGAATGTGGCTTGCACTTAACCATGTTTCTGAGTATCTTCAACAGACTGCTGATAACCGTTCCTGACCAAAGAGGGGAACAGGGAGACCAGACCAGACCAGAGGACTCAAAGAGGGGAACAGGGAGACCAGACCAGAGGACTCTCCTTTTGCTCTTCTGTTTTGTCTCTGTTGTCTCTCTCATCTGTGGATTCACAGGTCTCTACTCCCATGTCTCTGAAAGACATTGCCGGCCTGCTCCCCGTATGAAGTCCCCACTAAGGAAAGGTGACCATTCCGGACGCCAGAGAGGGCTTCTTCTTATCATCTCCAACCAGGCCGTTGGGTCCTGATCCGCGACCTGGGGCCTTACCAGATTCAACTCACCACGCAGACGGCTGCCAGAGTAGCTGAGAGAATTTCGACGCCGTTGCGTCCCAAACCAAGGAGCAGATGAGCAGCCTGAGAACAGGCCAGAAAACATGGAACAGAAGTAGATGTAGCGGGGTGAACCTACCCGTCAGAGAGATGTAGCGGGGTGAACCTACCCGTCAGAGAGAAGTTGCGGGGTGAACCTACCCGTCAAAGATGGAACAATCAGGACCAGGGCATTCAGGCCTGTGTGGAATAGCTGTCAAAAGTAGCTGAGAGGACGGTCCATGCAGCCGAACCAGAGATCTCAAGGGCAAAGCGGTCACCGCCACACTGTCCTCTCCTCTGATGAGCAATCGGAGAGTGACCTTGACGGTCACCGCCACACTGTCCTCTCCTCTGATGAGCAATCGGAGACTGACCTTGCCGGTCACCTCCTTCTCGTGGTTGTTGTATGACAACGTGGACAATCTCAACAGCAATGACTGCACCTCTAACCGCACACACTGGAACCTACATTAAACATTCAGAGACGCAAACATGGAAGCTATGATCCAGGAGAAATTACATGCGATTATTCACAACAAGAGTGAATGAACTTTGAAATTATCTTGAAAAAATATCATATTTGTTTACAAGAGTTACAATGGTTGAAACATGAGTTGATAAATAAGTTTGGGTTTTTCCTCTAAATTGACCAAGAGGTTTTTTGCCCTTCTTACAATAGTTGTCCACTTTTAGACTATAAATAGTATATAATCACGTCATCTTTTTTACCTTGTTTCCTGTCATATTTCTGAAACAAGGGGTTTTGGTGCATGATTTTCCACGTGGAAAGAAAATCTATTTTTTTGTTAAATATTTCACAATAAAATAAAAATTATCATTTTTTTGCTCCACCTAGTGGAGAGATTATTTCCTTTCCACATGTATAGCATAGCTGAATGTTTACACTTTGTGTTTGGATTTTATATTTTATTTTTGTGTACCTGTTCAGGCACAAATGGGGGATTGTTGTGGAATTTACATCCAAACACCTTAAACCTTTGTTCCTCTCTCCCCTTTTGTAATTCACTACCTCCCCCAAATATTCACATAGCTGTGCTAACCTACAAAATGGCCTCCAGGAGGCCATACACTTTGAATCTGTCTACAACAGAATAACCATCCTTTGTCATCCTTTGTCCCCAATTGCCGCCTTTTTCTCATGTCACATGTCTGTACTCTTGGCCACGCCTGCCATTTCATATGACGTACAATGGAGTAGCCAATCACATCCTGGAAGCACCGTACCTGTGTTTTGATTGCATATAAGGCACAGCAAGACCCAGGGCTGGCACTTGTCTGGATAAACCACTCTTGTTGCGTTGTCCAGAAAGTCCTTGCGCTCGTATGTTTTCACAATAAACCAGACTTAACCTTTTGAGCGAATCTTGGTAAATCCTTTTTTGACTAGATCAGTTAAATTCCATTACAGAAGCCGTGAGGCAGTCCAGAGGTGGTTAGCAGGCAAGGCAGTGCACATTTATCTGAGGGCAAGCGGAAAAACAGGCAAAATAAGTGGACAAGAATAAAGAAAAAAATATTATGGCTACGAACAGCCAACCATAGTGTCAAGCTAAGGATACTTGTCAAAGGGAAACTATGGGAAGATCTGGCGATGATTGCTGAGAAGACCATGCTGGGAGGTGAGATGATGATGATTGGTGTAAGCTGTGCAGTACCGGACCCTAAGTGCATTCATTTGCAAAGGGCTACCCACAGTCTCATAAGACTTGGAGATGCCCTCACAAATCCACTGAGAGAGATGCTGTTTGGATAGCGGTGAACCCACCTTCCCCGGGCCTTGACAAACCAACAACTGGGGGGTAGTTCGGACGGCAGCTGTGCGCTGAACATAACAAGACAGCACAGGACACAATAAATGTAAGCGGGCCTCTTCCTTGCTCACATGAGGCGAAGGATAAAAGGCACTCGGCTCCAAATCCCATGCGCTGAACGCTCCCCAGGCCTCTTTCTGAACAAAAGATGGATCCGTGCGCAAAACAGCCTTCCTCCCATCACCCGTGATGAGAAAAACTGACAGCGCTCACAGATCACTGACACGATGTCAAAGCGAGAAGCAACGCGGTCTTGATAGAGCCAATTGAGGGAAACCTGCTCCATTGATTCAAATGGCTCTCCACATAGCACGTTCAGAACCAAAAGCAAATCCCAAGGCGGCACCGTAGGCTTGCGCACAGGGTGAAGATGTGCACGCATGTCAGAAAACGCTTAATCAGGGGATGTCCATAAACTGTGGTTTTGGCGAACCTCCTCATGACATGCGGAAATAGCGCATGATCCACTTTGATAGTGGATGCCGCTAGACCATCCTCATGATAAACCAGGTGTTGGAGAATTTCCAGAATCATCTCAACTGAGCAGGATCAGGAGCGATGTCCCTCTCTCCACACCAGCATGTAAAAGCATCCCCCCCACGGTGCGGAGCTTGGTACTGAGTGGAAGGAGAAGGTTGCCGTTTCCAGAGCAAAGTTTTCCTGAGGTTTGAGGGGTGAGCAGTTCCATGAGGTATGGGCCGTGGGTGCACTGATGAGTTAGTAGGGAGATTTTATATTCAATCCTAGAAGAGATGGGAAGCCAATCTAGTGAATGAAGGATGGGTGTAATGTGTTCATATTTCCACACTCTAATCAGGATCCTAGCAGCGCTGGTCTGAATGTACTGTATTGGAGCTCCTGGAGGCTCTTGCTTGGGATCCCGATAAGATGAACCTGTACTATACACGCAGAACCAATATGATTCTTTCACTAGTCAAAAAGCTAGGGCAAGTATGATCCTCCAAAAACCAAACCTCTCTCTGAAAATACCAAGCTGGAGCTTCATCCCTCACAGTTCGTGTTCTGTCTCTACTTCTATTTTCAGAAGTCATTACTGCTCTCCTCAGTCAGCAGAAATTATGTAGAAATAGAGAGTAGTAGTAGTCGTAGTAGAAACTTTATTAAAGACAGCTCGGAGGTCCATATAAAAAACAACAACAACAACAACAAAAACAGACATAACAACAGACATACATTAATCAATCAATATGCACATATAGGCTAAAACGCCAATGGTTCCACAGTCTGGATGCGAACCTGACCGCACTCAGTGCAGGGTTAGTTAGGGCTACAATAATACGATTTTTGGAATCAGACAGTCTACACATACATCTGTATTTATAAACAGGAGGATGTATAAACAGAGAGGATGTATTATAGAGGATGTACAGTATAAATAGAGATGATGTATATATAGAGTATGTACATGATGTAAAAAGAGATGATGTATATGAGAGGATGTATACATAGCAGCACTGAAATGAAGAAAGGAGAACATGTCAAGCAAACCAGAACAAACCAGAAAATGAAAGTCATCCTGTTCCGGAAATAGGAGACAGGAAGCAGTGATCACAGGCTTACTGTGAAGAGTGAACTCAGCTGACAATTCCGAGGCTGCTAACAGTAAGAAGCACAGTGCTGGAAAAATAAGAGTCATCTGTCCATGGGTGTCGGGAGGGAAATTAAAGTGGGTGGGACACCAAAAGGGGGGGTCTTCAAAAAAGAAAATTTTGAAGTGAAGAGATGCCAATTCCTGTATTCTAGAGCATTTTTACAGGTTGTTCGATAATTTTATCTGGCTATAACAAGAGGAGAAATATCAAATAATCCTTGTATATATATAGATATTTATGTATATTTCCTGCACAAATGTAATATACTAAATAACATTTCCCTTACATTATTCTGTTCTTCAACAAGAGAAAGAGCAAGCTTTCATAATGTTGCCAACAAAAGTCTAATTTACCTGTGACTCTCTGTCTCTTCCTGTCTGTTTCTGAACTGGCCGTGTGTCACTTGTCTGCTCTGCTGCCTAATGACATAATAACATTTCCATATTAGTGATTCCACATTTCACATAATTTCACATTTCTTGTGAACATTAACCAGTTATTCTTTTAGGTAGTATTTTATTCCATAATATTCTTACTTTGCGTTTTGGTGGAAAAAAAAAAGTAATGTCCATTTTTCTTTTTTCTGCCATGATGGCTGGCTAACTGGCTGGCTGGCTACATGCACACACACACACACACACACACACACACACACACACACACACACACACACACACACACACACACACAGTTTGCAGGTTAGTTATTCTCCAATTAATGTGAACATTAGAGCCAGGCATTAGCATTTGTCACAGTTTACACAACTACATTCTTATACCAACAACAGCTAGGCTACAAGCTGTGTACAACCTGCATTTGCTTGACTGCAAACTGTGATCACTGAAACTTTAGGCTATGCTCTGCAGTCATATGATTCTTTGTGATGAGTCGTCGTCTTAGAGATTTACAAATACAAACCAATAGATGGCGCCAAGGAGTGAGCCATAATAGGCTATGGGGCATTAATTTGTTGGCACAACGAGTCAGATGACAAATGCAGCCGGGACACAGAGACCCACTTGGAAAACGTAGCTGAAAATGTAGCTACATTACAGTGCTGCTCAAAGTAAGGGAAAGATCCAGTGTTAACTCGGACCATGGCAGAGCTAGGCTACTGGTCCAGTCATGTTATCCCTAGCCTACACAGCATTATCTGGCAGTAACGTTAGCTAGTTAACAGTTAGTTATGAAGTAGTCTCGGAGCCAGACTCTCTACAGAGGAGAGAGTCTGGACTTCAGCCGCTTAGAATTTGTAAAAGGAAGTTCTTAAAAAAAACTCATCACTTCCGGTCCGGACGGTCTACTACTCTCTACGGAATTTTGACAGGATATTAGCCCATTTTTCCCCCAACTTCCTTCATCAAAATTTCTGCGTCTGAATTCGCCTTATTCACTTCAGCTGCCATATTCAGTCTGACGTAATTGGGGGTGCGGATGCGGAAGTGCCCGTTGACTTCAATGTTAAAAGTTCACTGTAAAAACACCACTTCAAGAACCAAAATAGTCAAAATAACAGGCTGAATACACTATCGGGGTTACAAACTCATCATTACCAGACACTGCCGTTGTTTTCGCGTTTGGAAATACATGGGAGAGAATGCAGCTCAAGGCTAACTATGGCTCATTCACCTTTATTCAGCCTGTTATTTTGACTGTTTTGGTTCTTGAAGTGGTGTTTTTAGGTCAGGGTGCAATGTGGCAATTCGTTTTTTCATTAGAATGTCAAAACAGAAAGTTTTTTTTGGCCCATAATTCTGTTGTTTCATTCCAAATGGAGAAATGAAAACCCACATCCCAGCAAGTACTTAAAACGGCCGTTTTTTCACTGTTGGTCAATTCATTTTCTTCATATTTTGTTTCGGGCCGTGAAACAGAAAGACGAACAGCTGATTCCTTATTTCATTCTGTCGTTCCAAGGTGTCAGGTAGGGAAAATGAAATCACGTGGTCTGTTAGTCACGTGGTCCAGTCCAGCATCACAGGAAGCGGGGTCATTTAAAAGTCCTTATTGGTCTGAAGCTAGCTAGCTAGGTAAGGTACATTAATGGAGATTAAGTCAGTAGTCGATCGAATTATTGTTATTAAAAGTGGAGAGGGTGTATGATTTTTTTTTCCCGATTACCGTCTAAAACAAGCGAAAGGGCGCTGTGGGTACAGCGTCTGAAGAGAGGATAACGCCAGTGGTGTTCGCTAGCTGCTGGACTTATGTAACTTATGGGAATCGTCTCCAGGACAGAGTTCGTGGGAAACATTTTGTGAAAAGTAAGTATTCGTTACTCTTGTTATTATTACAATAGACATTCCAGTCTCACCAGGCTATCAGTTTTTGGTCGAGACCCCTTTCATTATGTCACGGAACGCCATCAGGCCGAGAGGCGCTTCTCTGAGGCTTATCCGGACATCACAGCCCTTTTTGAGCAAGGCAAGGCAAGGCAAGTTTATTTATATAGCACATTTCAGCCACAGGGCAATTCAAGGTGCTTTACATGAGACATTAAAAGCATTAAAACAAAAAGCAAGACATTATAGACATTTAAAACAAAAGGCAGGACAAATTAAAAGCATTAAAACAAAAAGCAAGTCATTATAGACATTTAAACAAAAAGCAGGACAAATAGAATATAGGAATAAAAGTTACAGTGCAGTATACTGGTAAACATAGCTCCTCTTAGAAAGCAGTGGCAAAAAGAAAAGTCTTCAGGCTTGTTTTAAAAGAACCAAGAGTTGCAGCAGACCTGCAGTTTTCTGGAAGTTTGTTCCAGATATGTGGAGCATAAAAACTGAATGCTGCTTCTCCATGTTTTGTTTTAACTCTGGGGACAGAAAGCAGACCTGTGCCAGACGACCTGAGGGGTCTGGATGGTTCATAGCATATGAGCAGATCAGAGATATATTTTGGCCCTAGACCATTCAGTGCTTTACAAACCAACAGCAGTATTTTAAAGTCAATTCTTTGACAGACAGGAAGCCAGTGTAAAGACCTTAGTACTGGTGTGATATGCTCCACTTTCTTAGTCTTAGTGAGGACTCGAGCAGCAGCGTTCTGAATCAGCTGCAGCTGTCTGATCGATTTTTTAGAGAGACCTGTATACATGCCGTTACAGTAGTCGAGTCTACTGAAGATAAACGCATGGACAAGTTTTTCCAAATCCTTCTGGGACATAAATCCTTTGATCCTTGATATATTCTTCAGGTGATAGTAGGCTGACTTTGTAATTGACTTAATGTGGCTGTTGAAATTCAGGTCTGAGTCTATGACTACACCAAGATTTCTGGCTTTGTTTGTGGTTTTTAGCATTACTGATTGAAGTTGAGCACTGACTTTTAATCGTTCTTCTTTGGCTCCAAAGACAATTACTTCAGTTTTATTTTTGTTTAGTTGGAGAAAGTTCTGGCACATCCAATCATTGATTTGTTGAATGCACTTACTCAGCGCTTGTATGGGATTATAGTCTCCTGGTGATATAGTGATATAAATTTGTGTGTCATCTGCATAGCTATGGTAACATATTTTGTTGTTTTCCATAATTTGAGTTAGTGGGAGCATGTAAATGTTGAACAGAAGAGGCCCCAGGATGGAGCCTTGGGGAACTCCACAGGTCATTTTTGTCAGCTCAGATTTGTAATTGCCTATAGACACAAAATAATCCCTGTCCTTTAAGTAGGATTCAAACCAATCTAACACTGTACCAGAAATTCCCAACCAATTTTCCAGTCGGCCTAGTAGTATGTTGTGGTCTACCATGTCGAACGCAGCGCTGAGATCCAGTAATACTAAGACTGAGATTTTGCCATTATCTGTGTTTAAATGGATGTCATTAAATACCTTAATTAGAGCAGTCTCGGTGCTGTGGTGTGGTCGAAATCCTGACTGGAAGACATCAAAGCCATTACTTAGTGCCAGGAAGTTATTCAGTTGTTGGAAAACAACCTTTTCAATTATTTTGCTTAGAAATGGGAGGTTTGATATGGGCCTATAATTGTTCATTTGTGAGCTGTCTAGATTATTCTTTTTTAAGAGTGGCTCGATGACTGCAGTTTTCAGGGTATGTGGGAACACACCTGAAAGAAGAGATGTGTTTACAATTTGTAGTAAATCAGAGGCCATGCAGTTGGATACAGTTTTGAAGAAGTCTGTAGGTAGAACATCAAGGCAACAGGTGGAGGATTTCAGATATTGTATAGTGTCACCCAGGGTTTTATGGTTGATCGGATTAAATTGTGTCATGGTATTGATTTTAAGTGGACACTGTGACGACACATGTCCTGTACCTGGAATGGAGGCACTAACTGCTTGTCTAATTTTCTGAATTTTGTCAGTGAAGAATGAGGCAAATTCATTGCAGGCCCTGGTGGATAGAAGTTCAGAGGCTACTGACACAGGAGGGTTTGTCAGCCTATCAACAGTGGCAAACAAAGCACGCGCATTGTTATGGTTTTTGGTGATGATGTCAGAAAAGAAGGTCTGCCGTGCATTTCTCAGCTCCATATTATAAATGCGAAGTCTCTCTTTATAGATGTCATAATGAACATGGAGATTTTTTTTCGCCATCTGCGTTCAGATTTTCGACACTCTCTCTTTTCTATTCTGACCAGCATGGCGTTTCTCCATGGAGATCTTCTCTTACCAGAGACCACCTTCACCTTAGTGGGTGCAAAGGCGTCAATAATGTTTGTAATTTTAACATTGAAATTATCTACAAGCTCGTTGACTGAGGCCATAGAGAGGGCAGGTGTGGACGAGAAAGCCTGAGTAAATATCTCACTGGTGTTTTCAGTGATGTGCCGTTTTGAGATAACCTTTGATTGAGAATTTGTGTGCATGGAGATAGTACTGTCAACGAAAACACAGGAATGATCAGAGAGCGCAACATCAGACACCTGAACCTTAGAAATATTCAGACCTTTGGTGATGATTAAGTCCAGAGTGTGCCCCTTGTTGTGTGTGGGCTCCGTCACATGCTGAGTCAGTCCATAGTTATCAAGGACACAACCTAGCTCTTTAGTCCCTCTGCCCTGAGGGTTGTCAACATGGATGTTAAAATCACCAACAATAACCACACAGTCAAAGTCAATGCAGACAGTAGACAACAGTTCAGCAAAGTCATCAAAGAAGTTTGGACAGTATTTGGGTGGCCTGTAGATGTTTAGAAATATGGTTCGAGAAGAGGAATTCAACTGAAGAGCCACATATTCAAAGGAACCAAAATTTCCATAACACATCTGCTTACATTGGAGGGAGTCATTAAACAAGATGGCTACTCCACCTCCTTTCTTATGCACTCTAGCCTCGCTCATAAAGCTGAAGTTGGGAGGAGTTGACTCAATAAGAACAGCTGCACTGTTACCTTGGTCTAGCCAAGTTTCAGTTAAAAACATAAAATCAAGATTGTGGTTGGTGATAAAATCATTGATTAAAAATGTCTTTCCTGTTAAAGATCTGACATTTAATAAAGCTAAGTTTAGTGTGCTGAGGGTATTATCTGCACATTTCTCTGTGATAGTTTGTGGCTGACGAGGAATAGATACTAAATTTGATACATTTGTAGAGCCGGTTGAGTGTTTCCTGTTACTTAGCAGATTCACCATTGTTTTTCTATTACCTATCAAGACAGGAATTGAGGAAGATACCATCACGTTGGGTCCTGGCTTGTCCTGGAAGGGGTCATGAGTGCCATTAGCCTTGTAGCCTGGACCCAGTACATATCAGTTAGAGCTTGCTGTATTTGGTAAACAAGTAACTGAATGTGCTGTGCCTTTATCAGGCTGGGCCCGGCAGGGGGTAAGGGCGGTTGGGAGCGCGTAATACAGCGCGTGAAGGTGCTTGCTGGTGGATGCCGGTGAGAGGAAGCAAGTGAGAGACTCCCCCTCTTGGGGGGGTGGATCCTCGCTGGTGAGTGCTAGTGGGAGGGGGGGAGTGAGAGACTCCCCCTCTTGGGGGGGTGGAGGGGGTGGATCCTCACTGGTTAGTGCTAGTGGGAGGGGGGGAGTGAGAGACTCCCGCTCTTGGGGGGGTGGATCCTCGCTGGTGAGTGCTAGTGGGAGGGGGGGAGTGAGAGACTCCCCCTCTTGGGGGGGTGGAGGGGGTGGATCCTCACTGGTTAGTGCTAGTGGGAGGGGGGGAGTGAGAGACTCCCGCTCTTGGGGGGGTGGATCCTCGCTGGTGAGTGCTAGTGGGAGGGGGGGAGTGAGAGACTTCCCCTCTTGCAGTAGCTCATCAATTTGGCTGAGCTTCAGTGTGGCAGCTTTGATGAGGCCCTTGATTGGTGAGCGTGGTGGAGGAGGGGAGGGGCATCGTTGGGTTGTTGTCGATGGGGTGTGGTGTGAAGATTCTTCTTCCTGGCGCGGGTGTCTCCCATAATCAGAGCTTTGTTGAAGCAACAGCTCTTCAAGGTTTCTGCCATGTTGTGATATGTCTTCCTTCTGTTTTGGTATTTCTTGTCTCTTGTCCTTGACCATGGCAGAGGGAGCAGATGGATGACGCAGAGAATAGAACAGATTGGAGATAAACAGTTTTACTCCGGACCTGTTAAGGCAGAGTCCATTTCTCTGAAAAAGATGGTATCGTTCCCAAAAAAATGGAAAATTGTCAATGTAGCGCACTGAGTGAGTGGTACAGGCAGTTTAGAGCCATGTGTTCAGTGCCAACAGTCTGCTGAATCTCTCAACCCCTCTTCTGACTGGTGGTAGAGGGCCGCTGATAAACACCTCCGCTTTCAGAGAACTGACTGTTCAGCAGATCAATAAAGTCTCGTTTAAGAACTTCCGACTGCTGTTGCGCAACGTCATTTGTCCCCACGTGCACAATGATGTTTTCCACAGTTGGATGTGTAACCCCGATATGCAAGATTTTTTTTGTCATGTCAGCAACCGTATCCTTGGGAAAGCAGAGTATTTTGGTGCTTTCACCGCACATGCTTCTCACATCTTTTACAGTAAAGTCACCCACAATCAGAGTTTGAGGCCCAGTCGGTAGCCTTTTACTTTCTGGTTTACTCTCAGTCCTTACCCTGCTGTGTGAAGAAGAGATGTGATCCAGGTCATCAGACAGTGGGGCAAATTTGTTCTCCAGTTGTATGGTTGATTGTCGGCGAGATTTGTTTCTGGTTCTCCCTTTTGCGGTTGTCCACGGCGGTGTCCTTCTAGGGACAGGGGTTGAAGAGGCACTCTGCCTGGATGATAATGCAGGCCAGTCAGTCTCATAGTTCTCCAGGGACGGGTCTCTGCCTTGTTCTCCCTTTTCCCTGGGAGGTGAATTTCTCTTAGGCTTTGCACCAAGAGAGTTCCAGGGAGGGTTTGTAGGTTTAGTGCCCAGTACATGGCTCTCCTGTTTCTTGGTAGTCTCCTTGGTGCTTATTAGCGGTGTGTTAGCATGCTCTTGTCTGGTACTGTTTTGAATCCATGGTAAGGTGGTGTCGTTCCCAGTTAGTCCATTGACATCCACACTCATCTCTAACCGGTTCATTTTTGTTTCCAGCACTGTAATCTTCTGCAGAAGTTTGTGGAAGTCATCTGCAGTGAAAGGGGGCATCTTGCTGCCGTGCTCACGTTATCGTGAGGAGATGATAAAGACGTTGAAATATGGCAACTAAATCTTCAAAAAAAAAAAAATATATATTAGAGTCTTTAAAGTATCCAGGAGCCACTGCTCACAGTTTCTTATGGAAGAAAAGCAACAATATCAGCTGAAAAATGCAGAAAATGCAAACAAAGGCGAGAGCAAGCAGCAGAAGCGTCTGCACTGTCTGAAAGCAGGAAGTCAAGTCAATCAACCACCATTTTGGACCCTTCCAAGAGGCTTTAATGCATCTGGTTCATCTTTCCTCGCAAGTGTGTGTGTGTGTGTGTGTGTGTGTGTGTGTGTGTGTGTGTGTGCGCGTGTGTGTAACAAGTGCATGCAAGTTGTACAGTAATTGTTGGAGCACATAATGAAAGAACACAATGTACAGTAAACAAAAGTATTTTAATATGTCTATCTCTTCTTAAATATCTTACAGTTTGAACAAGTGATACCAATGGAGATGCCCCCGCGCCACCCTCTCCCTCCACCCAGCCATCACAGAGGGGCTTTCGGACACTGGAACTAGTGCCACCCTCTCCCTCCACCCAGCCATCACAGAGGGGCTTTCGGACACTGGAACTAATGCCACCCTCTCCCTCCACCCAGCCATCACAGAGGGGCTTTCGGACACTGGAACTAGTGCCACCGTCCTCCTCCCAGTCACCTGCCTCTTTGTCATTGTTGTAAATAGTTATTAAAGTGTGTTATATTTGCTTCAATCGCACGGGCCGTTCTGCATTGAGTTAGCATGTCGGAAGGACAGCAAGATCTAAGGCGTTATTAAGGTTAACAATTGTCTGATCAAGTGAGTTGGTGTGGCACTAACAGACATATGTGAACATTAATGTATCTTGACATGTTTGTTTCTTGGTGTAATGTGCATAGTGTTACCTTTGTGTAGGACATGTGCTTCATTATACAATTTGATTTGATTTCCCACAAGAGAACCATTTGACCTAAGAGCGAGGGCACAGCTGGAGGAACTACAAGCATCACCACACTTTAAAAGCTTTAATAAGTATTACACACGAAGGGGCAGTTTCTTATGTATCAAAATGTGGGGATGGAGAATCTCTGACAAGGTGATAATTTCACAATCTGGTTTTTGTGCACACATTAAACCAGGTGACCAAATAGAGACTTCAGAGAGACTATCATCAGTCAGGAGTTAGCTACGTAGACATGGTGCTACTTTAGTCATGCCTCCTTCCTCACAGGCAGAGGGAAACTACCAGGACATGCAGTGCAGAGAGCTTGTCAGCTTTTTGCTTTATGTATACAAGTTGCGAGAGCGACTGAAATAATGAAAAGATTTACAATCCTTAAACACACCCTTCCTCTTTCTCTTGTACCATTGCAGAGTGATATTTTAACTGTTTGTGCTTCCCTGAGCAACTTTCAACCTAAGTTCATTAAATTAATACCGGTTATGCAGATCTGATGATGCAAATGAATGTCTCTTTTCATGTGGTGGGATGATAATGATGACAATCTACATAATAGCTCGTTGCAGGCCAAGTTACTGGCTGTTGGCCTTTTGGGTTTGATGTCCATGTATTATGTTTAACCGTTGTATTTGTCAAGCAGAACACACTTAGAACATGTGCTGTAGGAGCCATATTAATATTATTAAATGGTTTTGAGTTTACTTTATTGAATGTATTTATTTGATTATTGATTTTCTTGATTAATGCGATATGATGTAACCCTAGTGACCATTTGTCTGTACTGTGGCAAGGGTGATATGTAAATAGCTAGGCCTAGTGGGAGGAAGGAGTCAGGCCTGGGTAAGGGAACAGTTTTTGAATGACAAAGACATCACCTGGAGACCAATAAGCTAATATTGTTTATTTTTAAACAAGTTAATTATTTTTGTATGTTTGATTTCCATTCTTTCAAGACAACTCACATTGTGGATTTTATGTTATCAGTAAAATAAAAATAACGCCTTTTTTGCCATTCTACCCGGTGTGCGGCAAAATCCCTGATTGCCTGGACAATGGTTTATATATTTTTGAAGCCACAAAATTCTCATACTCAACTCATAAATAATAATAAAAATAATACTCCAATAATGTGTTTGCTTTTTAATTTATGTGATGTGTCTGTGGCCTTCATCAGCCTGTTAGTCATTCTAGAACATACGGACACAAAGGTCTCTTATAGATGTGCCTTCTGAGGTAGTGTGAAAGAACGGAATAGAACAAGGACAAATGTGATATTTTCAAAACAATTTGCGAGGAACTCTTTAAAAACTTTAAAAGTGACTGGTGAGCATGGCTTGGCTGACTCTTGGAAATCATTCAATAAAGGAGAGCAGAGACACTGAAGGCTAATTGAGCTGTTTCATGGTTTAAATCACAGGGCCGTTTTGTTTGCATGTTGCAAGTATTGTTAGAACAGATTATGGTCCAAGGAAATGTGGGTCTGTTTCATGTGCATATCGTTGCATCGCCTTCCTCTTCACCACCTGGAATCCCAGCCAACATTGCAAGTACAGTATGTGATGGGCCTCCACACATCTTTTGGGAAAAAAGAAAGAAGTTCAACTACTTACTAGTCAACAACTTACTGCCACAATAAATCACCAGTAAAATAAGACACATACCTTTAAGTCTCATTCAAAATGTATGAGATGCACTCCTCATCCTGTGGGACATTAAAGATCAAAATCCCAGGCTTAGTCCAGATGACAAAGTGGCAATCATTGTGTTGTGTGTGTATGTTCCAATAACCAGCATTGGTGTCAATTCAAGTCAAACTTTATTGATATAGCACATTTTATACACAGAGGCCACGCAATGCACTTCACAGAAAGCCATGGGGGGTGGGCATAGGGACACCCCCACCCCGACATATTCCAGAGGGAAGCAAAAAAAACAGTCATCACCTGGGGGCCAGAAAACTGAGCTGTAAAAATGATTACCTGACCTCTCTCAAGGAGACGATCGAGCAAGCTCCTGGAGCATGTTTTCTAATGGCTGAGAACATTTGCAGAACAATACATTAAAACATTTAATTGGCTAAGGAACAATATACAGGGGAATATATTACAATATATTACAATTTACAAAGCAAAAAGGGCTAAATAGTTTATAGGAGAGACATGGTGGATATAGTACGTGTGTGTGTGTGTGTGTGTGTGTGTGTGTGTGTGTGTGTGTGTGTGTGAGTGAGTGCGTGTGTGTGCATGTGTTTGTGTACTAGGGCCCAGGTATAGGCAGGGTTGAGGGTTGGCCACAACTACGAGTAACTTGTCATATGGCAATGTCTTGTCTTTTTGTCCTGACTTTTGGAACTGTTAGCAGTTCAGTACCTAAGTGGTCGGTTGGGGATGTACCTAACCAGCTTGTCTGAAATGTATATAGGTGCACGGCCGTGGAGAGATATATAGACAAGTAAAAGAATTTTGAAGTCGATTCTAGAACTGACCGGTAACCAGTGTAGTGATTTTAACACAGGTGTGACGTGTGCCCTGGTGTGTCTTCCTTAAACCCTGGCTACCTACCTAGACAGAACATAGGGGCTTTTATTCTGTGGAGCTCTGCTGGAGAGAATTAATTATATTTGTAAGGCTACTTGATCTTGAGCATTGACTCTCCATGGCAGTCACAGCTTATGATTGATAGATTTTTATTTTGGGTAAAACTGATCACATACATCAAAGATGCAAGTATTGCCCAGAGTATGGCACATTCCAGTATTAAGAACACTTATTTTGAATGTGGTCCTTGGTCGTATATAACAATACATCTCTTACCAGCCCCCCGGATACACACCTGGATAGGTTTCTGATAGATAATTTGGACAGGTGTTGAGAAGATTCATCCAGCTTCTAGCAGTTAGTGTTGCGGTTATTGCCTACGGAGGCAAGGATGATATAACCTACCTGTAATGCAGTGCCAGTAAAACAGAGTTTTAAGTTTATAACAAATGTCTTTCTGTAATTGCTCCCATTGCTGATTACACGGTATAATACTGTTGTTCTTAAGTGTAGTTGCTAAAAGAGGAAATACATTTCTCATAACAATATACCTCTCTTGTTAAAGGACCTAGACATATCTAAATGTTAAGCACATGCGTGAACAGGTACACAGTCGGTCATTCACCAACATGTCACCAAATCTATAGCACCTTTTAATCATTGGGCTATTGAATGAACTTCCACTCAAAATGTAAAGTACTTGCTTCAGAAATAGGCAATAGCATTTCTGTCATTGTGAAAGACATAATGGAGACAATGTGATAGTGTGGGAGTAGAATGACAAGGAGACGTGTGACAAAGTCAGGTCAAGTCGATCTTTACTCACACGTCAAATGAAAACAGTTACAGTTACAGTGCTGCAGAGAGACAGCCACTCGTCACTAGCTAACAGCACAATTAGCAAACATGCTAAACTCCTGCTCGGGGCAGGACGGGGTGGAGCAGAGGCAGAGGGGGAAGGGGCAAGTCGGGGAGAGGTAGACAGGTCCAGGCCCAGGGCAAGCAACTCTGGGGGAAATGGCACTGGAACATTCACTGGACCTGTGGGCCAGACAAGAAAAGGAAAAGATTGTTCACAACCTGTCATTTTTCTACAGGGACTGCAGGGAGTAATGTCCACCAGACACAGAACGAGAGTCTACACAGAATGAGTCTACACTTATGTCCTATTACAGCCCTAACATTATTGTTTTTACCTTGAGCGGTGCTGGGTGCGGTGTCCTGTCTCTCACTACGTGGTTTATACTGATCATCAGCGGTGGCATCCTAGAAGACAAGATCATGTTAGTCACTGCAAGTCTCTAGTTCATGAATAAAGACTTGTTGTGGCTAATAAATGGCAAAAAAGCTACAGTGTGCCGACTTGTAAATTCATGGTAGGATTATTGTAGTTGAGTTCCCCTTAGGATTATTGTAGTTGAGTTCCTGTCTCATGTAGAACAACAGCATATGATGAACAGTGAATCAGGGCCAGGAATACAGCAAACAAAAGTCATGTCATGTCAGACAGGGCAGCCAGACAGAGGGAGGCATCATCCCAGATGCATGTCTCGCTACTGGCCACAATCAACCACGGGTTGTCTGGAAAACACTGAACCGTCTGCGGATGCTGCAGGACACCATGGAGAAATGGAAATTCACATCTTCAAATGCTTGTGTGTGCGGTGAACACCAAACCATGGAACACATCATGAGATGTAGCTATGCTCCACAATGTACCGGAGATGACCTGGCCGAAACCAAAGGCCAGTCGCACTCGCCTGCGCCAACTACTGGAAGGACGTGATGTACAAGATGGCCAGACACGAGGAAGAGGACAGGGCAGCAGCTAGCCCTAGCCTATACTGTATGTAATAGCAGTTCAAATGTTGTTGAGTGTGTCCTCCGTCACACTCAACAAGGCCCACAAATAAAATGGACTTACTGGGTATGACCTGGTGATCACTCCACAATGTCAGGTCCTCTCTTTATCCAGTCACTGTACACATCTGAGCCAAGGAGGTTTAGATCTGAGCCTGAAGGAATAATGTTAGAGAAGGCAAAACTGGGTGGTGAGCATCAGCAATCGGCCTCTCTGTATACAGTTACATGCAAAACACTAATGTAATTCACAGGTTAGCAGTCTAGCTAACGTTAGCTAGCATTCTGGCTCTAGAAATAGGAAAAGCTACAGCAGACCACATTGACTTCATATTGTAATAATAACAAGAGTAACGAATACTTACTTTTCACAAAATGTTTCCCACGAACTCTGTCCTGGAGACGATTCCCATAAGTTACCTGGCCATGTCCAGCAGCTAGCGAACACCACTGGCGTTATCCTCTCTTCAGACGCTGTACCCACAGCGCCCTTTCGCTTGTTTTAGACGGTAATCGGGAAAAAAAAATCATACACCCTCTCCACTTTTAATAACAATAATTCGATCGACTACTGACTTAATCTCCATTAATGTACCTTCCTGTGATGCTGGACTGGACCACGTGACTAACAGACCACGTGATTTCATTTTCCCTACCTGACACCTTGGAACGACAGAATGAAATAAGGAATCAGCTGTTCGTCTTTCTGTTTCACGGCCCGAAACAAAATATGAAGAAAATGAATTGACCAACAGTGAAAAAACGGCCGTTTTAAGTACTTGCTGGGATGTGGGTTTTCATTTCTCCATTTGGAATGAAACAACAGAATTATGGGCCAAAAAAACCTTTTTCCGTTTTGACATTCTAATGAAAAAACGAATTGCCACATTGCACCCTGACCCTAACAGACCACGTGATTTCATTTTCCCTACCTGACACCTTGGAATGACAGAATGAAATAAGGAATCAGCTGTTCGTCTTTCTGTTTCACGGCCCGAAACAAAATATGAAGAAAATGAATTGACCAACAGTGAAAAAACGGCCGTTTTAAGTACTTGCTGGGATGTGGGTTTTCATTTCTCCATTTGGAATGAAACAACAGAATTATGGGCCAAAAAAACCTTTTTCCGTTTTGACATTCTAATGAAAAAACGAATTGCCACATTGCACCCTGACCTTTTTACAGTGAACCTTTAATATTGAAGTCAACGGGCACTTCCGCATCCGCACCCCCAATTACATCAGACTGACCTGAAGTGAATAAGGCGAATACCAGACGTAGGCTGCGTTCCGAATCGCATACTTCTACTTCTTACTACCAGTACCTACTACAGCTGCCCTTAGAAACGTACTTTGCAAGCAGTAGGCATCCAATTGGGAAATACTACCTTGTCATGTCAAACATTGTGCCTTGAAATTTGCCCACATCCGTCGCTGTCCATAACGCAACATTTGTCTACAGCTGTCACGACTCGCACATGTGACGCACATTTCCTGCTGGCTTGCATACTGCAAAATACGGCCGGATGTAGTAGGACATCCTGGTATTTTTGCCATACTGCATGTGGCATACTATGTATTGGGACATACTACATCCTGTTTTGGCATACTATATAGTAGGATAGTATGCGATTCGGAACGCAGCCGTAGTTGACAGTCCGGGCCGGAAGTCGACTCATCTGGCTTGCGAGACTAGCTATGAAGGTACCCTCCATCAATGCATAATGCTGCAGTAAATGGCAGGGTAAAAGCCCCAATGATGGCCTACAATGCGTTTTAAGGCTATTTTAACCGTTTTATGGCCAAACTAGCTATGATGTAGTGATGTGGGAAACCTTAATTAAAACATTACTGATCAATGAATATTGAGAAGAGAAAAATCTTTCTGTAGTTTATTTAACAAAGAATAAGCATATCAAAACACAATACAGTAACCACGCTTTAGGCATGGTCCAATACAGTTTTGACACTTAGCTTATTACAAAACAGTCACGTAACAGGAATAGACGATTACAATACCGTGACAGCAGTAGAGTAGCATGAAGTTGAAGTTAGAGTAGCGTAGCCAACAGGTGTGAGCTAGCATGTTAGCATGCTAGCTTAGGTGAGCTGTTACCTAAGCTAAGCTAAGCTAACAGCTCAAAGCTACAAAGTTACCAAATCTTACAAAGTTAATAAAGCTGCCCTTCACATCAGTTGTCTCCACTTTATATATCGTTTACAGTAGGTTTGGCCAGCAGGCCTGCATGTCCCATTGGACAGTGATCAGTTCCAACTTGTGATTGGTCATTCTAGGTTGCCCCCATCTTGAGAGACAGTCTTGTGCCATAAATCATATTGCCGCAGTGTCCTGCCGCAGTGGCCTGTCCACGAATTATGCCGCATCAACATGATCCCATTTCCAGATTAGACTAGGGGACTGACCTATATCTAATGTCCGATTAAGCAACCTTACAGCTGTTGGTGACGGCTCTTTGCTGACCAAGTCAGTCCAGAAATTATTCTCTGGACTTCTATGACCCTTAGACTGACCTTCTATGATCTTCTATGACCTATTAGGTCTCAACGTTGGGCAGCTTATCTAAATATACACTGGTATCAGTCACTAGCCTAAGCAAGAATCAACTTTATATGGACAGCAATGAGATTACTGAAACTGGTCACCATTGGCTGCTAGCTTAACTAAAAAATGTCAATAAAACAACAATTAACGTTAAACAATAACTTCAGACAATAGATGCTAACTCAAAAACACACAGTCAATTTTTAAAAGAATTGTGTTTGTTATTCAGAAAACATTAGCTTTGTCTGTAGGTTGGAGTAGGGAGCGGAGTCCTGCGTCTTTGCCCTCAATTTTCAGGGGACAGTTGGCGCCAGTTTCCACTGCCTTGTCCAAATCCCACAGCCAAGCCATCTCGCGAGAGAGAGAGTTTCTCGAACACATGTGGAGAGGAAACCAGCATTTTAGTCACACAGTTCTTAACCATTTTCTTTTTAAAACTTGAAACATAAGACGGTTAAACACTTTTAAGACTGTTAAACACAACAAACAAAAATTCGTACACTGACAGATAAATAATCTGCTTTGTCCTTGTTACAGATAAATAATGACAATATGTATATATTAGTGATTATTCATTAAGACAAGTCATTCTCACGGACATGTTTTTCTGCCTCCTCGCGATGTCGGTTGAGGTCCTTCGTTCTCCTCCTCCCCCGTCTGATCCATTGGCACACGTCCAGTCTTTTGCCACCCGTCTGATGGTCACCGTCTAATCCTCTGCCACCCGTCTGATGGCATCCATAGGAATGTCCTTTACCACCCGTCTGATCCTTTACACCCACACTCCCTGGCTTAGGAATGTCCTTCTTCCGATCAGTCCAGTAGAGTGTAGAGGAGACTGGGTAGACTGGCACTCCATAGACGTCCTTCCTTGATGGTCTTTGGCTCAAGAGTCACTTTGTTCCTTTGTTACTGGAACTCAGCACAATGCAGAGGTTACAGATGTCCACATTCACTTTTGTGTAGAGGGGAGACTGGAACTCAGCATAGCGTAGGAGTTAGGGTACAATTCCAACCACATTTACTCCTTTTCCTTATCAGCAAAAACATTTGCAATTTTCTTGTTCCAATTAAAAATTAAAGTTATTATACATTTCTGATAAAATTGTTGTGCAGATAAATTTCGGACCAGCGCCTTGTCTGTACATTAAATTAAACTTGCTGCTTGGTTTGTATCAAAATAAAACTTATTCAAAACTTTTACTTGAGTTTAAATAAATCTTGCCAAAATCAAACCACACTTAAAGCTGCTACGCAACGATGAGGCGTGGCCAGGCAATTTCAGGCAAGTTTTGGAGCAATGAGCAAGAGAATATGAAGGCAACAAGAAAGTTGACATTCCAATGTTCATTTTGCATTAGTTGAGGATTGAACTTGTAACTTCTGACACCAAGCAACATCCTCTATCTCACTGAGCTTATTAGCAACAACTGACGTTTGGCTTTACAAATAGACTAAGCCAGTCACCATGGTGTATGATAATAGGTTATAATCTGTTTCATCATAAAACACTGAACGTGTGGTATATGTAATAGCCCATGAAAATATGTTTGTTGATTAAAGTATACACACTGAAACAAAGGATACAACAATAGAAGTTGCATCATATAATGATGGTCTGCTCTTCAAACTGTGGATGAGTGGCTGAAGTGATCAGAGTCTCATAATATTCACCAAAGGAAAGAGAAAGCTGTTGACAGTACTGTGTATTGTAAAACATTTTGATGCATTGTCGCTCAATTTCAATGACAATCTGGTCACTGAGTTTGTGAATGACAGTCTGAAGATCTAGTGTAGCCAGTTTTGTTTGCTTTTCTTCATAACTTAACATTAACTTCAGCAGCAGTCGCTCAGTTTGGCCAATCAATGACTTTAGTCATTGTAATCCTCGGCAGGGGCTGGGTAAGGTTGCCAACAGCGATGTCTCCGATTGGTGGAGCTTGCGTTGGATTGTGGGTAATGTAGTGTTGGTTTCAGAGGACAGAATTAAACATTTTTCTAAAAATTCAATTTCTGAGATAAAATTCTGAAAGAAATCACACTACATCTACCCTTTATGACAATTTTGCCCTGATTTTTGTCCACGAGAAGTTAGACTTCAGTGGAAGATGGAGAATAATAATAATATAGGCCAATACAATAGGGTTCCGGCAGCTACACTGCCTGGCTCCTAAATAAACCAATCCCCCCTTTGGACACGGAATTATCATAATAATGCAGTGGACAATTAATGACATGTTTGAACTAAATCTATCCTGTAGGGGACTGTAATCAATAATTTAATTTCTTAGTTGAGCATAAAGCATTGACCACTCATAGCAGAATTATTGTCCATTCTCCTGATGTTTTAGAGCTATCTTTCTTCACTGTTCTTTCTAAAACCCCATCCCCTGGCCTTCCCTTTGTGTCCCTCTCTGAGGTCTGGCTGGGGGTAAGGCGCCTTTCTCCTTGCCCCGTGCGGCATCACATTCCATGTTCCACGCACCTGAACTATAGACCTCCTTTCGGAACCCTATTGTCCAGCCGCCGGAACCCCACAGTCCAGCCGCCGGGCTCACCCGTCAATCACCTCCCCCGTCTGGCGCCAGCCTCGTTGGGGTACACATTCTTTTGGGCGATGACCTCAGCATGTCTCATGGTCACACCTGGCCTTTGGGGTATGATGAGATTTCACAAACAATGAACAGTCGATAATTTCTGACGCTCTCTACTCTACCTGCTTCCTGTAGCTGTGGCCTGTCTCCATTCACTACTGCCTTGACCCCGCCCCCTCTCTGTAATGGAGAGAGAGACAACATTGGTCAACAATCACACTTGTCTTTTACACAGTGGTAAATGCAGGCTAGAAAGAGATCTAGTTTCCTTTCTTCCAGGACAATTTTCGCATGTGTGCTCAACACTTGTCTGGTCATTGGTGTATTGCTCTGTTTTGGTTCTGCCATGATGCTCTATCTTCCTTTGGATTGAATTAAAAAACACACAAATTAACACCACAGTATAGTACTTTGTTAGTACAGCGCTAAGATGAAAGTAAAAATACAACAATCTCACTGGTAATGACAATGATGACAATTGATTGCGCTTAAATCTTAATTACCATACAGACGGTTCATGTTGGTATCCTGACCTCCATTGCTGCGCGACTGGTCTGGTTCCAATTTTATTTCTGCTGCACACAGAAACTTTAACAACAGATTAACAAATTCCTTATTCAATAGTACAATTGTATAACAACAGTGTAATATAACAATTTGTTCAATTTATCATATAGTCATTGATTTTCTCTCCACGTACCTTTCTCTCATTGTTTCCTGGTGATAATAGAGAGTAAAAATAGACTGATTATGATTTGGACAGTCCAAATAAAAATTTCAAAAAATATAAATTATTCTAGCAAAAATTCAGCTTATAAAAACTAACGCTTTTATTCTAAAAAACATTCTATACTTTTTTCTAATATTTTACATCTATTTCCTAATAAAAAATATAATTATACTAAACAATGTCTTGCCCTGCTCTTTAACACTACCCTGGCTAAGAGCAAACACTAATTGGGACAATGTTTTTATTAAAAGAATGATTTTATAATTCTCTTTGCTAAATGACTATGCTGAAAATAAAATATTACTAATTTCTTCCCTTGCAGGGCACTAGATTTCCAATGAGTCTTTCGCTTGGGCTGTTTAGTCTAGAATATAATTTAGCAAATAGTATTTACTCTCTCTTCCTTGCCCTCATGTACACACTAGTCTTTTCTTTGTCCCTCCTATACTACTGAGTTTAAATAGTTTACTTGATTACTGCTTCTTGCTTTCCCTATAACTCAAATAATAGTCAGTGCCTACCTTCCCATCAGGGATAAGCTAATAGTCACTATAGTCACTACGCTTCCCCTATTACTTTTTAATAGTAAATTCTAGTCAGGTTAAGCTTATTACTTGGTTAAGTGGCTACTCACTCACGCTCACCTGATCCTCTCTTACTTCAGTGTAGTCCTGATGGTTAGTCTCCAGCTCTCGGACTTCAGGCCATGATGGACAATACAATCCCATCGTAGAACGGACCTTGGCTCCAGAGCACCTCACAAGTTAGTTCAGTCATTTATTAGATTGTATGTCAATAGAAATATTTCTCTCCGGTGGAGATAACATTTCTTACGGTATCATGTAGTATTCGCTTGACCCAATGGCTGGTTCACCACGGCCGCTCTGTCCATCCTGCAGGTAAAAATACACTTCACAGATGTTAAACAGCGTTGCTGTATTACTAAAGTTTTGATCAGAAACCTTAATCACGTGCCTTCCTACGAGCCTGCAAGATGGAAGACGTGGAGCGGTGGCACCCAGGCAGTTAAACAATTAATCACTGGGTCAGTGATTTGTCTTAATCTGCGCGCCATTCACCACTGGTGACGGCATTGGCCCAATCAAACGACGTTGGTAGACGCACAGGAATCGATTCTCCTTCACGACTTCATTTCTCCTTACTCTTCACAACTTCATTTCTCCTTACTCTGGAACAATACTCATAGGAAGTCATATTATCGTTATGTTGTGCACACATTACAGCAATATTTCCTTAAGTAGTCTGTTGTTCTGTAGATTCTGATAACGTTGGTATTGTTACGTTACTTCATACACGTTACAGTGCCAATTCTTAAAACAGTACTGTATATACCTGTTGTGGCCGCTGAGTGTCTTCCAGCTGTGCTGGGGGGGGGGCTATACTTTTTCCTTCTTGATTCATGACAACCGAGCCATTTACAAAATGTCCTGCAGAACACCAGGTGAACTGTCCTCCCTTTGTTTCTCAGGACAATAGGTGTCCCGAGCGTCTGGGGAGACAAGGCCCATTATTGCAGGCAGTACTCAGTCATCATTAGCAAGTTCCCATTATTTTAATAATATATATATATATATATTCAGGGTATTTCAAATTGCAGTTTCAATAGTTTAATATCATAATTTGCTAACAACTAATCATATTTTTGGCTTAATCCAATATTACTCTCCTGTGATCTTCTTTGGGTTACAGTAGTTTTGAAAGAGAGAGGGAGAGACAGAGAGAGAGAGAGAGAGAGTGAGCAGCAGAGGTGGGGGCTGCCCGCCTGAGCCTGTGCTGTTAATAGCTTCTCGGTGCCTTGGCAGACAGACAACTGTTCGTCATGCTTACACACACCCAAGGCTAACGCACACACCCAACAGGCAGATTCCTGCTCTTCCCAGCCTCTCATCTCTCGTACCGTCAAGAGCGATTCTCAAAAGAGTTATAATAGCACTTTACTCAGATCAGCTGGTTTTTAGTTCATGATTAAGTTTCAGCACATTAGCATAGCTGTAGCGCTTAGCATTTCAAGCATTGTTAGTTATCTTATGACATACACATTATTGCATCATTATTTTTAGTAATCACACAGTCACTCGTCATGCGGTGTTAGGTTTTTATTCACAGAGTGTTCCTTTTTGGAATGTCTTTTGGCTCTAGTGAATGTTTGTACGTGCGTAAGTGCGCGTATGTGTGTGCGTTACATATATGTGTGTGCGTGCGTGTGTGTGCGTGCGTGTGTGTGTGCTCCATTTAGGTTATTATTTTTGACCATGCAATCGTCACTTTGCTGTTTCTTTAAGTCTTTTTTCTCGATACCCTCAACTATATAGCATACTCTGTAGTTTCCATAACACACAATTCCACTCCTGTTCCAAATTCCGTGTCTGTTTGTTTGATCCCGTGGAATGTGGCTACTAATGTCAATTCTGTACGGTACCTGTACTGTTTCTTTTTCTCGACCCATGGCTGTAACCTCCTGTTTTATCCTGAAATCAGCTCCTCTAACCCATACATTCCTAATAACCCTGGAATCTGTATAACGACTTATGTTTTGTTTGCTGCCAGAGAGAAAAGCCTAAGCCCTGCAGTTGGCTATTATAGGCTCAGCCAAAAAGTTACAGTCACTTATTTATTGGTATTTTTTAGAATTTCAAGTTCAGGCGCAGGGCCGGAATTAGCCAGTCCTGGCAACCCGCCAGCGGTCCACTTTTATCCGTACCCTAGATCTTAATACGCGCCTGTGTCTCATTCACTCATAAGGGATATCTATAATACACTTATTTCAAATTAATCAAATCCTGGGAAATAGCAACCGACTGGCTATGCGTTGCTCAATCGTACAACTCATTGGTATCATTTTCCTATCTGTTTGCTTATAGTGACAATTTACTGACATATTAATTGAAAAACCCATGCACATTCCACACAGCTGAATACCTGGCATTTTTCTCGTCCAACATTCATTGACCATTTCTTAAACAGTTCCATACAACAGGTTCTTTTACTGATATTAAGCCCTTCTTATACTTTAACTCTTAAATAGACACATCAAAAGCATCTGTCCTACACAATTGTTATTTTGCGCGTTGTTTGCATAGGTAAAATACTTTCTCTGCGCCCTAATCAGAGTTTTCAGTTTTATAATAGCTTAATATATTCAATTATTGCCGACAACACCATTTCTGATGTGGGAAACCTTAATTAAAACATTACTGATCAATGAATATTGAGAAGAGAAAAATCTTTCTGTAGTTTATTTAACAAAGAATAAGCATATCAAAACACAATACAGTAACCACGCTTTAGGCATGGTCCAATACAGTTTTGACACGTAGCTTATTACAAAACAGTCACGTAACAGGAATAGACGATTACAATACCGTGACAGCAGTAGAGTAGCATGAAGTTGAAGTTAGAGTAGCGTAGCCAACAGGTGTGAGCTAGCATGCTAACATGCTAGCTTGCTAAGATAAGCTAAGCTAACAGCTCAAAGCTACAAAGCTACCAAATCTTACAAAGTTAATAAAGCTGCCCTTCACATCAGTTGTCTCCACTTTATATATCGTTTACAGTAGGTTTGGCCAGCAGGCCTGCATGTCCCATTGGACAGTGATCAGTTCCAACTTGTGATTGGTCATTCTAGGTTGCCCCCATCTTGAGAGACAGTCTTGTGCCATAAATCATATTGCCGCAGTGTCCTGCCGCAGTGGCCTGGCCACGAATTATGCCGCATCAACATGATCCCATTTCCAGATTAGACTAGGGGACTGACCTATATCTAATGTCCGATTAAGCAACCTTACAGCTGTTGGTGACGGCTCTTTGCTGACCAAGTCAGTCCAGAAATTCTTCTCTGGACTTCTATGACCCTTAGACTGACCTTCTATGATCTTCTATGACCTATTAGGTCTCAACGTTGGGCAGTTTATCTAAATATACACTGGTATCAGTCACTAGCCTAAGCAAGAATCAACTTTATATGGACAGCAATGAGATTACTGAAACTGGTGACGTTCTGTAAACTTACTACAGTAGCTGTATTGTTGAATCTACCTTTTCTCAGTTGGTCGACTCTCTGCTCTGCTCTACTCTGCTTGGGTATACGTTGTCTAGACTCCGATGAAAACGCCTGTGCAGTATTGCAGGTGGAGCAAACCAAGTGTAGGCTACTACCGGGGGGGTCCAAGTGAAATAGTGACAAAAAAAAATGGTACATGCTGCTAAAAAAAAAAGAAGTGTCTTCACACACTGAGTCACTCAATATTTCAGTACATAAAATGTATGTACTGAATTTGAGTAGATAAGTGCAGAAAACAATGGTAAAATATTAGTGGACCTAAAAAGTGTCCCACTTGTCCCACTCACTTATAATGGTTCCGACACCCATGCATCTCTCTGAGCTACTTTTTGTCTCCTTTGCTGCTTTCAAAAACAGAAGGGTTTTGAGCTGGGAGGAATTTAGTTTTTTGGCAATATACAATGAACCTCGATGAACAGTGTACAGTAACTAACAATGTAAAACAACAACCAAGCAAGTGCATTCCTAATGAAGTCTATAGTCATTGACTTCTTGCAGCTTGGTACAACTTGGAACAGCTAAAATAATCATGGTTTCCCTAAGCAGATTTACCCTCTTCTA
The DNA here is from genome assembly GCF_949987555.1 of Borostomias antarcticus. Classification (NCBI taxonomy): domain Eukaryota; kingdom Metazoa; phylum Chordata; class Actinopteri; order Stomiiformes; family Stomiidae; genus Borostomias; species Borostomias antarcticus. The sequence goes on along the minus strand of NC_140239.1, from coordinate 21,602,940 downwards.
TATCTCCTCTCTGCCCAGCCTGCTGATGAGAGCTGACAGGCACTCCTCTTTTAACCTAGTCAAGTGGGCCGCCGCTTCCCCCACTGTCACTAAAATATAAATGACCCGAGGGAGAAGATGACATCTCCATCAGCCATTTCAGATTTCAGCCCCGGCGGTGCTTAAGAGATTTCCTTCCTCTCCACATGGCAGGGACTGTACCATGCTATGACATGGCTTGCGGTGTCTGACAGGGACTGTACCATGCTAAACCATGACTTGTAGTGACTGACAGAGACGGGAACGACAGTTATGTATTGTAACCCTAGTTCTATGAGTGGAGTGAAGCCCCACAGGGCAAGCTCCTATTGGCTTGAGAAACCCAGGCCAGCAACATTGATTGAAGAAAAAAATCATACACACACCTGTGCCCAACTAGGTCTGGTGCACCGCTGTATAAGCGGTAGAGATGCGCGGATGGAGTTTGAGCGTGCACTCATCAATCATCCACCCGCCACCCACCCGACGTAATTATCTTCTAAAATGTAGAGAATTTAGAGGTTGACATAAGCCCATTGCCACAGCTATACCGCCAAACGGTGAAGCGATGTCTACGGGACTCCTCCCTGCCAGTTGATGTGAGCCACTGTGGTCTGCTTGTCCGACCACACCATCACATCGCACCCACTTACCAGCTGGGCGAAGTGGCGCAACACTAGCGACTCCATCTCTAGCTCTAGTAGGTTGATGTGGTGCCATTCCCCAATGGCCCATAAACCACCATCCCAGCCGTCTAGAGTTACACTGATGATAACATAAAGTCATGCCCACCGGGAACCCCGGTCTCCTGGGTGGGAGTCCAATGCTCTCACCACTACTCTACTTGTGCAGTGGAGATCAGTGGGTGGGTTTCGGTGTCCTTCTTCCAGTCCCTAGTGTGGGTTGGGGTTAGTATATGGGTTGGGGTTGGGACAGGATCTGATCTATAAGACAAGGCGTAATGGTTGGAGTGAAAGGATGAACGTGTGGAGGTTTGGGGTATAGTCCCATAAAGTCATCCCCACCGGGTCTTCAACCCCAGTCTCCAGGGTGGGAGTCCAATGCTCTCACCACTACTCTACTTGTGCAGTGGAGATCGGCGGGTTGATTTTGGTGTCCTTCTTGATTTTGGTGTGCTGGGACTACTGCCTCTTGTGGTGCCAACAGGGAAATGCAGGCCTACATTGTCCACAGTAACGGAGGGAGGGAGGGAGTGATAACTGGACGAACGCTATACTAGGTGCACTGGCTTACAGCCATGCACAAAAACGCATCAATACCAGCTCATTCCTCCATCGCCACCTAAAGCTGTGCCAGTCAACAGTCAGTCTAATCACCGAAAATAAAACATGTAGGCGTAGAGCGACTGGTGCATCACATCCCATACAAAAATGAATTACTAAAGGATTTGAAGTGTCCTACTCCTACTGTAATGAGGACTGTCCGTCTATAATGCAGTAGCGTACCGTGGGGTCTTGCTCTTATTACTCCCAATGCCCCCCGCACACCCCGTACACGCAGATAGGGAGAGAAACTACGCACGTAGGGGTCAGTGGCGTCTGGTGGGTCCTAGAACCGGGTAAGCCAGGACCAACGAAGCATGCACGCGCAACAGGCACAATTTCTTGAGGGGTGCGCTTTCAAAGCATTCCCTGATGGGTTTCACATCACCAGTTTACAATCAGTAATGAGCTCTAGGGCGCTATAGGGACGAGAGCTGTGTTCCAAGCGCTTTTTAGGCTATAGTGCCGTGAGCTTTAAGCTTTTTTTGCAGTTGAAAAAAGTTGAACGTTTTGGGCTAGAGCGCAGGCTGTAAAAGGCTGTTCTGATGACGACAGCGGTCGGTTTTTGGCAAAACTGCAGAGAACATTAACTAGCTATCTTAACCAGGCTAGTTAATCTGCAGTCTGCAAAAAAACAACACTCGTTGCTAACATAGGTGTAAAACATCAGTAGCCTGGCCAGCTCTAAAGTGCTCTAAGCCCCAGCTCTAGTGTGCTCTAAGAAGCTGTAAGCTTGGCGCTGTTCAGCTACATTCAGCTAACCGGTGGACACGCACCCTAAAGCTGCAAAACAGGACTCACCATTTCATTAGGTTTTGTTAGCCGTTAGCCGGTCGTATTGGCCAAAGTTAGTTACTTGAACGTGCCTCAAATCCCTTGTCTAGCTGTGTTCCAACTTAGGCTGTCTTCTGCAAATGTATCGTAGGGGAAACACTGCTGCTAGCCTGTGTAATATAACGTTACTGTAGCCTACCTAAACTTGTTTCAATCACAAGAACGCAACAGGTTTACTTTCTGTAGTAAGTGTGTAACGTTAGTTGTTACCTACTTTGATTTGTGTCCTCCTCCTGCCTATACTATCTTCCTCTCTCTTTCTTCTCTGTCTGCTTCTTTCAACACCATCACGCAAGGTACGGTTTGTGCGCACATGTAGGCGCATAAAAAGAAAAAACAGAAATAGCCCAAAATAAACCAAATCCTTCTCCATACTGTTACCGGCCCGACAGTGGAAAAACAGATGGTAACGGTTCTAACGAGTCCGGGACAGAACGGAGCCAAACGAAACTGCCTTCGGCCCGACAGTGGAAAAACAGCTAGTGTTTGATGTTCTGGGACTTTGATGTTCTTTGTCTTGTGGTGGCACAATCAGTTTGACACAGTTAATTAATCTGCAAAACACACTGTACATTTCTTAAAGATGAAAAAAAAAACGTTTTGTTCCCATGGGTTCTCTCCAGTCTCTTACCTGGTAAATGCATGCAAGTATAGCCTATGATGGGTAATTACTGAGACACATATACTGTAGGTATAATTTCAAAACAGGATTATTTCAACTGTTCAATTACTGCACATAAATTCAATAACTGACATAGAACCACCAGGTAACCGCATTTTTACATAGCTTCTATAACATCCAGTGACAAAATGCTGTCCACACCACGAGTTTTGAAATCACAATGTTCAGCATGGAAGATGAGCTCCTGAAACACTAGGCCAACAGAGCTTTTGAAAATCAATGGTGTCATAGTCTTTTGTTTTGATGTTCTGGGACCACTGCCTCTTGTGGTAGCAACATAGAACTGCAGGTCGACAAGGGAACACATAGGGATGTATTTTTTGGGAAGGGAAAGAGGGACAACCCGACATTTGCTCTCCATGCTGCGCTGGCTTACAGCCATGCAGTTATGGTGCGCTGGCTTTCAGCCACGCACAAAAAGAACGCTTCATAGGGTTAAAGCTAGCATTCTTAAAAACAAAAGGTTTTCTCAAAAAGATGGGCTTTTAGGCCATCTGTGGTGCCCTCAGATGGCCAGGAAGAGCATTCCACAGACTGGGAGCAGCGGAGCAGAAAGCCCGGTCTCCCATGGTTCGGACCTTGGTTCTTCGGGGGTGGAGGAGGTTGGCCTGTCCAGAGCGGAGGTGTTGTGTGGAGGATTGGGGGGAGAGCAGCTCTTTGAGGTAGAGGGGGGCATTTCCATGCAGGCACTGGTGGGTAAGCAGGGAAACTTTGTACTCAATCCTGAGTGGGACAGGAAGCCAGTGAAGGGATTTGCGATGAGAAGAGCGTTGCAGTAGTCCAGCCTGGAGGAGACAAAGGCTTGGACAAGCTTTTCAGCATCTGAGAGAGTGAGCGTGGGGCGGAGTTTTGCAATGTTCCTGAGGTGGAAGAAGGAGGTCTTGGCCAGATGTTTGATGTGAGCCTCAAAGGTCAGGTGGGGGTCCATTCTAACACCCAGGTTTGTTACTGATGATGAGAGGTGGATGTCATGACCAGAGAAGGTAATGCTGGTGATGGTGGATGTCCGGGTCTGGTGTGGGGTGCCAATGAGAATGGCTTCTGTTTTTGAGCTGTTGAGCTGCAGAAAGTTGTGCTTCATCCATGCCTTTATCTCCTCCAGGCAGGTGGTTAGTGTGGATGATGGCAGGGCTGCAGAGGGGGTTGGATTTGTTTTCAGGTAGAGTTGGGTGTCATCAGCGTAGCAATGGAATGATATTCCATGCCGGCTGATGATACGGCCAAGGGGGAGCATGTAGAGTGTAAAAAGGGTGGGGCCGAGGACTGATCCTTGTGGGACACCACAGGTGACAGAGAGTGTGTCCGACTTTGCCTCTCCCAGGGAGACATACTCCGTTCTTCCGGTGAGACAGGACGTGAATCAGTTTAGGGCAGTGTCAGTGAGTCCAATGGTGGAGTGAAGGCGGTGTAAGAGGATGCGGTGGTCAATGGTATCAAATGCTGCAGTGAGGTCAAGGAGGATGAGAAGGGATGGTGAGCCAGCGTCGGCCGTCATCAGCAGGTTGTTGGTGACCCTAACCAGAGCAGTTTCCGTGCTGTGGCCAGAGCGAAAACCAGACTGGAAATTCTTAAACATGTTATTGGTTTTTAGATGGTCATGAAGTCGGAGGTCGGGAGGTTGGCGATAGGCCGGTAGTTGGCAAACACTTCTGGGTCTAGGTTGGGCTTTTTAAGGAGTGGTTTGATGACTGCAATTTTCAGGGCAGTGGGAGGTGTGTTCAATTCCCCCCCCCCCCCCCCCCCCCCCCATCAACACCTGGATTTCTGCATTCTGTCCTCTTATCGGTCTGTGTCAGTCCTGCTTTTAATCAGAGCCCTGTTCTCCAAACCCGGAGAATGTATAAGGGGAGGGGTGTAGGCAGGGGCGTGCTGGGACAAAAAAACAGCTGTGGAGTCTGATCCAGCCAGCTCTATTAATGTTTTCATTTTGTTGAGGGGGGGGGGGGGGGGGGGGGGTGCAGACAATCCTGGTTGCCGCGCGATTTGTCGACGGGGGGCGTTTACCGAGGGCCAGGCCAGTTATCACCAGCGGTTGATTCTCCAGAACCTACAGATTGCCAGCACGCCCCTGGGGGTAGGAGAAAGAGAGAGAGGCTGAGAGAACTACCCAGCCAGAGGGGAGAAGAGAGGGGGGGAAAGGAGAATTGAGGAGGGGAGAGGAGTGGAGAATAGAGGAGAGGAGGGGAGAGAAGGGGGTGGGAGAGAAGAGAAGGGGAGATGAGAGGATAAGAGAAGAGAGGAGAAGTGAGGAGAGGGGAGAGGAGCATGGGTAGGAGCAGACCCTGCAGTGAGCATGGTGGGAGGTACAGCTTGTGGAAAGGGCATGGTTGTGAAAAGTGCATTGTTAATAATTGATTATGTACATAAAGCCTAGCTAGGGTGGACAGGGTTTGGGCAGGAAGCCAGGGAGGATAATACATACATACATACATACATACATACATACATACATACATACATACATACATACATACATCTACAGATACAATTACATACAGTGTACAAACATCTACAGATATAATTACACAATACATGTACTATTATTAATATATTATGATTGTTATGATTATTATTATTATTATTATTATTATATCTATATACATAATAGATGCATGTACATTGTACAATTACACAACAGTCCAGCCTAGCCTCTGCTGTATTTACCCTTCTTCACATAGTAAACCATTACATGATTGAGGCATGCCTTCTCATATAAATCTTTTGATAAAACTGGCAGTCTGCAATTGTGGCTGCTTAAAAATGTATTGGCTTTGGCAGAATAGCTGTGTCACATCCGTCAGATCCCCTGGGGACAGCTGTATGTAGATGAGCAGAGACCATGGAGATGAGCAGAGACCATGGACATCACATTCCACATAAATTATGAAAGATGTCCTCTCAAACTGGGAACTAGATGCAGCCCATTACAGAGAGAGAGAGAAAGAGAGATTTTAGCTTATGTGTTTGTTGTGGTAGACATTGTTATTCACCTGAGAAAAATTTGTCCGAATAAATATTTCAACAAATCAACAGAGTGACTGTTTAATGTATTCCGTATTGCATTGCTTGGGGAGCCATACCAGCAGAGAGATTCAGGACTAATTCATAATTTCCAATGAGAATGTCCAACCAACAACACTGGGATTTTGCAACAATCTACAATGCATACACCAACATAAACATAAATCTCTTTTGGAGAGTGTGCTGCTAGTTTGACAAAACTGCTACTGTACCAACATTTCCTCCTGAAAGCCATGGTTTGATTACCCCTAGCTGAGCCAACAGCCAAAACAATCAAGAGTTTAATTCACCTAAAAGCCCACCATTTGTGTGTGATAAAGGGAAATGTCACATAAAACTACATGCATCGATTGAGTATAAACATAAAACTAATCTCTGCCATATATCACAGGCTAGGGGAGGGGGGGTCCAGCAGCCTGAGGAAGTTGGGACTAGAAAGCTTTAACCCCCAGCCACCCAGGGGACAATGGGAGACTAACTCCGCCATTACTCACACTGAGGGGACCCAGTAAATCTGGGCTATAACACCTTTAGAACTCTCTTACACAGCAACACTGAATTCAACATGCTATGTGGTCCATTTACCTTAAGGAGAACTGATCCTCTAGGACTTATATTAGGACTTATATTTTGCTACTCATGCACTTTCACCATCTCAGCCATCTAGAGACGCGTCTGCAAAAACCGCGATGTGAGCCAACACCCTGCTATCACGTGCCAGTCTCTCCAGTAGCTAAGGTCCACTTTCAATGACCTCGGTACTCGTACAAGGCGCCGTCTGTGTCTCACTGGATCTAGATGGAGCCGTGTGAACCACCTTTGGGTGCATCTCACGTGCAACAGACCCAGTGATACTACCACATGAGCTGCCGCCATGAGTACTAGATTATGCTTGTTACTTGTTATTATACTACTAGTACAGTATATATATATATATATATATATATATATAAATATATATACTAGATTATACTTGTTAGAAAGGAGGTGCACTTTTGAGTTCTGGCGAGTAGTACTGACAACCTGTGTTAAATGCAATTATTGTAAATCGCTTTGGATAAAAGCATCTGCCAAATGACTAAAATGTAATGTAATGACTCAATGATTAGATACTGCATTGTTTTCAATAAAAAGGCCTACCTGAAGTTTAATAATATGCTATAGCAACCCTATATCACCACAGTTTAGTATTTCTGCTCTAAAACGGTCCACCTGATTTCTGTGAGTGAGCCTGCAGTTTGGTTTTCTGCCAGCTAATAGAGTGCAACACTGACCCAATTTACCCAATTTTGGGGGGCGTCAGATCAGGGAGGGAATTTTGCCTGTACATTCATTCATTCCACTGATGTTTTAGAAAATCCTTATATGAAGAGTTTTAAACCTGTAACTGTAGCCAACTGACTAGCAGATGAATCGTGACCTGAATACATTTGATTCTGAGCAAAAAACTAGTTGAATCATTGTCACGTAAGACACAGGGTTACCTGAAGAATGTCTAGCATGGAGGACCAACCCTAAATGTTCACATTACAAAACAAAATAACAAAAAAATGTTTTCATGTTTTCTCCTACTGTAGGTCAGAAAACAACAATGTTATTCTTTCACTAGACACTGAGAAAGCATTTGACTGGCTCGAATGGTGCTACCTATGGTCTGTGCTCCAATATATGGGCTTCAGAGAAAATCTAAGCTGTGTTCGAAATCGTTCACTCACTCCCTATTCCCTGGTGTTACTCATATAGTGAACTACATAAGGAACGATTAAATGGTTTACGGACACTACATGGAACGTCATTCCGTCGGACATTCATGGATGCAAGCAAGCAAATGTGCCCAGTATCACGTAAATAAACCCAGCACTGATGGCAGCTGGTTGAAATGTACTCAGGTAGTATTCAGTTTCAATGTTCAGTTTTGAATGTTAAAACCCAAATAAATTGTTGAAATTCTAATGATGTGCAAGTGTGGTTTTGTCAACTATGGTGCTGTATGCTAATAGCAAGCTGTAAAGTTGCACAATAAGACCATAATAGCCAGTTAGCTCACAACAGCAGCTCCCATAACATAAATGGTAGTTGTCGGTGGCTAAAGCAGTTAGCTAACATTTCAACGATGATTCCTGTAGCTATGTTGATGCTGTTGATTCAACTTCTGTTTCTGAGGCATAAACGGAGGCGAACTCAAACTCGCATTAGCAGCAAAACAGCTACAGGAATCATTGTAACGTTGCTAATTGCTTTAGCCACTGATAGCTACTGTAGGAGATTATGGACACAAAAAAATATTCTACAGACCATATTGTGAGACCATCTCACTGGAATTTTGGGGACCCTGATAACACACCCTGTTCTCCCCATCCCCCGCGACAATAAATCCAGGCCTGGCCACATTCCAATGCAGACCCCTCAACAGCAGACTCATACAGTGAGACAAAGGAAATGACAGTCTTTGCCTTGTTTCTTTAATAAAGTGAAATTGCTTTATCCCAAGCATGTGAGGCAGCCACCAGGAGAATAAGCCCTGGGAATAAAGTTTGGGCATTGATGCATTGTACTTGTAACCAGTATAACTGATTCTATGCTGCTAAGTCCACCTAACCATGTTTGGTATCAATCTGAAGCCAAAAACCTGAATCAGTTGATTATGCATGTTGGAAATGTAATATCATGTTGAAATATTTGATGATTCCAGACCCCTAAGGGAACCTTGGCTCCCCCGTTTTATGACGGGAGAGGGGATCACTCTGGGTGATCAAGTCACCAATCGGGGCCTGTCTCCGGACATCTCGCTTTCAAACACACTCCCGTAAGGTTGACATCCAGCATTATCTTTTGATGTGGTGTTATGCCAAGTGTTGTTTAAGCTTAAAGGATGTAGGATAGGCTGTGATAATCTATGACATCATTTCTGCTGTTTTCATATTCAGTGGCGTATTTAGGCATGGGCGGCATCTCGCAGGGGGCGGCAAGAGGAGCAGAAAAAGAAAACAGAAGAAAAGTAAACAAGAAAAGTGAGAAAGTAAACAAACACTGCTAAACAACTTGCCGACAGTCTTATTATTCACAATCGGAAAGCCCGTTCATTTCACAAAGAACAGGGTGTACAGAACAGGGTGGTGCCCCATATACGAGTTGATTTCATGTATTTAATCCATATTCCTTCATATTTGTGATAACCGCGGTATAATCATACAGTAAATTATACCTAGTCATAGTCATATTCCCATAGTTCTAACCCTACAACACGCTACATTACCGTCTTCTTCACGTCTTCTGTTTCAGTAAAACACAACAGCGTTACATACAGCTCCAATCTCTATGATTAAGCTACTGTACGTAAACCCTTCTGCAGTAATCTAAACAGGTAACATTTGCTCATCTAGGTTTCCAGTTTCTAGATCACCTCGCCAGGGCTGTCCTCTATCTCTGCTCTTATTCTCTCTCTCTCTCTGGAGCCTGTTGCTCAGGTAATACGACAGTCCGAGGTTTTTGATCATCATACATGACACTCAAATTTCCTTATATGCAGATGATCCAGATTTTTACCAAAAATCCTTCTAAATCTCTCCCACATCTCTTAAAGGACCATACCGGTCTAAATATGATTTGATCTCCTTAAACTAGTCACCCAACTGCAACCAACTACATCACATTACCGCAATCCATTTTCCGAAGCAAAGCTCGCGTTAAAAAAGATTTGCATTTTTGTGTTTTACTTACATTTCAAAAGTTGACTGTGATGGCTTCAAAACCTATTTTTAAATGATTCCCTCGTTTTGCTAACAAACTCACCCCGGTTAATTTCAAAAATGTTGTTTCTTTAAACATTTTAGAGGATTTTGGCAATATCTCTGATATAAAATTGAATCGACAAAATCAGCATTAATGCCACTGGGTGAATTGGGTAGGCAGATATACCTGTTGTTCAAAATATCAAATACTTGGGGATCTCTATTTATCCTTCCCTTGATAGATTAACCACTAGTAATTATAATAACATTTTAAAGGATGTAGATAGTGATTTAAAAAGATGGATACACTCCCTACCTCTTTTCAGTCCCGACTCTCAATCATCAAGATGAATGCACTACCACATATTCAGTAGTTCTATGATACCTCTAGCGCTACTGGCTGGCTACTGGAGAAAACAGTTTGTTATCAGCACATATTTTTGGAATAAAAAAACTAAAGTTAAAATAAAATAAAAAATAGAATAAAACCTTCAACCTTCAAGGCATAAATCATCAGGAGGTGTCAACCTGCTGAAATTTTGAATGGTATTCATGGTGTTTTGCCTTGCTTCCTCTTACTTACTACCTGGATGAATCCTGAGACTTGTGTGTCATGGCGCCCTATAGAAGAACAGCTAACACACCCACATAATCTATCAAATTTGATATACTCCAATATATCCCTTACGATAGAAAAGAAAAAACGAAGGCTCTTCTGGTACAAAATTAAAAAGCCTTTATTCTTGGGCTAGTTCATGATGAATTAAAAATGCTTACAGTGTACATGTTTCGGCCAGGATGCCTTCGTCAGGGCAGATCAAACAAACATCTCCAGCTGCAGTCTTCAAGATCTCAGCATAGATCGTCTCCCAAGCTCAAAGGACAGAAGAGCTGAGTGGATCAATTTTATTTTTGATGGCAACCGCTGAAGTTGGCAAAACACTGGCAGTGTGTGCTAGCCAGGATTTTCAGATAACCTCTTTCTGAATGATCAAGCAATTCCAACTGTCCGTGGAAATTATGCAGAAACTGTAAGTAATTATACTGTGGGTTTGTTTGCATATAGTACTAACGCTAGCTAGCTAACACACTCCCCTTTTTCCTCAACCCGGATGCTCGTCTCATCATATGTTAGAGTAACGTTAGTGGAATGAAATTGGTAGACTTCTAGTTCATGGAGTGGTCATTAAAAATTATAAAATGTTATGAAGTGGACATCGTTGGATTCCCCTTGGCCTACAGAATCTAGCTTTTATTGTTTGTAGTCAAATGGTGTCATATGTGGTGGTGCCTAGTTAGTGAATGTAGCTAGAGGTAACAGCATGCAACCATTGAGATAATAACATGGACACTATCATGTTTAGTCAAGGAGAGAGGACAATGAAATTTGTCACAGTGGCATCGAGTGTGGATGGTCCAGGCTAGCCAGCTATATTTGAGGTAGCATAGTGCCGTCAACAGCCCTCGTTCTCTAGCCTGCAGACTTGCTCTTAGCTATGCTCATTTGCAATCTGATCTCGTGGTCAACAGAGGAGTATAGAGATAATGCTAGAACGCTTATTCTGAGTGGTATTTTCAGAAAAAAATACTCAGACATGTTTTGGGGACCCCAAAGACTTATATTAAATTGTTGAAAATCAGCATAATAGGACACCTTTAATTGTAAATGTCTTGAATTAAAAAAGAATGGGTAACACTTTATAATATAGCTATTAGTAGATAATTTACTCATCATGAACAAACCATTAGTAGATAGTAAACTAATCATGCATTAAGCATTTGTATATATTTGAAAATGATTATTAAATAGTTTGTAACTTAAGTTATAAATCATTTGTAAGCTATTAGTAGATAATATGTTAATGAATCATCAATAATGAATAGTGTTCACTTTAGATTAGGGCACACAATAGCGTCTGCAAATGATTTATAGATTTTTACTAAATGTCTAGCAAAACATTTGTTAAACATGATAAGAGAAGTCTAGTAAGTGCTTTGTGTCTTCATAAAAGCCAGATCGTTCATAACAGGTGAGTAAAAAGTCAAATAATTTAGAAACATTAACTGACATTTCTAAATAATGAATAGTCTTCACCTTAGATTAGGGCCCACAATAACAACTGACAATGATCTATAGATCTTTTAAGAATGTTTTATAAAGGATTTGTTAAACATGAAAAAACAAATGAAGGTATCGTGAGTTTTTTTGTACGCATCTACAAATGTTATTACACATTAGAGAACGTCTTTGAATATTTCACTAATAATTTACAAATAAGGTTGATCTTGTGTAAAAAATGATCTACTGATCATATGAACGATGAAGTAGTACATTTTCAAATTATGTACTGAGTTATAAATTATTGGATAATCATTAAAGGACAATGCTTGTTTTTGACAACCTGGACCTTATTTACGACATATTATAAGACGTTTGACTCACCGAGATCACTTTGGTGTAGTTCGGAGGCATTTAGAAGAAATGTAAAATCCAGAGCGGTGGCGGTGGCACCGAGAATGCAGTTTCTAAAAATCTATTTCCTGCCGCGAAAAGGTTGTTTTCATCAATCTGTCTTTATGAATTGCTAGTTGTGCTTACATAGAGCGTAGGCCTGTTGTGGTTGTTCACATGCCTCTGTAATATGATCTTTCGAAACGTCTTTCGAAACGAAATAGCTTCCCCACTTGCTCCAGCACGCATGCGCACAGCGCGCAATCGTTGCTCCAGCACGCTGTGACGTGAATGTCTGTAACATTGCAAACTAAACATGTTTTTCTTAAAAAAAAGATTGATATCATACGGACTTGTGGTCACGATTGAACAGATACCCAGCTGGCTTGGTTACATGCTTTAAACTCTTTATATGAGGATTTTCTGAAACGTCAATGAATGGAGACTGAAGTCACTTCCTGATCCTCACTGTTGTGCTCCATATGGAAGGGGTTGGTCAGGGCAGATGATATCCTCTGGACTGGAGAGAGGATCTGTCTGTTGGGCAAAAGCCCCCTGGGTGACCGGCTAGGTTAGTGCCACCACTGCAGATATAGGGCTCAGCCAGTCAGATAAGGCATACTCTGAGAAACCCACTAATGTGAAAGCATAAAATCCCAGACCTGCCAACCCTGAAGAATGTTTTTGAGTACCACTTTATCGCGAAAAACCTTTCAGCGCATGTACATGTTGTATGGCCAAAAACGGACATAACACATATGCTGGATAGCTGACTCAGTGTTTCCTGTGGAATTGATCTCTTGGTGTGGTGGTGCCAAGCTCAAGACTGCCAAATTAGGGAGGATTTCTATACCAATGCGGGGGTCTGGGGGCCCTACCCCAGAAAAAAACGAAAAAAGTTTCTGAGAGTTATTCCTGTATTCTGGTGACTTTTAAAGAATGAAAATAACAAAATCGTAGGCCTACAGTATTCGAAAAGTATACTGAAACAGCATGTTTACATGAAATATGCTTTCTTTAATTTTGAGTTATGGGGTGAGAATAATAGATACATTTTTATTAAATAAAACATTCTAAGTTTGATGCCCATTGATGCTTAACTGCATACTCATACCGTCTAAATCATCAGACTGTCTTTCTAATCTGTCATCTTCACTCTCCTGTCCCCTTCCTTCTCCTCTTCTCCTGCTCTCCTCAACCTCTCTCCTCTCCTCTCTCACCTGTCCCTCCACTCTGTGCTGGTCCTGTCTTCTACCACAATCACTGCCATTTTTACATACCTTACATAAATAATAGGCTAGATTAGGCTATGCTTAACTGATATTTCGTTGCATTTGCTGTTGCTTTGACTGGCACTTTTTAGGTGGCTGGAGGAACATTAACGCAAGCTAGCGTCGTTAAACTTTCGCTTCAGCCACCGAAAAAGATGGTCGCTCAATCAATCAGTCATTCAGGGCAGCGCCTCTGATTCGCATGTTGTAACCTTGCGCTTGTGGTGTGGGCCATCTCCTTGACAATGCTTGCTGCTACATTATTTTGTAATAGGCTCGCTGAGGAAAACATCCCTTCACGTGCAAGTCTTTTGAGTTGACCACAGAAAGCAGCATTCACGGAGCGCGTGGCCCAAGCTATTGTTGAAAATAAAAATGCGGGCACTACATTATCATGGTTTTGAAAGCGCATTTAGGCAGACATATTTAGAGTTTAAGTTTAAGACTTAATTAAGACTTTAATATACAGTATATAGCCTAATTTGTATTATTATTTTTTGTATCAAATGTATGGTGCGGCGGCAGGACGGAAACATTGTGACTTATTTAGTAATGTCAGAAAATATTAAATATACACATTTCATCAATAATGGCTATCTAATCTAATCTAATTCGAAACACCCATATAATTTGAACTGAAGTGATCAAGTGTGCATTTATAGCTCTTCAAATCATGTAGATGTTGGAACTGTTTAAACTCTTTAAAAAAAAAAGCCGACATCTGTGACACACAGACAATATTTAAATTTTTGCCTGCTTACATGACTAGTGAATAAGTAAGCTAGCTAAGCTTGCAAACACATAGCCTACATAACCAGTGTTTCCCATTGTAAGACATTCGCTAGCTAGCCAGAGAAGTTGTGTGTGTGTGTGCATGCGGGGCTAGCTAACGAGGCTGTCAACTAGAGCGAGGGGAGACAGGTTGAAATAACGGGGTGCACTGCTTATAACGTTAGCTAGCGGTATTGAGATTGTACTTTTCCATATTTGATTAAACTGTGGCGGTAGACCCGTAGCTAAACTGTGTTGCCGACAGTTTAACTTAGCTACTGGGAAACACTGGTAACGTATAGCTACCTCAAAGTGAATTGTAGGCTACACATTCCCCCAGTCCGTTTAACGTTACCTTTGCAAAGCAGAGTTCCAAGAGCCATCCTCAGCCAGACGCAGTGATGAATGACGATCTAGGAACGATTTGCGGTTGCGAGCTGGGCAACTGCTGACTGACTATTGAAATGACATTCCCGCTTGCAAATATCACCCGACGCTATGATTGGTCAAACTCAAATGAGTCAAATGAGGCTAAATGCTTATTGGCATAGATTTGAGAAGCCGCTTTTTGCGTACTTTAGAGTGATAAATCGTAGCAGCATACCATACGGTCAAAATGCGTGCCCGCTACACAAAATATGTACATGTTGGCAGGTCTGAAATCCCCAGAATGAGTTTTTGAGAAATAATTCAAATTCAAGAAGCATTATAGCCGTTGTACCGCTTTGAGTCGGTGCCAGACACTTTGAAGATGAAGAGAGATGATGAAGAAGAAGGAAGACAAATGACAAGTAAAACTAATGGGCTATGGATGCCCCTAAGTGTGCATAAAGGCTAATACAGTAGTTAAGCTAAATGAACAAACCTATGGGGAAGTGTGCAAAAAGGGCATTTGGGCAGCAAGAGGAAGAAGGTGAGGCAGAAGAAGATTAGACAAATCATGAATACAAACACTACTAATAAATCGTGCCCATTGACACTTTAGTTGAGCCAGTAGACCTCACTTCATTCATGCTCAATGACTACTCATAAAAGGGTGTCTGTACCTTTAAGAAAGTCTGCTCATGTCCCTAGGTGTTTGGTGTGAACTGATTGCAACTGCTATTTTTTGACTCACTGAAGTACCACTATTCATTACCTCTGCTCCAGCGACACCGTAGACACTAACCCCTTACACACAGCTACACCAGAATGTTGCATGCAGTACTAAACATCAACCAGAGCGAGCATGTTACCAACAAGCATCTGTATGGAGGGACACCAAGTGTGAGTGAGAAAAAAGCAGCCAGGAGAAAGCAGCTGGCTGGTCCCTGCTGGAGGCACCATGAGCTCCCAGCTACACACTGTGGGAACCAACACATGGATATTGATCATGAGGGCATCCCAAACTGTGGACATACTAAAGAAAGATGCAGGGGTGGAAAGTACTGGCGAGCTTGCCAGAAGCATGGAGGATTGAGATGGCTGGAAACACCGCTGGAGGGCTCGTCTGAGGACGAGATAAAGGTCTAGAACTGGATAGCAGACTCAGATCATAGTCGGCTTTATAAAGGTCTAGGACTGCAGATCATTTCATCAGGAGCCGCACGTACAGCAGCTTACTAGGGCTTCACCTGGGAGGAGGTGTGTGTGTGTGTGGGGGTGTATGAGGAGGTGAGAGGGGGAGGTGTTTTGAGGAGGTAAAAGGGGGAGGTGTTTATGAACTGGTGAGAGGGGGAGGTGTTTAAGAGCAGGTGAGGGGGGGGGGGGGGGGTTCTGAGGTGTTCATGAGCAGGTGAGACGGGGGGGGGTGTTTATGAGGTGGTCATGAGCAGGTGAGAGGCAGAGGTGTTTATGAGGTGGTGTGAGGGGAAGGGGAGGTGAGGGGGGAGGTGTTTATGAGGAGGTGAGAGGGGGAGATATTTATGAGGTGTTTATGAGGAGGTGAGAGGGGGAGGTGTTTATGAGGAGGTGAGAGGCGGAGGTGTTTATGAGGAAGTGAGAAGGGGAGGTATTTATGAAGAGGTGAGAGGGGAGGTGTTTATGAAGTAAGAGGTGGAGGTGTTTATGTGGATGTGAGAGTGAGAGGTGTTTATGATCTATGAGATGTCATTTCCTTTCATGCATTTGTAGCAGCATAGAAATATGGATTTCTATGTGCTTGCGCTGGTAGCCAATCACTGAGGCGAGCTGGGGTATAAGAGGCCCTCCTCCCTCTTGCGCTTTCTCTGCGCTCTCACCTGATCCTTCCACTTCCGGGTTAGCGGTGTTATCCTTGGCAGAGCGACTGCGGGTGCTTAATTCTCCCGCGTGGTGTGAGCGCTGCCTACTCTCTGCAGTGGTAGACATTGGCAGCTGCGTTTCCCCTCGTCCTCCGGTTGATGCGTGTCCGCTGCTGTTAACTGGTGCAGCTGTAGTTAGCCGGTCAAGCCCCCCCCCGTTACAGACACGCAACCTCCTGATCAGCTGACGGAGTCCGCTGCTGCTTTGTCTCACTCAAATCTGCTATAATAAATTACGATTACCGTCGGCAGGGTGTTGTGCCTGCGCTGTTTGCACACCCCGGCCGGCGTGGGAAGTTGGCTATAAGCCTGGACGGTAACCTGGACTGGTGCCGGTTGTTTGGGGCACGTGGCTCTACGGACACCCACGGGCAGGGCTCAACCCCTCCATTCTTGTGAATTACCGACTGAATGTGCTGGGGTTACACCCCTCCTATTTTTGTTTGATTTCTACGATTCTGTTTATTCTGTTTTTCAGTTACTTTATTTAGTTACTTTATTTAGTTACTTTACTGCCTATGTTATGTCTGATTTCAATTGAGTAGAAGTGTAGTTTACCTCAGTTGTTAATTTCATATCCTTGGTATTAGTTAGCTTGTGTTTATTTTGTGGCTATTAAATATTGTTTTGCTTTTGGGCAATTATTAGTTGTTAGTTTAGGTTGATAATTTGTCATTTGTCCATTGATTTACAGTTTGTCTTTTATGTGCAACCCCATTAAACTATCCCATCCTTTTCAGTTGCTGACGGCCAGTGGTGGTGGTGGCAGTGCTGGTGACCTGGTGGTGGCGTCTCCTCCCCTTCCTTCGTGTGCTGTGTTGTGCCCCCCGGGGATTTGAGCCACTTCACTATCGTGTGTCTGTCACGTGTCTGGGTGCCTTGCTGTGATTCTTTTGGGATTGACTGCCCCTTTCTCACCGGCTTCTGACCCTCCTCCAGTTGGCCTCAGCCCTGATCAGGTTCCCCCTCCCCTTCCTTCCCTGAGTGACTGTGTGTGAAAGTGTGTGTGTTATTTTAGCGTTTTTAATATTGTGAATTAATAAACTCCATGCTCATTATTGAACCACGTCTCTGGCCTGCTGAGTATAACGAACCTGTGTGCTAGTATAAAGTTAGTGATTCTCCGGGTGAAATTCCCAGGGTGGCGTTGTCTGGCAACTCCTCCAGAGGCGTTGTCGGCAGGATTTACTCTTTAAAGACTGAGACGTGTGTTCCTTTTGGTTTTTCCTTTGTGAAATAATTTTGTTCTTGTGTGCAGATTGGAGAGTATAGAGACAGAGCAGCAGTGGATCTTCGTGGAAGCCCTGGTGAGATCTTTACTACAGGTTTCGTAGTGTACAGTAGTAGGTACTCACTGGCAGTGTAGTGACTTTTGTCTTAGCCATGGAGGAAGAAATGCAGGAACTTAGACAGTTGGTTGCGCAGTTAAAAGCTGATAACGAGCGTTTGCAGCGGGCACAGGCTGGCTCTAGTCCCCTGCCATCCACTTCGTCTGTGCCCCCTACTGCCCTTCCCACTTCTAGTCTCCCTGTAGCAGAAAGGCTTGTTTTCGTTCCCAGGGATAGGAAGTGTCCCATCTTTAGGGGAAGGACAGGGATAGGACTGAGTGAGTGGATGGAGGAGGTGCATGAGGGCCCGTCATCTGTCACTGTTTGACCAGGCGTTTTTCCTGTTTGACCACCTCGAAGGTGAGGCCAGAAATTAGATCAAGTATCACTCTAGTGGGGAGAGGGGGGACCCAGATACGATATTTGCCATTTTGCAGGAGTTGTATGGGTGCTCCGAGTCGTACGTCGCTCTGCAGGAGGCTTTCTTCTCAAGGAGGCAGCAAGAGGGGGAAACTCTTCAGGAATTCTCCCTCGCTTTGATGGGTCTCATGGAGAAAGTCAAGCAGCGCGCGCCTGTTCGCATGACGAATGCTGAGATATTGCTTAGGGATCAATTTGTTGAGCACGTGTTGGACAGTTCTCGGCGCCGTGAGTTGAAGCAGCTGGTACGCAGGGAGCAGGAGTCTACCTTACTTGAGGTCAGGGCGGAGGGGATCCGGTGGGAGCATGAAGGTCTGCCGGGGGGTGTGAGGGGCCGCAGCCACTCAGTTCCCTTGGTGTTGGGTGTCCAGTATGGTGTTCAGGGTGGCCCTCGGGCTGCTCCCCCCCATCCTCAGTGTCTGAGATGTCCGAAATGAGGGAGATGTTAAAACGTCAGCAAGAGCAGCTCAATCGGCTCACTGAGAGCATTGCTCGGCTGCAGACCCCTCATCAGTACACGCGTCCACCTCGTTCTGGCCCTGTCATATGCAGGCGCTGTAATCAGCCTGGCCATTTCGCAAGAGAGTGTGAAGGGGTACGTGCCCCCCCCCCCGTGCACAGTTCCCCTCACAACCTAACCCTGGTGTGCCGGCCCGTTCCGCTTCGGTGTCGGAAAACTAGTGCCCACCAAACCACAGAGCCACAGTTTGGGTGGGGCCGCTACTGGCTCACAAGTTATGAGAGGCTTGGATGCCTCCAAGTTGATTTCCTCTTGTCCCCATTTGGATGTAGACATGTGCGGAGTTAGGGTTTCATGTTTGGTGGATACCGGCTCCATGGTATCTACTGTCTCTGAGAGTTTCTTCTGTCAGCATTTTGAGCCTTGGGGTCCAGAGCGCCTCCAATCATGTCACTGGTTACAGCTTAGGGCTGCCAATGGTTTGGCCATCCCTTATATTGGTTACTTGGAGGTTGATGTACAGCTTTGTGGTAAACTGCTGCCCAATTGCGGGGTGTTGGTCGTACGGGACCCCCCGGGCGGGGTGCCTGCTCAAGTGCCTGGCGTTTTGGGGATGAACGTGATCCGTAAGTGTTACCAGGAACTGTTTGGGCAGCATGGTGCCGCTTTCTTTTCCCAGCCTGGTGTCTCTGAGGCTCCAAATCCTGTGGTGCAGGCCCTGCAGTGTTGTTACTATGCTGACTCTCAGACTTCTCAAGACAGTCCGGGGAGTGCAAGGGTTAGGGGCAAGCAGGCCTGGCGGATCCCCGGCGGGGCCATGAAGGTAGTGGCCGCCACCTGCTCTGCGCAGCACTCGGCTTCCACCATGCTATTTGAGCCCCTGGACTCTGGTTTGCCTGCTGGCTTGATTGCATCCCCCGCCCTGGTTGGGGAAGTCAGGGGCACGGCCTACATACCCATTGTTAATGTAGGCACCATTGACGTGGTGTTGTACCCCCGCACTGTTCTGGGCACGTTGGACACTGTCAACGTTGTCAGTCTTCCCTCCGGAGTTACTGAGGTGTCGGCTGTAGTCACGGTGTCCTCCCAGACAGTTTCCCCCAGTGTACAGCAGCAGGTAGAGGACTTGGACCTGTCGGCATTGTCTGCTGAGGAGCAGGGTCAGGTGAAGTGTCTACTTAGGCAGTACACGCATGTCTTTTCTGCTCACGAGGGAGATTTGGGTTGTACCAACCTTCTCTCCTATGATATTCCTCTGGTTGATGAGGCTCCGGTCAGGCAGCGCTATAGGCGTATCCCACCCTCCGAGTATGAGGTAGTGAAGGAACACATCAACCAGCTGTTATCGGCACAAGTTATTCAGGAGAGCTGCAGCCCGTATGCGTCTCCCATTGTGTTGGCACGTAAGAAGGATGGTAGTATACGCATGTGTGTTGACTATAGACAGCTTAACAGCAAGACTAGAAAAGACGCCTTTCCTCTGCCGCGTATAGAGGAGTCGCTGGATGCTTTGTCTGGGGCACGCTGGTTTTCTACAATGGACCTGGCCAGTGGTTATAACCAGGTGCCAGTTACTGAGGCAGACCGGCCGAAGACTGCTTTCTGTACGCCGTTTGGCTTGTTCGAGTGGAACAGAATGCCCTTTGGGCTCTGTAACGCCCCCAGCACTTTCCAGAGGCTAATGCAGCGCATCTTTGGGGATGAACAGTGCCGGTCGTTACTCTTATATCTGGACGACATAGTGGTGTTCTCCTCAACAGTAGAACAACATCTGGAAAGGCTGGGGGTGGTGTTAGGCCGCCTTGACGGTGAGGGCCTGAAGGCCAAACTCAGTAAATGTTCCTTCTTTCAGAGGGAGGTCCATTACTTGGGACATGTGATCTCTGGTGAGGGGGTCTCCACAGATCCGAGCAAGGTGGAAGTGGTAGCCAATTGGCCGCCCCCTACTACTGTATCGGAGCTACGGTCTTTTCTC
Organism: Borostomias antarcticus; assembly: GCF_949987555.1. Lineage (NCBI taxonomy): Eukaryota > Metazoa > Chordata > Actinopteri > Stomiiformes > Stomiidae > Borostomias > Borostomias antarcticus. The sequence continues at coordinate 21,582,433 of NC_140239.1, read as the reverse complement.
GGTTTCTGTAGCTACTATCGCCGTTTCGTGGAGGGTTTTGCGAAGTTGGCAGCCCCTCTACATCGGCTGGTGGCTGAGTGTGGCAGTGCCAGGAATGGTGGGCGTTCTCGTGGGGTTCTTCACGGTTGGAGTGATGAGTGTCAGCAAACCTTTGATGCCTTAAAAACCAGGTTCACCACTGCACCAGTGTTGGCGTATGCCGATTTTTCCCTCCCTTTCATTCTGGAGGTGGATGCGAGCCATGGTGGCTTGGGATGGGTGCTCTCTCAAGAGCAGGCAGGAAAGGTGAGACCGGTGGCTTATGCGAGCCGAGGTCTGAGGCCCACAGAGCGAAACATGTTGAATTACAGCTCCATGAAGCTCGAGTTTTTGGCCCTTAAGTGGGCCATGACCGAGAAATTTAGGGAGTATCTGTTGGGTAATAAGTGTATTGTTTACACAGATAACAATCCCCTCCGTCACTTGTCCTCCGCTAAGTTGGCTGCCACCGAACAGAGGTGGGCTGCCCAATTGGCATCTTTTGATTTCGAGCTCAAGTACCGGTCTGGGAGGAGTAATAAAAATGCGGACGCCCTTTCGCGGCAGCACCCACCTGGCTCCCAGGATCTGGAAGCTATGCTCCCAGGTACTGCCATGCCCAAGCCTCTACAGCAAGCTCTACAGTCGAGGAGGGTTGAGGCAACTCAAGCTGCCATTGCAGCCATGCCACAGCACAGTCCCGCCGAGCTCTGTGCCTTTCAGCAGGCTGATCCGGTTATTCAGGAGCTGGCAGGGTTTTGGCGGGAAAAGCGGCGTCCCAACCATGAAGAACGGTCAAGGCTGTCCCGGTCGGCACTGCCATTGCTTCGCCAGTGGGACCGTATGGTAGAGAAGGATGGCGTTCTTTATCGGCAAGTGTTCCGCTCAGACGGTGCTGAAGCGGTGTTTCAGTTGTTGCTACCTGGTGCATTAACTACTGAGGTAATGACCCAAGTCCACCAGGAGCATGGGCACCAGGGTGTGGAGCGGACGTTGGCGCTCCTACGGTCCCGATGCTACTGGCCTGGCATGTCCACCGATGTGGCACAATGGTGTCAGGCGTGTGAACGGTGTCAGGTCGCTAAGGATGTTCACCCTAAACATAACAGCTACATGGGCCATCTGTTGGCATCACGCCCCAATGAAATCCTGGCCATCGATTACACTACGTTGGAGCCTGCCCAGAATGGTGTGGAGGACGTCTTGGTGATGACGGACGTTTTTAGCAAGTACACCATTGCTGTCCCCACCCGGGATCAGCGTGCCCCCACTGTGGCAAAGGTTCTGGTATCGGAGTAGTTTTATAAGTTTGGCGTCCCTGCTCGGATACACTCCGATCAGGGCCGTAATTTTGAAAGCTCCCTCATCTCCCAGCTCTGTAATTTGTACGGCGTTGTAAAATCGCGCACTACCCCTTACCATCCAGCAGGGAACGGTCAGTGTGAGCGATTTAATCGCACGCTTCACAATCTGCTGCGCACACTGCCCGTATCCCGAAAGCGGGACTGGAACACCTGTCTACCCCAGGTCCTTTATTGTTACAACACTACTCCCCATCAGGCCACAGGGGAGTCCCCGTTCTTCCTGATGTTCGGGCAAGAGCCCAGGCTCCCAGTGGATTTCCTGTTGGGTAGAGTGGAGGATCCTGTGGGTGGGTCTGTTCATGAGTGGGTACTGGAGCACCAAGCCAGACTGCAGGTGGCATTTGAGGGTGCAAGGGAACGTCTGCAGCAGGCCGCAGATCGCCGTGGGCGGGCCCATGACCAGCATGTTAGAGACCTGCCCCTGAGTCAAGGCCAGTTGGTGTTTTTGCGTAATTTCAGTGCAAGGGGGCCCCATAAGACCCGGGATCGATGGAGCTCTGAGAGGTACCAAGTGTTGAGGGCACCTGGAGAAGGTGGCTCGGTCTATACTATCGCCCCAGTAGTTGACCAGACGAAGGCCAGACAGGTTCATCGGCGCTTTCTCTGCGCTCTCACCTGATCCTTCCACTTCCGGGTTAGCGGTGTTATCCTTGGCAGAGCGACTGCGGGTGCTTAATTCTCCCGCGTGGTGTGAGCGCTGCCTACTCTCTGCAGTGGTAGACATTGGCAGCTGCGTTTCCCCTCGTCCTCCGGTTGATGCGTGTCCGCTGCTGTTAACTGGTGCAGCTGTAGTTAGCCGGTCAAGCCCCTCCCCGTTACAGACACGCAACCTCCTGATCAGCTGACGGAGTCCGCTGCTGCTTTGTTGTTAATTTCATATCCTTGGTATTAGTTAGCTTGTGTTTATTTTGTGGCTATTAAATATTGTTTTGCTTTTGGGCAATTATTAGTTGTTAGTTTAGGTTGATAATTTGTCATTTGTCCATTGATTTACAGTTTGTCTTTTATGTGCAACCCCATTAAAGGAATATGCTCGTTTTTGACAACCTGGACCTTATTTACGACATATTATAAGAAGTTTGACTCACCCAGATCACTTTTTTGTTGTTCGGAGGCCTGTAGAAGAAATATAAAATCCAGCGCGAGCCAGTATATCCATGTAATGGCGGCGCACGGGGCATAGGGAATGCCGTTTCTCAAAATCCATTTTCGGCCGCTAAACGGTTGTTTTCATCAATCACATTGCATGAATCGACAGTTGATATTCCTCTACGCCAGCCATTGTTGTTTTGGTGCCAAATAAGGGATCTTGATCCTCTGTAACATGGTCTTTATAAGCCTCTCCCCCACTTGCTCCAGCACGCATGCGCACAGGCCAGCGCGCAGACTTGCTATTCTCCGTCTGTAGGCTACACTCGCGCTCACATTGTCTGCGCTACGATCGGATTGTTGGTGCCTAGAATATTGTGTGCAATATGGCTGAATATTTGTCAGATTTAGAGGATCTAGAAAATGAATTAGAATATGACGGACGTCCATATCGTTTTGAGCCAGAGTATACGGACGAAGAGCTCCTTGAAAGGAGGGTGAGGAGACAGAGAGAGGAACAGCTGGCTCGAGAACAAACCGCTGCACGCTCCCGAAGAGATGGTAACTGGTGGTGTTTTTGCCTACATTGTCACCCTATGCCAACAGAGGAGGAATGCATTTGTTGCTCTGAGTGGGACTTGAGGCCAGACGATGCACGTCTGGAAGTCTCGAGAAATAACGACACATCGGAATAGCAAGTCTGCGCGCTGGCCTGTGCGCATGCGTGCTGGAGCAAGTGGGGGAGAGGCTTATAAAGACCATGTTACAGAGGATCAAGATCCCTTATTTGGCACCAAAACAACAATGGCTGGCGTAGAGGAATATCAACTGTCGATTCATGCAATGTGATTGATGAAAACAACCGTTTAGCGGACGAAAATGGATTTTGAGAAACGGCATTCCCTATGCCCCGTGCGCCGCCATTACATGGATATACTGGCTCGCGCTGGATTTTATATTTCTTCTACAGGCCTCCGAACAACAAAAAAGTGATCTGGGTGAGTCAAACTTCTTATAATATGTCGTAAATAAGGTCCAGGTTGTCAAAAACGAGCATATTCCTTTAAACTATCCCATCCTTTTCAGTTGCTGACGGCCAGTGGTGGTGGTGGCAGTGCTGGTGACCTGGTGGTGGCGTCTCCTCCCCTTCCTTTGTGTGCTGTGTTGTGCCCCCCGGGGATTTGAGCCACTTCACTATCGTGTGTCTGTCACGTGTCTGGGTGCCTTGCTGTGATTCTTTTGGGATTGACTGCCCCTTTCTCACCGGCTTCTGACCCTCCTCCAGTTGGCCTCAGCCCTGATCAGGTTCCCCCTCCCCTTCCTTCCCTGAGTGACTGTGTGTGAAAGTGTGTGTGTTATTTTAGCGTTTTTAATATTGTGAATTAATAAACTCCATGCTCATTATTGAACCACGTCTCTGGCCTGCTGAGTATAACGAACCTGTGTGCTAGTATAAAGTTAGTGATTCCCCGGGTGAAATTCCCAGGGTGGCGTTGTCTGGCAACTCCTCCAGAGGTTATACCAAACCTGTGTCACTGTGCCTCTACTCCCCACCCCGCCACACATTAATGAAATGCTAAGTGGTGTAATATAGCAGTAGAATGTAGCTCTCTGCCTCTGCTCTGCCTCAGACCCCGATTACACTACTACGTTTTTCTGCGTTTTTCCCGAAAAAAGACCTACGTTTGCGCCTAGCACAGGGGTGGCCAACCAGTCAGAGACTAAGAGCCACAAAAATTACTGTGGTACCACCCAGAGCCACACCATATATACCAGCGTTTCTCAACCTTTTTTTCAGTCACCGCACCCTTCATAAGTACTTAAAATCCCAAGGCACCCCAGTCTAAAATAAGAAGAAAAACATTATTGTCCATTAAATATACATTTAAAGTTAATTTATTTAAAATTAATACATACAAGATATTTTCTGACATAATATATTTTGGACTGGGCTGGGTTAGGCTGGACTGGGCTGGGTTAGGCTGGGCTGGACTGGGTTAGGCTGGACTGGGCTGGGTTAGGCTGGGCTAGACTGGGCTGGGTTAGGCTGGGCTGGACTGGGTTAAGCTGGACTGGACTGGGCTGGGTTGGGCTGGACTGGGCTCGAGATGAGGCTTTGAAATGTCCCAATGATGTCTGGCATATCAGACAGAATAGCTTACCATTACGTTCTATGAAGAAAAAATTACTCTCCCCACTCGGGTAAAAAATGTCCTGTGTTCGTCTTCATATTTTCTATTTGCTGCGCATTTCTTTCCAGCCATTCTTTGGTTGTGTACAGTAGCCTAGGCTACGGTAGCTTTTGTCGAATGACCCACGCAAAGCAAATTATTTTGTTTACAATAGGTGCGCTTACATGACAAATATTTTTCAATCTGGTTGATTTCAATCTGATTTCATCTTGAGCGTATACATGGGATACAAAGTAAACTGGTTGGATGTTTACATGCGCCAACGAAACAAATGTTTCGAACGCGCACGCAGCCGTGAGTGATTGCGTTACGATGGTTACAAACAGCTGATTACGGAACGGTCGAGCGTGCCTTGATTAGTCAAGTCTTGAGCATGCGCAGAATGAACGCAGAACGCAGCATCAATCCGTTTCAAGGTGGCGGACCAAACGGTTTCGAAAAGGTTTACACTACCTCCTTGAAAGCGATTGGGATTTCAATCGGGTTGGGGCATTTCAGTCGGATTGAGGTGTTTATATGACATATTTTCAATCGGTTTGGTCTTCCAAACCTATTTGAAACCGATTCAAACCGTCCATGTAAACGCACCTAATAATTTTGTTACCAAGGTGATTTGCTACCTATATGATTAGTTTGAAGTGGTTCTCACGCGACTTCCTCACTAGCGAAACGAATCATGATTTTATGACAAATCTGCAATAAACTAAAATGGGCGGGAAGAAATGCACAGCGAAACTAGAGAGAGAGAAACGTTCTTATGGAATGAATGAATTTATTTTTTAATGAAAGGATGGAAGAGCCGCAAGCCAACTTTTTTGGGGGGATGGATGGAGGAGCCGCACATTGACGGGCAGAGAGCCGCATGCGGCTCGCGAGCCGCGGGTTGGCCACCCCTGGCCTAGCAATTACGCTAGCACGGCAAAAACGAAGCTCGAACCCGGAGGCGGATCGATACGTCCGGAGCTATTTTTTGGAGGTCAAAATCCGGAACTGCGTTCTAGTGTAATAGATCCGAAGGCTTTTGTAAAAACGAAAGGAATAGGGCTACACTGTAACGCTGTGTTCACTTCACATTAAACCAATGATTTACAAGTTTGAGTTATATTATAGCCTACATTTGGAAATAAGAATAACAGGAGTCTCGCAAAAAACAGCAAGCGGATAATGATGTAGGATATAACTTAAACTGTAACTATTCAATGTTTGGCCCACATGTTCCCCCCAAAAAGTAGACATTTCAAATCATAACCCAAACAAGAGTAGACACTTCAAATAATAATAATATTCTCTCTTCAAAAAAAGTAACTGGCAAAAAGTTAAAAAGCCTTTATTGAAATATGCTGCTATACGTGTGGGTAGGCTCCCCAGCTCAGTTTGTGTTCCTGACCAAATAGCTCCTTCATAACACCTGTTTGAACTGCCGTGCACTCCTGCCCTTTAAAAAAAAAAAAATTATAATAATATTCTCTATCCAAAAATCTAATTCAGTCCAAATGTTCCAATATATAGTCCTTATATCAGTTTATTTTATGTCTTCATCCATTCCCTCACATTTTAGCTCCCATATGACTAGAGGTAGGCTATTGAATGGGTTTATGTCAGCAATCCTAATCTGTAATCATTGAACAACTGCCTAGGAATTGGTTTGTTTGCATGTGAGTCATTGATCAAAAATCTAAATAGGAATTGGATATGGAGTTTGGATAACTGGAAAAAAAGAAAAAAAAAGAACTTAGGAAGATGTGAGGCCCGTCTGTGGACGATCCGATGATGTGGTGAACCAAGTAAGGCTTATCTAGCTGCGCTCGAGGACGAAGTTGGGTGAATGGATGGACTTTGTCTTCTTGGTAAAGTTGATGGCGCTCAAAAACATTAAAGAATAAAACAAAAAATGCAACAACACAAAGTAGATGAGATGGCGGTTGGGAAGCAAAGGAAACTGTTTAAATTCATGGCAATATACCTGGCTGAGTTCATGGAGTTTACAACAATCTCTTACAACATACATACATACATACATACATACATACATACATACATACATACATACATACATACATACTTATAACTACATGCATACATACATACATACATACATACATACATACATACATACATACATACATACATACATACATACATACATAAGTAAAGGTGAACAGTAAGGCTATAACATTGTTATCATAGCAGCACTGATTGAGATTGAACAATTAGAGATTTAAATAAAAGTAGGCCATCTTTTTGGATTCGTCACAAAAAAAGTGACAATTATGTTGACGGTATCCTGTACTGAGAGACTTGAGCGATGTACATCATACCTGTATCTTGTATATATGACAAATAACATTACATTTAAATATTGACTCTTGGAAGCCTCTCTTCACAGTGCCAGTTCCTGTGGCACATTGCAGCTTCTTGTGCCATTCATTCTGATGACACGTAATGCCGTCTCATTGGACAATGTTTTCTGGTAGAGGTGGTGAGGTTGGCATGACCGCTACGTCAAATATCCATCTGTGTTCCACTCATCATTCTCCTGGGGAAAACATTGGAATGCACCATGTATGCTTTCTGCTCTAGCGTGATCTGTCAGACAAAGATGGAGTGCATACTAATGATCTGTGGTAACAATGTGCCGGTGGGACATGCTGGGAGTAAGGGCTGCATGAGTCACATGATGTACAGACCCAACAGCTACTAGACCACCAGGAGGAAATTAATATTTGGATGGATTCATTCTGTATTTTTTTGTTTCGCTGCCCATCCCAGTGTGCAGTTAATACACACACAAAACAAAATATTTCAGTTGATATCGACAGAATGACCTATTAAACAGAAAAACCATTAGCATGAGAGCAATCCTGACTTGTTCTCAGGTGAACAAGCTCAGGAGAAAGCTGGGGTAAAACCTATAATTGAACAACACAAAATGATAGGGAATAAGATGAGGCATGAGTGCAGTGGCGATTTCTGAGAGTAACACTAACACAGTACTGTACATAAAGCAGATGTGGCACATTGGTCGTAGTTTGGTAAATTGTGACGTTAATAACTGGCGACGTTGTGACAACAGGCCTACATGTATGTATATGGTCGCAAAATAACCTATCCTCATGGTACCATACGGCAACGTTGCTTGAACATTATAGAATGTATGTATGTATACATAGCTAGCAATGTATTTTGGTATCGTCCCCCAGATAAATGACGCTAACGTTATGTGCAAGCTACCCTTTTGTAATGATTCTCTAATGCTCTCTTTCCAACATTAGCTAACTAGCTATCTAACTTGATTAGGCTTTTTTTGTATACAGCTATCTAAATAACCTATGTAAAATTATTCTGTCGCCATGATTGTTATAACTTTCACTTTTTGTAGCAATTCTTGAACCTTTCTGAAATGTTGTGGTGGGCCTTTGTTCGTTGGCTAACTTACCAAAACTTTTCAAAAGGCAATGGTGGAGAAATTCTGTGTGGTTTTGTCAACTTTAGTGCTGTCTGCTAATAGCAAGCTGTGAGGTTGCACAATAAGACCATGGTTGCACAATAAGACCATGATAGCCAGTTAGCTCACAAGATCACGACAGCAGCTTCCATAACATTAACAGTAGCTGTTGGTGGCTAAAGCAGTTAGCTAACGTTACATCTATGATTCCTGTAGCTATTTTGTTGGTTACACTTTTCTTGGATATATATGGAGACAAACTCAAACTCGCATTAGCAGCAAAACCGCTACAGGAATTATCGTAACGTTAGCTAACTGCTTTAGTCACTGATAGCTACCATCGACCATAGGCTATATATGTCTTAACTGGTAGCCAGCTAGCTGACCCAAGACCCCTGACGTCTGACCCTTGTGTCATGTGGATGGTGTTTGCGTACACTGCATACTGTAGCTAGTCTAGCCTATGAACTGACAAGCCATGTGTTTAGGCTAGGCTTCTCACGACTGAATGAAATTCATTGAGTCAAGTTGGGAGATGTGTTGCCTATGGCAACACAATGGACGGGTCTAGTGTCATTGCAGTGTCTACAGTAGGCTAATCAATCAATGCAATCAATGTATTAAGTCATCTACGGTTGGCTCTACTATATATCTTTCTTTCTATCGCTACTGGTATAGCCTACTGTACAGCCTACTTCCAATTTAGCTAAAACATATTTTCTTGAAATGTATTACAGTGTGATGTATTTGTTTGTTTTTTCTCCTACTGTTACAAAAGCAAGACATTTCAAGGATAACAGTAGCTAGCCTAGGTCCTGGAATCCTCCTGGAATACCCCACTTAAAGGAAAATTCCACCCTAGAACAGCATTGGGCTCAACAACTATGTTCACAAAGTCTGCACTTCCCTGGTTTTGCCTTGTTGAAACATGTCGACAAGTCCCCGGAAGCAAAATAACGAGGACTACAACAACAAAAAACGTCTAGGGGGGCGGGGACTTGAGGGAGGTGCACCATGCTAACCCTCTAGCTCTAGTGTATTCGATAGAGTTAGTTAAACAAAACGAAAAATATGCGATTGCACATACTCAACACATACAACTGACGCACAGATGCTTAAATTACCGGAGTTCTTTGGACTTTTTGCCGCGTTCTGGCAACCAATGGAAACTCACTCCTGCCAGTGCACGTGAATCCTTGATTCAACAAATTGCTAAGTATTTTGCCATTGTCTATTTTTCTTCAATAGTAAATATAGCTAGATGCAAGGTCTGACAATTGTTCTGAACGACAAATGTTCACTCAAGAGATAATGATGGCTACCGCTGTTGTTCTGCCCATAGATATGAACACGAGATGACTCGTAATGGATTGAGCGGCACAAAATACGGCCGCCATATAACAGTCAAATAACATAAATAATAAATAAAAAATAAAAAAAATGACAAAGTGCAAAACAGCAGCATCCAACAGTTTTAGTTGTATCTATCAGCTAACAACTATGTATTTATCATCGTTCACTTAAAAGAGCCGGCACATAGAGCCGTATCGTTCGCGACCGACCCATCACTAATTTACTCGCGGAGCTCCGTACCGGCCGCATTTTTCGTCCGGCAGCAATCAAATCAACGTCAATGCGGCGTCTAGTGTATATGTCTATGGTTCTGCCGAATTCCGACTCCGTTCATCTCCTCCTGATAGCTCAGTTTCACGTAATGCATGCTGGTTAATTGAGTCTTTCAAAATAACAGTGTCTGTAACCACCACATTCAGTTTATTGAACTCATTACTAAAAATAATGAAAATTTCTGGTTTGGTTTAAGTTAATTGTTAACAAGACAAATATTGCATGTGTTTGGAGGCTAGAAAAATCATAGACTTAGAATTCTCACTTTAAATTTCACCCAGATTCCCGTAGCTATATTTTGTACATAGTTGTTGCATTTTTAGCTTCAGTTTAAAACCACCCAAATGTACTGTATATGATGTCCCCACTCCAACATCTCTTTATAACCACAGGCCGTGCTGAACTGTTGCAGCCACCGGTCTGCACTGTAAATCCTGCTGAAAGTTTCTGAGTTCCCTCGGTAGGTGGGAATTAGACCTGAGAATATGTAGTTTTTGCCTAGGTTGGCAATCGCTGTTGCAAGAACTTCAAAGTCCTCTGTGATAGGTATCGCATTCTTTCTTTGATTGCCTGCACCTGATGTCGTTTATGCCTACGTGGACAATCACAGTGTGAGCAGACGGATATTTTTCCACGATTGAAGGGATACTAAGTCGAGGATTTTAGCACCTGCAAATGAAATTGCAATGCCCTTGGGGATTCGAACAGATCTAACTATGGAATCACCCACGAGGATGTATTCTGGAGGAGTTGAGAAAATGTAAACGCTGGAATTTGTCGCCGCGAGAGGGGGTGGATGGCTAGCGCTGGCTAGGCTATTGTTAGCCGTGTCTGCACTAGTAGCCGGTGTAGTGAGAGAGGAGCGAGAGAGAGAGAGAGCTTTGGGGGACAGTCGGCAGCGTTTACTGTTGGGAGAAGGGGACCGTGAAATGGAGGCATGGTGATCGTCAGGGCGCTTTTTACGTGAGGAGACACCGTCCATCTTCACTGCCAGGTTTCGCGGGGAGGACCCGGCAGTGTATGGCAGCTGAGTGGGAGAAGTCGATGGAGCCAGCGGCGCCTCATCCTCGCCTACATCCGGAGTTTGGAGAGGAGCAAAGTGGTTGTCGAGGGGGAAATCTAACATTACTTCACCGAGGAGGGTCAGGGAACCATGGCATGGAGATCCTCCAATTCTATCACCTCGGGTTCCCCACCACTGTGGTCCAGGTGGAGCAGCCAGGAGCCGGGATGTTTTCCGCCAGAGGGCCTGCGCTGGTGGCACCGGGATCTTCCATCAGAGCAAGCCGGGAGCCCAGGTCGACTGCCACTGGAGGAGATCACCGATGAGCTTCTCAATGGAGCTAAGCTCACCCTTCAGCTCGGATATCTCTGCTGATGGGGCCATTGCCTCGGTTCCGTAGGGAAGAGGACCACAGCCAGCAAACGGAGCAGAGGACAAGCAAGGGGGTACCGCAGGTCTGGAGCAGTAAGGTCGCCGGGAGAGCGATAGGGACTTACACGCCTGGGCTCAGAGAGGAGCCCACAACAATGACAGCGTCTGATTTCAGCCGGGAGTTGGATGTTGGATGGAGTTGGGAGTTAACTTACTGGCGAGGGCCCAGAACTGGGCCCACTGCGGATCTTCGGCACTGGTAAGTTAAAACCTTCCACACTACTCGTTCGCCAGTCCCGGGCTACAGGCTAGCCCAACCAGCCTTGCCTCGGTCGCGGCAAGGTAGAGGTCCAGTCTTCGGGTCTCTCGCACACAATCCAAGGAGCCGATTGTTAAAATTTTATGTTCCAACTAACTAGGAGGTCAAAAGCTACTGATGGCTGAAAGCGATTTTCAAAACAGACTGTAAAACTCGAGTAAAAGCGATAAAACGACCAAACATTAGAGAGCGAGGTGCGATCGTTGTTGCTTTCGCCATGTGTCCAAGGCATTGGGTCAACTTACGTTATTAGGGTAGATTGAATTTATTTACTAGGGTTGGGTCCAACTTCAAGGGTAACGCTGGGTCCAACTTGAGAGTTGGGTCCAACTTCAAGGGAATTTCGTCTTCGGCGAAATAGTTCTGGCTCAAATGGAGCCTTTGTTTCAATATTCGGTTTGAGAATGTGATATATTTCACATGACAGCATAATGACACCGGTAAGATCACACCCTGCGCTTCCTGCCTTGAAAATGCATGTTTATCATAGTTTTTAGCAGAGGCCCATAGACCTTACTTACTTACTCTGGTGGCCTGTTGAAGATCTCTGGACCATATAAAAGTGTGGGCATACAGTAACTGCCTTGTAGACCAGTAACTTGGTCTTTGCAAGGCTCTTTGAGCTGGGTCATCACCTCTGACCTCCATCAGTGATTGGGGAGCTGCTCGCTCTGCACAGTCAGCAGTTCAACTGCTACTGATGGGGACACTGTTACACACACACAACAGAGAACAGCACAGCCACACACATATTGTATAGTATGGTAGGAGTGTGAGGTGCTGGTAGGAGTGTGAGGTGCTGGAGGCGGAGTGTGAGGTGCTGGTAGGAGTGTGAGGTAACGGAGATGGAGTGTGAGGTGCCGGTAGGGGAGTGTGAGGTACTGGTAGGGGAGTGTGAGGTACTGGAGGTGGAATGTGAGGTGCTGGTAGGAGTGTGAGGAGCTGGAGGTGGAATATGAGGTGCTGGAGGTGGAGTCTGGGACAGACTCTCCTTTCTTAGCCGCTGCTTGACTCTGGTCGCCTGTTTAAGATCGCCAGGTCTCTGAAGCATATATACGTGTGGGCAAGATGTATACAGTAACAGCTTTGTAGACCAGTAGCTTGGTCTTTGCAAGCCACTTTGACCCGGGTCATCACCTCTGACCTCCATCAATGATTGGCTGAGTGCTCAGGGAGTCGCTCTGCACAGTCAGCAGTTAAACTGCTACTGATGGGGACACTGTCACACACACACACACACACACACACACACACACACACACACACACACACACACACACACAACAGAGAACAGCACAGCCACACACACACATACTGTATTGTATTCTACGGCATGTTATTCACACACACAAACATAATCTTAACCCTATCATTTCACCCTAACCATAAACTCTCCAGGGAGAGAACAGGAGGGATGGGGGGGGGGGGGATGAGAAGAAGGTTGAGAGACTGGCAACAATAGGGCTGCTTACTGTAATAAACCCGTCCCCAGTCCTGCATTTAAAGCAACAGCGACTGGACTCCATTGTTGAGTGAATAATGTATATTATTGATTAGCAGTGTGTTTACATCAGGCTGGACTCTGGGGGACTGTGCTAGCTCTACGAGGACCATGGCTAACTCCAGCATCCAGTCTGCCTGGGTTAGTCTGAAGGGGAAATGTTTGCCACACTGATTTAAGGGATGCTGACTTGACTACTACTAAAGTTGAATTTAAAAAGCTTGGTGCTTCTGAATGGCAGGAAAAACTCTTAGTGTAATGAGGGGAGAGGAGAGGAGGGGGTGGGGAGAGGAGGTGGGGAGAGAAGTGAGGGAAGAAGATGACAGGAGAGAGGAGATGAGGGAGGGAGCGTATAGTGAATAGCTGATCCAGCATGCTGGGGTGGAGGGGGAGGGGGGTTGAAGGGAGGGGAGAGGAGAGGAGGCGTGAAGAGAGCGGAGAGGGCAAAGGGGAGAAGAGGAAAGGAGAGGGGAAATGAGGAAGAGAGTGTATGAGTCTAGTGAATAGCTGATCCAGCATGCTGTTTCAGCCAGATAGGGTGATGCTGGCTGGCTACCACCTCATGGCTCTGTTATCTGCTCTACATCACCCTGAACCTGACTGCACAGCAGAGCAGTGGATCAAGACAGAGCAGAGAAGAGAGGAGAAGAGAAAAGAGGAGAAGAGAGGAGACAAGAAGAAGAGAGGAGAGAAGAAAGGAGAAGAGGAGAGAAGAGAATAGAAGAGAGTGAAAGAGGAGAGAAGAGAAGCCTTGTTATATGCTGTGATAGATTTCTCCTGTCTGTCAGTTTGCGCATGTTCATAACTGCACCTGTACCAAGAAGCTGGAGATAGGATAGTCTTGAATGCTATTATGAGGCCAGGCTTCAGTTATGTACTTAATATAGATGGTGAGTTGTTTGTTTTCTGTGGATGGATTCTAGTGGTTGTACTTGGCAAACATTAATTTCCTATTAGATACAAGACAATATGTCACAACGACAGATGGAGCACAGTGGAAAGATATAAAAGACTGCCCTCTAATGGTCAAACAGCAGAAGGCACTAGTAACACATTGGTACTGTTGTGGCCACAACTGTATAGTTACCAATCGCTGTAATCTGGATTCACAATTCAATCTATTCATTTACTGAGACTAGACTATATTACCAGATTGATTTATCTCAAGTGATTGATATGAGTGTTATATCAGCATGAGCCATCTTTAGGCTCTCTGGTGAGCTCTCTGGTCAGGTATGTAGAGAACAGAAGTGTTCCCTGACCATACAAACCCATGGCAGAGTCCCATCTCCTCCATCAACGTCTCTTCAAATTTCCTGCGAAGCCTCTCAGTTTGAGAGATAGTTCTCTGCTCCACAGAGTGGACGGCCTCGGACAAGATAGTGGATAGATATCACCGCTGGACACTAACAAGCTGCAGAAAATATAAAAACAATCTATAAAACTCTTGTCTCTGGGGGAGATTCCGGGATGGATGGATGGTTGGTTGTAGAAAACAGTGAATACACAGGTACAGAGTAGGAGCATACCTGCACTAACGGATACAATCTGATTGGTTAAGAGCTGTTGTATATTCATGATGTGTCACAGGTAAAGCCTCAGTTTTATTTGAGTTACTGTATTACTGCGCCACATGTTAATAAGATACAGCTTTTCATGTGTAATGTGCCTGCACTTTCATGAGTTATGAATGACTAGTTATATGAGTCCTTATTGGCTTAACCAATCGTAGCTACAGTAGCTACATTGACTGAAGAAAAAAAACATACACACAAATGCGACCAAATAAAATAGGTACACCACTATAAAAGTGTGCCGAGACCAGACAACTCCTCCTAGTCAAAACTGGGGTTCAGCAAAGTCAATGCCCTGTGGGGCTTTGCTTCACTCATAGAACTAGGGTTACAAAATGTAACCATCTTTCTATTTCGTGGAGCCCAAAAAGGGACAGGGATGGACTACCGCTCACCAGATGGTCCCGCCCAGGCCATAAGACCCATCCATATCGGATGCTTACTCCCGCTGGCAGCTGTGCCCAGCACAGACAATGCCACAGAGACAGGTGTCATGAGAAAAGATAGAAGCGGACAAAAGGAGACATTTTTTTGTCTTTCAAGACTCATGGTTTGTTCAGCAACAAGGTGTAGCTATGGGTAGTCCATTCGCCTCATCTTTTGCCAACCTCTACATGACTCTGTTCAAAGAACAATTCAGCTACTCTTTCAAGATCTTTGTATAGATTATATTTTTGTTTTATGGAGAGGGAGCGTATATCACTTACAAGCATTCTTCATCTATCTAAACAGCTGTTCCGACTATCTGACATTTACCATGGACTATGACAGTCACCGCATTCGTTTTCTGGATTTGTGGGTCATACGTGAAAACAACACAATGTATACTGACCTTTTTGTAAAATCCACTGCATGTCTTTTAAGATCAGACTCCTGTCACCCCCTCCCACTAAAAACAGCCTTCCATACAGTCAGTTCTGTAGAGTGAAGAGAATTTGTAGCACACAGTCAGACTATGAGAGAAACATGAACATCATGAAGGCCAAATTCCTCTCAAGGGGCTACAAGCCCACTCAAATTAATTCAGCGGTCACGAGAATCAATGATAGACCTAGATCAGACCTAGATCTTTCCCACAGACGATCCAAGACCACCAATTCATCTATCATTTCCACTACTCAGTATTCAAAATGTTCTGAACAGATTAAAGATATCATCAGTAGCCGCTGGCACATTCTCAAATCAGATAGAAGCCTACAGATCATTTATAAGGATTAGCCACAAATCGAAGAATTTGAGGGACCTATTGGTTAAATCAGACTTACCTCCCCTCCCAGTGGCACCTTTACAAAAGCTACTCACGCCCATCCCAGACAGTAATAGGCCCTTGTGGTGCAACTATACCTACCGCTGCAGCACCTTTAGGCACCACCATTCAGGCAGACCTATTCCAGTCAAGGGTATCATCACTAGCCATACAACATCTGTTATATATGTCCTTGTGGCAAGTACTATGTGGGCAAGACCAGTAGGGAGCTTAAGACCCGGATCGCTGAACATCGGAGCACTATCAGGTGTAAAAATCTTAACTACCCCGTAGCTGCACATTTTCTCGAAGCCAAGCATCTCATGTCATCACTCAAATATATTGGTGTTGAAAAAGTCTCCCTCCCTAGGCGAGGTGGGAATTTAGATCTTTTGCTAGGCCACAGAGAGAACTTTTACATTTATTTTCTGAAAACCCCTGACTTCCCATGGTCTTAATGTGGAATTGAAGTATTTTCTATAATTGTCATTTAAAAAGGTTGTTCTGTTTTGAGACCCTCTACCCCCACATAAGTGGACCATGTGTGAGCTACCTATGACGGCCTAGTCGGTTCGATGCCCAAGCTTTACAATGGTTCTACTTTTATTGTATATTGTGTACATATTTATGATCTGTCTGCATTGGTGATGGGACACTATCTCCCCCTTTTGGTTGTTGTCATTCCTGTTTTAGTTGAGACTATCTCTAGTTGTCCTAATTAAATGATTAGTATCCATAGAGGCATTTAGGCCCTATTCTAAATGCAGATTGAATCTGTACCCCATTGTAACATTTAAAAATAACTCTTGGGGATTTTATTGACTCATTGTTTATTCAATGTATTCTTACCATTCTATTGTTGCAAGATGATGAACAAAGAGCTACCAATGTCTTCAACTATTCTCAGGTGTGCACTGTAATTAGACCCAGGTGTGTCACTAGAAAAGGTGCCTACATCCCAGGGTCACCCTTTTGTGCCTGCCACATGGGATCTCCTGCAGCAATGCAGAGATCTTAACATCAGCGAGGCAGGATGGGCGGACTACACCTGGCGTGCGAAGTGGGACTCTGTGATTTCATCCCGGCTGCCGGTCTTTCCCCTCCCGGGATCGACTAATCCAGACCGGCGTGGTCCGGACCGGCGTCGGACGCTTCCTCTCATCGATGCACAGATGGGGCTTGGCATCCTGTGCAGCGTGCGAGTGTGGCGCCAAGGAACAAACCGCAGGCCACGTCTTCCAGGACTGTCCGATATATCGGACACCCAACGGAATGCGTGGCCTGATGGTTGTGGATGATGAAACGTTGACATGGCTCCTGGAGGTGTGCCCAGATATAATTCTATGATACGGATATGATTCTTAAATCTATATAAAAGACACTGAAATAGTCTTTATTTATCCTGTTTCCCAATAATGTATTAAAGCAAAAACTCATCTTTATCTTAAATCTTCCATCTTAATTTTATATTATATTTGTATATTTTTATAGTCACATTTGTATTTAACATCAGGTATAAAAAAGCAAAATTGAAATAATTCAACCAATTACATACTATTACATACTAAATAAACTTTTCAAAGTTTTGCCGAGATGGAACTGTAGACATTGGTCGGTCCTTGTAACGTTTATCAGTTTAATTTGATTAATAACATAAGTAAATTTTACTTATGTTATTAATCAAATTAAACTGATAAACGTTACACGGACCGACCAATGTCTACAGTTCCATCTCGGCAAAACTTTGAAAAGTTTATTTAAAAACCCACTATGAGCCAATGAATATTGCACAGGGCATGGCTTTTCACATGAAGGTGTATAAGTTCTGAACGGCTGGACAGAACTCCGCGAAATTTTGTACGCATATCAAGACCCATAAAGGGAGGCTAATCGTTGATTATTGGCCCGATTAAACCAAATGGGGGCGCTAGAGATCTCATCTTCTGTTTTGGCCTAACCGCCATGCTGATTTTTCCAAAACGTGGTAGAGTGGTACCCATGGAGGTATAATATAACTGGAGACGGCATTGAAAATGGCTGCCTATTCATTTCAATGAAAGTTGCTCACCGGCGCATGAAGCCATTTGACGTAGTGGCCAAAGCCCGGTATTGCAAGTCACGTGACGGCATGCGGCCCAAGACCCTTATTTCCCATGGTTTGTGGATTATGATAGATAGGGCTAGAAAAGGAAAACAATTTTTTTCTCGGTATCATTCAGCATCAGAGACCAATCTAATCAATATAAACTTTTAATTCAATGGGGTTTTGTTTGTTTTTGAAGCCACCAATACCTGTATCGAGCCATTTGAAACATGTGCTGTGCACGAGCCTCGGGGACGCTGGTCGCGCGTTCAAGAGTCCTGCGAACTCGGGAAAGCACGTCACCATAGGAAGTTGGAAAAGATCTAGAGGGTAAGTGGGTCAATGTTGAATAACTTAGCTAACATTATCTAATGTTACATTTCTTTATATTAACATAAACTATATTGATAGGCTAGGGAGCTATGCTAACGGTAGCTAATGCTAACGGCTTAGGGTTAACGTTAGTTAATGCTAACGTTACGTTCGGAGGTCTCAGATGTATTTCAATTTTAACATAATGTTGAGCATGATCAATGTGTTACATTGTTCATACATTGATTACAGTCTGTAATCTTGTCTGGCATTATTTAGCTATAGTGGGCTGATGCTACTATAGCATTTGCCACATTATACATCAAATTAATCAAGCATAGTTAGTGTTATTACCTGAAGGCATTATTACCATTGCAAGTAAGCATGCCATGTATATGCCATGCCTGGAAATCAAATTAATAGTGTAATTCCTCCCCATCATAGCTCATTGTACACTGATATAATCATTCTCCTTGCCTTTGCTAATACTCATCTCTTTTATCAAACTTTGTGCTAGGAAAGAAATCTGGCTGTGATTCGTCGCTAGTGCTCATCGAGGCTGTTGTCATCTCCCGCCTGGACTCCTGCAACTCCCTACTTGCTGCCATCCTGCAACGTTGGCCATCAGACTCCTGGAGAAAGCTGCTGCTGACCTGGTGTTCAACGGCCCCATGCTCTTCCACAAAACTTCCCTACTCCGTTCTCTGCACTGGCTCCCTGCGCTGTCCCATCCAGTTTAGGACTGTGGTGCAAGCCTACAGGGCAAATGAACAGCTCCCTCCGACCTCCAGGCTGTGGTCAAGCTCTGCTGCCTTGAGGTGATTGGTTCCCCAGTTGCTCCAAGCCCCCCTACGGCAGATTGGCGTGGCCATGGCTTTTTTCTGTCCTCTGTCAAATGTGGCTATGCCGTGTTTCGCTTGTTGCCTTTGATGCGTTTGTTGGCTTGAGATGGCCCCGTTATTGCTACTTGCATCTATATTTATTTCTTTATTATATATCGCGGGTTGCTGGTCGACGTGCTATGTGCTATGAGCACAACTGCAGTGTGACGATAACCACACCCTCTGATGATGTAGGCTTATTGCTTCATTATCAGGAAGTAGAGCAGTAGCCTAGTACTTTGTCAGATAGTGTACAGAGGAATATTATACCTATACATATATATTCCTGTTTCATACTCAGTTTTGCAGCTGGCTGTTTGCTTTGATGTGTGTACACTACTGGGCTACTGTGCATTAGATCGGCAAAACTGGCATTTACAGTAGCAAGTATAGTACAGTGTGTAAGATGGTAGCTACTAGAATATGTACTGTGTGTGGATGTTAGTGCTGCACAGTAAGTTGTGGTCTGCTCCAGATCAGTGAGCAAATCTGCAGGAGTGCCCCAGACAAATTGAAGGCAAAATACGTAGTCTATCATTTATCTCAGTGGAGTATTGACATGTCCCGACACAAAGCATTACAGGCTGGATTGGACGTGAGGGCCGAGGCTGGAGCTAATGGATTCTGGACTAGCATTTTTCTTGTAAAAGAATGCTGGGGAGCACAACCTGGACGAGGGCAGCAGCACTTCACTGATGTATGTATACCAGCTCCACTCTGTGGCTTCCTGGAAACAGCATTTAGCCGTTTCACCTCACTATAAGAGGACTGGACCAATACCATTTCACTATTAGGACTGGACCAATACTACTTTACTATAAGAGGACTGGTCCAATACCACTACACTATAAGATGACTAGACCAATACAACGTCACTACGTGAGGACTGGCCCAATACTTCACTATATCATGAAGAGGAAGGTCTTACATTCAGCAATCCATCCATCTCAATGCATGATGCGAGTAAAATAAAACAAGTACCTCTCCCATCTCTCCCTCTTATATACCTCTTATATTCCTGTGGATGTCCCACTGTTTCCTGCAGGCCACCCAGTAAGATCCAGAGCTGCTACTAACCCTGTCTCCCTCACTCCTCTGTATTGTCTCCCTGTTGTACTATACCCAGGTCCTGGAGAGTCCCCCCCCCCACCCCCTCCTTCCTGGTTAAGGTCCTCCTGAGGTCCCGAAGAAGCCCCCCGTTATCCTCCTGTCCAGTCCCATCCCACTGTGTGTCACCAGCTGTCCAATCAAGTCATCACCCCCCCCCCCCCCCCTTTTGCTCTCTGCATTTTGTTTCTCACTTCTGCTTAGCTACTAGGCTATGCCTAGTTTATTTAATATTTTCTTGAAGCCTGTTTGCTGAGTGTTTACTGGGTTTTATTATGCGAAATACATACAGTATATATCCTAAAATGGATAGCTAACATATAGTGGCCCACTACAGTATGTAGGTAACATCTCAACTATTTGTCTACTATATCGAGTGTTCGGTTTCTTATAATGAATTAGTTTTTCTATGCTTGGTGCTCTGTAAAAGATTTCTAGCTAATACATTTAACATTGTCCAGAAGCTTGCTTGATCATCTCATTTAGAGAGGTCATGGAATTATTTTTTTTTTTTTTTTTACAGTTCACCTACATTGGCTAACATGGGCGATGCTTTGGGCGATTTTTTCTTCCCTGTGTAAAATTAGGGGTAGGTTCACCATGTACAAACCCCCTTTTCTCTTTGTGAAGCGCATTGTGTTGCCTCTGTGTATGAAATGTACTATATAAATAAAGTTTGATTTGATATGAACAACAAAGGCTATTTACTGTCTTTTATCAGTCATATACACTTTTTTTTAAACATTATGTAAATGAAATATATATATCTCCACAATATCTCAGAAGAAGAGACCCCACTGCTTTGTTGACTCTTCGTTGTGCTCTCTCTCTCCCTCTCTCACTTGTGCCAAGGATTTGTCATCTCCGCTCCATGATGTCAAGGTAATCATCCAAGCTTTTGTAATTCTTGACTGAGCATGCCATTATTTTTAATGAATGCCATGGGTGTTAAATGTCCTGTCGTGAGTAAGGCCATCCCTTTAAATGTCAACAGACACTTCTCCTGTGGATGGAAGGCAAGTGTTTCCTCAGCTCCTCGACCTCTTCATCGAGAGCCATGCCATGGCAGTGATCCATACACAGGCCTTGCTTTCTGACATTTAAAGTGACGAGATAAGGATACAATGGATTTCATGAAAGATAGGTATATCCTCATTATTTTCTATGATTAAGATGTACTGAAATGTGATTGTTTTGTTTCACAGGATCAAGTAATCTGGCAGCAGCCCATAGTGGATCCTCCACTTGAAGCAGGAAAAGAGCTGGTCCCTCCTCTCAGCAGTTATCATGCTATTAGAGGTGGTCCATGTGTTGGTTCACGTCCCCCCCTGAGCACATCAAGTTAGCATTATGTTATACAGTAGGGGCAGAGCAGCAGGCTCAGCAGGCAACAGTCTGTTCCTCCCAGATAAGGTAATATGGATGGTGACTACCCGCACACACACAAACACATGCACACACACACCACCTGCAAGAAACTGTAATGGAGGTAAGCGATAGACACAATGATATTACTATGGTGCACTCAGTCACAACACAGAGCTACACACAACACAGCCACAACCACACTCACTACATGTATAGTCAACCCTATACTTCCAGTGCCACAGGGAAAAGACAGTTGACACATAGGCCTTTACCAGGGGAGGGTTAATAGTACCAAGACTGGCTCTCCTTTCCTTCCTCTCTCCTCCCCATCTATCCTCCTCTCCTCCTCAACTCTCTCCTCCCCTCCTCTCCGGCCAGGCCCTCCTACACAGCTGTTGTGTTTAAATTCATGTTGCAAACCTCTCTAGAGGAGGTAGAAGAACAGACCCAGGGCTGCTAGGCCGTTGTTCCCTCTCAAATCCATTACCATAATTTAATGTAGAACACAGCTCCCCCAATATTATCTAACCCAGCAAATCAGTGACCGTCTGTGTTACAGGTTATGTTTCACCTGAGATAATCCTTGACAGTGTGCAATGTTATTATTGGATAAAACTAATATTTACTCCTTGGGTGCGTTAAGTAGGTGAGCGATCAGTGATCAGAATTCACTTAACGGGTTGCTCAGTTACGCTCAGACTGATCTGCTCAGAGCACAAGTGAGCAGTTTTGAACTATGATCTGTTTGAGCCAAACACCACGTCATAAGAGACGCTTTTATCCAACACCACATCATAATGATCATCACTGAACAAAAAAATAAAATAAAGATGGATGCCGAAAGCTATGGAAGGGCTGTCGGATGGCAAAGAAGAACTTTGACGTATATGTGAAGGTAAATAAATAATATTACTAATAAATAATAATTAAATTCCATTTTGATAATTTGCCAACGTTAGCTAACGTTGTAACGGCAAGGATGTTTCTCAGCGGGTCAAAAAAATGTAACGTAACGTTCTCGTCTCCTGGCAACTCAGCACTGTTAGAGCAGACCGTTAAGTGGAAAAAAAAAAGAAGCTCAGAGTGAGCATTCGCACACTGAGCGCTCAGCTACTTAACGCACCCCATGTTACGGGTTATATTACGGTAGTGTTTTGTTTTTTGCTTTGTCTGTGTATCTTGTCTTGTCCAGGTGCAGCCAATCTGAGTGCCATTGATTGGTTAACTGCGAGCACCTGTGTTGAGTGGGGCTGGGCTAGGTGGCAATATGGCTGAGCCCAGTGTCATTTTCACTGTTTTTGAGCTGTCCACATTCTTTTTGTTTTATTCGTGTTGTTACCCTTTTTGTTATTTATCTTATATTAAATATATATTTATTTTTTACTTGTAAAAAATGTGTCCCTTATTGTGTTGCGGTGCAGCATTCAAGCCAGTCATAACAGTGAGGAAGGACACAGTATGCAGATACTGTACTGCATCGAAGAAACATGATATCCATCTCCTCGCTATAACAATGCAGCTGCAAGGCAATCATTGGAATCTGCATAACAATTGATGTGCTGACCATGCAGGTGCTGTCGGAGGGCCTTGAGATTCAGTCTGTTCACCACGTGCCCGAGCATGCGAATGTAAAGCAGCCATGAAATGGAAATGTTTTTTGTGTCTTCTTCTGAGAAAATCCTAATCAATACAACCAGAGGAGATGCATTTGTGAGTGCTGGCGAGTAGTAGTACTCTGATTACCTACGTTAAATGCAATTATTATAAGTCACTTTGGATAAAAGCGTCTCTTAAATGACTAATGTAATGTAATGTAATGAGAAACACTGCTTGAATAGAACTACACTGCCTCCTTGCTGATCTTAAAATAACTGTATTTGAGTATATTTTTTATCTAGCTCTTCTCACTGACCTACCTACGGACTACACTAGGCACCACGGGAGGCGAGGCCTTTTCCTCTGCTATGCCTCACCTGTGTAACAGTGACATAGACATATTAATGTCACAATGATGTCATAGCAATGTAATAAACAATTAATTTCACTTTATTACACCTTTGATTCTCAACTGATGAAAGACCACAGAGGGTCCATAATGAATCAGTATCAGCTGCCTACCACAGGTGCAGAGGTAGAGCCAGGTGTTACATTCTGAGGTCGCAGCCCTTCAGGACGGCAGTGAAGATATCAGGAGCAGGCTTCCACCTGGCCAGCCTCTTCACCTCCAGGATCTCTGCCTCCCTCTCCTGGAGCCGGTACTTCTCCACATATGGCGCACTGCAGGCAGACAGCGCCCACATGCACAGACACAAACACACCTCTAAGTTCCTGAAATGCCCCACGTTGATTATCTACCATTGTCCTGATTAGTGACAGCAACTCACCATGTCTTCTTGGGAGGTGGCTGGAGAGGAATAAAGGTGTCTGCTCCCAGATCCCTAGAACTGAGGGGGGATTCAAAAGTTTGGTTGGTTTTTGTTTATAAATTAGAAAACTGTAAAGTACAGTACTACACACATAGTTGAACATTATCCCACAAACCATACATTATCCCTACACAACATACAGCATACATTATTCCTACACAGTATACATTATCCCCACACAGCATACACTATTCACACATAGCATACATTATGCCTACATAGCATACATTATTCTTACACAGCATACATTATTCCAACAAAGCATACATTATCCCTACACAGCATACATTATTCCTTCACAGCATACATTATTCCTAGACGTCTTACCCATAAAGTTGTTGATTGATGGAAAACATTTTTAACTGATTCCATGCTTTCTCTCGTTCGGGTGTTAGCAACGTGCCAATGCTAGCTCAATGCATTAGAAACGGTTAGCATTCAAAGAAAACTCACTTAAACACTTCACAGTGCACCCAAATCAAATATGAGGACAGTCTGTTGGGGGCTCATTACAGTTTTTATACCATCATTTTTGAAGTCCAACTATCGTTGTACCCATTTGTTTGTTCGGACCTATATGGCTATCTCTGTAAATACGGAGGCGGAACAATATGTAACTACTGCCTTCACAACAACAAGGACAAGAAGAGTGGACTATTCTATTACAATCAACACAACAAGTTGCAATGGCCACGTTCGAAAGGGATATGTATCTTTGACGAGTTAGTTTATCTGGCGATTTGTTTGGAGTGTTTATAAGTGAGTTTTCTTTAAATGCTAGCCATTTTGGTTTGATTGTGCTAGCATTAGCATGCCACTAATGCCTGAATGAGAGGCAGCATGGAATCTGCTGAAAATGTTCTCCATCAATCAACAACAGTCGGAAATGAGGCTCTATGTCCAAAATTCTGAACTATCCCTTTAAGTCAGTTTCAGCTGAAGCTTCGTCCCCATCCTGATTCCAACAAGATAATGATTCGAATTTAGAAAATAACCAGAACTGAACCAGAAAGACAAAGTGTACTGACCTGCATCTGGGGGTGTGGAAGTCTGGGCTGTACTCAGGGGTGCGGTAGGATCTGGAACCTGGGGCTGACTGACTGATCAGCTCCACTACAATAAGAGAGGTCATGAAGAGGTTATGGGAGTGAAGGTTATTTACTGGTTTACTGGTCTTTGTGGACCCCAGGAAGATTAGCTGTCGTTCTGCGACAGCTAATGGGGATCCAAAATAACATAAACA
Source organism: Borostomias antarcticus (assembly GCF_949987555.1). Lineage (NCBI taxonomy): Eukaryota > Metazoa > Chordata > Actinopteri > Stomiiformes > Stomiidae > Borostomias > Borostomias antarcticus. Next base: position 21,557,264 of record NC_140239.1, on the reverse strand, counting down.
TACTGGTTATGGGAGTGAAGGTTACTTAAACCTTAAAGCAAACCTTAAAGCGGCAATAATTGATTTCGTACCGCTAGATGGCAGTAAGAGACTTGTTTACAAACGAAAGGCCTACAAGACAGGGGGAGAACAAAGTTACAGAACATAATTTGACAACACAGGCATAAATGCTGGAATAACTAGGCGTGGCGATTCATAGGGGTGAGTCATTGAAGTAGGATGCGATTAAATTGAAGGACGCTATGGGTCAATAAAACAATCAGATATCAGGTGGTTTTAATTAGTTTTGAAAAAATGTGAAAGAAATGCAGCTTTAAGTGTCCTGCATTGAGACACAACATAAGGTAACATAGGGTAAACGTACTCTAATATTGACTGTAACATACTCGAATCTCGAATGATTCAGGTAATCTCATTGTTAGGCTGGTGATACCGGAGAACTGACACGTATCACGCATTAAAGCCTATAACAGTTCTCTATACCAAGAACCAGTACCTTGCTTCTTCCTCCCGATGGCAGCCTCCAGGGTTCTCTCTGAGGAATGCTGCTGGCTCCCTGCGCCCAGCAGACACCTCTTCCCAGTGTGGCAGGTCCGGCCTTGGCCCAGGCTGGGGTAGAAGGACCATTCGGCCTGGGTCGCCATGTTGGCCTCTATACACATTACATTACAGTCATTTAGCAGACACTTTTATCCAAAGCAACTTACAATAATTGCATTTAACGTAAGTACTGTATGCACATTACTACTATTCGTCAGGACTGACAGTGCATCTCCTTTCTAAACAAGTGACTAAGAGCATGATCTAGTGCTCAAGCAAAAGTACACGAGTAGCAAAATATTTATACAATAGGTGCTTAGGAGGGAGGATCCTGGTACTGTAGTACTTCTTAAAGAGGTGTATTTTGAGCCTGTGGCGAAAGATGGGCAACAACTCTGCTGTCCTGATGTCAGTGGGCACTTCAAAAATGAATTCATTCCACCACTGCGGGGCCAGGACAGAAAAGAGCCGTGACCGCGTTGATCAATCACAGGAGCCTCTGAGTGACGGGGCAGCCAATCACTGTGTCGATCTCGATCTCACACACAGAGATCACTCTGAAGCTTAACCAACTTACTTTTTTTTGAACTGCTGTGTTTTTGAGTTGATCAGGCGGTTTGCAGGTACTGTAGATGTTGAATGTCGGTTTGTGACATTGGCAATGAATAACATCAAATGGTGTGATGTAAACTGTACATTCAATATTTAAATAACCAACATAAACATGACTTTCTGCATATGATTTCAGTAATCTCATATTTCTGATATCCAGTGTAGTTGCTGGTACCATAAACTATAAATCTATCTCTAGAGAGAGCTGGTGTTCCTCGGCAGAGCATCAACATGATGACCTTGTATCCTGTAGTCACTCACGTGGGAAGGCCCTCAGCAGTTGTGTCTTCTGGGGGAAGCGCAGGTCTTTGATGTGGGAGAACGGAGCGTCACTGTAGCGAGGGGAGGGCAGCCATCTGACACGCGAGCTCCAGTCAAGGTCACACCTGGGAGCATAGGCGATTTTACCCTCTGAGAGTAGGGGGGGCAACATTTTGACTTGAGAAAAAAAAAAACAGTTCTGCCGTCTCGTCCCATCTATTTACAAAGAATACCAGTTGTGACCAGTATGCTAATAAGAAATCCGTATGACAATTCAATATGTACAACGCATCAAACTTCATCTAGACACCACGAGCATGTCAATATGACTTTATGACCGAGCACTAGACCATACCCAACATCACAACATCAAACTGCAACTGCCTGCTGGTGCGAGCTTCCTCGCCGATGGTGATGTTGCTAGTGCTAGTGCTAGCTTCTTCATTAGGATTGCCAGATTTTATTTTATGAAGAAGTGGTAAATTGTTTTTATAGCTCTTTTTGCCATTGTGAGCAGGTTGGCTAGTTGTAGCTTGTTGAGCACTGAGCAGTCCAGTCAGATCTCATTTTTTTCGACGGACGAGTTGTGCCATTAGTGGATTATGAATATATATATATGTTTAAAGGTAGCCTAGTTTAAGTAATAAATACACTTTTAAAATTAATGATGATCTAACACAAACTGGTACAAACCACAATTATGTATTTAATAATTGTGTTAATTAGTAAAAAAAAAAAAAAACATATATATATATATATTTATTTTTTTTAAGAATCTGAGCAGAGTTGGGCTGTCCAATCAGGGGGGGCACTTGCCCCCCCTGCCCCCCCTATAAAATCGCCAATGCCTGGGAGGGGGTCAAAGTCAAATATCTAGGACCAGAGGTTAAATCACTAACATAATACTCAAACATTCATCAAGTGATTTGCCGAATCAAGACTTGATTCACCAAAACTTGGTTGATGACATCTGTTTTTTGTTTAGAGACATGGGCAAAGCATGTACTGTATATTAAAGGGGTAGTGCGCTATTTTGGACATTTAGCCCTATTTGTGGTCTGTCTACCATGAACCTGAAACATAGAAACCATAAATTAACTGATCGTTACAGTATTGAGCTAGCTGCAGCTTTAATCCAGGCTCTCACCGGGTTTATGTAAATGCGTTGCAAAACTATGATAAATGTGCTTTTCTGAGACGGGAAGCAGAGGGTGTAATCTTATCAGTCTCAGTATACTCTCCAGTGACATGTATCACAATCCGAATATTTTTAGGTGTTTGGCTTGACTTGCACATACTCCTCTGTGGGAACAGTGAAAACAAGCGCCAGAGGTATGCTTATGTCCAAGCCATGCCAAACATGTAAAAACATTTGGATTGTGATACATTTCGCAGGAGAGCATACTGAGACTGGTAAGATTACACATTGTGCTTCCTGTCTCGGAAAACCACTTTATCATAGTTTCTCCAACACATTTCCGTATGCCCCATTAACTTCCATTGTAGCCTGGTGAGAGCCTGCATAAAAACTGCAGGTAGCTCAATACTGGAACGATCAGTGAAATTATGGTCTCTACAGTATGTTTCAGGTTCATGGTAGACAGGCCACAAATAGGGCCAAATGAGCAAAATAGAACACTACCCCTTTAAATCATAAAACGGGACAAACCTTTGGAACTATCCAACTAGTGAAGCAGCTTGAGCTCTGAAACTCTTAGTTAGTTATCACTGACTATACTATACTTACTACTACTCTTAGATAGTAATCACTGACTATACTACGGGGTTCTGGCTGCAGACAGAGCAGCTGATGGCTCAGTCATGGCCCATTGGGCTGTCACAGTCCTCCTATCACCGTGACTACTACTGACATTGCAGTGACAGTTTCAGAGCACTGCTGTGACAAGACAGTTAGAACAGGCAGTAGTATTCATGATGAATGACATGAAGGACGATACCTGCAGGAGACTTCACACTGTAACCTCTGATGACTGGATGGCCTATAAAAAGCAGCATTGCATAGGCCTGCTGTAGGCTTACTGTATCTGACTGTTTGCTGACTACTTTGGTCTGTAGGCTAGCGGGCCACAGTTAGACTTTGAAGTTGTAGACTCTGCCTAATTGGAAGACAGTTCTCGTTAGTAGAAATATTCATTGGAACACGTCAGGAAATAGGTCTATACAGTGAATCAAACTTACTCTGTCGGGTTGGGCTGTATGTGCCGCATATGCGGCCTGTACTCAATCTCATCTCCATGAAATTCCATGAACGAATGCTCGGTGATTCACTCTGCTGGGCCAATGCGCTGCAGCATTGACCTTTACGCATCACCTCCTTTACTAAACAATATCGATCCAGTTATATTTTAGTTTTGAGCAGTGTATGTCGATCTTTCATTTGAACAGTGTTGACTGGTTTTGTAGTAGGCTATTAAGTTTTCAAGCTTCTTGGGCTAGCCTACCTACCATTCTGGCTCCATGTCAGAAGCAACCGTTGCTAGGAGAAGACTACAAACTTCTGTGAAAGGGCGGCAGAGAAGAGGGAGGGTTAATCCACGGTTTAGAGGTGCACACTAGCCTACAGCAGCACTGTCATTGCATAGTCACAAGATGGCGCCAAGGGATAGGCACAATTTTAGATTTGCTCTAAATGGTTAGCCTACTCTCACATGTAACGGCTCGTTGACCGTCTATGTACCCTATGATGTCTGGCAGCGTTTGTGGGGAATGTTTCCTTGACTTAGCCTAGGCTACACTATAGTCTAGCCTAGGCTGAACGTTTTCTACCAGCCCAGCCTTAACATTTTGTCCCACTAACTAACCCCCTTTATAGACAAGCATCTAACCTTCCGGTGCAGGAAAATAGCAAATAAGCCTAGCTAGCCTACTTATTAAATATTAGTAAAAATGAAATAAATCAGTAAAGCGCTATAGTCTAACTCATGGAAATGGTAGCCTATGTAAGAAGACGCTGAGCTTCAAATCTGGAACGCCTGGCCCTTTAAATCCACCTGTTCTAGCGATGCCTGTGCTCCTAGGCGGTGGAGCTGTGGTTTAACTGTGGTTTGAAGACGGCGTTTATTACGCGTAATGCCAGGAGTGAGGCGAACATATCTCATTTAATACCATCGCATTGCTCCAGTGTTTCTAGAGCCGCTGAATGGATTATTGCCGATGCTCGTTAGATGAATTTGTCTCATGATATCATGATGATATCAATGTCATGACCCATTTCTGTATCTGGCTATTCGATGACCAGCTCTTCGTCGTGACCCTAGGGCTATTGGCATTGATTATTATTATTATTATTATTATTATTATTATTATTATTATTATTATTATCATCATCATCATCATCATCATGTCGAATCCTGCTGTTTTGATTTCAGATGAGGGGCAACACGTTTACTTCAAAGTGACCCCGTGGACGCGCGTTCCGCTTTAGACGGTTGGCAACAAATTGTTGCAAACATACAGGACGTCAAAGTGATGGTGCCGCTAACGTCTCGGTTTACCACGGCACCGTGAATATTTTTGTGTTTTTGAATGTCAGTCATCGTTCTTGAGAGAATATCCACGTGTTTTCAATTATGTTCACTTTCGCTGCCTTCTGCTACATGCTGTCGCTGGTCCTTTGCGCTTCCCTCATCTTCTTTGCGATATGGCATGTAAGTCCGATTTTGTGATTTCTTCTGATTTATGTGATGTGCGTCCAGTGTGTGTTTCACAGAGGACTGTCGTGTTGGATCATACCTGCAAGGTAAAGATGCACAATGTGGTGTTTATGCGTAATTTATATATAGACACTTGCCTGTTATTTGTACAAGCAGTAGACCTAATAGGCAGCGTTCAGATGTAGCCTACATTTCTTTTGTCCACCATTCATTGTCTATGAAGACAACATTCTGCTCTACAGCTCTGGCGGACTGAACGTTCCTCTCCAAAGGGACAGGTGCGCACCTGTTCTTGAACGGTGTGATCCTCCCGACCCCATCTCAGCCTCTCTCTCTAGGTCGTTGTATTAATGCATGGATGCTTTCTTGTTATTCTGTTTTTTTCTCTCCCTTTCTTTCTCTGTTTTTAACTAACCATCTGTGCCATAATCAGGTGGTACACTCTCTTTGCATATAGCCTAGACGTGTCAATAAGACTGCAGAGCAATGTTTTAATAATAATCTAGTTTGCTGTGAGGGAGAGGTGCTCCTCCATGCAGAGGTTTATGTAAAGGCAGATTTGGATCAGGACTCCAGGCCTATCATCCCATGCGCTCCTTTGCATAGCAACAACAGACCTGAGAGTGAGATGCACACACACACAGCACCAGGGTGACTGGCATTCCAGGTGTATTACAGTGATCTCTTGATAGTCTTCATGTCTCTCCTATGGAGCGCGAACACAAACACACACAGACTGACGGACAGAAAGCCTCTATGTCATCATGCTTACTGTATGTTGCAGGTCCAACTTAGGAAGGAGAGAACATGTTACATGCTGCACTCTAGCTTCTCCCCCCAGGGGTGCTGACACCATGGATATGATGATCATGCCACTGCCAGTGTCTTCAACAGACTAATCATAACTCAGTCTCACAGCAGTACAGGCATGCATGATAGGGGTGTCTGTCATTGTTAGTGAGCGTAATGAAAACTGTCTGCCTTGATACAGACCTGAAGTCTTCAGCCCAGGTGTCTGCCTGCCTACAGTGTCTGCCTGTTTTGGGGAGGAGTTGTCAGGCGTGAGATGTTTCAAACATGCTCCTGCTCTTGTGACAAGCTTCTTCTGTCTTCTCGTCAGTCCCACTTCCACAGAGCTGATGCTCTGCAGACAGGAAAGACTGGAATATCGGGGAAATCTGTTGTCATGAATCACTCCCTCCTTAGCAGACTGTCCTAGGGCGCACCGGGTCTGGTTTGTATCCTGTTCTGGGGCTGAGTGGTGACTCTTCCCAGGAAGTGCATGTGAGTGACGTTTAAGGCTCGTTAGGCGGACAGTCGTTCATCGCTGACACAGTCTGACAGGCTCAGTCACAGAGCAGCACCTTGGTGTGTGACTGGTCCCTTTTGGTCTCAGAAAGACTTTGAAACTCTGAAATTGTTCTTCTGTGAAATACATCCTTATTTTAAATTGGTAAGGTTATGGAATCTGCCATTCAAGATTTGTCAGTAATCTGAAAAGACAAGAGAAAAACCAGAGGTAATGACAAAATTCAAGGGCTTTGTGTTACTCAACTGTTGTAAAACACCTCCTTGCACACATTTAAAAAGGAAGGATCCTTGTTAATTAATTCATGGAGAACTAGCTCAAGGTTAATCAATGCCAGTATACAGTAACTAATCCTATTGAACGTGATTAAAACCCTGACAAGTTAACTGGTGAGGTGTTTGTATGTCTCCATGACTCATCACCCCTGATGTGTGTGTGTGTGTGTGGGGGGGGGGGGGGGTCAAACACCTCACCAATTGACTTCTAAGATGTTACCAAATTGAGCAATCAGAGATTGAATCAATCTGTTAATCTGAGTCACAGTGCTAATCAGGGGGGAGCCTGTTACAGATTAGAGGGCATTCTAATTAGCATATAAGGTGAACTTCGTCCACACAAACTCGACGACCTCTGCTCTTCAGTGCCAGAAGATGGCTGAGTGATGTCCTCCCATGTAACTAGTGTGTTCCCTAATGTGTCTCATACGTCATTAACACAGACCGTGAACCGTTGCCATGGTTTCAGTGATTTAGGAGGACATCCCCCACCCCAGTGCATGCTGTGGTTTGTAGGTTCCCTCCGTTAGCGAGGTAGAGGGCATGTGTTAAGTTAACATCACTTACTCCGCTGCGTTCGGCTCTGACAGTGGGCGGAGCTTACAGGGGGAGCATGGGGGAGGTGGTGGGGGGGGCTGTGAAAGATGCACTCATGGTTCTTAGGCACATGCCAAACACGCACGCACACACACACATAAACACACACATTGCCTCTCTTGACAAGTACAGGACACTCATAGGACTATCAGGGTCCTTTCACACTCCCTTCCGCCTCTCCTGCACTCTCACTGCTCACCAGTGTTGGAACAGGACATCGTGGAGGAACAGAAAGGTGGCATTCTGCTCCGCTACCCACATTCAGCTTCATGTTGGAGTCTTGGACTTGACAAGTACAGTAGTTTGGTCGAGCTGATGAATGTGCCCAGGGCAGAATCCTCCTAACCTTGTTACATGTCCATCAGCAGCAGCTGGCTAACTGGATAAAGACCCAGTATGGCAGGGTCCCAGTATGATAGGGTCTCAGTATGACAGGATCCCAGTATGACAGTCTCAGTATGACAGGGTCCCAGAATGACATGGTCTCTCCTAGTTCCCTCTGCTTTCACACTTGCCCACATGTTTGTTAATCTCTGGTCCTGCTCATCCATCAACCTGACCCAACAGCCGGGCCTGCAGCCGGTCACACAGGGTCCGTTGTTACAGTGTTGTTCCCTGACCTGTTCTACAGCAGGATCCTCTCTCCTGGCCAGAAAGCTGGAGTGTGTGTTGTGTGTATATACTATTCTGAGCAGGGCAGAGGAGAACAGGGTGTTTGTCCTTGCCAAGGTGGTCTTTGGAGATACACAAAATGAGAGCATGTTTGAGACGGACAGATTAGACAGACACACACACACACACGCCAATACAAGCATGAATGTAATTTAGGATGGGAGAAGATCCTCAGGACAAATGAAGAAAGAAAAATAAAACCCATAAAGTACATACTGTATTCCTCTCTCTCTCATCCCTCCATCTCTCTTCTTCTCCCTCTCATCTCTCTCCTCTCTGTGCTGTATCCTGACAATACTTCAAAGAGAAAATCTATCCCTAAACTGGCAATCCTCCCATTTCTCTCCCTCCACCTGTTTCTCTCTATCTCCCTCTCTCATTCTCTCTCTCCTTTCTCTCCTCTCTCTCTCTCTCTTTCCCTCTCTATCTCTTGGAGAAACAGCCTGTGAGGTTTCTAAACACTTCCACCAGGCATCTTGCTGGGTATTGCATTTAACGAGCTGATGTTTGCAGCTTGTCGTACAATTAAGCTGCAGTTGTTGTATTCACTGGATCGCTCCCTCTTCAATAGTATTTTCAGTTAGAGAATAGCACAGTTTCCATTTTAGTGTCCAGCTTGCCGATGACCAAACAGATTGATTGTATTCGCTAGATGATCAGCTCTGTGTTTGTTGAAGAATTGACCTTAAGCAAATTAAGCCATCCTCTGCTGAATAATTAAATATAGCAGCTGAATTATTTACACAGGACTTGATGTTCCCCTGATAACTGTTATTTCTGTATGGCCCACACACACAAGTACATACACAAGCACACACACATTGCTTACTTCTTCCTGTTGCTGGTCTCACCAAGGCAGAGGTGGAAACATGCACAGAGATTATTTACAGTGCTGTTAGGGGTGTGCATGTCCCAACAGCACTTCTTCACTGCGAGAAGGTGGCATCCAGTGGCAATGGGAAACCCAGGATGACTGCTACTCTTCCACAGCTGCAGGAGGCTGCTGGGTTCTGTAACTACCAAGGTGGCCGAGAGAGGCTCCGTGGCGGCAGCCATGTTCTCCAAACTTTTCGAGAGTTCTGCATCCCTTGAAACTCCACTTCATCTTTTACGACAGATTTTTCAGATACTGTAGTTCACAAACTATTTGGAAGTTAACCGTGTTAAGACAAATATTAAATCAACATTAAGCAGAAAACGGCATCTTAAAGGAAAATATTAATTAATTTCCTTTGGGAGCAGCTCCTCACACATCTGCTAGCCTACATCGCCACCGGAAGTCCTCAGGAGGCTGCTGGAGCTCCAGTCTTTCGGAGAACAGCCTATTGTGCGCTGCCAAGCATGTTTCCTTTCTCTGAGAGTGTGCTCCCCTAGCCTTTGTCTTCCTAGACTTACCCACAAGGCAGCGGGACAGTGGTTGGTCAATGCCAGGGCATGTCCACTACACGTGAGCCTGCACATCAGACCTCTGGGATATACTGCAGCTCCAAGATCCCCTGCAGATTCACCTTGAGTCTCGAGACACCCAGTTACAGTGTGTAGCCATATCTTGGTGAGGAAGAGGCTGAGTACTGACAGGAGAGGCTGTGTACTGGCAGGAGAAGGCTTACGTATAGGGCTGCTTCTCTGTTCATCTAAAGGGTTAGCCAGTGGCAGCAGGCTGTAGGCAAGAGGATTGCAAGCAGATGGCAAATAAGCATGAACTAGATGCATCACAACACCCTGCGGGCATCACAACCCCTCAAACACACACACACACACACACACAGAGGCTGTGGACCAGGTGAGGTCAGATTATTAAACTTAAATCCGATGAATAGAACGACCAGGGAGTAGAGGCTGGGAGCCTGTGTGTGTGTTGGACTATGTGGTTTATGAAACCAATTTTCCTGCCTGTGAGTGTGTCTGTCCATCCATGTTTTCGTGCCAGTGGCCTGTGAAGAGAGAGAGCAACACACCAACACAACCAGGATCTCACCGTGGGGAAATCTGCAGGCCTGTCTGTCAGAATGGCCAGGGGGAATTACCCAGGCCAGTTACACACAGCCACGGAGCTTCACTCCCAGTTCATTAAATCCCTCTATCACACACACACACACACACACACACACACACACACACACACACACACACACACACATATATACACATGGCGCACCTCCTTCTGGTGGTCTTGCCGTATCTTGCACAAGCAAGCAACGCATTCTTAAGCCGCTTATGTCACCTCTCACCCGTCGCAATTACTCAACTCCTGTAATGTTGTCTGTATAAGATATACTGTGTAACTTATTAAAATGTTAAAAGTTTTTCAGGCGAGAAAGTTACTATGTATATTTTCAATATGCGGTCAGTTTATCAAAATAATCCCCTCTTAACCTATTTTCAGAGATCGCTGGCCGGGTCTAGCCTTATTAGGAGAGTCTGCTAGCTACATGACAGGCTATATCGCTTGCTAGCTACGTAACAGGCAATACTGCTTGCTTGCTAGCTAACGTTTGTTATCTTAAATGTTAAATCTAGCTAGCAAGCAGCTAGCTGGGTAGCAAGCTAGATTTAACATTTAAGCTTTTTATGATATTCATTAGATTATGTTAAACTATGATTGTGTGTGTCAACTAGCTAACGTTAGCTGGCCACAAATCCACGTTATATAGCCCCCCTTATGGGGGGAGGTCATCCCTATATTCCCCGGGTCGTTCCCCGGGCCCTATGTTCCTTCCAAAAAAGGGTTTTATATTCCTCGGGTCCTATGTTCCCCGCGAAACGCGAAAGATAAACGTGATTATGCCATTGCATGATTTAATGCCAAAAGGGGCAGATTATGCACCTATTTTAGAAAGGTTGCATTTTCACCGCAATAATCGCCGAATTCCATGCAAAATATGCGCACATTATTTCACATCAAGTTTCAAAAATGTTGCATGAACTTGACATGGATCAGACATAGCCTAGCCTAGTTAGGCTATGTGATGCGCAATGCATATCGTCTCAGTAGGCTACCTAAAGCAGCTCTGACTATAATGTAGGCTATTCTAGATTATTTTCTGAAGTTAGCCTGTCACCAAATTAGATAACTGTTGTCTATATTTTTTCATAGGCCTATGTGTGTGATGGCCTATTTATTAAACTTCAGTTATTTCAAGCGCATAGTGATTGAGTGACTATCATTTCTACTGCAAGCGGATCCTCTCTCCACAGAGATTTTTTCCCCCAACGGATTTGCACCTCTCATGAGCCATATCCCAACTCACAGCAGGATGGGTTTGGACTGGGACACTGTCAACTTCACGAGGGCATCAAGCAGCTTTTCCATTCATTAACATAAAACCAATAGTAGGCTAGCCTTACAATCTAGAATAGCCTACATTATAGTCAGAGCTGCTTTGGGTAGCCTACTGAGGCGATATGCATTGCGCATCACATAACTAGGCTAGGCTACGTCTGATCCATGTCAAGTTAACATGGAACATTTTTTAAATTTAATGTGAAAAAATGCGGGCATGAAATCATGCAAGCCTCGCATATTTTGCACAGAATTCTGCGATTATTGCAGTGAAAATGCAACCTTTCTAAGATGCATAATCTGCCCCTTTTGGCATTAACATGCGATGGCATAATCACATTTTCTTTCACGTTTCGGGGGTAACATGGACCCGGGGAACATAGGACCCGGGGGAACATAGGACCCGGGGAGAACCCCTTTTTTGGGGGAACATAGGACCCGGGGAACATAAACATGTTGCCCTTATGGGATAGCTTCTTCTGTAGATTTAGCTACTTCCGGTTGTAATGCAAAGCAAATGGAACGCAAAAGTTGAAATATTTTAAAGTACTACCCTGTCAGATACCCAGCGCAACGCAGAGCAGTGCAACGCATCAATGCAGTGGCCTTATAGAGATTATTGACTTACGGCGCAACGTGATGCAGTAATGTGTATGGGCCGTTAGGCCTGATTCATACTCTACACAAGCTACACTGACGCGGCTGTGAATGCGGGCTCTACACAAGTATTTTGGTACACTCTGAGCGCGGTTGCTACACAAGGACGTGTTAACGTCACCTTGCAGAGCCTTACGTAGCTTGCATAGCTCACGTTAGCATAGCTTGCTTAGAGAAGTTCGCTGCAACACGGCTGTTACAGATCAGAGGTGATTGCATTTGCAACTTTTCCCAAATAATAAAAAGGATCAAGGGTAGGAAAAATTATTTCCATCGCATTTGTGTTTTCCCGAATAACTGATTCAGTTACACACCTTATGGAGACCTACACATAGATTAGCCTACGCTGAATGAATGTGAACATGAATATCCGACACAGTGATGTTTCATGTAGTGTCCAAAAACCTTTTAATCGTTCCCTATGTGGTTCACTATATGGGGAATACTACAAAGTGAATAAGGAGCGAGGGAATGAGGGAACAATTTCGAACACAGCTCATGGCAGAGAGCTCACGTTGTCAGAACCATAGAACTCTTAGCCATGTAGGCTAGGGATTGTTGAAGCATTGTGCATGGGTGACATTGAGGATAGATCATGAACAGTGAAGAGGTCTGAATATTTTCTGAATGCCCTATATACACACACACATGTATACATGCCCTCTCTCTCTCACACACACAAACACACACACTCTCTCTTAGCTGTCCATCGTGTTCGATGATGATGCTTGCTCCGGGAAGGGGGTGGGGGGGTTCAGCGACGTTGCTGCTGGTGTCACTTCTTGTGGCTGTCGAGGCCGATGCGTGACCCACACATCCATCCACAGATGGAGCAGGGGAACCTGGATGCCAGGAGAATACCGGCCGCCCTCTGGTGTCGCTGTGCACGCCTCTCGGATCGTCTCTGTTGATTGGTATGGTTTATTTGAGAAACTGCCCTGGCACATGTGACCTGCAAAGCTGATCTGTCAAGTGCCAGAGTTTCAAGCTGCGTGGGGTTGATGTTTGAGCGCTTCAGGAGGGCCTTGGTGTAGTCCTTGTAGCGCCTCTTTTGTCTGCCTGCGGCACGCTTTGCATTACTTAGTTGCCCGTAGAGGACTTGGTGGGACAGGCGGTGGTCAGCATGAGGACAGAGTGGAACTAAGGTAGGTGAAATGATCCACTGTTTTAAGTGGGATACCGTTTATGTGAAAACTGGGGGGTGAGGAAGTTTGGGTAATGAGTAGGGACATGACTTCAGTTTTTTGGATGTTGACCTGAAGACCGAAGGATTGATAAAGAGTGGAGATTGTGTTGAGGGCGTGCTGCTTGGACTCTTGGGCGTGAGCTAAAATGGCGCAGTCATCAGGTTACTGAAGCTCACGGATTTGGCAGGTCTTTGTTTTTGTGTGGGCCTGGAGCCTTCGAATGTTAAAAACACTTCCACCAAGGCGATATTCCAGATGAACACTACCTTCATATCCCAGGGCACAGTGGAAGAGGCAGGTGATGGCAGAGAATAGGAGATTGAAGAGCACTGGTGCAACAGTGCTATATAAACTAAGTTGACTTTGAGTGTGACACAGCACAGTAAAACACCCACAGTACAGTCAGATACACACAGTACCAGACACACAGTACAGTCAGATACACTGCTATAGGTTATACACACTCACAGTACCATCAAGAGATACTGGGATCTGGGTTAGACACACCGATACAAAACAGCCTAGATACTAACCTGCTTCACTTTTCTCATTTTCTCTCTTCCACTTTCTCTCCCTTCCTCTAACCCTCCCTCTCTGTCTACCCCCTCCCTCTCTCTCTTTCTCTAACTCTCTCTTTTTATATCTCTCTCTCTACCCCCCTCTATCTCTGCTCCAGATAACAGCCTTTGATGAGCTCCAGGCAGACTTTAAGGTCCCAATCGATCAGGGTAATCCCCTCCATGCGGTAGGTTTCCATCTTGCTACACTGCTCTATGACTGCTGTATTCCTTTCAAACATACGTATGATGCCAGTGTGTGTGAGCACATGTGTCAAGTGTTTGTCCAGTGTAGTGATTATTTTGCTCCTCCAGTCACGCTGGGAGCAGTGGGTGAGATATGGAGGGTCCCGGCAACAGCTTCAGTTAATGGAGCCATCCGGCATGCTGAAAGATAAAATAAAAACTTGCCAACAACAGGCTCAGACAAGCTCTAATAAAAATAATTAAATATAATAAAATAATAAAAACAAATAAAAATATAGGCTACTATGCAGAGAGGCTCAAGGCGAAACATACAGGCCAGGGCTCTTATAAAAAGAACCTGCTGCGTTGTTAGACAGATGTTAGATAGGCCAGTATAGGTGTAGCGGGAGTCAACAACAGATAGCAGCACAGTGTGTAGGGGTCTAGCTGGGAACGAGACTTACCGGCAAAGGCCCAGCTAGTGGGCCTGCTGTGGTGGAATGACCTCCGGTAAGCACGTTAAAGGCAGAGATGGTACAGGACCGCGGTGATAGCGTCCTGTTTCTGATGTTTCCCAGATTAGGCCGCCAGCGTCACCGCAGCCGGTGTTGTTAGCAGCGTCTCTGTAGCCAACGCGCTAGCACTAACTAGCAGTGTCCATTCCCGACTGAGACTCAAAACTAGCCTACTCGAGAAATCCAAGCATCGGATTAATAAAATAATGACTATGTTAAAATAAATAGATGGAAACCACCAATATGTAAAAACAATCACAAAGCTATGGAGTAAAACTGGATTAAAACGGCAAACTTTCGTCAGAGCAACTCACAGCCAACCAGGAAGTGCAAAAAGGAAATCCACTTCACACGGTATAGGCGGCGAAACACACACACACACACAAAATGGCTAGAGCATCCACTGATGAAGCAGACAGACAGTAGGCAGCATGCATGGGACGCACCTGGGGGCCAACCAAGTGCTCCTGTCCATCTTCGCCAGGGACGGACAGCATTAGCGTTCTGTTCTGCCTGCTTTGTTTTGTATTGGACTCTTTTTGGGGGAAACCCTTGCGAACGGGAGAACATGCAAACTCCGCACAGAAAGGCCCGAAGATCTTCTTGCTGTGAGGCGATAGTACTAGATAGCCTACTGCACCACCGTCCCGCGGTGATTTTAGGGTTCAGTGTCTTACCCAAGGCAACCTGGTCTCACTTAGCAGACTTCAGAATTCAACGTTTGTCCATCGCCTCCAAACGTCAAAATTAGCCTGATCCCTGTATCCCATGTGTTGATGTGGATGGTGCTTGTGTACACTGTGAATAGCTAGCTAGCATCCTAGCGTTAGCTAGCGTTAGAATACGAGCTAGCTAACGATAGCTAGCTAATGCCAACAGTAGCTATAAGAACAGTAGTTAATGCTAGCTAATAATAATGACAGTAAGAATGTAAGCTAGTTAATAATAATGACAGTAAGAATGTGAGCTAGTTGGCTAGCTAGTAGTGTTGTTTGCTAGTTGCTTGTAAAACGTTGTTGTTTGCTAGTTTCGCCACCTATTTTTGCACTCTGTGTTGTCTCACCAAAGTTGTTTGACCCACCCAACCCACCCCCAAAAGCGCTCAGCACGGTGGCAACAAGTGTGTCTGGTTGAGTTGATTGGCAGGGCATGGCCAATTGCATCTGGGTTATTGATTAGAATCGTGGCGTTTTCTTTCTTTCTCCTCCCGAACCTCAGTTATTTCTACCTGCATTTATATGTAGTATATAAGTGTAGAGTACAGGCTATAACTGTACACCTTTTATCCTAAGCTATTAAAGACTGCTGAATCAGACTGGTATGCCTCCAGTTTCCAGGCTAAGATGTTTGTGCCCAAAAGGAATCTGTGTGTAGTTACAGACAATGGACTGGTTTTGATTGAACACCAGACAGATAATGTACATAGATTGGCCAGTAAGTTGGTTCCATTCCTTGGCGTTCCCTCCTGGCTACGGTGGGCATGGTGCCAGCTGATTCCTTAATCATCAGTATGGTGGTGTAGTTAGTTTGGAGGTGACTTTGACTTAGCTACTGCTGCTGCTCCAACAGTGCTGACTGCTGTCTGTACTTTGAGATGAATGGAAAGGAAAGGATAGAGAGAGAGCGAGCATAATTATAGAACGATGAGGAATCGCTATAATGGATAATGGTGTGCTATAAAGGGAAGCGCTTTATAGTAACCATCCGTAATAAGCGTTAAGGGGAGACACCCCAGGTGAATAGGAAAAAAAAAAATCCTTAATAGGTATCACCATCAAACTCCCCCAGTTTGTTAGGTACATTAAGGAGCATCTTTTTTGTATTACAAGTTTTCTGAAATCTTATGGATAAATATGCAAATTAGGCATTATATGCGCTAAATATGCGCTAATTTGCATAATTTCGGGACATACATTTTTTAAACTGGTTCAAGCCAGATTCAAAATTCTTGTTTCATTTTGTTCACATATCCCTATTCAAAACTTTGTTCAAGGGGGATTTTTGATATATCTTTTCTTCACTTCAGAAATCATAAAATACTGTCAATAGTCATAAAAAGACCAATTTTCGCCATGTTTTAGGGATAAACTGTTATATAAATCAGGCTATGAATGAAATTTAAAAAATCCCCCGTGGCCAAGCCCTTCAGAATATGGATTGGAACTAAACTGGAAAGTTAGGTGTATGTAGGTGCTAATCAAGTGGTGGTTTTGATGTCCCTAAGATGAGAAATAACTCATTTTGAGAAAACGGGCTTTGAAAATTTGTATTGTAAAAAAACATACATTTGCATTGTAAACCAATATTTACAAACACAATATCCAATCACATCATTAGTAACAACATTACACAACATCTGAAAACACATAGGGGCGAATTCACTAAAGGATTGCGCAGCTTTTCCTGACGCAAAGCCTGTGCAAATAAGTCAAAAATTATGTTTGCTATTCACAAAGCCCTCGCAAAGGGTGAAATACGGTGTTAACTGCGTTGCGTTCGTCATTGCGTTTCTCTGCGCCGGTGTTATTAGCTGATATTTAAATTAGGTAATATGGGCGGAGAATGTTCCCCTTTCTATGCAAATGAACATTATTGCAAAACCCGCCCAATTCACAAAGATCGGCGCAAATTGCCAACTGCCAATTGCGCAAGGGGTGTCATGGCCAGCCTTTCCACTGATCATGGCAGCAGTGATTGTTGCGAGGCGAATTCGGCATCGCAATGCCAGGCATGTTGTTCGTGAGAGAATATTTAGAAGAAGGTCACTTTTTGATTTAACACTAGAACCACCGCGGTAGCTGTTTGGACACCAGAGCACGCAGCTCTTCAGCCAACTGGAGGATGAAGTCACGTCTAGGGAGGCTCAGTTGACTATGCGTCTCTCCACCCGTCCCCAGCGAGTCCAAGCTCCCCCAATGAATAATACTTATTTATAATAGCCTACATAGCACGAAACTGTGCGTATAATAGTCTATACGCGAAACTGCGCATTCCCTATAGCTGTTCATTGAACGGCTGGGGGCCGATATAGGTATAAATAAATAAAAACATAGCCTAACAATATTTGTTTTATTTGAATGGTCTTGAAAATATTTTGCTTTTGTATCATAGGTGACGGCAGGTATCATCTTCAGCCATGGATGATGACTCCCGTGCGTAATCCTTCCAACATTGGAGAGGCGGCGTACAACCGGGCTCACATCAGGACGCGCGGTGATTGAATGCACATTTGGAATCCTGAAAAGCCGTTTAGATGCCTAGATCGTACCGGTGGGGCAATGTTATACACTCCCCCAAAAGTATGCCAGATCATCGTGCTGCAACTTGCATAACATAAAATGACAATTTTTCCTTTGTTCGTCTTTTTAAATCATTCCACCTCCGTTTGCAGTCTTCCGCGTTTATACACACAAATGGCACTGACTGATTGGGAAATAAAACCCCAAATATGATTTTTTGCGGCAGTCGTGATATTTTTTGCCGAAATCTGTGAGACATGTTTTTGAACCTCGTCCGTGAGGCCTTCAAGTTCGCTGTCTGAAAATCGTATCTTTCTTTTTCTGTCTGCCATCGTCCAGTGATATGCATACGAGTTGTATGCGCTGTATGCGCAGTATTTATAGTCATTTCCTACATCAGCAGCAAATTGCACTCAGCCGCAAACACCGAATGGGCGTGTTTGCGCTGGGATATTATTAGCGCAATGTCTTTAGTGAATAGGTTTTTAAAACGGAGCACATAGCTGGCGCAACTGACGCGCAATGTAATGGTGCAATTAGCGGGCGCAATTTGCTTTAGTGAATTCGCCCCACAGAAACTGAAAACTGAATAACACAGCATGTTGTGGATTCAAAATAGTCCAGGAGTAGACATTTTGTATAGAGAAGCAAGACCTGTTTAGTTGGAAGCCCACTCACCACGTCAAGGTACAGCCCACGAGTGGGGTGTTAGTAAGACGAGACTAGAGACGAGACAATGTTAGTAGGGAAGAGAACATTCCCTTTTAGAAAGCTTGTATTATTTTGTTAAACAGATCATGGACAAAGATAGACACATTTGACGAGGACATGCATGAGAAAACAGGTTATCTAGCTTTTTGTGTTTTTTTAAGCGTTTTACATGGAGAAAACATGAATGAATGAATGAACATGAAGAGTAAGCTGATTCATAAATACACAGGACAAGATGTGGTAAACAATGCAGGGTAAACACCAATAGAAGCTAAATATAGATTGCCAAACAAACAAGTGATATAACCATCGTCAAAAGCAACACCATAGGAGACATCAAGCTACGCCGTCATAGGTCTACAGAGTCACTCCTCAGATGGCACCACACTAGCTATCCACAAAACTGTTCTTGGCAGCTAGTTTGTAGAACCCACTCAGCTGGAGTTCACAAAACTGTTCTTAGCAGCTGGTCTGTAGAACCCACTCAGCTGCAGTCCACAAAACTGTCCTAAAACCACAATATGTTGCGCATGGGGTTGTCATCAGTGAAGCAGACTACCCCATATTGCCGCCTTCATGTTGTCCACTGAACGCTGGTTATTGAGAATTATTGTAATAATTCTCAATAACTGTAATAATTTTGTAACATTTTGCATTTATTGGCAGTCAGCTTACCTACCTCTGGGTCCACATCTGCATATGCCTGCCTAATCTGCTCTCTGCTTCTGTGCAAGGACTCCAGACCTCTCTCTATTTCAGCAACTGAAATTAAAACAGTTTATTTGGTCAGTTTATGGATGCATGTAGAAATGCCACAGGTAGAGAGAGGGAGACTACTGTGCATATGTATAGGCTTCTGATATTGGCTAGAGAGAGAGAGAGAGAGAGAAAGAGGGAACACGTTTCAATAGCCTACCTGTCACCCTCTTGTCATGTTTCTGATACGTTTTCAGATGAAGCCCTTGGATCCCTAACACTTTACTAATCTTTTGGAGAGCTGCATACCCCAACCCTAACTCGTGCGCTACGAGGACCATCCTCACATTGACATCAAATGCAACATCATTCCTAGTTGTATCATGAAGCCGAGTCGATGTGTAGACACTTTTGCGATAGCCATTTCTCACAAAGACTGCACTCTAAGAGCAAAGTACTACAGAACCCACTATTCTGAGGATCTATGTTAATTTTAAGACCAGTCCCTGCACAATTAGGACAAATCAACCCAGTTATCAGCTCATTCAAACGCGCCGCATCTCTCTGCTGCTCACTGGACATGCTAACGCTAGCCTCATCTCCCTGCTGCTCACTGGACATGCTAGCACCGGCTAATGACAACTTGCGCGAATAGGCACTTTATATCTCATAAATGTAAACCTTTCCATTTAGTTTCTCTTGTTTTCTGTTCAACCTTGCGGGCAAACACTGTTGTCGTTGTTGCTTATTACGTTAAGAACGCTTTACAGACGGCATTGTTTGGATTAGATATAAGGAAGTGGAAACGTGTCACATGACGCACTGAACCAATCACGTTCTCAGAAATCAACAACAGCCAATGAGATTTCACGCTTAGCATCAAACCCGCCTTTGTATTTCCACGATTGGTTGCTGATACAAATGAAACTATCAGGTTTAGTTGCGATAACATCAAGCTAGAGAGAGAGAGCTTTCCAATGATAGCTCACATGAGCGGATCCAAAAGACGGCCGTGGTCTGGTTCGTTGCGAAAAAATGCTAACTTTTGGTGATTTTAGGAAGAATCTACAGACGCAAACAGACTAAATGAAGTAAAATAAACATCTAAATCTCAAATTTGACCAGGGCGTTGAAAAACGATGTTTTCACCTACCGTGTCTCCCCTTAATTAATAGGTAATAAGGACTTTATAAGTCCTTATAAGATGCTTATAAGACATTATTATGTGTTAATAAGACTATATTCATGTTTAATAATAGCATAATAAACACGCTTATTGATAGATTATAAGCATTAGTTAATAGGTAATAAGGATCTTATAAACCATTAAAAAAAAAAACCAAAGTAACACAAATGATGTGTTTGATGTCAATTGTGTAGATTTGGAGCTACCTGCTCAGAACTACAATTTCTAGTTCTGCATTTTTCTATGGCCACCCACATGTAAAAGTTGGGCAGCACCCACACTCCAGAAAGAAAACATCAACACTGTGTGGATGACCTGCTTACGACCATGGCAGAAGGAAAGTCTACTACTGGAATCGGACATACCGTACTGTATGTGGCTATCTGTATGAGCCAGAAAACAGCGAGTAAGAGTTCAAACGTATTGAGGAGGCTAAAGCAGCTGTAGCTGTGAATCCAGCTCTGCCACTTGGCGATGATGAGGAGCCCGAACCTGCTCAAGCGGGATTGAAGTGGTGGTATCACTGCTTGCATTGTCAGCCGATGGAAAATGAAATGGAGTTGCTTTGCTGCAGCGAATTTCACCGATGCCAGTTTCTTCTTGAAGAAATCGCTGAACTGGCAGAGGAAGGGGCAACAACCTGTGAGGTGAACTGGAAACGCCAGTCAAAGCCATTCGGGAGAAACAAACGGCTAAGAATGAAGTAAGCATTTTATTACTAACACAGCAATTTAGAAGTAATTTTATATAATAGGCCTACTGGACTCGGATCGAATTCAGTAAACAGAGGTGAACATTTGTGTCTAACATGTTGTCTAGATGAACGGAGAGCCCTTCTGTGATCAACAATGATTTTCTGGCTGATATACTGTATTTGGGATATAATCCCACTAGTACAACAGCATACAGTTACAAGTGAAAGGGCCTCCGGTATTCAATTCATTCATTCAATCATACACTTCACATTTCCCTCAGTCCAGCATCCATTGTTCACTGCAAACTACCTACTCAAACTATTTGCTTATGTTTGCAAACGTCCGTGGCGAACAGAAAGGTAACTGAATAAATTTGAAAATAGTTTGCAAATGTTTGCGATTGTTTGCTATGTTCGCTGAATTCGAAAGCAATCAGAGTTTTGATTCCCGCTCTAAACTGTCTTATTCGTTCACCGCAAACTAACTGAAAAAAGTTTAAAATAGTTTGCAAATGTTCGCTATGTTCGGTGAATTTGAATGCACCTGGGGTTATGAGTCCCATTCTACTGTCTTATTGGTACCTGTTGTTACTGGGCCGGCAGAGCTAATGTAACCTAGAAGTTCATTGTCATGATGTAATGTGCAGTATAGGCTACTGTAGGCATAAATAAGCTTGCCTTGCTAATGCTCTTTTTTTGTAGACAGTATTGCGTGAAGGCCTATTGCCATTTCCTGGAGTGGATCTTGCAGGGCGAGAAACTTGGGAGAGGCAACTCCCTTGTGTTTCCAGTCTACATTGTCTATTCCATCAGAGCACAGTTTCCATCACCTGACGGAATGTACTGTAGCCAACTGTGGATTCCAAGAGACTGCAGAGGCTCAAGGTGCACTGTGACTTGAGCCAACATGTAACTTTTTATTTTTTTAAATTTGTAATTCAAATTTTCTCTGATTAAAACGTATCAATAAATGTATGTTGGTTGTGATTTGTTTAATAGCCAAAGTGCTGTTACTCTAGAGCAGCGGTCCCCAACCTTTTTTGCACCATGGACCAGTTTCATATTGACAATATTTCAGGGGGGGGCTTAAGGCTGATTATTCTTTAGTAGTCATTAGTAACTAACAAGTAATTTGTTGTTCTGCATAAGTTATTCTTCATGGTATGATATAATATAATATATAATTATTATTAGGATATAATTTTAGTCTTTTTTATGTAGGCCCATTATGCCACTTGCACACTAATGTTTGTGCCAGACTAGTGTCATAGAAATTATAGTTTCATCATCTCCTTTTGTAATTCACCACCTCCCTCCACTTTTCACATAGCTGTGCTAACCTAATTCATGACAGGATGACCTCCAGGAGGTCCACACACCTAGAAATCTGTCTACTCCAGAATAACCATCCTTTGTCCCTTTGTCTCCAAGAAATGACCGCCTTTTCTCATGTCACGTGTCTGTATTCTCGACCACGCCTGCCATTTCATATGACGTACAATGGGTTAGCCAATCACATCCTCAAAGCGCCGTACCTGTGTTTTGCTTGAATATAAGGCTGCGCATGACAAGCTTTGAATTCACTTCTTTGGGATACCACTCATGTGCGTTGTCCGGAAGTCCTTGTGCTCGTATGTTTTCTCAATAAACCAGACTTAACCTGTTTGAGCAAATCTTGGTAAATCCTTTTTGACTAGATAAGTTAAAATCCATTACACTAGGCCTACATGATCCTATTTTCCAAGCCTAATTATTGTGGGCCTTTAGTCGGCCTAGTAGGCCTGTGCAATAATGCAAATAAAAATAACATGCATAGCATTGATGCGATGGCTATGAAAATGTAACCTACTGGTGCAAGTGCCTTATGCAATACAATTACGGCCAACACAAAGTTATGAAAACGGGGATGTTTGACCTGATGTCTTAATATAAACCATATAATTAGGAAATGAGGGGACTTTGAAAGTGGGAAAGAGAGGCTGCATGAACGTGCCTGTGTGGGACTCGGACGGAGCCAGAGTGAGAGATGGGAGGTGAAGAGAGGAGAAAATAAAAGAGAAGAAAAGGGAGAGGAGAAAATAAAAGAGAGTAGAAGAGAAGAGAGGGGATAAGAGAAGAGAGGAGAAGAGAGTAGAGGAGGGAGGATGAAGCCCAGATCTGCTCAGAGAACATGAAATAACTGGGTTAGAGCTAGAGCTGGGGACTGGAGAGAGAGAGAGAGAGAGAGGGGTGTGTGTGTTTGTGTGTGCAGACCGAACCTCTGCAGCTTCATTTAAATATATCCTCTTCCCTCACTTCCCCTTCTCACAGAAATCTGATTGTTCTCTTCAGTCAGCAGTCAAACTATGTTTCTGAAGTGTATTTAAAGCTGCAATCACTGATTTTATTCACATTGTCACAACTAATTAAAACCAGCTGATATCTGATTGTTTCACTGAGCCATAGCGTCCTACTTCAAATACTCGTCCCTACCGATCGCCTGTCTGTTGTTATTCCAGCATTTCTGCTTGTAATGTCAATAGCCGGCCCATACCTTTGCTCCGCCCCTGTGCCTTTTATGGCTCTGGCCATTTGTGTTAGCCATTTGTTTGTAAGCAAGTCTCTTACTGCCATCTAGCAGAGTTTATTGGTAAAATAAAACCACTGACTGCAGTTTTAAGCAAATCTCAATAAAGAAAAAATCCACTGACTTCATATACTTTACTTCCACCTTAGCTGAAGAGGGGAGGGGGGAGGGTGAAGGAGAGGAGTGGAGGATCAGGGCATTGTTCACTCCCACATCATACTGTATGCTGCAACAACAATTACTGACGACGTGCAAATTCGAGCTCTAAAGCAAAATAAAATAAAAAGTATGTTTTAGTTTTACTATTTAAATTCAATTTTTAAACATTTAATTATTTAATAGTTTTACTATTGATTGAAATGCACAAAAGGTTTCTGATCTATGAAATAAAATAAGTCTTGAAATGAAATTAAGATGCACAGATTAGTATCTCCTTAGTAGGTCAGTGTGTAATAGTAAATGGAAATCTAGCGGGTTGATAGGATTTGATAAAAAAATATCAGTTTTGGTGAAAGTTTTTTGAAAATGAGAGAAATCATTCAGGTTGTTTTCCATCATTTACCATTTGCCATGACATTTATTAAAGGAGTAGTAAGGGCAAAATGCATGTTTATCCCTGTTTTAAGGTTACTTATGATCATATACAATGGTTCAGATCAAAACGTTGACAAAACTAGCACTTTTGAGAAAGTCTGATAACTGCTCTACCACCCTGTTGGTCATACAATGGATGTGGGTGGGCGCCGTGAAAAATCATTCAAAAACATGTTAAACTCTCAATTTCAAAGACAAGAAACTCACCGAGGTGTTAGTTGGCGTTCTGTCATATAATTCGCCATAAAGTAAGATTCTAGTTCATCTGGAAAGGCTTTTTTAAAATATTTAGCATAGAACTATTTAGTCGCAGCACATACGTGTGTAAACTTCCACAAACTAGGTAGCCTAGCAACATAAACAATAACAATAGCTACCGTTAGTAGTTCCGCTTCCTGAATCCCCTCTGCAGATTGATCTACACATCTACAACGGTTGCTTCAATACAAGTGAATGGATTTCATAAAATGAACAATAAAACCCTATAGGATTCATACTTTGCGGCAAATTTGATGTCAGAACACCAACGGACACCAATTACCCCCTCGGTGAGCTTCTTGTCTTTGAAATCGATAGTTTAACATGTTTTTGAATGATTTGGTAACACTTTATAATAATGATGTGTTATAACACATTTATAAGCTAATAGTAGATAGTAAACTAATCATGAATTAAGCATTTGTATATGTTTGTAAATGATTAATAAATAGTTTGTAACTTAAGTTATACAACATTTGTAAGCTATTAGTAGATAATTTACTCATTATGACCAAACCATTAGTAGATAGTAAACTAATCATGAATTAAGCATTTGTATATATTTGAAAATGATTATTAAATAGTTTGTAACTTAAGTTATAAATCATTTGTAAGCTATTAGTAGATAATTTGCTCATCATGAACAAACCATGAATATACATTTGTCAATGATTATCCAATAATTTATAACTCATTAGTACATAATTTGAAAATGTACTACTTGACCATGTTTTACACAAGGTCAACCTTATTTGTAAATTATTAGTGAAATATTCAAAGATGTTATCTAATGTGTAATAACATTTGTAAATGCGTAAAAAAAACTCACAATACCTTCATTTGTTTTTTCATGTTTAACAAATCCTTTATAAAACATTCTTAAAAGATCTATAGATCATTGTCAGTTGTTATTGTGGGCCCTAATCTAAAGTGAAGACTATTCATTATTTAGAAATGTCAGTTAATGTTTATAAATTATTTGACTTTTTACTCACCTGTTATGAACGATCTGGCTTTTATGAACGAAGTTCACTTTAGATTAGGGCACACAATAGCGTCTGCAAATGATTTATCGTTTTTCTTTCTAAATGTCTAGCAAATCATTTGTTAAACATGATAAGAGAAGTCTAGTAAGTGCTTTGTGTCTTCATAAAAGCCAGATCGTTCATAACAGGTGAGTTCTAAATAATGAATAGTCTTCACTTTAGAGTAGGGCCCACAATAACAACTGACAGTGATCTATAGATATTTTAAGAATGTTTCATAAAGCATTTGTTAAACATGAAAAAACAAATGAAGGTATTGTGAGTTTTTTTTTACGCATCTACAAATGTTATTACACATTAGATAACATCTTTCAATATTTCACTAATAATTTACAAATAAGGTTGATCTTGTGTAAAAAAAATATCTACTAATAGCTTACAAATGATATATAACTTAAGTTACAAACTATTTAATAATCATTTTCAAATATGTACAAATGCTTAATTCATGATTAGTTTACTATCTACTAATGGTTTGTTCATGATGAGTAAATTATCTACTAATAGCTTACAAATGTTGTATAACCTAAGTTACAAACTATTTATTAATCATTTACAAACATATAAAAATGCTTAATTCATGATTAATTTACTATCTACTATTAGCTTATAAATGTGTTATAACACATTGTTATTATAAAGTGTTACCAACGATTTTTCAAGGTGCCCACCCACATCCATTGTATGACCAAAAGGGTGGTAGAGCAATTATCAGACTTTCTCAAAAGTGCTAGTTTTGTCAACGTTTTGATCTGAACCATTGTATATGATCATAAGTAACCTTAAAACAGGGCTAAACATGCATTTTCCCTTTACTACTCCTTTAAGCTTCTGATTCGAATGTGAAATACGTTATAAAAACATTAATTTGGCTAAATCGAATTATATCTACCAGAGTCCTGGCTCCAAGTCCCAGGGTCTGGAGGTGGCGGGGTGCTAGACTATTGTGCTGTAGGCATCACTAGCATGACAAAGTTTCAGTGCCACATACAGACACATACATACATACATACACACACACACACACACACACACACACACACACACACACACACACACACACACACAGACAGACTGGTAGAAACACACACACACGCAGACTGGTTGATACACACACACACAGCAGAGTCTGCTAATAGCTCAGGCAGAGGTGGGAGCCAGCCCCCAGCATGTCTCTTTTACACAGGGAAAATCCACCAAGTAAATCCATACGAAACAAACACTAAAACACTAAGACCCAATGTTGTAGCCACTGCTAATAATTTGATACTGGACCCCGAGGGTCTTTATTACCAAGCCACACGTGACACACACAACACACGTGAGTGAGTGGCAACACAGCATTCACAACACACACACACTTAAACACTTTTCTTTTAGTGGTCGCCAGTGGAATTTGTCCTCTGCATTTCTCCCATCCAAGCTTTCCTCTTCCAGGGCCAGCCAGGAGTAGTGGGCAGCCTCATTAGTGGCAACCGGGGACCAAGTCCAAGTACTCAGTCCAAGTCGTGGTCAGGGACATGACTGAAGAGCATCTGTTGTTCTGCACCTCCCGATCTCCAGCCGGCTCTCTTCCTCCCGAGCTATGCGCCGCCCCTACTCTCTAATGCTGTTATACTGTATCATTTGAAGATACCTGTAGGAGAGGAGAAGAGAGGAGAGAAAGACAGAGGAGAGAAGTAGAGAGGAAAGGAGATGAGAGAAGGAGAGAGGAGAGGACAGACGAGAGGAAAGGAGTTATGTGCAACTGGAAATGTGAAATGTCCACTAGGTCAACCATACTGCTTGTTTGCCATGGTAATGTATTTTTAATTACAGACACGTAACTGTTTCCTGTGTAACCTTTGATCTTTGCAGAGGGAGAGACTGCGGAACATTGAGAGGATCTGCAACCTGCTGAGAAAGGTGTGTACACTGAACTAAAGACTTCCCATTTATCCACTTCCTGTGTGTGTGTGTGTGTGTGTTTGTGTGCGTGTGTGCGTGCGTGCGTGCGTGTGTGTGTGTGTACATAATATGCGTATGTGTGTCCATTGCAGTGTGCTTCCATTATCAATGTTGTTAACATGTGGTCCAAGGCTCCCCTACCCTCCCTGGGGATGTGCCTGTGAGCCACTCTGGAGGTCAGGGACTAGAGGAGGGAGCTCTGCAGCCCCCGGTCCCTACATGAGACCACTGTCTATTCTATCTAGAGGGGTCTACTTTACATAGTCCCAAACACAGACCATTGTCTGGTCAATCTAGAGACATCTACATAGTCCCAAATAGAGACTGCTGTCTGGTCAGACTAGAGGGGTCCACATAGTTCAAAACACAGACCGCTGTCTGGTCAGACTAGAGGGGTCTACATAGTCCCAAACACAGACCACTGTCTGGTCAGACTAGAGAGGTCTACATAGTCCCAAACAAAGACCACTGTCTGCCTTCTTTATAATGTATTAGAGCACTGAGCACCCTGGAATATGCTGGGGTATTCTCAGCACAGCTGAATCTGAAAGGTGCAGTCACTTCCTCCCACACTTCCCTGAAGTGGCTGCTGTAGCATGCACACTGGTGAGGTGCAGGTTAGGCTACCCCACAGTCTGAAGTTAAGGTTTGCAGGGATTTGAGTTGTTTCGTCCAACAGCAATTGACTTGCTCTGAGGATGTGTTCCAGGACTGTGAGAGAGCTGTTTTGCTGAGGATGACACCAGCTGGGGAGAGTTAGTCTTCCACATGCCTCACCCAGTGCTCTGCTGTGTTGTCACAGCAACAGAACAAACCTCAGAGAGCTCATTTGTCTTTCCATTTTATTTTTGCCACACATTCTCTCGCCCTCTTTCTCTCTCCCCCTCTCTCTCTCTCTCCCTCTCTCTTTCTCTACCTCTCCCTCCCTCTCTCTCTCTCTCTCTGTCTCAGATGCAGACACATGCAGACGCACACAAACACCACAAACGACTTTCCTTTACACACCCTCTCTCTCTGCCTTCCTCAGCAGAGGAGTCCTCAGCAGTGTTGAGTGTTCATTAAGGCACTTGAGTCTGTCTCACTACCTCTGCTCCCAGAATGCCATGTTGAGAGCCTCACTTGTTCCATCTTTATTGTCCTCACTATCTTTCCTTCTCTCTCTCTCTTTTTCTCTCTCTCTCTCCTCTTCTCTCCTCTCCTCTACTCAGAGTAGTTCCAGACCTCTGATACCTGGTGTGCTCAGAACAGAGTAGTGTAGACAGTCTCGTCAGTAGTCTCCCAGTCCCAGCCTCAGCTCCAGCCCCAGATCTCTATGTCTATCTCTCCCTCTTTCTGTCTCCCTCTTTCTCCTTCTCTCTGTCTCTCCCCCACTCTCCCTCTCTTCCTCCTCCTTTCCCTCTCTCCATCGTTGCTTTACAGTTTGTTCTCCCTCAGTGTGAGTGTCGAGGTGAATTTCTCTCCCAGCTGAGGAGATGTTGGGTTAGGGTTAGCTCATGATGCTGTTGATGAGACTGGGGAAACATCTCCTGTCACTGGCTGCCTGCAGGAACACACTACACTCCTTTTGCCTGCACTAAAGGCCTTGGTTGGAAGACACAACACCGTCCTCTGCTTCTTGTCTCATCACTGGGACCATGGATGTGTTGGTGTGTGTGTGTGTGTGTGTGTGTGTGTGTGTGTGTGTGTGTGTGTGTGTGTGTGTGTGTCTGCGTGTGCGTGTGTTATTCTGAGTTTAGGACGAGAAGACATATTGACTGTTGGCTGACAGTTTGGCTTCCCCCATTATATGCTGTGGAAAAGCTGAAAAAGTGAGAGCCAGTCTTTCCTTCTCTTCTGATATAAAACACTTTCAGAAGATGTATGTACTGTACATTTCTGTTTATGTAGATTGGTAATGTACAGCCTGCCAGCCAGGTAGAAAGAGACACTGAAAGTTCCCCCAAATCATTGTCTCAGATTGCTGCTCCACTTACTCATGTGAACACTGTAGTGGACGCTGTGAACATGGCAGAAGATAAATGTTCATCTGGCATTGCTCTCAAAACGTGCCTGTTCAGAACAGTTGATTGCTTGGCCTCCGGTTTTGCTGCTTGCAGCTTTCTCGAGACCCGCTCATCCAAACAAGTTCACACTTGACACTGAGCAGTACACCACATTCAACTTCATTCAGTGTCTGGCAGACAGACAGAGAGTCCTTCCATTATAGTATGATGAACACATTATGGTTCTGCATGAGTGCAGCAGACCAGAGATGATGGTTCCACCAAAGTGGTTTTGATGGAAGTGTGTAACTGTGTAGTTTCTGTTTCTTGGAGGCTGTTCTGTAATGATTGACTATAGAAATCAGAGCATCAGATTGAGTTTTTGTGATTCCATGCAATAAAACCCCCAGCACTCTCTCTCTCTCTCTCTTTCTCTCTCTCTCTCTCTCTCTCTCTCTCTGTTTCTCTCTAAATTCAATTCAAATAGCTTTATTGGCATGGCATATTGTACAAGGTAAATATTGCGTTCAGACAAACGTGTGTATTCTATGTTTAAGCATGGCTAAAACGTGAAACTGAGCCATTTAAACAAGTGCCTCTACTTGTCTATTCTACATTTTCCTTGTGACACCAGGTTGGTATATATGACTGTGTGTCCCTTTGGCTTTGGCACCTGGCCAGGGGTGCTATGCCTCCCTCCCCTAGTACTACTGGAAGTTTGTCATCATCAGACAACATGTCGAACAATGAATACTTGATTTAATTGTAACACCACCGATAGGGCCCTGGCCTCAGGCTGAGAGTGGCAGTGTGCTGCCTTCTGCAGCTGTGGTTCTGCTGCACTTGTTCTCCTCTCTACCCTGACACAGCCTAGCTCCACCTCACAGTCCAGAGAAACAACACAGTCAGAGCCTAGAGAGCACAGCTCATCTCTCTTTAAAGTGCCCCTGGACAGAGAGAGAGAGAGAGAGAGAGAGAGACTCTAAAGTGAGGTTGGATTCCCAGCAGGAGGGAAATAGAACAGAGAAGCTTTCTCCAGGTACGTGGCTGGGTTTAAATGAGGCCTGTATATGCATGGGTGAGAACAAAACTCTAGAAAAACAACCACATTGGAGCATCAGTGCTTATTATCTTAGATGCAGCCTTTAAACGGCCCCTTGAACAATGCAACATTAAATATTCACCCCTCTCGGGTCGAGTGTGTCAGGTCATATGGCACGCTGTCAGACGAAAGACACTTTCTCTGAGGGGATTAAAATAGGAGCGCTCAATCTATAATCAGCTTGTAGGACGGCGTCCCTTTGTTTTGGGTTTGGCGTGATCTGTGAGCGGAGAGAGGGGGTGAGTGGGTGGGGCCGAACCATTATCTTGTCACACCAAGGCGCTGTGCAGTCAGCTGACAGGCGAGAGAACATCCACTTGGCTCTGCTGAAGAACGGCAAACATCTTATCATTAGCTATAGCAGACACGCAGAGTGTTCTGATCTGATCTTGTAATCAGTTGTATTCAGTACTACTGTCTACTCCATCTGATATCTCCTCCTGTCTCCCCCTGGCATTTCTCTGTTCAGCGTTCCTCTCTTGGTGTGTCTGTGGATAAGAGAAAAGGTGAGCTGGCATATGGACACACATGTAGACCCACCTGAGACAGATGTTGCACTTAGACCCTGAGCATGTCTCCTTGGTCTAACAGATTCCTCCTCTTAGAGGAATTGGTATCTTTTAAGGAGAAAATACGTATAGTGTAAATATGTATAAATATTCCGCCGTTCTTAATTACAGCGTTGCCATTAACGAGGACAGTAATTGGACAGTTGGGTTTCTTTTGATCTTCTCTGGTGGAGAAAATTTGCTGTTGCTAAAATGAGAGCTATAGACCAGATTAGTCACACACGACAACAAGCTGGGTGGGGAACGATATCGCATATGTGATTGTATGTATGTTTCCCAAGGTTTACATGGGGATGTGTAGAGGGCAGTTTGTTGGGAGCTGACTTCCTGTTCACTGTTCATACAGTTCTTAGTTCTTGTATTGGTACCTGGTGGGATCCTCCAGATACAGTCACATGCCTCAAGATACAGCCACATGCCAAAGTGTTTTATACCATCCTGCAACCATAGACTGCTGACTTCTGATATGGACATCCAGTACTGTACCCTTTTTCTTACCTCCCTCGCATGTCCTCTCTATGTTTGAGCTTTGGTGACGGTGACCACACAGAATAAACAAAACCTGTCTCCTCCTCTCTGAATGGACCTTTCTCTGACCAGCCACCTCTTTCACCAGACACCTCACATTCCTCTCTCACCAACCTCTCTCCCTCTCTCTCTTTTTCTGACCACCCATCTCTTTCACCAGACACCTCACATCCCTCTCTCGACAATCTCTCCCTCTCTCTCACCAACCTCTCTCTTTCTCTTACCAGCCACCTCTTTCACCAGATACCTCACATCCCTCTCTCCACCACCGCTTCTCCCTCTCTCTCTCTCTCTCTCTCTCTCCCTCTCTCACCAACCTCTCTCTTTCTCTTGCTCTCTCTTTCTCCTTCTCTCTCTTTCTCTTACCAGCCATCTCTTTAACCAGATATCTCACATCCCATGCCCACCACCGTTTTGATGACACGTTCTATCTGAGCCTGGCTGCCTGTCTTTCTCTCCCCTCCTGTCGTGTCCTCCAGACTGCCTGTCCCATGGTGCTGCTGGAGAGGGGAGTGTGTGTGCTGACAGATACATGTGTTCTTACAGCCCTGGTCCTGCTCCAGACTCTGGTATTTACTGTTAAGAGCTAATTGCCTGCTGCTCTAGAAGATGCTCAATAACAACCCTAAAGTAAAAGGAGAGAAGAAGAGAAGAGAGGAGGAGAGAAGAGAGCAGAGGGAAGGAGAGGAGGAGAGAGGAGAGGGGAGGAGAACAGAGGAGAGAAGAGGAGATGAGAGGAGACAAGAGGGGAGGGTTAGCCAGTCAGCCCAGACTCCTGATGTGCTGGCAGTCCCAGGGAGTCTGTCTGCAGAGTTATTTTTGACAATTCATCCAGACGTTCTTGAACTTTGGCTAATGGGCCTTAAGCAGGTGTTCCTTTTAATTGGCCCAAAGGTTGAGACCTGTTTCGCCACTGGCTGAGGGGGCATCACTCTTTCCTTCTCTCTGGCGTGGTTAAAAGCAGTAGACGCAGATTTGATGTTAAAATATGAGGTGTGTTAAGGAGGAGGAGTTTGTGGTGTTTCTTGTTCACCATGGGAGAGTTATTTGGGTAGAGAAATGTGTGGAAGAGACAAAAACTACCATGTTCATGTGAAGGGTGTCAGTGTGAAAACTAAAATCTTTGCAGCAGATGTTTGATTTCTCCTCCAGGACAAAAGCTCTGTGATATAGCCTTGTCTGCAAACCCACAGAGCTTACAAGCCTACAAGTCCAGCAAACCTTTTTTTTGTGTGTGTGTGTGTGTGTGTGTGTGTGTCTGTTCCATACAAAATAGTCATCCAGTGAAGTGAAGCTGCTGATAGAAGCTTTAAGAGCTCCAGGGGTTCACATGTGTAGGGAGAGATCCTCAGGGCAGCAGACCCAGGGACAGAGCTCTCATTCCAGCCACACATCACCCAGATGGGCCCCTCCAGGCTCCACACAGCTGCAGATAACCCCCACTCATACTTCTTTGTAGGGTTCCTATCATCTGTACACAGTGCCTCAGTCTCTTCTTTGTCTGTTTGTAACTGTTGGTGCTCCAGCGAGAAGCTACATGTTCCAGGCATGGTGTCTGATTATAGTGTGGTACTGCATGCCACATGAGTGTAGCCTGTTCCAGACATGTCAGATGATTAAAGCATGCTCCAGTCATGTTGTGTGATGGTAGTGTGTTTCAGTCATATTGCGTGTTTATAGCGTGCTTCAGTCATGTCGCGTGATTGTAGCCTGTTCCAGTCATGTCGGGTGATTATAGCGTGCTCCAGTCATTTTGCGTGATTGTAGCATGTTCCAGTCATGTGACATGATTGTAGTGTGCTCGAGTCATGTCACATGATTGTAGCATGTTCCAGGCATGTAGCGTGATTGTAGCATGTTCCAGTCATGTGGCATGATTGTAGCATGTTTCAGTCATGTCGCGTGATTGTAGCATGTTCCAGTCATGTCAAATTATTGTAGTGTATCCATCATGTCACATGGTTGTAGCATGTTCCAGTCATGTTGCGTGATTGTAGATGCTCCAGTCATGTCGCATGATTGTAGATGTTCCAGTCATGTTGCATGATTGTAGCATGTTCCAGTCAAGTCACATGATTGTAGCATGTTCCAGTCATGTTGCGTGATTGTAGCATGTTCCAGTCATGTCGTGTGATTGTAGCATGTTCCAGTCATGTCATGTGATTGTAGCATGTTCCAGTCATGTTGCGTGATTGTAGCATGTTCCAGTCATGTCTCGTGATTGTAGCATGTTCCAGTCATGTCGCATGATTGTACTGGGGTTTTGCTGGACATTGTGTTCATAATAATAATTTGTAACATAGCCGATAGAAAAGATTAGTGTGGCAATTTGTATTTTAATTTTGTGCTCTGTGTGTGTGTGTGTGTGTGTGTGTGTGTGTGTCTGTGTGTGTGTGTGTGTGTGTGTGTGAGTGAAGCGTCTAGTGCAGTAGCATAGTAGTATAGAGATGTTTGTAGTTAGTGCATGCTGCATGCTGCTTTCTGCTTGCTACTCTCTGTTTACAGCTACCGCCGCCAGCTAGCCCCCCTTGGGGGGTGAAAAGAGGAGCCGAGTGCGTAAGTCTCCTCTTGCTGATACACAGCCTCTCCACCACCAAGACTCCTGCAGTGCCTCCCCGTGGCCACAGATGGTAACTGGGTACCTGCAGACCCAGGCTAAACTGGAGGGGATCTCGGAGCAGCAGTGGGCCCCAGAAACATGGTGTATAAGCCCACCATTGTGTGGACACGCCCTGACATCCGTCAATCACTGCCCCAACTATGAGTAAATAGCCCCACTGCCTTGTGGGTAAGCCTATTAGGCAAGGCTAAGGGAGCACTCCCTGACAGAAAACTGACGCGCTGGCGGTGCGCAATAGGCGGGCCTTAAAAGACCAAGGACCTGGCAGCCTCCTGCAGCCATTATGGGGGACTGGTCGTCATGGCCCCACCCATGCTACCGGGTTTACCTCATCGTGGTGAAGATAGTGCTACTGGGAAGAGCACACCTCCTATGGCACTTGAAAACATCCTTGCGCAGGTATCCACCTCTGACCATGGTGAACAGTACCTGGACCTTACATCTGCACGACAACAGCACAGGATATATAGTCGTTAACAGCTGGGGCTGAGTGGCAGCTGTTTTTGGCAGACCCTATGCATTTGAGCAGCCCTATTTAGGGACCGCACTGCTCACCCCAATTGGGGAAGGGCCTAGAAAAGGTGGCCTAAATAATCTCCACTCAACCTTGCTTGGATAGGATGCCGCACCTATCAGGCCATTTCATTCCCGTGGTCGAAATAAAAACACAAAACCATGCAACTTGAAACTGGCAACATGGAATATAAGGACTCTCCTGGACTCGTATGGCAGCTCTGATAGACCCCATAGGAGAACAGCCTTGGTTGCTGCTGAGACTCACTGAAACACCTGTTGGCATTAGTGAGAGAATAATGACCCTCCGTATCCCCCTGGTCAAGAACCGCTTCACCACACTTCTCAGTGCTTATGCACCAACCCTGTGATCCGAGAATGAGGCCAAGGATTCCTTCTACCAGTCACTGGACGAGGCTCTTCGTCGTCCCCAAGAATGATAAGATCTTCTTGCTTGGGGATTTTAACGCCCGAGTGGGACAAAACAGCAGGATATGGAGTGGGTTGCTTGTGGCTGCGAAGACCCAAAAGGAGGCAGCGAGATTGCACCTGCCTGGAAAACCCTGATGCAAGAAATGACTTTCATCGCTCCCTGGTTGAGAAACTAGAGGGGATGGAGTTTTCCTTGAGTTCACCTGAGAACACCATGGACTAGAGGTGGAACTCTATTAGCTTGGCTCTCTGTGAGCAGCCGAAACGATCGGCTATAAGAGCAAGAACCACCAAGACTGGTTTGATTACATCTCGGACACCATCCATGACTTGCTGAAGGACATGCACAGAGCACATCAGGCAACCTTAAAGAACCCCTCATCCAGCAGCACTAGGCAGCAATGGCAGAGAGCTCAGCGGGAAGTACACAGGGCTACTCAGATCATGCAAAATGAGTGTTGGACAAAAAGGCACCCGAAATCCGGTCTTTTGCCGATAAAAATGAAATGCTTTTATAATGCTGTCAAGAAGATCTACGGCCCAATCAACCGCTGCATCACCCCCCTGAAATCAACAGACGGTCCGACAGACCTGAAGGACCAGCATAGCATCCTGCTGAGATGGGCTGAACATTTTGGCACCCTGCTTAATCAGGACTCTGATGCAGACCCCACCGTTCTCGACGACCTGCCCACAGTTCCTCCTACACACAATCTAGACCAGCCCTCGACCTTCCTGGAGGTCCTATCAACTATCCGTTCCCTCAAAAACAACAAGTCCCCTGGTAATGACAACATCCCTGCTGAGCTGCTGAAACAAGGAGGCTACCTCTGTACAAGAGCATTGCATAAGTGCATCACCAAGGTCTGGGCCGATGACAACATCCCACAACAATGGAGAGATGCCAATATTGTCACTATTTATAAAAACAAGGGTGACAAGGCTGTCTGTGGCAACAGTAGGGGCATTTGAAAGCCTTCAACTCTGTCTAGAGAGAACTTTTATGAGAAGTCCTTCTCAGGTTCGGCTGCCCCAATAAATTTGTCAACATCCTCCGCCAATTTCATGATGGAATTACTGCTCGGGTGACTATAGGAGGACAAGAGTCTTCCCCCTTCCCTGTACATATAGGGGTTAGGCAGGGGTGTGTGCTAGCACCAGTACTTTTTAACATCTTCCTGCTATGTGTCACCCAGCTTCTCCACAAGGAGATTGAGGACAGCAGCGGTGTGGCAGTGGACTTTTGTCTAGATGGCAACCTCTTTTAATATAAGGAGGCTCCAGGCAACCACCAAACTGCAAAGGGAGAGAGTCCTTGAGCTACAGTATGCTGATGACTTTGCTCTTGTATCTCACAGCCCACAAGACATCCAGTCTGTTCTTACCGCTGTGGTAAGAGTGTATAGCAGGATGGGACTGACCGTCAACACCATCAAAACGGAAGTGGTTTGCCAGTGGAGCGCCAACATCCCATCTACACCACTGTCATAGAAATTGTAATTTCACTCTACCTCCCTCAACCTTTCACATGCAATACCCCAAGCATTTATAACAGGATGACCTCTCCAGGAGGTCGAGACACCTCAGACCTTGTCTGCCCTAGAATAACCTTTCTTTGTTCCATTGTCCCTGCAAGATTTAACTCCCTTTCTCATATCACGTGCCTGTACTCTTGACCACTGTTGATGATGTCCGCCACTTTATTATGACATGTACAGATGGGTTAGCCAATCACATCCCTGGTTGCATCATACCTGTGTATTGCTTGAATATAAGACCCCGCAACACTCTTCTGCTTCACTGTTGAATACCACTCACGTGCGTTATCCTGAAGTCCTTGCGCTCGTATGTTTTCTCAATGAATCAGACTTAACCTCTTTGAGCGAACCTTGGCAAATCTTTTACTTTCGATCA